>NC_054829.1:61723395-62395395 GCF_018345385.1 Vulpes lagopus
CCTGCAGAGGCCCCTGGCTGGCTCAGTCAGTAGAGCATG
The DNA here is from genome assembly GCF_018345385.1 of Vulpes lagopus. Lineage (NCBI taxonomy): Eukaryota > Metazoa > Chordata > Mammalia > Carnivora > Canidae > Vulpes > Vulpes lagopus. The sequence continues at coordinate 61,723,435 of NC_054829.1, forward strand.
AACTCTTGATCTTGAGGTTGTGAGTTCAAGCTCCATGTTGGGTATAGAGATTACTTAATAAATAAGTGAGCAAACATACAAACTATCCCTTTAGTTTCTATTAATTCTGGAAAGCTAATAAGTTTTTACCTTAAAGTAAAACAAACAAAAAACCTAAAAGGGTAACTTGGAAAGTATCTGAACATCTAGTACAATTATACTCCAGTGAAGCAGACACAAGGGAAATAATTAGACAGGCCCTTCTTTCTATTCTTCTGTCCTCTTATCTGCCCAATGTTTGAGGATTCCCACATTTGTCTAAATGTTGGGAGACACACCTAAGCAGTACTGAGAAGCCCAAGCTTTGGAATCAGACAGACCTGACTGCAACTTCGAATTCTTCCACGGATTAGCTATGTGACATTGAAAAAGGAGCACTGCCTCTCTGAGCCTCACTTCCTTTACCTGTAATGAAGATAAATTTTATTTCATGCAAATTAGAGATGATGATATCAAGCATTTATCACGATGCCTGGAACAAAATAAAGGGTAGTAACCATAACTATTCACTCATTCAACAAACATATACTGAGAGTTATCTATATAGTCTTTGTGCAAGTGTATTGAGAGGTGCTGTCTACACCTTATAGGCACACAATACCCATGAAGCCACAGGTACCACTGCTAATTGGAACCATAAATTGTAACTTCAAGGGATCTGGGAAATTTGTAATCACAGAACTGTGACCTCTGGGACAGCTTTGATCTACATTTTATAGATAAGTGCCTTGAGAACAGCTGAAATCTCTCCATCCAAAGCCTCTCTCCCCAAATATGTCTACACACATCATCTCCTTTCACACTGAGTGCTACATACCCTCCTGGCAAATAACAGCAAGGGTGCTAGCCTGCCCTTGGAACTTTCATTCACTGTTAGAATATCATAATGCAGCACCTCTCAGCCACTAAGCATTCTGAGTCCCATTCGAAGATGAGTATACTCAGCAAAGTGGGCAATCTACCATTCTGACATCACTGTCTCCGTTAGTTTGGGGTTCTGGAAATAGTTCTGAACCATAATGGCTGGCAAAATTATGTCAGTGCCATACCTGAAACTAGACAAAGAAACAAAAGACATTAAAATGCAAGTTCCACATGGCTTGAGGCACTGTCACATTAATGATGGTGAAAACATGAGAAGAGATCAGGCAGGCAAATGGGGTTGGTGGATGTCCTCCCAAGGTCAAGGCAGCTCAGGAGGCTGGACCAACAGTTGCAAGAACAATGATTGGGAAAAAAAACTATGCCTGAAGGCACAACCTAAATTCAGGTATCTGAAGAAAAGGGAAGAGTAATCTCCAATGTAAAATGCCTATCATTTATTCTATGGGCTATGCCACTATGGGTCCCTACAGTGCCAATCCCACCAGAGGTCCATTTCTAGCAAACAGTCCCCAACACTGAAAGAATTACATATGTATGTATTAGGTTAGAATGACCAGTTTTCCTTGGACAATAACTTACATTTTATAATACCTTACAGCTTTCAAAATCATCGGTATCATAGCCATGCATTTTTATTAATATCTTCAGTAAAATGAGGAAACTGATATTTAACACACTTAAGTAAAATAACTAATAGATAAGTTGTCTGGTTTCTGGAAGCTCTTCTGACCCCATGTCCAATACTTCTTTCTCTAAACAACTGCCAATTTTCTGAAAAGGACTATTCCCACCAGCAAATTCTGCTATAAATAGGACAATCCATCTGCAATGCAAATAATCATCTCTAAATTATCTATTCAGATTTCATAAGCCTCTTTTTTTTTTCATTAAAGAAGAGTACCCTATACTGTGAATCCCAAGTGGACAGTTTTCAGAGCTGGAAGAAACATCTAGCACAAGCTTGTCCTTTCATTGAGAAAACTGAGACTCAGAAAGGTCAAGAGGCATGCCAGGTTGCACCCAGAGAAACAGTAATAGAGGGAGAGCACACTTAGATACTGTATTATTTCAAGGGGAATATTCTGTACATTTGATGACACCACCAAAAAGCCTTTAACAGAAACAGTGCTTAAGAAACCTCAGCATCCATGTTAGGTTTTCCTAAGTACCCTTTATGAGGCCTGTCTACATTCTGCAGGATCTGTTTCGAAATGGGTAGAGATGTATGTTCCTATCTCCAATATTTCACTTTTTACTTTTCACCCCATTTTGAGAGCAATTATGTGTCCAAGGCACATTAGAAATAGGTATAAGTCATTAAACATTTCCAAATGTATATGTTAAATTTTACCCAAATTCTATCCCCTGATATTAGGGCCTCTGGTTTCCATCTGATTTCTTTACAGCTCTTGTCCTGGGTGAGAAAGGACACCAGTGTTCACAATGGGTTTGGGTTTCAGGAGGTGACTGTCACGTTTCAGTTATCTCACTGATTACTAAATAACTGTACCATTGCTGATTAACCTTGCATATGCTTAAAGAAATGTTTTAAGCAATGAAATTATTTGGCTTATTGGAAATTATTAAAGTACTAGTGGAAAGATAATATGTTTTAAGAGTTATTTAACGGGCACCTGGGTGGCTCAGTTGGTTGAGCATCTGAATTCGGCTCAGGTCATGATCCCAGGGTCATAGGATGGAGCCCTGCCTCAGGGCTCCCTGCTCGGTGGGGAGCCTGCTTCTCTCTTTCTCTCTCCCTCTGCCCCCCCTCCCCACTCATGCTCATGCTCTGTGCTATCTCTCTCTCAAATAAATAAATAAAATATATTTTTTAAGAGTGATTTAAAAATTGTTTTAGCTCATAACCACTATACCCTTCCTTGGGCTACTTTTTACCATATATATTTGGCTTTAATTTTCACCTTTATGCTAATTACTCCCAATTCTCTAGCCTCACCTCTCATCTTAATTCCAAACTGAAGGCCTGTATATTCATCTAACTATTGGACATTTCTACTTGGACCTTGTACTTCGTTTTTAAAAAACTAGATGCCATCACCTCTCCTCACTAACTGGCTCTATATCCCCTGTTGGAATTACCTCAGGCATCAGCCCCACACCTTCTTACAGGCACCACATCCACAAGGGATCCTTTATCTTTCCCTTCCTTCATTCTCCATTTGCAGGGAGTCATTAAGCGCTTTCACATTTGTCTCCTACATGTCTCTGCAAAATTGGTTCACACTGCTGTATTCTCAGCACAGGTAGGTCACCTCACCTGGATCACTACAGTATTTGCCTCCAGGTTATCTTGGCTTAGACTCATCTTCCTTCATTCCATCTGCCACACTGGATGAAATGGGCTTTCTAAATGCAGGTCTGAGTAGATCACTGTACTGAAGTTTCTCTCCAGCATCACAGTGTGGCATACAAGGTTCATCTGGGCCTGGCCCCTGCCTACCTCTGCAGCTTCACCCATCACCATCATCCCATCCCTATCCTTCTCTCATCACTGTCTCACACCCCTTATGGCTTCTAAGCTTTGTACATGCCTGCATACTGATACACGTGCTATTTTCTCTCCTTCTATGGCCTTGCCTCTCACTTCCCTGGAGGACTTCCATGTATCTTTCAGGACTAATCTAGTGCGTGGCTTTAACTTGACTAGCATCAGAGAGCAGAGTGCATCTTTCATTTGCTACAAAATCTCCTCCTGAAAAGCTTTTGTTGTTTTGGTCTTTGTGTTCAAAAGTGTGAACTCTAGTTAAAAAAATTTACATGTTAAAAAAAATTTACATGTTAGAATTCCAATTCTAAAAACTGTAGAGCCAAAAAGGCCAACATACATGCACAGGGCAGTGCTCCTGTGCTGGTATCCTCATAGTCCATGTTTTCTATATCTAGAACCACCTCAGGAAAAACTCAACAAAAGGATAGCCAACTATGTCTACAGGCTATAAACCTCCATTCCCAATGCAGCCAAATGTCCTTCTTATGTAGCAGAGGACCTGGAAATAAATGTTTCTTATTTATAAGGCAATTCCTCTAATATCTTTCTGCATAGCCTGAAGACCTAATTAGAGGTTCTTTGTTAAGCCTCACCCCAAACTATTTTTAGATGAAAAAAAAATCCATCAACTCAGATAAGAACTGTCCATAGGACCCTTCTCTGCAGCCCTCTTGCCCAGCTGAACTAAGCTTAACAACTTTCTTGAGTAGAACAAAAATGAAAACTCAAAAATAGAATGGAATAGCCTCACCTACAAAGATAAGGACCCAACCTAGAGTAATGGTATATATCCTACTATTAGCAAAAATACTTATCTGTTCTCTGGCATGGTTAAGGGCACTTGGTATCTAGGCTTTTGATCACTTGCAAAATGAATTATATCAATTTGTGATAGTGACCAAAAATAAAATCAGAAATGTAACATCCTCTGAAAAAATTAACATAAAGGAAAAGACTTCATAGCAGGTCATGACTTAGAGTTTAAGACTTAAAAGTTGATGAGGTAAGATTTGTCTGGCAAATCTCAGAAATAAAGATTCACATGGGGAAAAAAGCAATTTATGAAGTCCTTTCCCTCATTCAGGATGACATATAAGGCCCTTGGTGATCTGGCCTTTGTCTACTATGGCCTTGGTAATAGAGTGGTAAACAGATGCCTAGTCTCCTCTGCAGCTGGGTATGGCCACATGACTATATTCTTACCAGTGGAATTGGAGAGGAAGTTTTACATACTACTACTTCCAGGTCCAAGTCTTAAGATACTGGCTGGGTTTGTGCTCCTCCATACTTTTTCCTTCCCTCAAGCTCTATTAAAGTAACTACAACCAACTTTGACCATGCAGACAAGAATAATACTGACATTAGAGCAACAAAAGAAAAGGCCCTGGAACCCTGAATGATCCTGTGGAGCAGAGCCACCCCTTTGGGCTACTCATCTTGGGCTACTAAATAAAAGAGAAAAAGACTTCAATGTTTTTCCAGCTACTGTGCTTTATAATCTCTTCTTCCCAACCTTCTAGCTTTTATCTAACTAGGAAGCACACCTATCCAGTATTTTCTACTCCTCATCCTTCAAAACTAGCTCTTCTGTGGAGTGTTTCTGTGATACCCACAGCATATCTATCCCTCTTTTGAGTCTCCACCATCCTCTCTTCTGACTTCTATGACAGCTCTCATCACAATTTAATTCAATGGCTTGCTTACCCTTCTGCTTCCCCTAAAGAACAAACTCTTAGAAATCTGAAGGCAAGAATTCATCACATGCTATGTTTTGCACAATGCGTGGCACAAGTTTGTAGCTTAATGAATTCTAAATGAATAAATCAAGTTGGAAATAACACAGACTTTCCTCATGACTAAATAACAGTAAATAACAGTTATTGATATACACATTTATTAGCTCACAGTCAATAGTAATCATGCTGCTTAAGCATTATAAGAAAGGTTTGAGTCTTCTTAGGGATATGTCCTTCTTCTGTACTAGAAATGTAAGTAAAATATAATGGTTGCCTCATCTAAAAATCATGGTTCAAATATATAGGAGAAATGAATATTTTAAAATAACTATAATTAAATACATAGGAGAAATGAATTTTAAAATAAAATAATTAACAAAATTAAAATAATTTTAAAATAAATGGAGGAAAGAAATGGCAAAAAGAATCTCTGATAGACTACATTTAGCAATACTTATTTAATGTTTAATTTTTATTACTAAGATTAATATTATTATCCATGGTAATGAGTTATAGTAGCTTTGGCTTTCTCCCCAATTACCTTTTCAGTTTTTGAAATTGAGACCAATAAATAATATGAACTTTACCACTGTCTAACTTCTGGTATGAATGACAATGATACCAATATTAGCTTGATCTAAGTACTATTCTGGATTTCACCACCTATGAAAAAATACTGCACAAAAGTCAAATACAAGAAGCATATCATGTTTGTAGACATATGAAAAAAGGAAATTGAAGATGAGGCAATGTGACTAGATACTATGAAGTAAGTAGAGTATTCGAAGATACTCCTCTGTATATGCAAATGCTTTATCAGAACATTTTGTGCCTTATAGATATATATTTTTGGATTTTTAAAACTTCCATCAGTCTATTTTATTATGGTTGGACAATGTATTTTTAATCTTGAATTATTTTGAAATGAACTAGAAATAGGCCTTTAAAATCAGTTTACATTTAATGATCATGTGCTATATTAAATGCTTTTTTCCCCCAAACTCCAGTAAGAGCCTGTGTCATGTTGCTCTTTCTGTCTTAGTAAGAGAGGTAAACAGGTAAAATCACAAGTAATCTTGACACATGTATTCTATTCATTATAACAATTAAATTTACAGAGTTAGGGAAATGCTCTGGAGAATCTGCTTCCTCAAGTTTGATTTGGGTTGAAGCCAAAACATTTCAGCTTTGGTACTCAGGAGTATTATTTAGAAGATAAATTGCCTGATATCAGATTTTGGAAAAGGTAGAATTACCATCAAGTCTTGTTACACAACAATTCATCGGAGGGAACATACCCTGTATTATTCAGTTTTGCTTATCATAAAAAAGGATTACTACTAAGGAGAATTTAATTGGAATAAAATATCACTGAATTATAGTTTAGTACAGCATTTCAATAATAAATAGACCACCTCCTTCTCTTGAAAAAAAATTTTTATTCTGAGGTTTTACTATATCACTGGAATGTAATATATATTTAGAAATGTGTTCTTACCATAAATCTTTTAACACTAAAGTAGAGTGTACCAACTAATAGGAGAGCTTCAGTATTGATCTCCACTTTTTTGAATGACAAAAATGGTTTCAACTTTCAGTGTGGCAATTTCTCAAAAACAAATTTGAGTGGAGGAGATTACATTCAACTAAAACCACATTATGAAGCAGCAGCAGCCAGGTAATATAAAGTACTTTTCTTGGTTATATTTGAGATCTGTACATATTTTTCAGTTTCTTTCAAGGTCTTGATTCAACAAGATTTATTAGCACTGTCTTCTTTAAAGGAAAAAAATGGCCCTGTATAAAAGTTTGTATTTTTCTGTCTGTAGAACCCACATTTCTGTACTCAACTGTCTCAAAATAACTACTGTGAATAAAAGGCTTTTCTTAAGTTGGTTAAGCTGAATTACCACTGAATTCTAGCCAAGATTTACTCTTTTCATGGAAAAACTCTTAATAGGAATAGCAGACCTTCAAATTCGGACTTTAAAATTGAAATGCTAAAGTGTGATCAAGGATACTATTAGTGCTAAGACCAAGTTCACAATGGGTTCAGTGAAGGGGCATGTTGAAGAGTAAAGCTAATAATGCATATAATTAAATAGGATGGGGTGGAGAACAAGAAATATGTTTCAGTTCTACTGATATTTTGGCGAAGGATGGTTTTATCTTGGCCAGGATTTTCCACATCACTTTGAATAGATAGTGTTATGTTAAAAAAAAAAAAAAAGATGGATATTAAATAAGGCACATGATGTGATGAGCACTGGGTGTTATATGCAACTGGTAAGTTACTGAACACTACATCTGAAACTAATATGTTCGCTAATTAAATAAAAAGGTTTTTTAAAAACGATTTTCACAAAATGACAAAAAAATTCCTTAGATGCCTGGTGGGTGAGCAAGTAGGACTTGAAAATATTTGTCTTTCTCATCATGGAACATATCCATGCATGGTCATCACAGGTGCTTCTAAATAGACAATTCTACACCCTGGGTACAAACATCCATTTCGGCAGCACTCTTTTTTTCACCCATGTTGATTCTATTTACTTAGGCAATCCACGTAGTTGGAATATCTCCACAGGTACCATGATGGAGCCTTAATACAACAGGAATTTTCCTGCACGGAAGAATACTAGGAAAACCCCATTATCAAAAGTTTCCTGGGACAGAGGATCCAAACTTTTCCTCTTAAAGATGTGGCAATATATGACAGTACATTTTCTATGCTTGGTATTTCCTTCTTCTTGGCTGATGTATTCCTCTGGTATCCTGCCATTTTTTTATTTACACTTTAAAAAGCACTGTTTGATGTGCCCAAAAGAAAATGTGACACACTTAGAAAAGGAACATGACAGTTTGTTGAGGACTTTCAATTTGCTAACTCAGATGATTCAAGTTACATCCTGTTGTGAAGAAATCATCATTATCACAAAATCACTGAATCTTAGAAGAATCTTAGTCAAGGTGCATTGACTGCACTGCATTCATAAATATCTCCCTGAATTCAATACTCCTTGCATTGAAGTATATATGTTTATACATTTATAAACATAATTTGTCTTGTATAGAACTGATCTGGAGATGTCCCAAGACAGCACATTATAATCACTAGATATTTAGATAGGACAATAAACAAATCACTAAAGACTGCCTTCATAGTATGTAAATTTTAAAGGAATTACTTCATTTGAGCAATTAAAAAACATGAAGAGCCCATGATACAAGTCTCTATCTTTCAAGTTCAGATACTAATAGTAAATCCTCACCTAGTCCACCACAATAAGCTCTGGACTAGCTGTCAGCTGACTTGGTTCTAGTTCAAATTCTTCCGCTTACTACCAGTGCAGCCTTGACTAACAATTTTGTATCTTGGTTTCCTGATCAAGAAATTGGGAAGAGTAACAACCCCTGGCTACCTCCTAGTGTGTTTAAGAAGGTCAGATGCATGGAGAAAAATCACTGGAAACTAAGTTCTGTGCAAATGTAAAGGGTTGTTATTAGTGTTGTAATTACCTAAATCTGCAACAGAAAAGATGTTAAACATGATCTCCTTTACTAACCACAATTTACAGAAGAGAAAATCAAAATGATGAGAGATTAGAAGATTTTGGTAAAGCACACTGTATTGGAAGTAGGTTGCATTAAGATCATTACCTTAGGATTCTAATGTTCTTTCCATGATTCTACTCCGCCCATGGAGTAACTAATAAACAAAATCATATATGCATTAATGCCTCCTTATATGTTGATATGTGTGTACTGTGAAAGCACCATTGATGATGCTGTTACATTATATGGATCACTTTGTGGAAAGTATGTGTCCTTCATTATTAAACAAATTTCATTTCAATAGCACAAACCAAACATACATAAGAATGACTCATTTTATAAAGGAGGGTTTTTACAAAGTACACCATGTCACCTTTATTTCAGAGCAAGTTATTTGGAAAAATTCCAGTCTGACTCAGCACTTCATTCATCCTTTGATTTCTAGTCTGGCAAAGCCAAGTAAAGCAATTCAGCTAATTATATATTCATTTTCTTAGCATGCATAAAAATGCCGATTATTTCCTTGATACAATAAATTCCTCCATTCAATAGCCTCCTGAAAATGGCTAAAATTCCATCACAAGATACTCCTACTTGCCCATATTCAGTTACAGAGTGATCAAAAGGAGAAATATTCCTGCAAGTGACTGCCACTCCTTTCGATAAGTCAGAATCTTAAACGCCTAAATCTGGAATTTCTTTTTTTTTTAATTTTTATTTATTTATGATAGTCACAGAAAGAGAGAGAGGCAGAGACACAGGCAGAGGGAGAAGCAGGCTCCATGCACCAGGAGCCTGACGCGGGACTCGATCCCGGGTCTCCAGGATCGCGCCCTGGGCCAAAGGCAGGCGCCAAACCGCTGTGCCACCCAGGGATCCCCTAAATCTGGAATTTCATTAGCAAAAGCCACCATATAAAAAAGCAAATATTTGTCAACTAGTCCTTCCTTGTGTAAGATCTTATAATCCAGTATTCAAAACTGTTTTCCTTCAGGAAAAAAAAAATAGAGCCTTATGTGGAAAAAAATTAATGTATCACCAAATAAAATTCTATCGAGAAAATGAATGAAATGTGTAAATATACCTTGTGTCTCTTCCCCCTTCTCTACCAATCCAGACTTGGCCAGAGAAATGTAAGGGCCTGATTGCCAGGCCCCAGGCCCCTGTGCATAGCTTGCACATGTACCGTGCCTGCTATTGAAAGTGTTTAATAATAGAGGAGCTTGCACTTCCATGTAATTCATAATTAGAAGACGACTACAGCTGCATTATTTAAAATCAAGCCTTTGTTATCAGCACCAGTTTTAGACAGAAGCTGAGAATCATTTGTGAGCTGTGGCAGACCCAGACTGTTCAAAGCAATTGCTGTTCAGCATGAAAGCTGCAATGGAGGTCACGGAACAGGTCAGGAGGAAAGATAGTGTATCGATTTCACACCAGGAATAGAGGCAAGGCGAGGGCCCACTGTTGCTGCATGTGATGTATTTCACTTCAGTTTAAGGCACATTTCATTCCAGTCCGAGAGGGGGTGGGGAGCAAAGGGCAGCGGATTTCACACTGAATCATGATGAATTCTGGACTCGTGGATTCCAGTAAATATCTCCTTCCTGGCAATAAGTATTTCTGTAGCAGAGTGAATATAATGGAAATTAGGCTTCCATGGGTAGCAAGGAAGTATCTTAAAAAAAAGGTAACGATGTTGTGGGAGGTTCATTTCCTCCACTTATTAAAATGTCATAAAAGCAGACATGAATACCAGAGCATAAAATGACAAGTTCTGCAGAATGACCTCACAATGAACATCATTTAGGTAGTCAAAATGATGCTACAGATAATTCAATGAAAGAAGTAGATTCATGGAAACAAATCTCTCAAAAAAGAATTCTTGATCATGGCCTTACGGGTAAATCTTTGAAGTCACACATAGGATATTGATGGCATCCAAAAATGTCACTTTGTGTTCCCATGGCTGCACATGGACTCTTCTTGTTTCTCACCTCTGAAAAGTCACCCATACTCACTCAATAAGATCCAGGCTTCAATGTATACCAAACTTCATCCTGCTTCAAGTTGTCCTAAAATAACTAGTAAACTGTTTCCAAAATGCCATTAACTTACAACAATGACCTTGTACTCTGCCTTGACTGTGACCATCAGCATTTTTCCACCTTAAAAACTTATATCAATTGGGTGTGCTTAGAAAAATAAAATAGCTGCTGGATATTTATGATTCAAAAACAACTGGAAACAGGCTATCCTTATTATTGTCTTCCCATTGGAGAAATCTGATTTTCCCACATGCAAATTAAACACAGTACAGCTAACTCACATGTAACCAGCTAGTATGACATAACCTTTTCTTGTAATGATAAAAGAATTATCCCTTTAAAAAATATTAACTTTGTTATGCATAGTATGTATATTTTAGACATTATTTTTGGAACACTTGTTTTTCCTGTTTAGAAACATAAATATTTTCTCTATTTGGAGAACCAAGATTTTATTAGAAAGAGCACAGAGACATCCTCTTAAATTATTTATATCATTTCTCCACCTAATCATTATTTCTGTTAAACTGAGACTAGGCATCCACGCAGGCCTTTTCTCTGCCTCTTCTTCCTGCATGCCTCTTGTTTGTTATTTATAAGTGAGGATCAATTTGCTCTCTGCCACAGAAATAAAGATATGACAATTAAGGCATATATCTTGGTAGATTCTCGAAATGATTTCATTCATTCCTAAGCCTCGTTCTTTAAGGAGTTTAAAAACCGAGAGCGAATTAGCACATTCCCTTTTTATCCTACTAAGGAAAACTAAAAAGCTCACATAGGGAGAAATATAAAACAGAGATGAGGAAGAAATGCATTGCCCCCCCACACACACACACAAGTGAAGCTAACAAATAAGAAGAAACTATCCACAAGTAGGGAAAAGTAGATGGGAATCAAGTGACAGGATGCTTCCCTAGATCAAACTGCCTCTAATTTGTATCCAAAGTATCAAAAAAGCCCTAACATTCAAATGAAAAAGTCCATGGGAATTCATAAGGATAATCAGTCCCCTCAATCATCTAGGAAGATCAATTAAACAGAGTAAAACAACTAGAGTAAAACAGAAACTTCCCATTAAAGTATTTCTGCAATTTGGCTGATGTGTCACCATTTCTCTGTACAGTTTAGTTTCAAGGCATCAGTCCAACTTCTCTAGGTATTTCACAGAAATTTTTGTTATTGGAAATACATCTTTTGAGAATCTTGAATACAGACAATAGGACTCATTTTCCAACAAATATTTTAGCTAATATATAATTTTGAGAAATTTGGCAAAGCCCCAATCACCTACCTTAATATACAATATGAATTTAGAAAGGATTAAAATTAGCCCAATATGTATTCGAAGTCACAAATATACTGTTCATGTTTTTAAGCCTACTTAAGGTAGCTGGTTCTCATATTCATTCCTGAGACGATTATTCTTGGCTTCTGTTTTGATACTCTCTCCACTCTCTATGTGCTTTCAATCAAGAGCCATAATACCAAAGTCCATTCTAAGCAAGAGTACAGCAGTTCAATCTCCATTACAAAAAACTCCCAAGCTAAAAAGATGGTGTTTAGTTAGAAGTACAGCTTTAAACTGTGGCTCCAGTTCATAAGATGGATATGATTTTTCTGCAATATAATAATGATGATGCCTTGAGTGTGTAAATATATATATATATATGCAGGTAGCCCCTTGATGGGTCTGAAACAGAGCAGGTCAGTTGCATAGTCTCATGCAATTTGTTCAACTCAGATACCGAAAACATCTGTTCTTTCTGCATCCTTCAAAGATATTCTTTTGTTTCTCGATAAAGAGATTTTTTGATCTTGCTTTTTTTCCCTGCTTTTAATGTAGAAGTAGGCAAAATTATTTCCTTCCACGCAATATGACAATTAAGGGTATATAGTAAATTTGCTATATTGTGAGATTTATTTCACTTTATAAATCTTCAACTTACCTTTCAGAAAATCTCTGCTTCAGGTGTTACACACCACAGTAATAGATGCTATACCACCATATTGTCACATGCTTTATCCTGGCCCTGGCAAAATTATAGAGTCCAAGAATTTTGTTGTCTGTACTTCTCCCATTGGATTTTTTTTTCTTATGCCACCTTTAGGCATCCAATACCACCCTCTTTTTGGTTAAAGGTCTGTATAGTATCAACCCTGTAGTGTCCCAAGTGGCAATATTATCCTCCATCCTTCCTGGCGGCCCACCCCAATACCTCAATCACCGATCTTTGTGAGCAACTTACTCTTACCAAGCTGCCATCAGTTATTGTGTATTTTACAAATACACAATAAATTAATTTATTGTGAAATTTAAAATTAATTTATTGTGAATTTATTGTGAAAAATTAATTCTCCTTCTTCAGAGAACTGGCTAGGAACTCATGGTCCCTGAGCTCCCTACCATTACTCAAGCCATTGCTAGAAACTTAAGTAAAGATTGCAGCACCCTGCCTTCCCCATCTTTTCATCCCCAAGAGTTCTAACACCTCTGCTTTCCAGAGTTTCTTGTTTTGGAGGCAGACCTGGGAAAAGATGAAGAATATGACTATGGCATAGGCCAGGGATCTGCTCTCCCAAACATCAGTAAAGGTTATGCATAAACTCCCCCAGATTAAAAAGGAAGTGGCTCCCAGGGCAGTTTCAAAATAAATTAGGAAAACATAGGTGCTTTTGCTTTTGTTATCCTACGTTTCCATTCTTCCTTAAGACCAAGAAACTAGTCTTCCATATCACAATTCTATGAAAACCACATATCCACAAGCAAGTGATCAAAAAGCACTGGGGACATCCACAGAGGTAAAAGTGTCCCATTTACCCAAAGCTCAAGAGTGTCGGGATGCTGCTAAGAAGGGTAAGGCACAAATGGTACAAAGAGAAGAGCTCATGTCAGTGAAGTCTGTTTACCCTTAAAGCCATATTGGTAGCCCAGACAATTCTAAAATGTCCCTTGGCACTCTCTTGTGCAAAGTAATTGGAAAATGCTGCACCAACTGATAAAAAGCATTTCAAGTTTCTGCCTAATGTCTGTTATATATTTTCAAAGCCCTGAATAGCAACAAAGATTAAAACTAGTTCTGAAATAAACAACAAATATTTATTGAGCAGCAACGAAGAGGAACTCTGCTGGGACTTCGGGGGATTTGAAGATGTATAAGACTGAGCTTACAATTTAGTTGAGAAGATCAGACATGTGCACGGTAGAGGTTAAGCTCTAACACAACATGAAAATACTTGAAATGTCAAAAAATACCAGCAAGTGTTTCCATCTCAGGGTGCAAGGCTGTTATTCTCCCAAGGCAAGTTCTAGCCCCATCAAAACAGACAAAAATCTGCCTTCGGATAATAATAACGCAGATAAAAATAAGTCAAAGAGAGCACTGCCAATTTTAAAAATGTCCTCAAAAGGCCCTTGATTTTTGCTTGCCCATTTAGTGAACATTATGTCGTATTAAATAGACAGTTTGGTTGGATTAATTTATATGCAAAATTCACTAAATACATTCAGAAAATATGACTAACTTTTTGAATGATGCTCTTTCATTAGGTGTCTGCAAAATATCAAAATAACTGATCAGTTCAGTCATTAAGTAAAAGAAATTCATCCAATCAATGTGATTGGCATTGATTAAAATACAGCAACCAGCCTGACTGATTTTTTTCACTTTTCTATGAAACTGGTTTCGTATAAACTGACAATCTTAAAAGATAATGACTTTGTCTTAACAAAACTTTCCCAAGGAATCAGAATTGCTGAAATAGGTTCAAAAGCCAATGAGCAAAGTGTCCCAAGATGTTACCTTTCACTGGTATTGTGACCTCCATAGTAATATCATTGTCTAATTTTTCCCTTAGTTTTCTCATTCATAAAATAAGATCATTGAGTGAGATGTTTCCGAGGGCCCTATAATTTAAAATTGCTCAAAAAAAAAAAAAAAGAGTACCTAGTGTTACCAAATTAAATATAATTACCTTAATATTCATAGTCTAAACCTTTCTTTGAAAATATCTATACCATGCCCTAATGTGCTTTTCACTTTCTTAAAAAAATATATATATAATAAATGTGTATGTATTCTGTAAGCAAGTACATTCTGTAAGCAAGTATGTATTCTGTAAGCAAGTACATTGCTTACATTCTGTAAGCAAGTACCACTACGTATTACCAATTCCATAGTTTTACATTTAGAATGCCATCTTTAATCTTATTTTCCAGCTGACTATATACTAAGTGTACCACCAAGTATAGATGACGTTAATCATATTTTAACAGAATGAGCATAAAAAGATTCAAATATTTCATTACAATGTTACATGACCTTTTATTTGCAATATTTAAGATAGGACATTTTCAAAAATTCAAACAGTTATTCCTACTTTAGAAATACTACTGTAATTTGACTCATGATTTCATGTAATAATGCACAATGCTTTCATTGGTAAATTCTGTAATAATGTCCTTAAAGTGAAAAAAGCAAATCAGAGATACCTGAACCCCACATTAAAAGTAGCCCTTTACTCAAATTAGAAGGAAAATAAACCTAACACAAAAAGTACAATTAAACACTATTATATGCATTTTTCCTCAAAGTGACTATTACCTGATTTATATAATCTTCATTACTTCAATTTATTATAACTTTTTTTGCTATTTTGTTTTTAAATAATATCTCCAAATATCATTAAATGAATATAGTTTTACAATATGCATATGGTTCAAAAGCTAAGGGTCAGTGGGCAATTGTGCTTACAGTGGTAATTTGGGTATTTAACAATTTACTACATATTCTTAACACATTAAAGGAACATCAATATGACAACTATGGGGACAAAGGAATAAATATAATCAGGGCTTGACATTTGACCAAGTTAGAATGTGATTGAGAGGTAACTGGTATAGCTGTGGACTGTAAATATGGAAGGTATCATTATTATATGATGTATGATGGCTCTTAATGGGACAGAGTGGTCATCAGTTAAGCAAATGAACCATTGGGCAGAGAATAGATGTGACACTGTGGGCATAATCTACTAATTTTCTAATAGGCAATGGACATTAACTGGTTCACAGATTTTAACAAGGACATATACAGTATGTAGTACAAATGTATGAACAAATAGGTCTATATATTTATTTGAGTGCAATGAAGATATTAATATAATACAACTGATTAATTGTACTTCTCCTTTCCATCAAAATGTTTTCAAATCTACACTTGTTTGGCTACACAAAGAGACTGGGCCAAATGACTGCTTAGAGTTCCTATTTGATTTGGTATGACTTAGGTATCATAGGATTACAGATATGTTGAAACTATTTCTGGATCAAGAATGAAACAAATTATAATTTCCAGTCTGAACCACAGTTTGAACTTGGTGCCAGTGTTAAGTTTTTGTCTCAGTCACAAGATCAAATTGGTACTTGAGTTTGTCTTTGTTGAGGATCCCCACTCAGAAGCAGATAATGAAAGATTTGAGTGCAAATCATTTATTTGGAGGTGACGAAAATACTAGAAGGCTATTGGGGAAGTGAAAAGCAGGCAATAAGGATACAAAGTCAATATAACCATGATGCACCACTAGAGCTTAATCCCACCAAGGAACTCTGGAAGCCAGTGTAAACCGCACCTCAGGATTATCCCATCCACATGGTGAAGAAGCTGGTGGACTAACATAGCATCTCTGTCAATCACTGGGGACTATGTTAATTCCCTGGCAAAGGCTGCAGTAGCAGGAGAAATTCCTGGAGCAAGGATGCTGGCAGCTGGAAGTCAAGTTTTTGACAGTAATCACATGCACACTCAGAAGCTCCACTTAGAAACCCAAAGACAAGCTGCCACCCCACTGGGGGCCTTCATTTCCTTTGCCTTGAATGTTGTAATCACTTCCTAACTGGTTTCCTCATGTACCAACTCTCTCCATTCTGATCTCTCTTGTATACCACTGCCAAATCAACTTTCCTAAAACATGGCTCCAATCTGTCATTGCCTTGCTCAGAACTCCACTCTTGGTCTACGAATTAATTAAGTCAAATGTTTCAGTCTATCCTTTTCCAGTCACAGTATGTGCTATTCTCCTGCACTTGGTCTTGGATTCTGGTCAATGTGAGCAGTTCCTATTCACCTGAATACACATTTCTCCTTGCTCACATTCTACTCTTCACCTAGATAAGTCTAGACCTCATCACTGTCTATTTCAAAAGATGCCTAAGGTCATCTATGGTAACAAACGGTAGCTACACTTGTGAGCATAGAATAATGTACAGACTTGTCAAATCACTATGTTGTATACCTGAAACCAATGTAACGTGTGTCAACTATACTTCAATAAAATAAATACCTAAAAAACAAAAAGATGAGTCTCTTTCATGTCATCTTTCCTTACACATGCCTTTTTCTATACTTTCACAGCATCAGATATCCTTCTCTACTCTCAAATTTACTGCATTCAGGATTATGTCTAGTTATATGCAATAATCATTTTCATTCTCCTTCTACATTCTCAGCAACATGAGATCAAGATCTTTATTTTACTGACCTGGTACCACCTACCATATCCACCTACCATATCTAGAAGAGTGCTTGGCATACGATAGATGCTCATGAAACAGGTGTTGAGCTGGAACTATGATTGTAGGAATTATGTCAATAAAAGAGAACTAAACCCAGAGTCTGATATCTAAGCTGCAGTCATTACGCATGTGACATTGGCATTCACTTAACCATTCTGTATCTCGGATGCCTCACCCATAAAACTGGGAAATAAACTACCCTCTGCTATACATTTTACACAACTAACTCAAGAATTGAATAAATTAATAAAGCTGGTTTGATATTTTTAGTGACAGAACATCGCCAGTTACTGGTGTTATCATAGTAAGGTACTGTCCTTCAGGTCATGATGCAGATGACTCCAATCCACTACACTGTGACTAGTGTCACCAGTTACCGTCCTGATTGTGATTTCCTGTTTCAGCTCTCAAAATCAATGCCTGCATGTATAAGTCGACTAGCTGGGGAGAGAGATCAGCATCTGAATTTAGTTCAGAGCAGAGTTTATTAGCCTCATATGGAGACTGATAAAGGATTCTGACCTCATTAACACCATGCTTTCCCCAACAGTGTCAACAGGCATTTGTGTGTGTGCATGGATGTGCATGTGGGTGTTCAAGTATTTTTGTATGTATTCTTTTAATTTTATTTAGATTGAATTTGTCAACATACAGTGTAACACCCAGTGCTCATCTCATCATGTGCCCTCCTTAATGCCTGTCTCCCAGTTTTGTATGTATTTAAAAGAAAGAAGAAATCTAGAATGTGGTCTTGCTTATCTGAAGTATATACGAGGGTGATTTTCATGGGATATGCTTAAATAAGTACATGGATAAAATATATGCATGTCCTCATCCCTCCTCCTTTCTAGATGGCACACCCCAACTTTATGGGACAGTCATACACTGGCATTGACACACCTTTTAAATATCGCTAAAGGGCTGCCTTTCTACAGTGTATTAGGCAGCTGCTGCATATGAGTATCTTGTTGTCCAGAGTGACAGCTGTATTTTCGCCTGTTTTGACATTGAGTCTGATCTGGGTGAATGGCTCATATCCATTAAAGTGCTATTACAACACTGAACGACTGCCAGAATACTTCCTGATCAATTTTAAAAGCCAGCTAGCTGTCATCATCTAATCGCAACAGCAAAAAACAAATCTTTGGGGAATAAAATGAGATTTTTAAACATTTTTAAGGCAGTGTATTAAATATAATCCCTAAAACCATTTGAATAAGAATAATAAGCTACAGGAACGGGAAGGTGGAAATAATATTTTCTGCACTTTTGAAACCCCTTATACTTGCATATTGGCAGGCAATCTCAAATACTCCTTAAATTTGCCATTTCGACAATCACTGAGTTTGAACTCCTGCCATTACATAACTTAATAAAGCAGCACTGAAAACAATCACCACAGAGTGCGATTGTGCTCACCATTAAATTTAGTTCTATAAAATTTAAGACTGAATTCAATCATCTCTCTGTCTTTGCTTCAATGGGTGAAATCCAAGTGTTCAGGTTTACTTTTTACTTTTCTCAACAGCCAGAAAATATGCATGTTTTTAAAGCTACAATGCCGATATTTTAGATTTGCATTTATTAAGCCCTGCCAAAGGGAGATAGGACTGAGACAGTTAAGGCCACTTGAATCATCAGTTTAACTGGGGAAGTCTGATTCAAAGTTGTAATTCCACCACCATTATACTGACAATATCAACAAATACATAATATATAAATTGGCATAATCCAACTGGAGGGCAAATATTTAAAGGGTGTCTTTTTTTCAATACAATTAATCATCTGGGATGGTTTCTTAATGGGCAGTGCTCAGTTCTTCTCATTTTGATTTTAGCAGTCAGTATTTTCACTCCACGATTATGCCAATAACACTCACAATTTGGAGTGGGCCTTCCCAACTGCAGAAATGAAATGACCCAACTCTCTTTCCTCAGGAAACTCATGGTCCTCAATTCCATCTGGGATCACAGCATCAGAGAGTCTGAACCAAAGGCTACAATGCTGCCTTTCCAACTAATATTTTATAGTGTGATAAATAGTAATATATCATTATTTTTTAAATCCTTCAGAATGCACATCTCCCTAATAAAAGAGAACCATTAATGGAAATACTGGGCTGATAAAAATCATCATTCTTTTTGGAGATTTAAGAGCTTGCTTGAGAAACTGGAACCTATGTAACAAATAGGTTTCTCTGGAATATTAGATGATCTCCTTCACTTTTGATTAAGGTCTCCTTTCATTTTTACTTTGAAAGACTGTCTTCACCTTTAGATTCATTTTTAATTATTAAAATCAATGTTTTTCTAAGAGACCAAGTCTATATTATCTTCTCTACTTAAAATGCCAATGCTCCCCATTGCATAGTGGAGAAAGTCCAGTCACCTCGCCTGGAAGATTAGCAATTGCAGTGCTGCTTTGCCAAACACTTGCTGCCCTCCCTCAGTCCTAGACACTCCTCCAGCTAGCCTCTCCAAGCAGTTTCCTACAATTCCATTGCTCCAAGACCTTCTGCAATGCAGCCTTTGCGTGTGTGGTGCTCCCTGGTTAAATGGATTGTCTGATCACTTCCACCTAATACAACTCTTATGTCTTCAAAACATCTGCCTTTAACCTCCTCTGTGAAGCCATCTTTGGTTTTCCCAGGTAAATGCATTTCTTCCTTCCTTGGTGTTCCCACAAGTTATCTGCACACAACAACTCCAGGCTGGAATGTATCAATGACATTTTGGTTATTTCTCTATCTGCCTATGTTAACTGCCATAGATACTAGGTTCTGATGGGAACAAAATAAATTCCACAAAGTACAAGCCTATCCCAAATAATGAAACTAATCTCACATTGAGACCTCAGCATGAAAAGAAGAAAAAAGCAGCAGCAGAATGATGTTTATGGTATCAAGTTCACTTTTGTGTTTATTTTGAGGTTCCACTCACTTGTTCTTTTTTATTTTATTATTCCTACCATTGTGCAAGCTTTTTGCTTATAAAGTAGAATTTTCGAAATCCATCTCTCATGGTTTAAAAATAAGGAACAGTTGGGGGCTAGTTACAAAACACACCCCAGAAATGACACAATAAAAATGTCAATGGATTTGAAGTTCAACTGCAGAAAATACCCAATATTTTTCAGAGCTACATGTTATTCCTAAAGGGAAAGCTCGTGCTTGCAAGGTATAAATGTATTTTATATATTGAAGGTAAAAACTAAGTGTTCAAAAAAACCAAGAATAACTAAGATTCACTACAGAGGCTGAAATAAAACTTACACAATGGTCCAAGGCATGAATTGCTGATGCTCACCCCCAATAAACTTCTTTAATTTGTAAAAGAACAAGTGACATTTTATGAACAACCATGCATTGATGGAGAGAGTAGCCTACGTTATATTAGATTTAAAACTAACTACCATAGATGTGATTTTTTTTTTCTTTTATAGGTCTGACTATACTTTGGCAGTACTGTGTGGTATAGAAGAGAAGGCACAGGAAAAGGTTGTAACTGAGCTCAGCTCTTTGTGCCAGTCCCCATTTCCTTCATATCCAGTCCATTATGCTCAGCACAAGTTAGTTCAGCCTCCCTACATACTGTTAAAAATATGTATATTGCTTCTGGGAGATCTACTGCCCCTTGTAAATTCACATATTAAAGGGTAGCATAGAAGGGAAAGGAATCTGTAATAGAGTCATTTATAGCCAAGCATTAAATCATATAATACAGAAAACAAATGTAGATGGTTTGGAGGGGGGGGCATATATATTACTTCTCCTCAATGAACATTCATAAAATAAAATGGGATCTC
The DNA here is from genome assembly GCF_018345385.1 of Vulpes lagopus. Taxonomy (NCBI): domain Eukaryota; kingdom Metazoa; phylum Chordata; class Mammalia; order Carnivora; family Canidae; genus Vulpes; species Vulpes lagopus. Next base: position 61,744,585 of record NC_054829.1, read on the forward strand.
CAAGCTGCTAAAATTAAGTGGAAGCTGAGCTACTAGAATATCAAAAACAAGGAAATAAAGAGAGAATGAGAGAAAGAAAGAGACCCACTTCACCTAATCTAAGTAGTTAACCAAGTATTCAGTATTTGAGAGCTTTTGAGATAAAATTCTTTTTTGACAATCCTGAAACTCATTACACTGATACATATCTCCAGAGAGAGAGAGAGAGAGAGAAAGAGAGAGAGAGAGAGAAACCTATTTAAAAAAAAAAAAAAAAAAAGCCTGGAAAATCAGGAAAAAAATGAATAGACTACACTTCTCCAACTTTGCCAATGATTCCTATTCCTCCTGACTTGGTGCCCAAACACGTCTTTCTCTGAACTTCCTTGCTATTTCGCCAAAAGAGAAAACTTATTTTCCATCTATGTAAACTCCTAGGAGAGGAGGGAGCAGGAAGACTGCTCAATTCAGCCCAAGAAAAATAGAGCCCTTGTGCATATCTCCACGTGTCTGGCAGTGACCCGATCCCCTGCCCAATGCTGGTGGTCTGGGCTGGAGGCTATGATCTGACCTAGGACTTAGAAGCATTTTGCTAACCTTCCTTCACTGGGTCAACTGGAGAAAATGATACTTTTAACTGGCAGGAAGGAAGGGCATGAAGCACATCACATTTAACACCACCCCTTTCCCTGAGCTGGCAGGTCCTAGAGAGTGCCTGGAATTTAGCTGCTAAGGATTAAGCTCTGCTAGACTAATGAGAGGAACAGCCTCTGTGGTACAGAGGGAAAAGGCAGGAAGACGGTCACAGGGAAAGGATGAGGAATTCTTGAGTTCTGGATTCAAGAAGCCAAATCTATTTTTATCTACATGAAATGTTAAATAATAGAATCAAGAACCAATCAAAAAGGCAGAAGAGAGACTAAAAATATATTTAAAGTGGCTGTCTGATGAACCAGTATACTGCACCCAAGAGGAAGACTGTAAGGCAGAGGTGAGTTAACTGGAAGCAAGAGTATGCAGAAGGATAAATCCATTGTGAGGCAGAAACTAAAATGGGGACAGTTAAGATTATAGATTTAGATTTCCTCGCTCTTCAGAATGAAAACACAGCAAGAAAAGTACTGTGAAAAAAAAAGTACTGTGAACCAAGAGGAATAAAAATAAAAATGAAAAGAAATCATTTAGACCATTATTGGTATGTAGGCTCCATTAACATACAATTGAATTCTGCCCAAACAAGTCACATGAACAGGTGTTAATTGAATAGTTACCATGGGTCAAAACTGCATTCAAAACTGTGAATACAATAAGGGAAAAGAGAGTCCTTGCCCCTGAATTTATATGCTAGCTGGAAAGGAAGACAGCTGATTAACGTATACTTAAAACTAAGCAAAATAAGAGGCACACAGAAGGGTCAGGCCCAGAGTTTAGGTGTCTGAGAAGATGTCCCAGAAAGTATCATCAAGGCTGAGACCTGACAGTTGAATAGGAGCCAGCCAGAGGACAAGCAGGGAGGAAGTGCTCTCTGTTTGCATTAAATAACATCTGATAACATTAAATAACATAAATCACATCTGATACAAACAAATTATTTTGATTTGGCATATACCTCTTACTACCCAGAATCAATATGATATCTGGGATATTGTTCCTTTTGGATAGACAAGAGTCTAGTCTGATATTAGCAAAGAAATTCTTCAGTGAGGATGGGACCAAGGGTTGAAACATTTTAAATAATAAAATTCCATTTATCTTTTCTCCAGTATTTTGTCAGTTCCTTTTGGAACCAACTAGGAAACTCAGAGTCTGAAAGAATTCACTGGTGCCTCCTCGCTTGGCAGACTTGCTCTGACCAAATTTCCTTGCAAGGGATACAACTCAGTCAGTTCCTAGACTGTATGGTTAGGAGTAAAGTAGGAACAAACATGTCTTGATCACCTATTATGTGCTTCATGCCTGGTATATTACAAATACTATATACTAAATTCTTGCAACAACTTAGCATGGTAGATCTCGATATTCTCGTTTTTCCAGATGAGAAAACAAGGCTCAGAAACTTAAAGTGCTTAATTCAAGGTCTCATAGAGATCTTTATTCAAGCCAGTAAGTGTCAAAACCATGATCCAAACCCAGATTTGTCTGATCCTAAAAACTTATGCTCAAAACCAATTAAGCTAGCTGCCCTCTGCTTGCCAAATTCTCAGTGATCACTGCAGAGGCAGTGGACCCTCTGTGCTCTCTTTTTTCTGCTAAGCTTCTTATTTTAAAATCTATGAAGACACATATGGTATTTTTATTAGTGGGCATGGAGAACCATTTCAAGAGAGCCTTAGTAAATTTAGAAATGTGCCAACAGGTTAAGAATAAAATGGTCTTGAGAACATAGCTATAAGGTATATCCTAGAGGTAAAATTATATTAGATTTACAATTTAGATTTTAAAAACTCATTATAAGAGTATTGCACTCTATAATATTAAAAAAAATGAATTTTCTCCATGTTTGGTGTTTTCTGCTTATAAAAGTAATACATGTTCATTATGAAGAGTTTGAAAATCACAGATGAATATGAACAATTAAAGGTCATAATAATCTCAATATTCAGATTTATTCCATCTGAACATTCTGGTATATTTCTATATTCCTATGTGTATCGATATATGTGCATGTAATTTTTAACTAAGATCAAAATTGTGAATGTTTTGAAAGTGGCTTTTTTCATTTAATATTATATGGTAAGTATTTCTCTACAACCTAATAGTACTCAAGAACAAGATTTTCAGTGAATGAATTATATTCTTATCCTATAGACCTGTACTGTCCAGTATGGTAGTCACAAACTACATGGGACTATTCAAATATAAGGACTTGAGTGTGTCCTACCATTTTGTCCTGTCTTAAAGATGTACCAAGTTACTCTCCTAAAAACACAATAAAATATCTATTTTCCCTGCAATTTATCCACATCGTGAATATGTAAGAGGCAAACCAATGTTGTATTCATCTTTTCACCTCTGCTTGAGTGTCTGACACATAGTAAGTGTTCAATAAATGTTTGCTGAATTGATCTGAACATATGCCTGAGACTTACAGGGTAATAAAGGCAAAGCTACATATGATGGATTTTTGTATAATCTTTAAATATATGCATAATGAACAAATTTAACTTCTCAACTTTAACATAAATGTTATAAACAGACACAAAAGGCAAAAAAGCTCATATGTGTCAATAATTTATATCAAGATCAGGAAACTAGGTTTCCCTAAAATCTCAAAACCACTGAAGGATTTAAATATCTAATATGAAAAGGATATATTCTGAATATTCTTCCCATCCACTTTACCAGGGCCACATTCAGGTTATTATAAAACTACAGCACCAATCCACCTTTAGAATGCATTTTTAGAATGTAATAGGAATGACAATAATTGTTAACAGCCTGCAGATCTATTTCCAGGAGCAGAAAGCATCAACATATGTATGAAAAAAGGTGATTCTGACTCAAAGTCAAATTAGGAAATAAGATACATAGAAGAAATATGGAGATTAGGTCACACCCTCCAATGAAAAGAAATATTCATTCCAAAAGTGATGTCATGGGTCAGCTTTGAATCCAAGTGTAAGGTTAACATTTTGTCTCACTGGAAAAAAATGAATTTGACCTTGTAATATTTACATCACACAAAAACTACCACAGACAGATTTCTTTCTGAAAGCCTTCAGATTGCTTCTTGTCAAACCGCCTGAGTCAGAAATGTGAAATGTGATCTTAACTGGTAGCCATATTTGATGGTGACAACCCAGAAGACAGGGCTGAAAAGGGTTTTAGTGTGGCCTCCTTTTTCTTTAAAAAACTTGTGTTTGCCACTATTTTATTATGTCTGCCTGGAAGAGTCACTGAGGGCAGCTCTTGGATAGAATTGCTTCTTTTCACAAAATTGTTAACAGTCTTGGATTAAAAATTTAAAGGCAATAGATTCTGTTTGCACTCAGAAAAAGCAAAGTCACACACCCCAACTGTTGACTAAAACACCAGCTCACTGCAAAAGAAACCCATAAGAAAAGATTCTAAGCATGACATTGGCAAATGACATAAGCTAGAATAGGAAGTCTATTTTGATGAACAGTGATAATAATAAAATATGTTCTCTATTCCTTTCAAAATTGATCATTAATTATGGGAAGGAAGACACTGAAAGGTTTATTGACACACAGTGATTAAACTATGAATAGTGTTTTCTTATAAAACATAGTATCTTAAAAATCTCGGAAAATGTGGGGCACCTGGGTGGCTCAGTTGTTTAAGCATCAGATTCTGGATTTCAGCTCAGGTAATGATCTCCGTCCGGGTCATGAGATCAAACCCTGAGTAGGGCTCCATGCTCAGTGCACAGTTTGCTTGAGATTCTCTGTCTCCCTCTGCTCCTTCCCCTGCTCTTGCTTATTAGATGAATAAATAAATATCTTTTTAAAAAATCTCTGAGACTGTGCAATTTCTAACAACTTTAATTAAATGCCTCGTAGGATGTCCAAGAGGTTTATATATATACTTTTGTTTCATCTTCAAAGGCATATGCTCCAATGCACTTAGTTTATTTTGTAATGAATCCTAACCTTTATTTTCATTATTTTCCTATAGACATGAGAAAATTTACACCCTGTACTTAGTAAACTAATAAAAATATCCCTATTAAAGTCCACACTGTATCTATTAAAGGTGATTCTTCTGACATGCTTAAAATCTGGTAAATGAACCGGAGGCTATGGACAAGAGGCAGATAGCTGAATGATGTGGAAAAAGTATGGGGCTTGGGGTTTGGATGTCCGCCCAGCTTTCCATTAATTTAGGCATATCACCTAACCTCTGCAAGTCTTCATTCAGTCCTCATCAATGCACTGGGGATGATGATACCTGCCTTGATATGTAATTTCATGGGTAGACCTTTATATGTATAAAATATGTGTTCTTAATAAGTGGTAACAACTATTGTGTGTTACCCCTTCCCCTACTATGATGATATTGTCCCTTATTATAAGAACCTAAGTGGATAACGCATGAGACACAGTCAGTATCACAAAATACTACATATTTTATTATGTTTATTATATGATATTAAATTGTCTGTAAAGACTGTAAAGTACTGAAGGAACTCAGAGAAGACATCATAACACAAAGGTGAAAATATTAGGAACAGTTTCAGTAAGAAGGAATAGCATCTTTAAAAAAAAAAAAAAAAAGATTGGACTGGGAAGATTGTAAGGCTGGCAGAGTGGGGGCGCATATGTGAAAGGCATTTTTATGTGAAAATCCCTGGATACTAAAACACTGTACACCTATGTCTGGAGACTGGTTTTGACTCTTGTGCCATAATTTGTGACTCTTGACACACAAGAAATGTACATATCTGGAGAAAACCAGAAAACTGCTCACTCAGGTGAAGGTAATAGGAAAACAAACTACCACTTTCAGAGCAACTGCCATGTGCCAATTATCTTCTGTGTCTCCATTTCCTCTTCGATAAAATGGCAATGATCATTTTTTAATTGAAGTAGAATTAATGTACAATATTAAATTAGTTTTAGGTGTGCAACATATTGATTCAACAATTGTATATATTACTCAGTGCTCACCACAATAAGCATAGTCCCCATCTGTCACCATAGGACATTACTGCAATAGTATTGACTATATTGCCTCTGCTGTACTTTTCATCTCCATGACTTATTTATTTTATAACTGGAAGTTTTGTACCTCTTAATCTTCTTTATCTATTACTCCCATCATCACCCACATCCCGTCTGGCAACTACCAATTTGTTCTCTGTGTTTTAGAGTCTATTTTTTACTCTCTTTCTTTGTTCTTTTGTTCATTTAATACTTCTTAATTAAGGGAAAGCACCTACAACATTGCCTAAGACTAGTACTAGCACTCAAACATTGGCTTTGACTTTGGTGATGAAAACAGTGATGTAGTAGTACCAGGCCCCATGGAATCTACTTTCCTTTCATGGCATCTTCTACTCCTCACATGAACCCTGTAACTCAGAGGCCAACATATGGGAGGTGGTGGGTTGAATGGAGTTGAACAGAAAAACACTGGACTTGTTAAAATAGTCATTGTGAAAAGTTTGGGGGAGACCAATATTTTAAAAGGGTTGGTCTGACAGGAGCATGGTACCTGAGAAGCAAAACAGGTACTGAGAGTCTCATCCAGGCAGTGAGGTATTTAGGGGCACTTTCCAGGTGGTAGAGATGGGGTACAAAGAAAATATATCTGACCAAAAAAGAGGTGAGGCAGGTTAATTATCATTGTCTATATAATTCAACACTTATCAAGAGCTTAAAATATGCCAAGTAATGCATTGACTTTTGACGTTAACTATTTCATTTAATTATCCCAGCATTATTCTGGGGTAGTTATTGTTAACATATGCATTTTGTAGACCCATAAACAGGAGCTGAAGTTTATAGCACTTGCCCAAGATCCTAGAGCTGGTCAGCAGTGGGGCTAGGATTTGAACTTGGATCTGTGTGATCCCAGTACCAGCACACTCGGCCTCTAAAGTCTGCCAATTCTCACATGGCTATACTTAAAATGATGAATTTGCTGTCTGGTTGTGAAAATTAATTGATATTGATTTTTTTATTCTTCAGAATGCATCTCTTTGGTATCTGAAGTTTTGCCCTGTACTAGATATTTTTAAGACACATCCATTTTTAACAGCGAATACAAATCCAATTGCCAATCATCGATATTTTGCAAGGGATAATGTTACTGACAAGACATCTGAAAAATCTGTCAAGATATACAAATAACATCCGTGATATTATTCACGAAAATCAACTTATTTATGAAAATAGTGTTACTCCTCCTTTGCATTGGGTCCAGATTTGTAATCAGTCATAAGAGAGACTCAGATAAAGGAAAAGCAAAAGAAGTTTCTGTACAACAAAATAAAAAGTTAATTTCATGAAACCAAGTGTTTTAAACAGGGTTGTTTTGAAGACATTGTTCATATCTATTCAAATAGACCCCAGCCCAACCAAAATGTTAATCTGTTACTCCTAACTGATCCTTACAAAGCCTTAGCCACTGCTTACAAAGGGAATGTAGTTTATTACAGTTGTTGCACTCCAAATGAATATTGATTTCAATCTCAGAATGCTAGGAGAGGACTTGCATCAATTACACAGAACATCAGAGTCATAACGCAAGTTACCTAGTTCCAGTGATGCACAGAGCAGATCAATCCTTCGCTTTCACACACCTTTGAGGAGACACCAGCCACCATGAGCTTCCTTTAGCTAAACCTTAAAATAAGCCATGCAGTGCAAAAGGGTGATAGAAAAGGAAACCATCCCCAGTTGTTAAAAAGCATAGGCTACTGGCTACCATCAGAAAGCCATTATAATTACTCCTTTTCAAGTGGGCTGTGTGTTAATACAAATACAAATGAGGGGGTAAAAAAATGAAGCCTTAATGACAGCATTATGAGGGGAGGTTTCTCCTTTAGATTATTTATTTATTCAATGGAAAATTATTTGGCAATTATGATAAAGCAACGAGACGACAATGACTTTCCTTTGAATCACTAATTAAAATGCTGATTGCCTGTGGAGTGAGATGTGCAGTTATGGTCAAACAAGAACTTTCATTGTGCTAAACAGCTTGGGCTGGCCTGACACCTGGGTGGGGAGGGGAGGGTATGAATCAAGCACACTTCACTACTAAAATCATACTCATTTTTATTCAGCAGAATTCTAACACAATGCTATGAATCTGGACAAGATATTACTGCAGCTAGAAATCTTAAGAGATTTTTTCAAAGAAGGAAACTCTGGGTTCCAAAATGAATAACTGTATGAAGTCTAAGAACATATTTGATACATATCAAATGGCTTTTCATGTGAAAGTTATTTTTTGTAAGTTTGCAGTTCTTGTGTTCTTACATTTCTCTACAAGCTACCTTTATGTACATACAAACGTCAAAGAAATGTCACCTTCTTAACTCAACATAAGTGCTCTTTAAACACAGACGATTTCTCTTCAATAATGGAAGAAATGTCTTACAATTAATCGTGAAGAGGAAATTGCTTTTCTTGTAATGTAATGAATTCAGTGCTTTGAATTTTAGTAACTAAAATTATGGTTTTCCCAATAACACTGAAACAGTCATCTTTTTCCAAAATGAAAAATACGTTTCTTATATTTGCAATTTGTTTATGTTCTAAAAAAAATCAATTAAATTCATAAAGTTAAAGAAGAGGTGCCTTAAACTAGTAACATTCATCGTTAGGAAATGCATTATTTTGAAAGATTCAATCTCTCACAGAATGATAAATTCCTAAATTGCAAGAGAATGGAGAGCTCATCTACCTCATGTAACTTGGAAATTCCCTCCACAGTATTTCTCAGAGAATCCTGCCTTTGCCATGACTTGGAGAAGATGATGTTTACCACCTCAAAGGGCAGATCATCCCACTTCTCAATGTGTCTGAGGGTCAGCAAAAATCTAAAGGTCAAACTGGCCTTCCCATCACTTCTACTCCTATAACCCATTCTGGAGTATCACAGAATCAATCAATCCCTCTTCCAAACCATCCTTTCTAAATATTTTAAGATAGCCATCCTGCTTTCTTCGGAGTTTCCACTTTTCCCAACTTGGGTTCTTCCAGATAGTTCTGATATGCCCTGCCCCTCTTAACAAATGTTATGAGAAAAAACCAAAACAATACATTATAGACGCAGGATCTATTTTTTTCTGTCTATATTTCTAAAGCCATGATAGAAGCATGGATCATATTTATCTCACAGTCAACTAAAACTTCTAGATCAATTTTATACCAACGATTTTTAACCAAAGTACAAATTTTATGAACTTCACATCCATTACTCTTACATATTCTTAGTCCATTATTAACCCTGAGGAAACCCATTCATTTAATCTCTTTAATGCTTAGTTTCCTTGTGTACAAGATGCCCAGCACAGCAACTTCTAAATAGGCACTAGCTACCATTTGTGGAGTATCTGTCAAGTGCTAGGCACAGTGCTAAGGGCCCTATGTGCACCACACACAAACAGGTACTATTGTTTCCATTTCACAAATGAAAAAATAAAGGCAGAAAAGAGTTCAGTAATTTGCTTAAGGTCACTCAACTAGTGACAGGGCCAGGGTTTGAGTTTAGGCCACTCTTAACCACCATATTATCAGTGACCATTCTTCCTAATTTTTGAACTTGTAAGACATTAATAAGTGGGCCTGTGATAAAATTGTTAAACAGACAGGGCACCTGGGTGGCTCAGTTGGTTAAGCCCCTGCCTTCAGCTCAGGTCATTATCCCAGGACCCTGGGATGGAACCCCAAGTCCAGCCTCACGTTGGGCTCCCTGCTCATAGGGAGTTTGCTTCTCCCTCCCCCCCCGCCCCCCCCGTTCATGCTCTCACTCTCTCTCTCTCTCTCAAATAAAATCTTAAAAAAACTGTCGAACAAAATCAGATTAAAACAATGTCTCTTTATAGATCAGCCTCAGTTTTATCTTTTGGGACCATTTATTAAAAAATCCATGAATCCCTCACCACACAACGTATACATCCACGAAAAGGCCACAATTAATGACATATCATACAATCTCAGGGACTTGCACAAACTAAGATAAACTACGCCTTGACAATTTCACTCATCGACAGATTCAGTAATCATATTTTGTACAAAGGAAGTGAGGTTAGTGCGACACCTTGGCTGTCACCTAATGACTACTGTCTTTTTCCAAGCACTGTCAACTCATCCATTTAGAAGTTCCCATCCTGGAATGGGTCCCAGTTTAGGCAAACAATTAATCAGAATATCAGGATATTGATTCATTTCTTCCTTTCCTAGTTTTTCCAAACATTTCCAAAAGTAGTTCCACAGCCTTGAATGCAATGGATGAATCTGAACCACTTTAAGATAATTAGGTGGGGATGCTTGTGTGGCTCAGTGGTTGAGCATCTGCCTTCGGCTCAGGTTGTCAGCCTGGGGTCCTGGGATCCAGTCTTACATCAGAACCTGCCTCTTTCTCTGCCTATGTCTCTGCCTCTCTCTCTTTGTCTCTCATGAATAAATAAATAAAATCTTTTTTAAAAGAAAAAAACAACTAGGATCTCATTTAGAATCTCTACACCTACTTCAGGTTTTCAGGTTCCTTTAGATATGGTCGTGTTACCATTTACAATTTGAAAAATCATTATCCTTTACAGAGAAAACAAAAATTAAATAGAATTTAGTGGTGTTTCTTTCTCTTTTGTTGTCTTTTAACATTATAGCATCTGTTCCAAACAACGCAAATCGACAAATATTTACAGAGCACCTAGAAGGTGCAAATATATTTGATGAGAATGAAAGAAACATCAAAATGACACAGTGTGCTTAAAAATCCGGAAGGAAAGTCACAGAGAGAGACATGGCCAAGTGTAACACAAAAGAGAAATGAGTGCATAGAAGAGCAAACAAGCTGCAAGGGATCCCACAAGGGAGTGGTCAGTTAAACAATGAGCTAGATCTTTTATTTTCCCTCTTTCTATGTTTCCAAATGTAACTTAAAGTCTTTTTTTCATAATCCTATATTTTACAAGTGTACTTTGGAAATGTGTGTGATTTTTTTTGGGTGACTGCTCTCTTCTTTGTTGCAGTCATCTATCATGTCAGGATGTTATTATTACTACTTCCCATACCAACGGCTCATCTTCACTCAATCACTCTTTCATTCATTCATTTCTTCACTTGTTACAGAAATTTACTGGGTTGACTAAATACCAGAAATCCCCTTAAAGTCCTGAGTTAGGGGCACCTGGGTGGCTCAGTGGTTGAGCATCTGCCTTTGGTTTAGGTCATAATCCCAGGGTCCTGGGATTGAGTTTCATATCAGGTTCCCCCAGGGAACCTGCTTCTCCCTCTGCCTATGTCTCTGCATCTCTCATAAATAAATAAGTAAATAAAATCTTTTTTTTTATTAATTTTTATTGGTGTTCAATTTAAGTAAATAAAATCTTAATAAATAAATATATAAAGTTTATTGAGATATTGAAAGATAAAAGTTTATCTTAATAAATAAATAAATAAAGTTTACTGAGACACTGAACCACCCATATTTTTAGATTATTTACAATGGGCCAAGTGATGCAGTACCACTGGCCCTGTATTCACAGAACTAAAATCTTCATTTGGATTTTCAAAGTTCTACTCCTTAAAGTCTCAGATTACAGTTCTATGTATAGTCTTCACTAGCCTATTACTCCATTGTTTCCTCAATTATTGGAGGGATTTTTAAAAAAAAAAACAAATCATATTTCTTCCAGAATCTTGGCAGAATCTTTCATCTATAGAGATGAAATTCCCTAGGATAGCTGTTCCCAACACAATGACTGTTTTGTAATCTCAGTAATTAAAGCAGCATCTTAAAGGTGACCAACTACTTCTAATTATTTCATCTATACCCAAATGTTTTCTACTCAACTATGTGTTTTGATGTTTCTAGTATTTAAAAATATTACTTAAGTACTATTTTCATTTTTAAAGTAATAGATGCTTACAGTTGAAACGTGAAAATATACAAAAGTAGGGAAAAAGAATTATTCAAAATTTTACTGCCTGAAGGTATTTTCTTTAATATTTTTGATGTTATTTCCTTCCTGAATGTATGTAGATATGTGCTGGAATATGCACATATGTGTCAATGTATGCATAAATATTCCCTATGTGTGTACATACCCACACACAGGGATCCCTGGTGGGGATCCCTAGGTGGCGCAGCGGTTTAGCGCCTGCCTTTGGCCCAGGGCGCGATCCTGGAGACCCGGGATCAAATCCCACATCGGGCTCCCGGTGCATGGAGCCTGCTTCTCCCTCTGCCTATGTCTCTGCCTCTCTCTCTCTCTCTCTGTGACTATCATAAATAAATAAAAAAATTTTTTTAAAAACTTAAAAAAATATATTCTGTGTGTGGGTATGTACTATTTTTATTACCTATGTAATATACAGGGAGTCCTCTGTGTATTATTTTTTTAATCTGTTTTTTTTTTTTTTTTTGCAGAGGGGAGGTCTTTCCATTGTCAGTCCTTCCCCTTAATCCTTGAGCCAAGATTTGCTCATAGCTCTTATGCCATAATTAATTTTCATCTTAAAAATCTATACCCAGCATTGAGATATCTGACCATATTAACCCCATCCCCATTATTATGCTCTGCTATGATTTTCAGAGAATTTCCAAAGTCCTCATTCACCCCTCTTCTTCACTAGTCGAGTATTAATTCTACGTTTTCCTTATTTTATTTTCTTCTTCTCTTTACCAGCCTCAAATTTCAATTTAAAGCCATTTGGGCCCTAACAACGAGCCCCCACCCTGCCCATTCTTCCCAGACCTGAAAAGTGGCAAAACAGGTGAAGACACTACCTATATCTCAAGCTTCCAGAACTTTGGAGACACATTCTCAGGCCCTTCTAGCCATGTCTCCTCAACATACATCCATCAATCCCAGGTTTAACGAGATTTAACAGACCAGCTATCAATTCTAATTTCCTCACCCTAGGAATGAAGCCGTTTCAGGTCTATCTACAACTTATTTCCACTTCTAACACACATGAACCTCTCTCCATTGTCCAACAAGTTTATTCACTAAAAAGAACAGATATGATTTTTTATTTTAATATACTAAGCTGTGACTATATATCAGTTAGCCATTTAAGATATGTTACATATCACATTAAAGACACTATATTAATAATGATTTTTATCAGTATGTGATCATTTCAAGATAATCCAAAAGAATGGTATATAACATTTCATTATAATTTTTATATTGGAGTAGTTTAAATTGAGGATACTAATTACAAACATATCTCTGTAACTTTATTTTTTTATAATGTTATGCATTTTAACACTTTTTTTTAAAAGATTTTATTTATTTATTCATGACAGAGAGAGAGAGAACAGAGACACAGGCAGAGGGAGAAGCAGGCTCCATGCAGAAAGCCCAACGTGGGACTTGATCCAGGGTCTCCAGGATCACACCCCAGGCCAAAGGTGGCGCTAAACCGCTGGGCCACCAGGGCTGCCCTATCTCTGTAACTTTAACAGGAACATAAAGGAAACATATATATCTCTACAACTATTATTTCTATCTTTTTTAATACTAAAATCATGATGTTATGAAACACAATCCTTAAACAAATAACCTACTCTAGAAATAAGCGGTATGATTCCCTCTATCCCTTATCTGTCTCTGCCATAAAATGTATATTCACATCTTCACAAAAATAACATGACAGTGGGCATTTTAATATTATCCAAAAAGTAACATTTTTCTCTTTTTTCCTATTGTAAACAAAATTATGGGGGTAATTTTTAAAAATATTTGCCTTTCTGATTTGAGTAATGTTTTACAGGAAATAATCAGTAAGATCAACTCCACTGATCCTGTACTGAAGATGTTTCACATTGATTTTGTGTGTGCATTTCACTAGAATGTATCCAGGAAAATGAAAATTGTTTTATTTCTTATTTCAGCTTTTTATGACATCTCCATATTATTACTAACATGAAAAAAATCAACCAAAATTCTAGAAGACAGCTTGACAATATTTATCAAAATTTAAATGCATATTCTGTTTCTCTGAATTTACCTAAAGCAAATCTAGTAATTGAACAAAAACACACACAATTGCAAAAAAAATCTACAGAATTTTTTTTTTAAGATTTATTTGTTTATGATAGACAGAGAGAGAGGCAGAGGGAGAAGCAGGCTCCATGCAGGGAGCCCAACGTGGGACTCGATCCCGGGACTCCAGGATCGTGCCCTGGGCCAAAGGCAGGCGCTAAACCACTGAGCCACCCAGGGATCCCCTACAGAATTGTTAATAAAAACAAAATATTGACATCAGGTTAAATACTCATTAATAAAAAAGTGCTTACATAAAACACTATGCAATTAAATACTGTGCAACTTTAGAAAATGATGATGTAGAGTTATATTATACATAATGTGTTAATTTAAACACAGATCAAAAATCATGTGTAATAGTAAAATACAATTTTTAAAATGTATACCTATAAATGCAATAAGTCTACAAGTTACCACCGACATTTTTTTTTTCACCAACATTTTTTAAATGGTTATATTTCTGTCAGGCAGGATCACAAGTAACTTTGTCTTTATATATGCATTGCATGGCACACCATGAGCATGTGTTACACTTATAATCAAAACAAGAGGACAATAAAAGTACCCAGAATATAAGATTTGCCCTTAACATCATTAGCTTAAATCTAAACTAATTATATGAGCAAACACATGATTCTGAAGTCCATCTGAAACATTTTTCCATAAGAATACCAAGTCTGGCTAATTTAAAACTTGTATAAGAAATCTACTGTAAACATTTCATATCTAGAGAAATATACAAGACAACCGTGAGAGATAAAGAGATCTAAGCATTCATTACAGCAAAGAAACAATTTCATTGGTTTTATAAAGAAACCATCTAATCTGATTTCCATGTATTCTTTAAGATGTTGAATCCAACTGAAGAACACAATTCTTTTTCTAACTTCTTTTCCTCACTTAATCAGTGTATCTAAGCAGCAAGGGGACAGATATCCAGTGCAGCAGACCATTAGAATCTACTACCCTTCAAAGGTACTGACCATTCACCCCACCACTTTTTTGGCCCCTAAGAATGTTAGATAAATACCATCACTTGTGATATTGAGCAACAAATTTAGACCCTGAATTTTGCCATGCTTTGGCCACTGTTTATGTATAAACATGTTGATCAAAAGATATAGCTTTGAGGTTGCACATATCATACCTTTTTCCTGATAGAGTTTAGTCTGAAGATTTTCATATGGTCTAAATCTTAAAAGTGAAACTCTTACTTAAGAGACTGATACATATCATCTTCTAAGAAATATGGTCCTAGGATTTAATGTTATTAATTCTCACTAAACATTAGTTACATTCCACAAATAGAGCACACCTTTCTCGAAATAATGATGCAATATTAGAAATTAAATATTTAGAGTAGATAGCCACTAAAGACCATTTAATTCAAGAAGAGATCCTGGCTCTCCTCCACTATACACTCCTACTGAACTTACTGAGAATAGAAACACATTAAAACCTCCATCAAGTAATAAGAAAACTCACAGTGCCTCTGTACTATCAATGACACTATGATGTAATTTTCCTATGCAGAGGCCTGAATAGGGATGCAGATCATGGGATGGAGGAGAAAGGGAAAGGAAGGCAGACATGGCCCTAGGCCTCCAGTCAACCTGAATAACACCTCTTCTTTCTATTGTACATTCTGGGATCTTGCCTAAGCTCATTTGGAGAAATCTGCCTATTTCTTGGTGGGTGGTGGGGGGAGAAGAAAAAAAGAACAAAGAGAAAAACATTTGGAGGGGAGAAAAAGCACATAGCCTCAGGCCTTTCTAACCTAAAAACCTGAATTCTTGATTCATCCCTGCCAGAAACCAGGAGTGAACCTTGAGCAGGCTGCCTCAAATGTGATGGTATGCAACAAAAGTAACATTAAAGTGAAGAAAAGATACCAAAAACAAAAACAGAGAAGGAAAGAAATGTATAATTGGCCTAATTCAATTATTTTCCATGCATCGGTAGGATGACTACTGGAAAAACAAGTAGGAAAAGGCAAAATCGTGTAATTTATGAACATACATCTTCTTACATAAATTGGTTCAAAGTTAGTCTAATGGAGAAATGGCTTGCGCCCTTCTCACTTTGACTCCCAAAATGTTATAGATGTTACTTCTTTCAGAAAACCACAGCAACTTAGCAAAATACAATATATATGCAGTTAGATTCCAGCACTTTAAAGAGGAGCTCACACAAACTCTCTCACTTAGTTATTACCCACATCTTTGGGGCAGCTGTCCACCCTGCCTGTATAATAGAGAGGTTCGTGCTCACCTGGCAACAAGTCCCTCATCCCCATTTCGGATGTATCCACTAGAACAAATGTTGAGCAATTATCTAGACTGACTGTTTGATGGTAAGTGATAACAACGTTTTATTTATTGGACTCTAAAATGTTATTGAGTGTCTACTATTTCCCTGACACTGTTCTATATATTCCCTCACTGTCTCATCTAATTTGCACAGTACAATTATTAGTCGCATTTTCTGGTGAAGTAACTAAACCATAGCATGAGCACAATAAATCTTAGGGATTGTATTATCCAGAATCTTTATTTCATGATGGAAGAAAGTGAATTAGGGGGTTACTCAGTGTCAGAAGTGGTGGGAGACCATGACTGTCTTCTGAGTCAGCTTGGCCTTGGAGGTTTGGGCTTTGAAGTCACAGAGTCAGTACTTACACACTGGCTTTGACACTCACCAGTTAAATATTCTTGAGGAAGTTGTGTTACCTCTCTAAGCCTCGATTCCTCACCTGTGTTAAGGGGGGAAACTGTTATCTATAACCTCAGGCTTAGTGAGGATTGAAAAAACTATATGAAACAGTATCTTAGTATCTTACCTGCCATAAAACTCTCAGTCAAAAAAAACGTGACCCTTGTGTTATTATTACTCTTGTTAATGCTACCATACTTCCATTACCAGCAGTAGCATTAGTGTCACTGTTGCTGCCATCATCATTACACCATGCTACTATTCAGAAGAGATATCTAAAGTTGCTCTCCAACTCACTATCGTTACTCACAAGCTCCCTCCTTCTTAAAATCTGCCTTTATATCTTCCCCATCTATCCAAACTTTACACTGAGGCCCAAATCAAGACTCTCTTAAGAAGCTGACCCTCAACTGTTTCAGCCCACATTGGTCCCCTGATCTACTGTATATATCACTGGATTCTCAAGTGTGTATTTGAAATGTAATGTCTCTTGATGTTATCTACTTTTTCTTATTCTCCAATGAGGTGGTTTGCTTCCTCAGGAAAGAAGCTGTTATTTACATTTTTTTGAGTATCACCTACTTTTCCAATATAGTGAGAGGAGTTCATAATAGGTCTGCAACAAATACTTGCTAGATTAAAAATCCAGCCCCTTCTCAGCCATAAATAAGCATTTTTTTGGTTTATATCATCCATCCTAAGTCTAGGCTCACATACTGTATTAGTGCACAGCAGCCACATTTTAGAACAACATGACTGTGCTAAATTGAGGTACACTAGCATCAAATCCTCTCAGATTTCACTTGAAAAGGTGGCATGTTACAAAATAACTTACCCTATCGAAGTGTGAAACTGGCAGAGGTGTAAATTCCTGAGGCCAGACTGACCATAACATGGACATATAGCTCATAAATTGCTGACCACTCTGGTGTCTACTACCACCTTTGCAAAGTTTGAAGTTTCTCAAATGTCATAATATTCAAAGATTTTCTTTAGATCCAAGGTCTATGCAAATAAATAAATCCATGCTCATTCTCTTGGAAGTGGAATTCTTACCTAACATTCATTTCCCATAGAACCCTCAAAATTATAAAGACTATATATTTTATTTGCTAGAATTTTAAACTTAGAATTTTTTAATTTAAAAATCCTCATGGCCACAATAGCCAAACTGTGGAAGGAGCCTCGGTGTCCATCGAAAGATGAATGGATAAAGAAGATGTGGTTTATGTATACAATGGAATATTACTCAGCAATTAGAAACGACAAATACCCACCATTTGCTTCAACGTGGATGGAACTGGAGGGTATTATGCTGAGTGAAATAAGTCAATCGGAGAAGGACAAACAGTGTATGTTCTCATTCATTTGGGGAATATGAATAATAGTGAAAGGGAATATAAAGGAAGGGAAAAGAAATGTTGGGAAATATCAGGAAGGGAGACAGAACATAAAGACTCCTAACTCGGGGAAACGAACTAGGGGTGGTGGAAGGGGAGGAGGGCGGGTGTTGGAGGGGAATGGGTGACGGGCACTGAGGTGGACACTTGACGGGATGAGCACTGGGTGTTTTTCTGTATGTTGGTAAATTAAACACCAATAAAAGTTAATTAAAAAAAAAAAATAAAATAAAAATCCTCATTCTTTATACTGTCTCAGAACATAAACATCTGTCTAGCATTTTTTCACAGGCCATTCTCTAATATCATTTTAAAATTTGTGGTTTCCCATTATCACACCCCTAAACCCAGTACCTCCAGAGAGGTAATCACTGTTACCATCGGTATGTATTCCCCTAGAGCTTTTCTCTATAAATTTCCAAACATACACCTGTATCCAGGGAGAATATGCAGTATTCTTTTGTGACTTGTTTGTTTGGCATAAATGGTGTCATATTGTACATACCATTCTATAACTTGTTTTTTTTTTTTTTATCCTTCAAGATAATGGTGTTGGGGAGAAATTTCCTTGTCACTAAAAATACCTGTAGCTCTTCTTTTTAATTGTGCAGATTTCCACAATTTGTATAACCAGTTCTTCATCCATGAACATTTAGGTTGTTTCCTCTCTTTACTATTATGAATAATGTTGCAGTGATAATCCTTGCTAGTACTTCTCTATTGTTCTCTATAACATTTTATTGAAATTATTTTAATGAAGGGCACATCCTAATAATACAAAATTCCTCAATAAATGATATGACACAAAGACTTTTTTTTACTTAACTAAAATAAAATTGAAGAATAACTTTCATCTATGGTAATATTTAATTTAGAAACGTATCATCACAAAAGAACAGGAGTTTGCAATCCTATCCACAGCCTGTTTCTGTAAATAAAGTTTTAATGTAACACAATCATGTTTATTTTTTTACATACTGTCTCTCATACCAACAGTGCACTCCAGCAGCAGAGCTGAGTCACTGTATGGCTCACAGAGCCATAAATATTTATTCTCTGTTCCTTTACCACAAAAGTTTGCTGACCCCTACACTAGAATATGAAATATTCTTTCTCTGGAAAGCTTTTACTATCTATACAAAGTACAAGCTAAAGGATCAGTTTCTTTATGTTGTAAGTATAAGACATTTGTAGTGGCACTTACAACTACAAGACAAGTCATCATCTGCTGAACAAAACAGTATCTCTTTGAATTCCACAATTGAAAAAATGCAATATAAAGCCATATCTGCTTCTGGTCCTTTAATAACTTGTGAAGATAAGGAGTAAATGAATTAAATTAGGGATTCCACTTAACATAGCAGATGTCCCTAAGCTTGCTGGTAATTTACATTGCCATACTGAAGCAAAATACCATTTTTTTAAATGATTTACCTATTAGAGCCTAGTAGTATTTACTAATATTTGCCATGTGGAACAAAACTGTACAGTGAACCTGCTAGTGATTCAAGCCAGTAGCATATGCGTCTGAGCTCTCCTGCACCCTTTCTCATCTGGGATGGTTACACCAGGTGATATCAATGTCCTTCCCAGTGCTCAAATTCTGTGGCCCCTACAATTCATCTTAAAAGGAAGCACTTATGGGACACCTGGGTGGCTCAGTGGTTGAGCGTCTGCCTTTAGCTCAGGTCATGATCCCGAGGTCCCGAGATCAAGTCCCACATTGGGCTCCTGTGGGGAGCCTGCTTCTCCCTCTGCCTAAGTCTCTGCCTCTCTCTCTGTGTCTCTCATGAACAAATAAATAAAACCTTTTAAAAAAATAAAAGGAAGTACTTATAATAGGAACTCTATCTACTTAAATTAATATTTAAAATCACCACAACATTCACCAACACACTATACTATTTTATGTAGTCACTGACTGTAAGATTTAGGTTAAAGTTGGAAAATAGGTCCTAACAAATAAAAAAGTCATAATTTTAGTTTATTTACTCTGCTCAGGTACAAAGAATAGGTATTTACAAAGTTATTTACTAAGAGAATCTACCACTTATTTAAACAAACTGAGGAGACCCATGCACAGATGAATTTGTTCTTATTGGAAATATGTTTTATTTTCAAGTCAACTATTCAGACTGTGCCATACCTCTAGAAAAGGGCATAATGCTTCCAACCACTGTTCAGTGTTGTAAACTTTAAAGGCTTTTTCAGCGCTCCTCATTATGAAACTTTATAGAAACTATAAAGAGGGTCCCAACAGTTGTACAAAGGACTGAATTCCCATTTTGTTTTTCCCCACACAGAGAAAATAATGAAGAAATGAGTCTACTGGTTCTGTTTGATCAAAAATATTAGCAATAATAATGAGTTCCCAAAGATTTGCTGACTGATAGTTGACATTTTAGAGACCTCTGTGGGTGACCTGATTGCTTAGTCCCTCAGATGACCAGGTTATGGTAGCCCAGGGTTGCTCCCTCCCCAGTAACTACTCAACAAGTCAGTGCATTAGTTGTGTTGGTGGTACTCATGTTGAGTAGAAAGAATAAAGAAGGAGAAGGAGGATACTGCTTTTCTGTAAAGTCTAAGGTCCAGAGTGGACCCAGGACAGCCATGTTTATACCTAGCTGTCCTAGTATATTATTAATAAGCCCCATTTTCCCATCCAAATGTCTGCAGCTGAACCATAAATCAGGTGGTGGCCCTGTTTAGATGCAGGCTTTCTCCTTTCATCCATGATCCCCCGCTCCCGACTTTTCTCCATCTCTTCCTAGAAAATCCTGATTAGGAAAGTTCTGAAGGGAAAAAGAAGAAGCACAGGAGTAGAAAAAGCACTGTCCACTGAGAGAGTGAACAAGAGCAGGGTTCCTGAAATCCAGAGGGCAAAAGGAGATGAAGGAAGTGGTAAATGTCACAGAGTTGGGGGAAAGTCCAAGGTCAATGGTTCCCCACCATCTCAGTCAACCAGGTCATGGGGAGTGAATGACACACTTCCAAGGTTGGCTGCCTAAGTGGGAAAGTTAAGTTTTAGGGGCAAGGTTTCTGTGCTAAGGCTGTACCATGAGAACAATTTTCAGGAAAAAGTTGGAAAGCCTGAAGGACTGTGTGACTATGAAGACTCTTTGGTGCTATCATGGATGCTGATGTTGGAAACAATGGGAATCTCTCTAAATCCTGAAGGCCCAATAGCCAAGTAATGTTCAAGGAGCAGTTGTTTTCACAATTTTGAGAAGATTTCCATTACCATTAAGGCTAGAACCATTCCCCCTGCAACTCCAGTCTATTGATCTTTAGATTAAAAGGTTCTATTTTCTGACAAAGGTTATTTCAGAGTTAATTTCCTCTTCAGAAGTGTCTTTCCCAGTTGGAATACATTGCCCGGCAGTGGTTCCAATGTTTTCAACATCTGGGGACCCTACTCTCATATCTACCAGTTCTACTGACTGTTATTGGCTAAGTACTGCCATATGACTCACACTCCTGAGAAATGGCAATAGCTGTTCTGAGTAATCACAGAATAGCAATACAAAAATGACTATTACACAAATTACTATTATAATCATAGCTGTTGTAGAACTAACACTTCTTGAGTTCAATGTGTCAAGCTCTAACTTCACACTGAATTTGATCTTCACATAACCCTAAACTGATGATATTATACCCATTTTACAGATTATAAACCTGAGGTTAACTAATTTGCCCTGAGTCACATGTTAATAGGTGGTATAACTGGTATACAAACCACGGTAATAGGCTCCACACTCAACTACTTACTACTGTAACTCTCTTATAGCAAACTCCTCTGAAATTCTCAGAGTGGGTAGGATTGTCAATTTAGGAGACCACAAAATCAAACTGTCATAACTCAAAGCAACTCCAGTAAATACAGACTATTCTTGAATTTTCTCCTTGAAAATTAAGATTAAAACGGAAGGGGAAATGCTTTGGATTTTCCCATACTCCTATAAAGCAAATCATAATCTTAAATCTTTCAACTGTTACAAAGCTTACCCTGTGTAAATCTTACTTGGATTTCTTCTAAACCAAAATAACCGCCAAAATATTCAAGGAAAAGAGCTCATGATGTTGTTATATTCCTTTCTGAAAGCTTCATTTAGACACCTACCAGAGATCCCTTCATGGACACAGAAAAATCTTAACTGTCTCTATTTGATTGTGCTTGCCGAAGGCATTAAGTCCGATCCACCATGTCGCACCTCAGTAACTCGACACAGACTAGAAAATTCTTACAGTCAGCTTCCCCGAGGGATTTGTTAAGTTTCACATGCATTTAGTTGTGCAGTTGGCCTGCTCAAATTGATAAACTTGTAGCTAAATTCTTTCTGCAGCAATGGGCTGTTGGGCTTATTTTTTTTATCACTAAGAGAATAAATATTGCAAAAGAAGCTGTTACTATGTGTTAGTGGTACCCATTAGTTTTTAACATAATTGAGCTTACATTCCAATTTCTCAGTAACTGATAAGTATTTATTTTGTGGATGTGGTTTGAAAGGGATTAAAAAGAGCTAATACTGAAATATATTTATAGCAAAAAAAGGAAGGAAATTTTGATATCTTAAATTGAGCAAAGAAATGAAACAAAAATTATGAATAAAATTATTATTTTTATTAGAATTCCCAAGTTGCTATGATACATGCCTACACAGGTGAACTCTGGCATCTGTGCTCAGTAAAGTCAATACTCAAATGCAAAATGGCTTGACTTAATAAAAACATACTAAGACTATTTGGAATGCAAACTGTCAGGTGGTGACTTAAAAATACATGGATTTTTTTTCTTTCAGATTTTAGTTCCCTTCTTACTGTGCTTTTCAACTCCTAGAGCTGAACTTCATATCAACTCTGACAAGCATATGATCTTCCAACACACTTTACCAAGGCTTACCTCATTCCATCTTCCTCCTCACAAATGAATACAGGTGAGAAAAGCCAAAGGCAACTTGGGTAGCATTTTGCAAATTCACTCTCATGTCATACCTGGGATTCTGCTATTTTAGACAACATCAGTATGTGTTAAAAAGTCAGCAAGTTTACTTTTATCAATTTTAAGAGTTACCACATCAGTGCAGTGTCTCTGCTATTTATTTCTATGTCCTTTATGCCTACATTATTTATCTTCAATTTATTTACATATTCAACAAACATATGTTAAAATCTACTATGAGCCAATTATTGTTCTATATCCCTAGAATTAGGTAGTGGCCATATCTGTCCCCATGGGGGAAAAAATGAACAAATAAATAAACGTGCACTGATACAAAAAATAAACTAGAAAGGAAAGGTGACAAAAAAAAAAAAAAACCGGAACTATTTTAGATAGGGTGATCAAAAAAGCCCTCATGATAAGGTCACATTAGAACAGAAACCTAAGTAACTTCAGGATGGGAATCATGAATAATCTGGGTAAAGGGGATTTGAGGCAAGTGCAAAGGCCCTAAGGTAGGAATATATAGACCCAGTTAAATAAGCAAGAAACAGGGTAGTATAAAATGCCATGAAAGGGTGAGCAGAGTAATAAAAGATACATGGCCCAGGAGGGCACACTAATATTACTAGAAGATTTTGAGCAAAAGAGCAACTTGTTCTGATGCTTATTTTGAAAGAATAATTCTGCCTTACTGCAAAGAACAAACTGTGGCCAAACCAAAGTGAAATCAGGGGACTAGGTATCAGATGGGGGAAAATCCATATGTATCTTAATAGTGGCTTGCTACAGGGCAGGAAATTAATGGATTTGAGGTATATTTTGAAAGCAGAGTTGAAGAGATAAGCTGAATGTGGAGTATAAAATAAATGATTCAAGAATAAAGTTGATGGACTGGATGTGGGATATAAGACAATGTTTATTTTTTTAAAGATTTATTTATTTATTTATTTATTTATTCATGATAGACATAGAGAGAGAGAGAGGGAGAGACACAGGAGGAGGGAGAAGCAGGCCCCCTGCTGGGAGCCCAACGTGGGACTCGATCCCGGGACTCGATCCCGGGACTCCAGGATCGTGCCCTGGGCCAAAGGCAGGTGCTAAACCACTGAGCCACCCAGGAGGGATCCCCAATAAGACAAAGTTTAAAGATGACTCCAGGAATTCAGATCTATCCAATCTAAATTCTTCACAAGTAATGAAGATACCTGTAATCCCACAGTTCATTACTACTATGCTTTCTTTATTTGACCAGCATTAATAATAGTAATTAGTAACAGTAGTAGTAAGTAGTATTTTAGAAAAAGGAAAAAAGAGGAGAAGGTAGGGGGAAAAGAAATGATGACTGAACAAAGGAATGGCCAGATGAGCAGATATATAATAAGGCAAGTATATCATTGTCAAATCTAAGTGGTGAGTATATGAATGTTTACTGTAGAAGTTTCTCAACTATTCTGTATGTTTGAAACTTTCATTAAAAATATTGAAAAATATACAGAATTTCCAAAATTTATTAATTATGGAATCTTTGCCAATGGATCCATCCTATAAAAGTGTTCTAGCCTAACCCACTTATACTATATAAAAAGTTCGAATGACTTGCACAATGTCACAAACCCCCAATGACAACAAAGTCAGGACTAGATCATTGGTCTCCCAATTCTGCAGTCAGAGCTTTTTTTTTAAGATTTTATTTATTTATTCATGAGAGATACACACGCACAGAGAGAGAGAGAGAGAGAGAGAGAGGCAGAGACACAGGCAGAGCTTTTTAAAATATAGGATCCTGTCAGTGTTGGTAGAAACATCTGCATTTGACTTAAAGTCCTGGTGGAACTTGAGATGGAACTTGTATGAAATCAACGTTATGTTCAAATTTGTACTCATCCCCAATTTGTTCCCATCAGTTTTATGCTGCTATGAGATTTTGTGGAAGCCATCTCTCCTTTGCTCTCTGAGTACCTATGAGACATATCACTTACTTTTATGTCTACAGTGCTTCCCGGTAATCTTCTGATGTCTGTCTTGTCCAATCCTGTAGGGAACAGGGCCCTTACATTGTTTATATGAACAATGCAGGTCTTTGCTTTAACTCTATCTCCAACATTTTATATTCATCTATTTTCATCTTGACAGGATCCCACATACAACCATAAGAATCTCTTCCCTGAGTAACTTTTGATTCCAGTTCTCAGAAGCCATCAATGGCTCCCAACTGCCTCTTGAATCAAATGAAAGCTCCTATCCAAATGATTATCTTCATACCTAAGTACCTTCATCTCTATTCCATGCGTTTATTCAGCAAGTAGGTATTGAGTAATCACCTTGTGCCCCATTATATGTTGGGCCCTGTGGGAAATTACAGGATATATGTCATAATCTCTGCCCATATGTATCTTAACAATCAATATAAACAGACAAAACATGCACACATTAAACATTTTTATAGCAAAACAAGGCTGGATGTGACTAAGGGTCCACAGGAGTGAGTGGAACATGCAAGTCAAAGATTATTAAGACCAATGTGTTTGTGCAAAGCTTCATGAGTTATATATGACATGAGCTGGGGCTTTTTCCAAAAAAAGTAGCGATTAGCACATTCTCCAGAGGAAGCTCATATCTCCAGGGTGGGAATTAGCATCCTTTTAATTCAAAGACCAGCCTGCCTGGAATAGAGCCTTCTTGTCAGAAATGAGGCTGGAAAGGAGTTAGAAGCAGGATAACAGTGATTATTCAAGTATACTTGAGGAATTTTGGATTCATCCTCACACCAAAGGGAGGAAAAAGGATTACTAAGTGAAGAGTAGAAAGATGAAAGTGATTGTTTATCTAGTGGCAATATTCAGGGCAGAATGCTAGGTAGGAAATGATCACGCCAGTCCAATCACTAGGAGATAGGGTCACTAAAAAGAGTGTGCTGAAGATGGACAAAGAAAAGAAAGAACACATTGAACAGGCATTCTGAAGGAAAATTGCTAAATCTATAAAGTAAAGAAGAAAAAGAGATTAAAAGTGACTTCGAAGCATCATGTTAAGGTAATAGAAGAATGAAAAAATTGTTGGTAAAAAAAATAATGCATAACAGAGTTAGGAAAGAAGGGAGTGGTGAGTTAGATGATAGCAGGGCATCTAAGCTCACCAGGCAAATTAAAAAAAAAAACAAAGTAAACTTTCAGTGAAAAATAAGGATGTGATCTAGATTCAGAGTACACTATCATAAAAATGATAGCAAAAGACTTCTATGTATTTCCCCAAACTCACAACTTTTTCCTCCTGAGCACCCACCTAGATGACTTTTCCCAGCATCTTGCATAGAGGTGTGGCCATGAGCCTGCTTTCTGGTTAGCAGAATACTACTTCCAAGCTGGGCCTACATGTACTTCCCACAGACTATCCTCCATTTTCTGTCCATTTCACCACCTGAATGAAATACTCTTAGAACCAAGAAGACGACTCCTAGAATGTAGAACTTATCTGGAAGAAGCCTGGAACCCTGAATAACTACAATAGAGACCCGATGCACATGCAGATTCCCACTGGATCTGATGGAAGAAGTAACATCTGATTGCATTAAGTCACTGATATTTGGGATTGTTTTTTACAGCAGTTAGCCTACGCAAAGGTTTTCCAAAATAAGTCTGATTCCCATAAAACCTCAGCTGTTCAAACAAACCTTACTGCGATCTACCAAAAGCCTGCCTACTCCCTCTGTTTTCATTTATTTTATTCATTTTCATTTATACTTCCTAGAATGATTTCCCCCACCCTAATCCTTGTCCTTCCTGTCCTTAATATTTTTGCCTAAATTTTACATCCTGTATTGAAACAATTCCTGACTTACCCCAGCTGACAGTAGTCACTGCAATCATTTTCCCAACCCCACAGCACTTGTGCAAATATCTCTATCCATCTGTAACTGGTTATGACTATGTTTTTATGTTTATTTTATCTGTTATCATGTATCTCCATTTATATTTGTTCCATTAGATTATAAACTCAATATGAACAAAGATTGTGTTTCCTATTTCCTTTGTAATTTCCTACATGCCTCATATATTGCCCTACACTGTCAGTGCTTCATAAACTCAACTAATTGAAGTTCGAACTTCTACTCATATACTTGCACCAGATGTGTAACAACTCACAAAATCTGTGTCTATAACATAAATACTTGCACAGTCTTGCAGTGGCACCTTCGTTTATCCAGCATCATCACGGAATGAACTGGACCACAGAGTTAACCCTGGCAATCAAATACAATGCAGCATGGAGGAACACAGAGGCTAAACACATAGCATATTTAGTCTGAGGCATCTGAGTCTAACATGCTCTCTGGTAAGTCGTATCATGACAATAGTCATTAAAATGCAGTCAACGACATTTTCATAGTGATGCATAGGGACAGATGGTAGCTACCCTTGTGGTGAACACAGCATAATGTATAAATTTGTCGAATCACCAAGCTATGCACCTGAAACTCATGTAACATTGTGTGTCAGCTTTACTTAAATAAATATATATGCATACATATATATATATACATACATATATATATTATATCACATATGTATATATCATATATATATATATTACAGTAGGCAAATAAAATGGGAGTTGACAAAAAATAAAGTAAGTTCCTACTAGATATTTGGTAGCAAAGAAGTTCAAATTGATCAAAACTTTTTTTTTTAAAGAATTTATGTATCTATTAATGAGAAACACAGAGAAAGAGGCAGAGACACAGTTCAGAGGAAGAAGCAGGTTTCCTGCAGGGACCCCAATGCGGGACTCGATCCCAGGACCCCAGAATCACTACCTGAGCCAAAGGCAGATGCTCAACCACTGAGCCACCCTGGTGCCCCCTGATCAAAACTGGTTTACGCATGTCTGACCCAAACAAGAACTGGTAAAATTATTTTAAGTCAGAGGCTGCTAACACTCTCCAGAAACCATTAGACCCTGTTGCCATAACTTATTCTTTACAACTCAACTGTGTAGTGGCACCTGTGCTATCTCCTCTGTTCCCCCCAACAGAGTAAGGGTCTCCCTCCTTTGTGATACTGGATCATTTTGTATAAATGTCAATTATAGCATTCATCACACTGGGTGGTAACTGTGGGCTTTCCTGTCTGCTTCACCTCAACCCACAGCAAACATTTTGGGACAAGGACTGATCTTACTCCTATTCAAGCTCCAGAACAAATGTAGTGATTATAGCACGCTAAGTTACATTATTCAGGATTTATTCAGGATATTTTTTACTACCAGCAACAGAAGCTCATTCTAAATAAGCCTGGGGTGGGGGTGGGGAGGATGAACCAAGTAACAGTAAAGATAACAAGCCTAGGAAAATGCATCTTTAACAGACCTTCTCCCCAAAATATGTAATCTTTTAGAGCACCATTACCAAAGGTAAGAAGCTAAAGTTAAAATTGTTTCTTTTGCAAAATATCAAAGAAAATAATTTTTAAAATATATCTCCAATTACTAGAAATAAAAATAGTTCAGGATGGAGATTTACACTGAATAATCGTTTATAAAATGTAACCGTATTTGACAAGAAATATAACATTTATAACAATCCCCATCTCATTCCTCACAGTAATCCTATTATAAATCAAGAGGCAGAACAGAAGTTTAACTGGATTTTTTAAAAATCACAGCCAATAATTAAAAATAAAGAAGCAAACATTACTCTTTAAAAATACAACACGGGAACCAACTTTGACACCTACTATGTTCCTTGCACTGTACTGGGCATAAGAAATATAAACATGAAAGAGGGATCCCTGGGTGGCGCTGCGGTTTGGAGCCTGCCTTTGGCCCAGGGCGCGATCCTGGAGACGCGGGATCGAATCCCACATCAGGCTCCCGGTGCATGGAGCCTGCTTCTCCCTCCGCCTGTGTCTCTGCCTCTCTCTCTCTCTCTCTGTGACTATCATAAATAAATAAAAAATTAAAAAAAAATAAAAAAATAAACATGAAAGAGGCAGGAAGGCCACTAACCTAGATATAGCATGATGCAGGCTGTAACCATGACCAGGTCTTATGATTGTAAGAAGGGGGAGGGAGAATAGCAATCACCTGGTTAAATGGCAAGAGTAGGGAATATTTCACAGAAGAAATTCTAGTGTTTCTGTTCTTCCTCAAAGGGTACAGTTGGGCTTTACCAAGCAAAGTTTAGATTGGGGAAAGAATACAGTGTTTAGGGAATAGCACCTATTCTCATATGGATGGGAAAGAGAACTTCATTCTGTACATAAGGAGAAGCCAATGAAAGTCTGTTGTTGTTGTTTTTTTAAAGATTTTATTTATTTATTCATGAGAGACACAGAGAGGGAGAGAGAGAGAGAGAGAGAGAGAGAGAGAGAGAGAGGCAGAGACAGAGGCAGAGGGAGAAGCAGGCTCCATGCAGGGAGCCCAATGTGGGACTCGATCCCAGGTCTCCAGGATCACACCCCAGGCTGCAGGCAGCGCTAAACCGCTGTGCCACCAAGGCTGCCCTCTGTTGTTTTTTAAGTTGAGGCGAAATGCAGATAATATAAAATTAATCATTTTAAAGTGAACGCTTCAAAAATTATTTACTGAACGAGCTGTTTATTGACCACTTCTATCTAGTTTCAAAATATTTTCATCACCACAAAAGGAAACCCCATACCCACTAAGCACCTGCTCCTTGTTCCTTGCTTCTCTTATGCACAGGCCACCATCAAGCTTGTTGTGTCTCTACAGATTTAGCCCTTCATATAAATGGAATCATACAATTCGTGACCTTTTGTGCCTGGCTTCTTTCACTCGGCACAATGTTTTTGAGGTCCATCCACATCAGTACATGTATCACTACTTCTTTTAATGGCCAACAATATTCCATTTTAACATGTATACCATAATTTTCTTATACATTCATCTGTTGATGGGCATTTAGGCTGTTTCCACCTTTTGGTTATTGCAAATACTGGTGCAATGAACATGTGTGTACTTGTAATTGTTGTGTACATGTTTTAAAATCTTTCAAATAGATACCTGTAATTGCTGGGTAACCTTGTGACAAACTGACAAACTGTTTTCCATTGTGGCTGATATTCCCATAAGTGAAAGTTTTTAAACAGGACGTGATAGAGAAAGAACAAAGGCAGTTCATGGGGCACCTGGGTGGCTCAGTCGGTTAAGAATCTGCCTTCAACTCCAGTCATGATCCCTGAGTTGTGGAATCAAGCCCTGCATCAGGCTCCCACTTGGAGGGGAGTCTGCTTCTCATTAACTGGTTAAAACATAAATACCAGGATGGCTATTAATTTTTTTTTAATTTTAAGGTCCAAATAACAAATACTTATTTTTCAAACTTCATCAAAAATTTGTTTTTACATGAAATCACTGTTATTCATTCCAATTACATTTTTCATGGAGGAAAAATATTTTGTGCCCTAATCTGTAATTTACAAAAGTGTTGTATATAATGTAGTTTAGATGTATTATTTTTATTTTTTGCTGAAGGAGAGGTATAAGTAGCATTAACCAATCTTAACTCTTTGTTGACAGAATATTAATTCAATATCTTGGGAGTCAGTTTGCAAGAATCTACTATAACAGACAGAATCGTGAGGTGCCATGGAATCCCAATATAATTTATATTTTTCCTCAATACTATGCATTCATGTATAAATACAAGTACTTGCATATCTATGGTATTCATGGAATTCATATATTTCAAACAAAATAATAACTAGCTATCCCAGTCTATCACCCCTACTCTTTCCCCGTCCCACTCCACTCAAAGAGTACCCAGCCTCTGTAACGCCTCTTTAACTTAGAAAACTCAAAGGAGGATATCTCTGCAAACTTCTGGTTCCCTTCCCCTGGAGCAGAAGGTAATTAATTAGACTTAAAAATCCTCCTCTTCAAATTCCTTCTGGGCTGTGATAAGCCAAGATCCTGTTTATGTAAACAAAAGTGCTTAATTAAACAGACTATCTGATAATATCAGAAAGAACTAAAAAAGAGTCTCATGCCACAATTTTATTAATCAAAATTTGACTATATCTATGAAGCCGTGAAGATACATCAAATCTTTAAAAAGGTAATAATATTTTGACTTTCTAAAGCTTTTATTTCTTTTTTAAAAACTAACTTCGTTCAAAATTTAAATCAGGTTCATCAAAAATTAACTGGAGAGAATAATTAATTTACAGTGAGAAATAAAGACCACAATCTGTCAGTCAAGTGCAGGACTTCTGCCCATCATCAAGTGGAAAATAAGCCACGGCTGAACTAATAAAAAGTACAAAATGGCTAATAAATGGAACTTTTGTCACTCGTGATACTGTTATCAAATTCAGTGGCCATTTCTAGGTCCAAAATCATCTCATTTTGTGCATTTGCTTATAATTTCCTCATATATTTCTTATCTCTTAGATCTCTGATCCTACACAAAGCAGGGAAACTGCATTTGATTATATTTTCCTCTAGCATTTCTCCCCTCCTTGCATTTCCTGACCCTACACTTCCACCACCTCCTTAATTTTTTTTTTTAAATTTCCTTTGGTGTCTCTCCATTCTTACTACTCTCAAACTTCTAAAACTGGTCACTCACAAATCTACACCTGCATCCCTGTCCTCTCACACATTCATAAGCAAAATAGTCCCAAGAGAATCATCATTTTCTTTGCTAAACAATCTTTGTATCTCAGTCTACCTATATTGATTATTGATATTGCCATTCTTCTGATCATCCAAAACTCTGGAGTCATCTTTGCCTCGTTCTTCTCCTTCATGCTGAAATTAATCATGACATAATGAAGATTTCATACAATTTTTCCCAATAAAGAGAATTCAATAATGTTTAGTGCCTTCATATGAAGGTATAAAGTAGCTTTTATCTTGATATTGGGCTCAGAAAATGTGGTCACCACACACAACTTTCCCCTCTACTTCTAAAACGACAATAACCACAGCAACTCACCTCCCAGACAGCCTCATATGAGGCTCTGTGATAGGTGTGGCTCCAATGCTGGGGACAGGCAGTGAGTCAGCCTTTGCTGACTCAGTTCTAGATAGTGCCCATACCTGGGGGCTAATCATTGGCATCATCTAAATATCTGGAAATTAAACTGATCTATGAAACTCCTACTGTAACAATAACTAATAAATGAGAACCAAAAAAGGGAAAATCGTTATAAAGAAACAGAACTTCTAATCAAGATTTGAGAATAACCTGATAAATTAAGAATATAATACTCAGAAAGGGATGCCTTAATGACAGACACAATTTAGAAAATGAAAGCAACGGAGACAAATGCTGAACGTTTCCTTCTGTACGCCATACGTGGAGGAGCTGCCTCAGTTAACAGACTGGAGAAATTCTGTCCTCCTGACCAGTCTACAGCCAGCAGGCAGCACCAGGGTGTTAGTCTGTTTTACCCCAGTACCCCATTCTGATTCCATGCCTACTGGGCCCCTTCTCAGTGTGATCTGCTCTCCCTGTCAGAAAAGAATGTTAGGGGCTTGCTAAGACAAGCATTCCATCTGTGTGATTCTATTTCTCATTGTAGATGAATAATTTGGCATTCTGGTTTTATTGGCCTCATGAATGTGGTTAATATGAGTCCACTCGAAAGAGATGGATCTACCTCTGAGTGCTGACAACATCAGACTTCCGTGCCAGCTAGGTGAGTGACAGACCCTGTGTCATCTTCAAATAACCAAGGCAATGAATATCTTACTGTGAGGCTCAAGGGGAGATGCAAAAGTAAGAATTTTTTAACTAACCCTGAATGGTAATTTTGTAATGCTGAATATAGGGGATGGCACTTACAATTCAATCAAATTGCTTTGATCTAGTCATGGGTTATGATCTGAATGATGCAAATTAAGAGATGAAAGTAATTATCATCAAAATTTTTTGTCATGTAGTCATTAAATGAATGATGTATGTTACTTCATGGAGGGCTTGAGGGAAAAATTCCACCTACATTCAGTCTCCACTGCCCTTGCAAAAATACAACCCATACCTTGTACAGCTTCAAGGGACATGGGGAAGAACTATGTCAGAAGGACAGAAAGCTAGAAACCAAGGCTATGTTTGCCAAAGGGCCAGATACACCTCAACCTGAGGATCTTGATTCTTCCAAAGGGAAAACCTCCATGGTAGTCTTAGAAGGTGACGTTACCCCTGGAGTCCAGATTATTTCTTACATGGAACTCTATTCTTCTAGAACTACAGCCCCATTAACTAGGCTGGCTTTCCAAAGGGAACACGAAGAATATCAATCCTTACTACCAAATGATCACAAACATACCTCTCTAGGGCCATTTATGACCATTCTATACCACTTCACTGATCCTGATAAGCCTCCAGTAATAAATCTCACCAAGGACAAACTTTGAATCCAAATGGATTAATCCTCCATCAACTTATAAAAAACTACACTCATTCTTAATTTTCAAGTTTTTTATTGGTCAATTCTCCTCAAGTTTATTCTTCTACCCTACTGGGTTCCATTGTTACTACGAAATTCAAAAAACAGGCAATCAGGGAAGAGGAAAATGTTAGCAGCCAGACTAATCCACTTATGTATAGTCACATTAACCTACTTGGAAATTTTATGTAACAAAAAGAATTGTTTCTGTGACTTCTGCTTTTGCTTTTATAATAATTAGACTGCTTTCTGTCGTGCTGTATGGTTTTAAAATAATTACAGCAAGTCAATAATAGTCATTTAAAATGTAATGAATTGATGACTAATCTACACATCCATTCAGTCATTCAACAGGCATTCACTTATCAAATACATTCAATTATTTTCATATTCTGAATTTGTCTGCAAATATTTGAGTTTCTGCCATTTCACTTTTTAATGGAAATCCTCAATTGCAAAATGTCCAAAATAGGACTCATCATCTTCTGGCACAAATCTGCTTCTTTCCCTACATTCCCTGTTTCAGGGAATAAAAACACAATCCAATGACTCAGAAACCTTTGCTTATCATGTCTCCTTCTCCCTCACCCTTCACTTTCACCCAGCAATTAATTTCTATAGCTTTTCCTTCCTATAAGTTACTAAGCCCTTCCCACTCACTACTTTGAA
Source organism: Vulpes lagopus (assembly GCF_018345385.1). Taxonomy (NCBI): domain Eukaryota; kingdom Metazoa; phylum Chordata; class Mammalia; order Carnivora; family Canidae; genus Vulpes; species Vulpes lagopus. The sequence continues at coordinate 61,778,398 of NC_054829.1, forward strand.
CAGGTGGCCATCTCTGCCTGGGAAGACCACAGGGCCTCACACTGGCATCTCCTTCCTCTGTCTCATTCCCTCCTCTCTCCTCCACAACACCATCAAAGCTAGTCCTCTAAAATTCACAACTAACCAGCTCACTCTCAATCTAATCTTTTGCAGCTTTCAGCTTAATTCAAACCACAGGCACTGTGATAGGAAGTTTAAAATAAAGCTCAAAATTCATTGCACAAAATATAAATTTTAATGATTTCCTAAACTAGAGCTTTCCAGCCTTGTATCCTGTCATACAACCAAATGTGTCCAGTTGCAACAGGCTATGCAGATTTCCCTATGGCCTTTCTACCCTGTGCCTAGAATGTCCTTCTCCACTTTATCTACTTGCCAGTTCTTTCTTATCCTTCAAATTTAAAGGGTTCCCATCCCCCTGACATCCGTTCTTGAACCTCTACAATAAGTCTGGTATCCCAATCCTATAGCACCAGAACATTCCATGTCTGCCTCTTTCATAACATACATTACACCAGTTGCAACTGTTGCTTTGCACAAACGATTGTCTCCACTCCTTCCTCTCCTCACAGACAGACTAAGAGATCCTCAATGACAGATATCAACCTCCAGGCCCCTCATAAGAAAGATATTATATAAGATTTTCTCATTATTTTCATATAATACCAGACCAGGCAAAAGACTTAATCCTAAATGGGTATATGGGATAGTCCAGTTGTTATCCATTATTGTATCTTAATTAATCACTGTTAATATATTAATGTGTCTGTTGCTATGCTACTGACATAAACCAGAAGGAATTATCTTTTACAAATCTTTTTTTAACTGAGAAGATGAAAGATTAAAGAAAATTATCCTACTGACTCTTTTCTTTGACAAAGGTCTGCTCTGGACATGCAGAAAAGGCAATCTTACAGAATTTTTTTTTAATATTTTTTTCAGTTGCATCGTCACCAAATTAACTGTGCCAAATGCTCAGGTAGAAATTTTTTCTGTTGTTCCCAAATTATCCTGAATGCTATAAACAGCCATAAAATCCTTGAATGCTGTATAATGTACCTACAAAAAAAATGCAAGTACAATTGGCCCTTGAACAACACAAAGGTGGGGTTGCTGACCCCCCAAACAATGGGAAATCTGAGTATAACCTTGACTCCCCCAGAAACTTAACTACTAATAGCTTACTGTTGATTGCAAGCCTTACAATAATGTACAATTAACACATATTTGGTATATGTATTATATACTGTATTCTTACAATCAAGTAAGCTAGAGAAAGGAAAACATGATTAAGAAAATCATAAGAAAAAATGCATTTACAGAACTGTACTGCATTTAGTGAAGAAAAAAATACACATGCATGGGTCCATGCAGCTGTTGAAACCTATGTTGTTCGAGAGTCAAATATAGCTACTTATTATAGGGAAATTAAATAGTAGAAAAATCTATTAGAAGGAAAATCAAAGAGGCCATGACTACTGAAGAATTAATGTCTTCAATCCACTGTTCAACTGGAAAACTTATCCAGAAATTTTACCAAAACTATTACCAAAACTATTTGTTTTATCTTCTGTACATATAATCTTTCCCTCATTTTGTTCTCATGTTAAAGCCTCTATGTTCTTGCCCTAAGAAAAAACCATCAGCAAACCTATGGCCAGAATATGAAGCATAAACAAAAGGTCCATCCAGTCTCATAATTTTCTTGTCATTTCTAGTGGCTCAGTTTCCATAAAGCATACATAAAAAGTTGCCTTGTGCTAGCCTCAGTCAACTTGGAGACTTCAATGCCTAGTTAAGTGAGCAGACTTCCCCTCACAAACTCCCCCTTCCTATTCAAGAGCCATGGGCACTCTACCGTAGGATATAGTTAAGGCACTTGCTGGCCTTCCCATGTCAAGTCTATGTGCGCAGTCCACCTGGGTCCGTGGTTTTTGCTTTCCTCACTGTTTTCCCTTTCCCTGCAGGCAGAAATCATTTGATCCATGAACACTTTTCTTGGCATAAACAGTTTTAGCATCTATTACTCAATGGTTGTTAAAGTAATTAAATAAGGATGCCATTGGCCTGGTGTGGCTCTAATGCCCTGGTAGCTACCTAAGCAAACCAAAACCTAAGCCAGAGTCAGCTTTGTTTTGTTTCAATGTCTGCTCAACAAAACCCAGCTCCTGCTGGTGGAGTGCTCTTCACCACCTTCAGCAGTTTGGTGCTGCCCAATTGGAATCGATGGATGTTCAAATAAATTCTCGAAAAATTTTAACATGACTCAGTTTACCTTTAACATGATTAATACTTTAAGCCATAATTTAACAGAAATTTGCAATACTTATAGATTAAAATGTTTAAATATATAGGCAATTAATCACCAAAGCAAAGACTTCTTCAGTCTGAGATGAATGTTTTACATATTGGCATTTTGATATATTTTTGTGAAACTGTACTTGTTAAAAATTTTCCAGAATTTCCATTTTCTTCTATTGATGTAGATAGAACTAAAAATGGAAATCAATAATATTAACTTTATGAGGATATTTTTTGATAAATATCAAAATATATCGATATATTGAAATATCAAAAAAACTATCGATAGTCTTTTTAAAAAAAGAAACCCATTTCTCTCATATACAAAGCCATGACAAAATATTTGTTATTTCAATTAATATCCCCTTTACCCAAGTATTGGAAATTTTATGAAAGTACTCCACATTAAGCCATGGCAATACTTAAGAACAAAAGAAATTAAAATTATTTTGACATATAATCAGTTAGTAATTAATCTTGTAAATTCATAAAACTCTACTGTCTAAAATAAAAGATTCAGGCCTTAAACTTTACAATTTTAAGTTTGTGCTTTTTATAAAATTTACAATTTATGCTGTCCTACTGTTGTTATTACTATCACCTGTTTAATAAAGACCATAGGATATCTTCTGTGTGAGGAAAAACACTGTATGGCTAATGTTCAAATCTAATTCCAATTTGAGTATGTCTCTGGTCCTTGGAAATAATAGCAACAACAACAAAAAAAACTTCTTTTAAAGTCTGCACCTACTTCCCCCTCTCGGGGATCATCGTCATTTTTTAATCCATCCTGAAAAATGTAACATTTTTTTCAAGCAGCTGATGCTTTTAAACATGCTGGACTGAGCTGAGCATTCCTTCGTCCTGATGTCATGCACCAGCATTTGTCTCAGAAGACATCTTTTGTAGTTGTAACCAAAAGGCAAAAGAAATCAGAGCTGTGAACAGGGAGAGAGGGAGGAGAGGGAGAGAAGAGGAAAACTGTTTAGACCAATTCACTAAAAAGAATTCCAGCACCAACCTGTATATTTTTAGTCACTCAACATGCATACTTTAAAATAAAGCCTCTGACTTTTGTAAGGTATTGTGCATATTTTCACACTATTGGTTTTAAAAATACTCTCTGCTTTATGGGAATGTGTCACAGGGAAGTTAGCAATAGTCTCATGAAAGACGTTTTCATCCCTGACTGGCATCTTCTCAATAGCTGGGGCCCAGGCACACCGCTCTCTTCCCGGCAAGGCCCTCTGCACTGAAACAGTGCAGCATTCATAACTTATTCCCAGCACCGCAGGGCAGCTCCACAGAAAAGCTTCTCCAACCTAATGGGTTACATCACTGAAAAGTCTTCCATTTGGCCTAGGTGAAAAACATGAATGCATGCCTCATTCATTTCTCCACCTTAGAAAAAATAATAATGTAAAATCATATCCACCCTAAGCTAAAGACTCGCATTCCCATAGCCCAGCTCCATCAAAGCTACAAGACTGCTCTTACTGAATTTCATGTAGTGGTACTGCTAACTTTCAAAACTACCAGTAACCTACATGATCATTTTTATAACTGCCCCTATTCAAAATGCCCAGGAACATCCCCAAAATAAGTTAAAATTTTAATGAAGAAGCCTTTGATTGGTGTTTAGCATTGCCTTTAGGTTTAGGTCACATTTAAAAATATACTTGACACACAGTAATGGAACCAAAACCCTCATTCTCCCCACTGACATCAACACACATAAACCAATGCACACAGAGGTTTCCCTTCTTTCTCCATACTTTCCCTGATGGTCAAAGCAAAGCAGCTGCAACCAAATCTTTTCAATGTGCTAAATGGCCATAAGTCTTTGGAAGTAGACACTGAGTAATCTATCCAAAATGTTTTTGGTTGAAGAGAATACGCTTTCCTGTCTGCTCATTAGAGCATGGCTTTTAAGGCTGAATCATGATGAATGGCACGAGAACACTGCTATCTTATTCTCAAAACACAGGTATATATATTCACACTTGGAAAAAAAAACCCATTGCTCATATTCTGTTCTCCAACCAATACAAATGAGAAAGGGCAGTGTATAGTTGGTGCTCCAGGTTTGATTTTTAAAAAGATGCAAAATGTTGAAAACACAGCTACACACAGACTACAAGAGACATGCAGTGTTCTGTACTGAGCTCAGAATCTTCATGGCAGCGTCTATGCAGGCTCTCAGGGCTGCTGTGACAATGACAGCAGCTCCCCATCCTTACTGCTGTCTGTATGAATGACAAGGGAAAGCCATGTCAATTATGAAGAATCGTGGACCTTATGACTAACGACTCACTCCAAGCCATTTATATCCTTGATCGTGTAAATCCATCCTCGCTCACCAACCCATGACATGATAGAACTTTATAGCTTCTTCCAAGCTATTTCTGTGCATTAGGAAGAATCAAGCTGCTGCCATCCACATTCAGAATCTGAATCCTAAACATCCTTGTGATATGCTCACAGAAAGTGACTGTTCGCACTCTTATAAGACTGAGATCTCTTTTTCTGCCTTCTTTTGCCTCCCAAAATGTGTCCTTTCTTATGAGTATGCTGATTTTGTTTCATTTTGTTTGTTTTTCAGACATAATCCCAGGCTGGCATCCATGGAAAAAGAAAAGAAATCTTCCCCAAAAGTCTACACTGAGAATTCCAAAAGAAGTTCAATTCCCTAACTAAACATTGGGTGCATTAGACAAACTCTTCATAAAAAAAAAAAAAACAAGCATAAACATTAATTCCTGAAACATTAAAAATCTTAGTTTGCATAGGAACAGCCTAACATCAACAAAGTAGACTTTTTATAACCAAAGATCCCTTCATTGTGTCATGTGTCTTGTGTATATTTTTGTGTGCTGTAGATTTCTGACTTTTCAAAAATGTTGAGTAGCCTCTAGACCATGTAGCTGTTATCTCCCTCCTCCAAGACATATCACTGAGGCCTCCCTAAATTAAGTAAGACACTGACATACATAAAAACCACTGTTACCAAGCCCACATACAGGATTCCTTTCTTTGTTCTCCATTTCTTTATCAATATATATTATTTGCTTGTTTGTCTGATTATAAGCATATCTTGCTGAGACAGTATTCTGGAATGTCATGCCCAGATGGCCCTCATAAATATCAAGTAATAATCATTACCATAATTTAAAGAACTCTCTTTATGAGAGAACAGATACAATTTGGCCCTCAAATTCCTTACATATTTATGCACATTATACCCAGGACTTAATTGGTTGGCAAGGTAGATATCAAGTCAGAAAACCTCCCTTGATGCAATCATCCTTAACAATTAAATCAGATATTGCACTTTTAGACCATAGAAATGACTAAACCAAAGCTGTAGACTTGGTGGCCAACCCTTCAGAAACTCTTTTAGAAGACAGAGCAAAAATTCACAGAATATTCACATGACTAAGGATAATTAACGTCAACCATTTCCACCCTACAAGAGAAAATAGAGCTTCTGTTAAGAATGAACAATAAACACATTATTTTGGTTCCATTGTTTTTTTTCTTTTTTTGAAGCAGTTCCTATCTCTAAAAAAATACATGCAAATACCACAGTATTCCAGCTATCCCAATGTTATCCAGCTTACTGATAATGATAGAATAAATTCTGTAAAGACTAGAAGAATATAAAAATGTGCTTTAAAAATTATTTCCATTTAAAATATAGCATTAAAAAGGCTTATAGAAAATTGAAACATAAGTATTTAGGTATTCATACTTACATGACCACATCTCCAAAGAAGGGTGACAACAAAACTTTGACAAAAGAACACCAGAGCTCTCTTATAATACATCTCCTTTCTTTTTTGTATCTAGCTCTTTTTGAGCATTTTCACCTTATACAATTACTAAAAATTGGCAAGATATATATAATGGCATCAGTGTCTCCATCCAAGTGGAAGATCTCTGAAGATCTTTGGAAGACTCCTCACTTTGCTTCTAACTCCATGTAGAGTTCTAAGATATAGCAGGGATTAAACTCAAACAAAACTAAGACTGAGCCTTTATGATCCAGATCAGGGTTACATATAAACATTGCCCAACTCACTTTCAGAACATGGGGCATCATACAGTGTATTATATATACTGAATCACTGAATCTAGTCAGTTAGGCTTCAGTTTAAACCATAATATATTAAAAAAAATTTCTTCTGAATGAGTTTTTCTGTACTACCCTCAATAATACTGCTTTATTTGATAAGATTTGATATATTACATAAATATAATATAGCATCACTAATTTACAGCCATCATTGGAGAAGGAGGAAACCCAAAACATATCACATAGTTTCAGCCAAAGATGTAAATTTATCACATTTGGCAAGGACATTTGGAATGAATACTGGTGTACATATTTTTTTCACTTATAAAGGGAAATTTCGCATTCAAGATCATTGTCAGAAGAACAAAATTAAGTGAAAACCTACAATGTCAGAGATAAAAGTGTTCATCTCAAAAATGAAGATTTAGTACAAGTGAGTGTCCTGCTCCCTGAATATATATATATTTGAATAAATATATATTTGAATAAATATATATATTTGAATAAATAACTCCATTACACATCACACACACACACACACACACACACACACACAAATTTGGTGAAGGAATGAATTTCTAGTCTAAGAAAAAATGTAAAACTTCACAAGGAAAAAAGTTTCAAGTTTGCAAGCCCTACAAAATACTCTAAAAAACACAGAACTTGAAGAATTTTTTCATCTTTGATGGAGAATATATTCACTATAATTACTGGCCGAAGACAGGGAAAATACTTCCATGTAATGGCAATTTGCTATCCAAACATCCACAGTTTTGTACGTTGGAATTTGGTTTTTTTTTTCTTTAATTACATCTAAAAAGCAAATGTCCTTTCACCTTCATTTAAGATACTTTATTATTGCACTCCATGCTGCAAATGGTTACAAATGGACAAACCAGACACACATCATTTCTGGCAGAGCCTCAAACTTTTCAATTTGTTCTGTCACCACAGAACAATAACTGAAAGCTGCAAGTTACCCACAGCTTTATCTTAGCCAATCGTTTCAACTCTGCCTCCACCATCTGAGTGATATTAGCAGGTGGGAAACTGAGTGATTTTGGTTTCACTTTCTTTCTTCTCCTTTATCCTACGATTAGCAGTAAAAGCCCATTGACTGGTTCCTATCAAATAGTGGATAGATGTAAGGCACCATGTTCACAGAATTCAAAAACTAACTGGATTTTGGAAGGAGGAGTTTGTCTTAAATACTGCCAAATACTGAGCATATATAACAGAAGCAAAAGCATGAGGTTAGATTAATTAAATAAATAATAATTAAATAGTTACTATTTAAGGACTATATACAAAGAGACATTATTTTAAAAAAAAGATTTTATTTATTTATTTCTGAGAATACACAGAGAGCAGAGAGAGAAGCAGAGACTCAGGCAGAGGGAGAAGTAGGCGCCATGCAAGAAGCCTGACGTGGGACTCGATCCCGGGTCTCCAGGATCAGGCCCTGGGCCGAAGGTGGCGCTAAACCACTGAGCCACCCAGGCTGCCCGAAAGACATTATTTTAAGGGATATCCTATTTAGGAATTTGTGCTGCAGGGTTGATACCTTGAAAGAGGAGAAAGAAAATACAGCAGAAAACGAGGAGAGCCATGGGAAACAGAGATGAAATGTAAGGGGCCATCAGCCTAAAGCTGCTATTTGACACCCTAGGAATGAATGAGATCACCCAGGGAGAACGTGTAAAGGGAAGAGACACCAGCCTGGGATTATTTGCATCTGTGCAACGGAAGAGTTGCGTGTGCTTTGGTCGTGCCCATCAACACGGCATGCTGCTGGAGCCCTTCCTACAACTCCAACCAAGAAGGTGAAATAAAATGCAGGGTGCTGGGAGAACACTTGAGAGACACCTCTATGATACCAGAAGGGGATCCTCCATGAATTGAATAAAAAAGCTCAGTAGAGATTTTGTTTTCAAATAGCCAACTTTCTGAGAATTTTTCTAATCAAAAGAACATACTATTTTTAGTAAGAATAAAAATAGTCTGAAAATTTTAATGTAATATATAACTGAGTTTCTCAGCAAAAACATTTACTGCACAGAGATACAACTGTGCTTCATTCATACCCCGTTAAAAATAATTAAATGGCTGCCACAGTTCACCTCAGAGGTGGATTCATTTCCATATTGGACTCAAAGATCACTTTCTATAAAGTAGTCTCAAGATGCATGTTCCGTTTACAAAAGCTCTTCAGATGAAAGATGTTTTTGCAAATGCAAAATATGAATTATTGTCATCATCATCTTTTTTATTGTGCTAGGCATGTGAATGGATTTTGCATCTGGTGGCTCTAAGGTTTTACCACAGCAGGGTGGCTGGGTTAAAATCTAAATTCCTAGAGCAATACTGTAATACTTTGAACCATAGTGACATCCAAGAGGGATAATGACTTTCTGATGAAGTGAGCAGCTCCTCTGTGGTACAGGAGAAACGCCAAACCTGGAACCGGGTACAAATTCACTGCTAACTCCTGGCTGGAAGTGGATAATAAATGGCTGCAAGCATTTCTTAGTTCTCCTGTGTGAACCTCTAACAGCAAGAACCACTACAAGCCACAGTGCTGAGGAGCCTAACAATTTGAAAAATGTGTGTGTGTGTGTGTATGTGTGTGTGTTTATTGCTAAAAAATTAAATTGAAATACTATTTTCTAAATACCTTCCACAACATAAGTGGCCTGTATCTTCTTTCAAGACAGAGTATCAGTTTATTTCAAATTTAGAGATACTGGCCTCGATTCAAATTCATGGCAGTTATAGAAACCAATGTTCCGTGCCTTGATTCAGGTGGCAAGCATTAAATCTTTTTCCGGCTGTCATGCAACAACAACTTTAATACAAATTAGCACTGCCAAACTCAGTTTCCTGGGCTCAGAGGTCCTTGATGCTACTCTGTGAATTTTATTCAGACTTTCACATGAACAGTGCTCTTTTGAAATAGTAGCATTTGAGAAGAAAAACCTAAACAAAAATACATTTTATTCTTAATTCAGTATTCTAATTTACAACTCACTACAAAAAACTTAATATCTCCCTTTTTGTTATTCTGATTATTGTGAAACTTCATCATTATGTCATACAAGAGGATATTCTTAAACGCAAATTCCATTTCTATAACTGCAGTTCCCCCTTCAAGCTGTTTACATTGAATAGAGACCTGTCAATCAATACTAACTCAAAAAAATATAGTGCTTGTGTTACTATCTCATGGTTTCTGAGTCAAACGTTTCCAAAGCTCACAACCATGGGAACAACAGACCAAAATAAAAGAGCCACCTCTTCTCTCTAGATAGTAAAACCCAATTAACTCTGAACCTGACACTCCAAACAACTTTGGGATGACTTCCAGCAAAGAAAGATCTGTCAGAGAAACAATATTTCAAGCTAGGAATGGATTCTTCTTGTTTCTCAAATTGGTTTTTAATTAAGACACCCCAGGGAAAAAAACGTAGTGATAAAGTAGTTAGTTTTAGCTTCCAGGTCTCTGGATATGTGATATGTTCAAAACCATGATCCTCTGGCATAATTTTTACACTCATAGAAACTCTATCTAGTTGCTTAAAATTGACATAATAATATGCCATTTCTTTTCTTTAAGAAAAAGTTTCTGACAAGTCAATTGGCATGAGTTTAAACCTAAACTCACCTGGTAGTTTAGAAGCTGCTTTTCTTTAAAAGCCACTTCAAAGCCCACAAAATGGGCAATATAACACCAAAAGGACCCCATCCCAAACTTTGATTATATAGTTTTACTTTTTCTTGACCTGAAAAATCCAGGATCCATTATTTTTAGGCTGGAAAAGACATTTGAAAATGTAAAAACAAAGAGAATGTGGGGAGAAATGTGATTCCTTGAAATGTCCATTCTACCATGATGTTTTTAAACAACTAAACAGAGCAAATTGTGCTAAGGTAACTTACTGTACTGCAACCTGCAGTCCCAAAGAATGAGATGTCCCAAATAACCACCCATAAATGTATATATATAGTCCAGGAGAGTGGCATCAGACACTGGCTACTTACTACTTAGATCTTTGACTAAAGCCACTCTCTGAGCCCTAGAGTTCCAAATCGTAAAATAAAAACAATGGTGCCTACCTCAAGAGATTTCTGCAAGTGTTAAATAAGAAAATGTGCCTAATTCAATGATATATATATTATATATAATATGCAGTAAATAAACTATAAGTTCTAAATCTTATTTCAACATAGCAATCAGGGAAGTAGGCATTTTACAGAGTAAGAAAATGGGACTCTGATAGCTCACCTAGTTTGTTTAAGGGCAGGGAGATTTTTAAGTGGCAAAGGCAGAAATGAAGTTTTGGGAACAGGCAGTAATTGCAGAATAATAATAATATTAATAGCAAACACTTACTGTATACCTACAATGTGGCAGGCACTTATACTAAACTTTTTAAGATGTTAATCAATGTCATCTTCTTAAGCAACCCTGTAAGATTCAGACAGTATCCCCATTTTACAGATAAGGGGAAACTGAGGCTCAGAATAGGTGAGCAATTTTAAGTCACTCAGCAATTACTGAGTTCTTATAATATTCCAAGTATGGGGGATATAAGCATGAAAGGATAGATAGGATTCCCGACCTCTCAACTCTACAGGAATCACACCTAGACAATCTTAAAAAGTTGTCACCTGATGGGCTGGGGAAAGTATCAATCTAAAACTGAATCTAATCATTATCTGACACTTTGTGAGGAAAAAAAAAATAACAAACCACTTGAAGACCTTTTCTCACTAACCCATGCAACATTTCTCTAGTACACAAAACACTGCTCATTTTCATTTTACAGAGGAGTTAAAAGAAATACAGAAATATTGACAGTCTTCGATCTATGGATTAAGAACATGTTTTAAAGATGTAATTAGAATATTTCCCAGGGATTGGAGCACAGACCCTTAGTGAGCCTCTCTAATGCCAGGGGACTAGTGTCCTCCATGAGGGATCTGGGATGCCTTCCATCCACCTAGCATCCTGGTGCCCAGATCTATACACAGCTGTTAAGACTTATATACACAGACTCCATTATCTTCTTTCAACTTCTTATGCCTAAGACAGAAGCTCTCGGCCAGCACCACCACTTTGCACAACTCTAGGGGGCACCATTCACCTCAGATACAAGGGAAATCATGCTCTATGAATGTACATGGTATGGCCAACTCCCAGTTGTGCACCTGGACTTTTACTTGGGGGTATGATACAACTTATTTTCCCCAAAGTAGTCTGACCCCACCCCAACTTGCAATCTTACAAAAGGGTCAAAAGCAGAATACATACACCCTGCTAAAAATCACAGTCTTGCACATTTAAAAGCAATGTCTTTTAAATCCAGGTTTAAATCCAGCCTCTTCAACATACTACCTGAATGACTCTTGGCAAGTTTTGTCACCTCCCCAAATCTCCATTTCCTCATCTGTAAACAGGATAATAACAATAGCACCCAGCTCATATGATTATTGTCAAGATTAAATGATAATAAAGCATCCAACACAGTGTCTGGCACATGTGGACTCCATAGTGGTTAGTCATATTCATTATCATTTTAACTCCAATTTTATATTCCTCTCCAATTTACCCAGATCCATCCAATAATACTTCTGAGAAATATCAGGAAAACGTAGCAGTAAAAGAAGAAATAAAATTTTTAAATGAAAAAAAACTTTTAAATTTAAATTCTTTTCATTAAAAATTTTATACGAAACTCCAGGATACATTTCAGATCTTCAGACACAGCATATGCTGTGCTGTGAAAGAATGACAATATTGACAGACACTGCTCAAATTTTGCAAGCCAACAATTTATGTGGGTTTTTTTCTCCTCTATTGACAATACAGTTGAATAAATAGATTAGGGGTGTGTGTGTGTGTGTGTGTGTGTGTGTGTGTGTGTGAAAACTCCTGAAAAGTAATAATAGCCTTATACCTAAAAATACCAACTAGAGGAACCTGGGATAAAAAATCATGGCCTCTTTGGATCTTACTGTCTGTTTTAAAGCACAGAAAATATGAAGACGTTAAAATCTTGATGTCAGCTCCAAATAAGGGAAGTGAAAAATTTACTTAATGAATTATAAATATGATGACAATTAGTGTTTTTAGCTATCGTAATGTAGTAAAAGCAATGTCTTTTTTTTTTCAACCTTGAAGAGATACAGGTGATAAGAAAGAGTCCTCTGAGCACAGAAGAGAAGGGACTAACTCCAGGTTTAAAGACAAAGAACGAGCTGCTTGTAGAAAATCCACATTTAAATATATCCACTCTTGAGTTCTGGATGTGCTGTGATGAGACAGCAAGTTCTGCAAATGGTTGAAGTCATCCATAACCTGAGAGATTGAAGTTACTTTGATTTTTTTCTTGATTCCACAGTAGGGGTTTGTTTAAATGAAGGTGTTAGATCTGATCATTAACCTTAGTACACAGATATTTCTACCTGACATAAATTGCAAAGCCCTTCCCTCCTCTCAATCTTCTGGTATGCTCTGTGTTTATGTATACAGTAATAAAAGAAGCAATGACTAATGTCAATATCTAAATGAAAAACAATTAAGGAAAAATAAACTCTTGTAAAGAGCAGGAGAGAAGTATGGATTTGGGTCTTATAAATCACTGAAAACAGTCATCTCCAAACTTCTTCGATTTTGCCTATCAGTACATTTTCTAGAGAAGGCTTTTATTACACATGACCCTATCCATTTCCTTTTTTTAAGATTTTATTTATTTACTCATGAGACAGAGAGAGAGAGAGAGAGAGAGAGAGAGAGGCAAAGGGAGAAGCAGGCCCCACACAGGGAGTCCGATGTGGGACTCGATCCCGGGTATCCAGGATCATGCCGTGGGCTGAAGGCAGTGCCAAACCGCTAAGCCACCAGGGCTGCCTGACCCTATCCATTTCTAAATTATTATAAATATGTACGACTATGCAAAAAAAGCTAGTAATCCACCATACAACATGTACATTACACAAACAAGAAATAAATTTTAAAAGAAAAAGTTAAAAATGAATATAAGTAGAACTTTCATTATTTCCTTCCCAAACCAAAATGGGTCTGCCTATAAACCACCTGGAGAACACATGTCTTATTTTGCAGACCCCTGATGTTAAAGATCCAGAGCAGGTGAGACACATGCAGACTTACCGTGGGAGCTACCACCTCACTATCTATCTACATGAATGTTTCTTAAATTGGAGTCCTTGGGCTACCATCATCAGAACTGTCTGAAGTACCTATAGTTTCTCAGTCTCCATTCCTGACTAACTCAGGAGCCCTGTAGGTCTACCAAGCTTCCACCAAATTTTTATGCACACTATTGTTCAAAAGCCATTGATATATACCATTCACCAAATGCTGATTGCCTTTTCTTCTTCTTCACTGTGGTCCACAAGGAAGCCAGAAGAAGCAGTCTAAGGACTAGAGTGGCTCAGGCAACATACACATACATACACTGCCACCACCACAACATAACAACAGCAACAAAAAACCTCCACTGCGCACTGGAGGCATATTTCCACTGAAACAGGTCAGCCTGAGAATCAGTGCAGCAGGCCCCTCCCAGCACAAACAACTCACTGGCACGGAGTCTACTGATCATAGTCTGCTGCAAAGCTTCAGCTCTAGAGGAAATAGGACCTAGCTTCCTTTTTACTTTTATTCTTTATTATCTTATTTTTTTTATTTTCCTTTTTGTTTTTCAAAAAACCTCCAAGGAAGAAAATCACCTGTAAGAGGTAAAGGTACTATCAAAAATGTAGAGCTGTTTTGCTATTGTTTTGTTCTATTTATTATAGGAGCTAGTAATCCTCCATGATCTGTTGCATTTTTTAGTCTTCCTTTCCTACAAAGAACTTCACATTCCTATACTAAAAAAAAAAATATTAAAACCTAAAAATTAAAAAAATAACAGACACATAGATCAATGGAACAGAATAAAGAATCCAGAAATGGACCCTCAACTTTATGGTCAACTAATATTTGACAAACCAGGAAAGACTATCCACTGGAAAAAGACAGTCTCTTCAATAAATGGTGCTGGGAAAATTGGACATCCACGTGCAGAAGAATGAAACTGGGCCATTCTCTTACACCATACACAAAGATAAACTCAAAATGGATGAAAGATCTAAATGTGAGACAAGATTCCATCAAAATCCTAGAGAAGAACACAGGCAACACCCTTTTTGAACTTGGCCACAGTAACTTCTTGCAAGATACATCCATGAAGGCAAGGGAAACCAAAGCAAAAATGAATTACTGGGACTTCATCAAGATAAGAAGCTTTTGCACAGCAAAAGAAACAGTCACAAAACTAAAAGACAACCTACAGAATGGGAGAAGATATTTGCAAATGACGTTATCAGATAAAGGGCTAGTATCCAAGATCTATAAAGAACTTATTAAACTCAACAGCAAAGAAACAAACAATACAAACATGAAATGGGCAAAAGACATGAACAGAAATCTCACAGAGGAAGACACAGACATGGCCAACAAGCACATGAGAAAATGCTACCCATCACTGGCCACCAGGGAAATACAAATCAAAACCACAATGAGATACCACCTCACACCAGTGAGAATGGAGAAAATTAACAAGGCAAGAAACAACAAATGCTGGAGAGGATGCAGAGAAAGGGGAACCCTCTTGCACTGTTGGTGGGAATGTGAACTGGTGCAGCCACTCTGGAAAACTGTGTGGAGGTTCCTCAAAGAGTTAAAAATAGATCTGCCCTACGACCCAGCAATTGCACTGCTGGGGATTTACCCCAAAGATACAGATGCAGTGAAACGCCGGGACACCTGTACCCCGATGTTTCTAGCAGCAATGTCCACAATAGCCAAATTGTGGAAGGAGCCTTGATGTCCATCGAAGGATGAATGGATCAAGAAGATGTGGTCTATGTATACAATGGAATATTACTCAGCCATCAGAAACAACGAATACCCACCATTTGCTTCGACGTGGATGGAACTGGAGAGTATTATGATGAGTGAAATAAGTCAATCAGAGAAGGACAAGTATTATATGGTCTCATTCATTTGGGGAATATAAAAAATAGTGAAAAGGAATAAAGGGGAAAGGAGAGAAAATGCGTGGGAAATATCAGAGAGGGAGACAGAACATAAGAGACTCCTAACTCTGGGAAACGAACAAGGGGTGGTGGAAAGGGAGGTGGGTAGGCGGTGGGGGTGACTGGGTGATGGGCACTGAGGGGGGCACTTGATGGGATGAGCACTGGGTGTTATGCTATATGTTGGCAAATTGAACTCCAATAAAAAAAAGTTTAAAAAAATAAAAATAAAACAATAAAAACTGATAGGATTCTAATATAAGAAACAGTGGACACCTTTTGCTCCATCCCACTGGTCCAGTGATTTAAAGATAGCAAAGAGGCTTCTTTATAAATCTCCTCTGTTGACAACATCAAATGTGCCCATGACAATTTGAAAGAAATAATGGAAACAGGTCTCTTCTAGAAACTTAAAGGGGGAAAAAAATAGAATTCCCCTGGGAAGCCATCTGGCCCTGGACTCTTGTGTCTTGGGAGGTTTTTGATGACTGCTTCAATTTCCTCCCTGGTTATTGGCCTGTTCAGGTTTTCTATTTCTTCCTGCTCCAGTTTTGGTAGTTTGTGGCTTTCCAGGAATGCGTCCATTTCTTCTAGATTTCCTAATTTATTGGCATACAGCTGTTCATAATATGTTTTTAAAATCGTTTGTATTTCCTTGGTGTTGGTAGTGATGTCCCCTTTCTCATTCATGATTTTATTAATTTGAGTCTTCTCTCTCTTCTTTTTAATAAGGTTGGCTAATGGTTTATCTATCTTATTAATTCTTTCAAAGAACCAACTCCTGGTTCTGTTGGTCTGTTCCACAGTTCTTTTGGTCTCGATATCATTGAGTTCTGCTCGAATTTTAATTAACTCTCTTCTTCTGCTGGGGGTGGGGTCTATTTGTTGCATCACTTGCCATCAGGGAAATACAAATCAAAACCACAATGAGATGCCACCTCACACCAGTGAGAATGGGGAAAATTAACAAGGCAGGAAACAACAAATGTTGGAGAGGATGCGGAGAAAAGGGAACCCTCTTACACTGTTGGTGGGAATGTGAACTGGTGCAGCCACTCTGGAAAACTGTGTGGAGGTTCCTCAAAGAGTTAAAAATAGACCTGCCCTACGACCCAGCAATTGCACTGCTGGGGATTTACCCCAAAGATTCAGATGCAATGAAACGTCGGGACACCTGCACCCCGATGTTTCTATCAGCAATGGCCACAATAGCCAAACTGTGGAAGGAGCCTCGGTGTCCATCGAAAGATGAATGGATAAAGAAGATGTGGTTTATGTATACAATGGAATATTACTCAGCAATTAGAAACGACAAATACCCACCATTTGCTTCAACGTGGATGGAACTGGAGGGTATTATGCTGAGTGAAATAAGTCAATCGGAGAAGGACAAACAGTGTATGTTCTCATTCATTTGGGGAATATGAATAATAGTGAAAGGGAATATAAAGGAAGGGAAAAGAAATGTTGGGAAATATCAGGAAGGGAGACAGAACATAAAGACTCCTAACTCGGGGAAACGAACTAGGGGTGGTGGAAGGGGAGGAGGGCGGGTGTTGGAGGGGAATGGGTGACGGGCACTGAGGTGGACACTTGACGGGATGAGCACTGGGTGTTTTTCTGTATGTTGGTAAATTAAACACCAATAAAAAAATAAATAAATAAATAAATAAATAAATAAATAAATAAATAAAAAAAGGGGGGAAAAAAAACAGCTATATTTTCTCAAGAAAAGATAAGGAATCACTCAGCTGTTAATATAAGTTCTCTAGGTTGGAAGTATTAAAAGATCTGGTCTAGAGGAAAAGATTCATGATTCAAATACCCTCAACTTTTAGAAGTCTTTCCTCAGTCAAGTGCTTGTTGCAGACTTTTATGTCCAATTTTTGCCAGTATGGTACAGCAAGAAAACTCCTCTACCAATACCACCCTGTAACAAATCTGGAGATCATGATTAATTATCTAAATTCTGACAGATTACTCTTTATTGATCAGATATCTTTCTATATTTACTCTCATTAGTAACACTAAAGAAATCTACCTTAAAACCTTTAGTTTGTTCTTTTGTGTTTGTTTTTGTTTGGTTTTGCCTTTTTATACCTTTCTAGTATAGTTTGTATGGTACTATGATAATTAAGGGTGGCCATATAGCACTGATCTGACCAATGATTTCTAAGCAGAAGTCAGCTTGGAACTTCTGGAAAAGCCTTTCCTTTACTGATAAAAAGCATGAAGGGACTGTCCCTCCACTAGCATCCACCCTTTCTATCTTGAGTAGTTAGTAATCTTCTAACCACAGAGAAGCCAAAAGAAGGAAAGGAGACACCAGCCCTGTATCTGGTTATTAAACCAACAACAATGATCACCTCTGCAGTTCTTACTATTTGTTATATATACATATATATATATATATGAGAGAGAGAGAGAGACTAATTTTTGTTTAAGCCATCACTAGCCAATTTTTCTCCTGACTGCAGAAAGTATACCTTTAGTGATATATACCTTCTTTTTCTTCATCACATTTCCAAAATCAAATGTCACCAAACACTTGAATTATTCTTACTCTTCTGAACCATTAAGCACTTGATCTATATGGTGTAGTTGTGCCTCTCATTCTGTTTTTTTTTTTTTCTCATTCTGTTTTTATGTGTTATTATACTATGACTATTTCCCCACTGGAAATTGAGGGCTGAGGTCCTGATTCATTTATCTTGGCTCCCCCAAAAGCACTGAGCATAGTGACCAGCAATCATAAGTACTCAGTTTAATATTTATTGAATGAATTTACTGATAATAAAGGACACCTCCTTTGTCACTTAGAAAATAATAAACTCACAAATCTACTCGTGAAATGACTTATGTTGTTTATACTCTATCAACTCTATCTCTATATAACCATTCATTCATTCATTCCTTAACATTAATTAATCTACGTGCAAGGCAATATACTATGTACCAAAGGAGCAGAAATCCATTTGATATAGTTCTTGACTTCAAAGTTCTTGACTTCTTTACTTTTACAATAAAGTAATTTATTGTAAAAAATAAAAATATATTCACTTAAGTTATGCCCTATGGCCTATTTCAGATGTCCTAATCTAGGTATCCCTGCTGTAGAAATGACTTTAAAAATTCAAAATACACTTGTTGAATTATAAACAGATTTTCATTTACAAGCAATTCCAAACTTACAAACAAATGAAACTCAAAAAGTACATTTTGATAGGAAATTTGGAAAATTTTTCAAACTAATAACTTTTCAGATTGTGGTCAGGTATCTATCTTATCAGCCCTATATGAAATCTTTAACCTTAATGTGACACAATTATGAACCAAATATTCCCAGCATGAACATTGAGTAGGTGAAAAAAGAAATTAAAAAAAAAAAGGAAGTTAACTCCACTCTGTACCACTCCTTGGCTGGATTTGGAGTTAGTTCAATGCAAAAACTTCAAACAGATGAATGTGTTTTTATAATTTTTCCTTCCTTTTTGAGTCTTTTCTTTCCCAAATACTTAGCTGAAAGTGCCTTCCTTTGAATCTTAATAACCACGCCCCTTCCTATATCACAGAAGAGGCCCCCAACAACAACAACAAAACCACCTCCTTACCCATCTGTACCTGAGGTATAAGAAGGAAGGCCATGTGATGACACTAATTAGCAAGGGTGCTTTCTGGAAGTATCTACCTTGTAAAAAGGGAAATGTGTGCTAACCCTAATGTATCTGGCTGCTGAGTTCCCCTGCTATTAGGTGAGATGAGCCTTTCAGGTAAAGCAGAGCAGCAACTTTCCATTATGGGGAGGAGGCTCACCTGTGAGCAAAAGTCTGAAGTGAGTAGACCTTGCTGGTAAGCTACCTTATCCTAATCCTTCTCACAATCCTTCTATTTCCCACTCCTGAACTCAGAATCCTCAACGACCTTCTGAAAATGTATTTTGTTCAACAAAGAAATACGAATGATCTACTATGTGGCAAGTGTTGCTTTTTTTACCTCTTTCTCTACAGTACACACAGAAAGGATTTTAATAAGAGGGAGTGCAATGGGAGAACAGGGCAACCTGCCGGATTTATTATGGGTCATTTGAAATTTGGCAACCATCTGTACTTATGGGGTTGAAGATTTTAATTAAAACAAAAACATGATTACAAGGAATTTAATTTAACTGTGCTTTCATGCTGCAGACTTCAGCAAAGATTATGTGTAAGTGCAAATGTGTGTGCATGTGTGTTTGTTTCATTGAACGACCTGGATCTTTAGGAATCTTCAAAGGAAGTAACAGGCATGAACTGTTTTCTTTAATTTTTTAAAGCTAAGTCTTATACTTGTTCCTAAATAAGGTTTCACAAGGAAACTAAAACATCAAGTTCCTTTGATTTTTAACTAGTATGATACTGGCACTGATTTACTACACAGGCTATCTCAAGTTGACCAACAGTCCCACTGGTAGACATTTATCACTAACCAATAAAGAATGGTAAGACCTGATTATATCTTTTTTAGGATATACATATTTTTTAAATAAATTATAATTAATATACAGTTTGTGAGTTTTGGTGTATAGTGTGATGATTCAACAATTCTATACATTACTCAGTGCTCATCCCAACAAGCAGACTCTTAATTCCCTTTATTTCACCCATCACCCCCACAACTTTTCCTCTGGCAACTACCATTTTGTTCTCTGTATTTAAGAGTCTTTTTTTGATGAACCTAGAGGGTATACTGCTAAGTAAAATAAGTCAAAGACAAATACCATATGATTTCAATCACATGTGGAATTTAAGAAACAAAGAAACAACAAGAAAGACTTGGATATATCTTAAGAAATGCTATTTAAAAGATTAAAATATTTCACAATGAGTTTAGAGCAGACTCATTAATTTGAGTTCTTAGTAATGAAAAGTTTGGAATCCATGATCATAGATTTCATTATAATAAGAACAAACTGGGAAAATACATTTCAGAAAAGTTCACATAGGTATTAGTCATTATCTGAGGAGGCAGTCTGTATAGAAAAATTAATATGTGATCTTAAATGGAGCTCACAAAGTTATTAATTCTAGTTTGCCTGCTGGAAGTTACAAGTATGATTTCTCAGTATTTACTTTTAGCCTTAGAGTGGACATTTTTAATAATTATTGCCCTGGGGAATTGAGGATAACATTATACCTGGCATGTAATTCTCAGCCCCACTTTTTAGAACGTATTCTTTTCATAAGTGAAGTCTTAAACAAAAGCTATGTTTTTGTTAGAGATGATGCACAAATGGTAAAACTATAAAGAAAACCTGGAAGTCATTTTCACAAAAGTCTGAATCAAGGTTACTATGGGAAGGAGAGGGAGTGCACAGCTCCACGTGTCATTTCTGGGATAGTACTATCTGTCTTACTGAATGTAGGTATTACACTGAAGTGCCAGCCCCCAGTATTTCAGAATGTGGCCTTATTTGCTAATGACATTTGCAGATACAATTAATGTCATCGAGGTGGGCCCTAATCCAATATGACCAATGTACTTATATATAAAAGAAAATTGGGGGAGAATACCATATGAAGATGAAGGCAAAGACTGGGGTGATATAGAAAAGCCAAGGAATGCTTAAGATTTCTAGCAAACCACAAGAAACTATGAGAGGGACCTGGAACAGCTTCTTCCTCATAGCCCTCAGAAGGAAATCAACCCTGCCTACACCTTGATCTTGGACTTCTGTCCTTATAATGGTAAGACAATGAAGCCCTGTTGTTTAAACAACCCATGTGGTGCTTTGTTATAACAGCCCTAGAAAATATACACACACACAGAAGGAAGGAAGGAAGGAAGGAAGGAAGGAAGGAAGGAAGGAAGGAAGGAAAAGAAAATGAATGTATTAAGGTAATTGATTTTTATAATTATTTTAAAACTGTATACATATGTTATATGGACTTTTCTGAATATTTATTTTCATTCACGATAAAAGGTAAAAAAGAAAACCCATTCCTTTTAGAGATTTAAAAAAAGACCATGAAACTGCACAAGAATCAAAATGGACATATTAGGTTAGGACTCTGGGTTGGAAAATTAATGAAGTCATGGAGCTTGAGGGTAATAGAAACAACTGACAATAGTAACAACAAAACTTTAAGGACTGACATTTTGCCTTTCCTCAAAAACCAAGAACTTTTATATGTAAATTTAACTTATCTCTAATCTAGGATAAACTAATACAAAAGAAGTAAAATGAACTTCAGTTGCTTTACTATTAATGACCCTTGCGTTTTTATCCTGTGTTTTGAAACTTCCTTCCAGGTTTACAAAATCATTTTTAATAATGCCACTTATCTCAATGTGTTTTAAAATTTTAGTCCCCACTAATGCAAATGCTCAAAAAAAAGTTTCAATTTCATCTTTCATTCAGTCTACATACTTGTATCTCTTCACTCAATTAGTCTCATTCTATTAAATTATTAGTAACATGGATTTCTTTTTACTTATTTAGCTGTAAGAGGAAATCCCACCTGACATTCTTTTCTGAATTATGGTAAAGCACTAAAAACTAATTAATTTTAATGCATCTTTTCTTTAAAAATGTTTCTGAAAATAAACATATTTTTGTCTATTCATCTACTAATTCCACTATCTACCATTTATTTTTCATCACCAGATTAGAATTTTTACAACTAAGATCTTGCAAGTCTACATGACTAATACTAACCTTATCTCACAGATAAGAAAGCTGAGATTCAGAAGTGGCAGAGTGGGAAACAGGAAAGTAGACATTCAAATCCAGCACCTATTGTTCTTCCATTATAAAAATGGCTTTTTAGTCTAATATAACATATTCCAACTAAGCCTATAAATTCAATTAAACAAAATCACTTGGCGATAGCCAAGGTTGGAATAGGATTTGATTCAGACTCTTTTTTTTTTTTTAACTACAATTTTTGTGACATAATATGTGCAATATCTCCTCAAAAAACTTTGGAGCATTACTGGCACATCTTTTTTCCTAATACTTACAGTAATCAGCCTCCACGATGTTTCCCTCTAATTCTGCACATCCTCGTATTTCACACTCTCGTGTAGTTCCCATTCACACTGTACCAGGATTGTGTCTGTGGCCAATAGAATATGGCATGACACTTCCAAGGTTCTAAAAGACCTTTACAATCTGTCCTCTTCCTCTCTCCCTCTCCTCTTCCTCCCTCCATTCCTTCTCTCTCCTCCCCCCACCCTCCTTTTCTCCCTCCTTCTCTCTCATCACTCACTCTGACAAATGCCAGCTGCCACTGTAAGGATACTTAGGCAGCGTAGGAAGAAGTCTGAGGTGAGGAAGGAGACTTCCAGCCAACAGCCTTTAAGGAAATGAGACATGCCAATAACCTTGTCTTGGAAGCCATACTCCAGCCTCAGCACTTGACTGTAATCTCATGAAAGACCTTGAACCTGAATCACCCAGGGAAGGCACTCCAAGATTCCTGCCCTTCAGAAACTGGATTAGATAATAAACGTCATACAGTGTACTGGTTATAAAAAGTAATGTGATTTAAAACTCGAAACTATACCATGATTAAATTTTACCATTGGATTTAGAAACATGTAATCTGTAATTATATTTCAAATATAAAACTGGTAAATGTACTCACACAATATAGTATAATCCATACACAAGACAACCAACCTGGATCATCTTGAGAATTTTAAGACCAAAAGCTCAAATCAGAGTATTTTATGTACATTTACATTACATGACACACATATTAATAATGTTTTAAATACTGTTTTGTTGGACTTTCAGAACTACCATTTCTTTATGGTTCTCTAATTCCACCTTTTAAAATAAACAAATTTATCCTCTGGCAGAATAAACAAGCTACCTGATTTACAACAGAGGCTTCTATTAAATCTTCAGCATTTCCTCTACTCATATGGAATTTTAAATGTCTTCCCTGAGATACTTTTTTCACTTCTATTTACAGCATACTACTAGTACATATATAACAATTGGGGTTTTTTTTAACTTAAAGAAATAGTCAGAATAATGGGGAAAATTCAGCCCATTTCCCGTAATATATGTGGTATATCAGATAGGAACCTTGGATCTGGAGCCCAGGAGATCTGGGCTGGAATCCTGACTATAAAATTTACTAGCTGTGTGACCTTCAGCAATTTACTTAACCTCTCTGTACTGCTGCATCGTGATTTATAAAATGGCAACAGTAACACCTATCCCATAAGGTTGAACAGAGAATGAATAATGCATAATGTACTCTTAGCACAGAGTTTAGCATACAGCAAGCACTAAATCAATGGATGTTTGTCATTTTTTTAGTATGGTAAAAAGTGAAACAAAGAACTGCAGAAAATTTCCTAGTTGGGGACAGTATTGTTTTGGACATTATCAGTCATTTAAGTTCATATTCAATCATTATTTTGTAAGTGTGATCACACTGGAATATGCATTTTAGTGAAGGCAAAGTAATTATTCTTTGAATATAATTTTCAGGTATATCAAGGAAGAACAGACAGTGAAAAATGGAATCTTCTGTTAATGACTAGCACCTCAGACCCCTCAAACCATAGCTTTTCCCCAGTCTATTTTTCTTTTTCTCTGTAACTAGCAAGTGTCCTAAATACTGAGCACCAGGACTATTTATGCCATAAAATTGTTGTATTACTTTGTATTTATGGAGAACTTTAGAGTCTATAAAACATTTGCCCATGCATTATCTCAGTGAATCATTTACTAAGTTCTAATTGAACACTGGATATTAATTTCAAATGTAAAATTAATGTAAACATTAAAATGGAGAAGCCAATTCTGTCTAACTTCAAAGTTGATCATAGCACTAATGACTGCTTCTGTCTCTTAAATGATTCTTCCAGGGGAAGAGAGAGATGCGCTGGCTGGACTGCAGGCCACTGAGTCAACAGGTATGATTCAAGTCAATAGGCAGAGATCCAGTACAACCTCCTCGCTGTCAACTATGTAAGTCACACCTACTTCATGCCTTCCCCTTGCAGCCAGCACTTTATTGAGGTTAGAGGTGATTATTCTTTGAAAAAGCTGGAGAACCCAGCTGCAAAGTTTCTTCTTTTTTTCTCCCCACAAATTGCTCTGGAGCAGCCTGATCCATTATCTTTTTTAGCTACCCATTATTTCAGTTTAATGCCCTTATCTGCTATCTTCTTTCCACTTGGCAAAGCTCCTCTTATCAAATGTTACTCTGTATTTAAAATCTGAAAGATAGCTAATATGGGGCTTATTACAGCAAAGAGAAAAGACCTGTTTTGCCATTATTTATTTGCATTCAGAACTGCTTGCATTTTTAAAGCAACTTCTTTGGCCCAGTAAGTGTTATTTTTATCATTAAATTCTATCTAAACTTTCTTCAGGATTGTCATCTGTCACCACTAATAATGAGAGAAGCCACTGGGTACTGCCCATTTGAACAATAAATAGTTTCAGAAGGAAAGGAGATGAAGGGTTCTTGAATTAGAAAGAAATATGTACTTTAAAATTGTGGTATAAGTTCCTAAACTTTAGTAAATTCTTAGATTTCTTATAATGTTAATAATCTGTTTGTTAATGCTTGCACTTAAAATAGTTTCCATTTATAAGTACAAACACTTCTCATTTAGATAGCATTTTCATCATTTATTAATGTGCTGTTAAATGGTTAAATGGTTTGTTGTTAAAATGTAGAACTAGATAATTCACAAACACTATCTAGTTCTACCTTTATGGTGATGTTATTACTTGCAGTCTGAAATAAATCAGTAGTGCTTAATAATTTCAAAATCTAGTTTTAATAACTCAAACAATAAAAATCCAGCCTTTATATTTTTCAATTCAAACTAAATTAATCAACCAATTCATAGTTTTTGGCATCCTCCTCTGCAGGTAGGTGGACATTTTTCAGAATATTTCCCCATCATCATGACCTCTTCTCCCTTTAATCCAGTTAAGTCTCTAAACTCACATAGACACACAGTTTCTCAGTGACATGAGGAAGCAACAGAACACTATACCAAAATAGTTGTTTAAAAAAAAAAAAAAACCTCCTTTCTAATTGCTTCTTTTGACCATAACTGCAAATGAAAATTGAGGGGTTTTACATTTGTGTTTGATTATTTGCCTAAGAGGATTTTAGCTTATTTTTATTTGGCCAACTGAATATCATATGCTGTTCTGAATTTGAACTTCTGAACCACTCTCAATTCTTTTACTTTTTATTCACCACTGAAATGTAGCTTTCTAAAATAATTTAAATAAGACCAAGACTGATTTGCAGAGAAGACTTGGTTCCTCACCCATAAAATGGATGTATGATCTCTTCCTCAAAGGGTTTCTGTGGGAATTAAATGAGATAATGTGTGAAAAGCTCTTAGCACATTGCCTGAAATACAGAAAGAGTTCAAAGCATTTGCCTTCATCATAATGATGATGATGATGACAGTGATGGTGAAAATGGAAGGTGTGGTCACATAAGATATCAGACAATACTCATACTGTGAATAACTGAAAGGCATCTTCAATTTGAGATATGGAGTAATTTATCACAACATGTTATATAGATTAGGTATGAAAGAGAGCAGAACCAATATAAGATGGCAGCACTACAATCAGATATGAATTCACATTTTTCAGAGAAATGTTATTAGGTTTCAAATTACTGGTAAAATATTACTTTGGGTTTTAAATATTTGTTTCTGTATGGAAATAGGCAAAATATTTTCAAGTTTAAAAATGTTTATTTCAAGAACTGCCATGAAATTACCATTTATGTGGGGAATTAAGCAGCACAAACATTTCTCTAAATAATTCCAGAGGTTGGTGAACATGTTTAAACACATATGCTAGGAAGACACAATAAACCAAAATGCAAGACACTGCAGTTGTGGTTTTTTGGATTAAATGAAGCTGTCTTATTGCAGGTTTTCAGCTCCTAATAAGTCTTTAAGAATCATTAGTAACGTTTATATAACTTTCCTTTTTCTTAATTCCACATTAAACATGTAAGTATACATGTTGTATGAATAAAATTTATGGATAGGAAAGGATTATATTCTATAGTAAGAGACCCGAATAATGTCTCAAGACCCAAACAAGTATGACTACATGGGACTAGCTGTAGTTACGTGTTAATTTTAGCCATTCTCACTGGTGTGAGGTGGTGTCTCACTGTGGTTTTGATTTGTATTTCCACAATGGCAAGTGTTGTGGAACATTTTTTCATGTGCTTGTTGGCCATGTGTAGGTCTTCTTTGGAGAAATGTCTGTTTATGTCTTCTGCTCATTTCAGAGTAATGAGGAAAATCCATTTTTATTATTT
Source organism: Vulpes lagopus (assembly GCF_018345385.1). NCBI lineage: Eukaryota > Metazoa > Chordata > Mammalia > Carnivora > Canidae > Vulpes > Vulpes lagopus. The sequence continues at coordinate 61,805,191 of NC_054829.1, forward strand.
TGGAATTAATAAAAGCTACAACAGTACATAGAGTAACTGCCCCCCCCCCAAAAAAAAAGTCTATAACTTGACATTCCATTGTGGTGTTTCTGGCAATTCGTCTAAGAAGATCTCTCAGCCAGCCACCATTAGGATACAAGAAGAGATATGTCTCTTTAGTTTCCATTTGTATCTGAACAGATTATTTTTTTTTAATTTTTATTTATTTATGATAGTCACAGAGAGAGAGAGGGGCAGAGATACAGGCAGAGGGAGAAGCAGGCTCCATGCACCGGGAGCCCGACGTGGGACTCGATCCCGGGTCTCCAGGATCACGCCCTGGGCCAAAGGCAGGCGCCAAACCGCTGCGCCACCCAGGGATCCCCTGAACAGATTATTTTTATATTAATGCAGAATTTTACTTTTGCTTTTCTCCTGTTCCAAGAAATACACAAAGCTATAAACATATAATAAGGCACGGCTTCTCCATGGCCACTGTAATAAATCCTGTCTTTCCTGCTTCTCTCCTTAACCCATTCCATGAGTTTGGTAATGACTAAAAATGTTTAAGTCAATGGAAAAAAACTATGCAAATACAAAGAAAGTATGAAAGTAAGTAAACCATCTTGGTCTTCCTTTTAAAGTTCTTCCCTGTGTTTGAGGACTACCTTATAACCATCATATCCCCTTCCTTTCCAAAGCCCCCTGACACATGCTTAGAAGGATAGGAAAAGCTATAGATTCTTCCTGACTCAACAATTAACCAGTACTCACCAAAAATTGTAAAAGAGAACTCACCTAAAAATTAAACATGGTGTGTCCCTTAAGTCCCTCAAGTAACACTCATAAAATGCTTATGCTGGTTTCCATAAGCTACTTGACTTTGGTCCACATATCCACCTTCTGTGGAGCACACTTGAGCTTAGAAAGACCATAGAGTACAGCACTGCATTATACTCATTACTTGATTAATCCAGAAAATAGATCTTTTCCTCAGTAAACCTGAGAATATTCAGGAATTTCACACAAAGAGGTGATGTTGTTACTGAGGGACTGAAGCATGCTTGAACACTTCTAAAACCAGTACTATGTGCATCTTCATGGGGCTCTCCCTAAAGTGGTTTGCCCTGTAACTATTACAATAGTAATTCAGTCTATGTCTACCAGAAATCTGAACATGATCCATGCAAACAACAGATTTCCTGAAAGAAGTCTAAAAAGGGCAAAATGACCATGGAATCAAAGTACAGAAAATAGTTACTCATATAAATGTAAATATAGTTTCCTAAAAGGTTAGATTATTGCAACTTTCCAACCTTAACACTAGATTCAAGGTCATTACTCATTTTTGGAGTCTTTATGTGAACTACAGTTAAAGCGTGCATGTACATACATACACACACACACACACACACACACACACACATACACACCTATGAAATAGCATGTATCCCCTGTCAAAAATCAGGCCAAGTCTAGGAATAAACAATTTGTAGTTTCTGGGGCATAAGAAGCAAAAGTTTAGAAACATAAAAACGTGAGGTGTTCAAGAGTCCGTCAAAATAAGCAGTGTTTCTGGAAACCAGAAGGTCGAAAGAGAGATTAGAAAGTCAAAACAAATTTCAATGGTCAAGGCAGTTAAGAGTCTCTGTGTCAATAGTTTGACAGAGCAAGATAACAGTATCGCCATCAACATGCTGACATGAGCCTATTCTGAGGATACACTTCCTACCCATGTATTTATTTATTTATCACTCACTCAACTGACACATAATATATACTGAACACATACTATATATGCCAAGCACTGTATAATTAAGTTTCAGGTCCCTTTGAGCTTGAGGTGCCCCAGTGACAACTGACTGGCTGTGAGCAATCCACAGCTGTGTATTATGGGCTTAGAGATCAGGAGAGATCCTGGTTGAAGATGAATAACTGTTGTGTTGTCAGCATCTCTGTTCCCTTTTATAAAGCCGTGGGCATGCATGGCAGATTCCTGTAGGGAGTACAGAATGAGATGAGTAGACAACAAGGCCAGAACCCTGGACAACAAAAAGAGAGCTGGGTGGAGTACCAGAAAAGCATGGCATCACAGATGTCACAGGAACAGAATGTCTCCACAAGGAAGGGGTGACCAGTAGTGTCAAATGCTGTCAAGAGATTATGGAGATAAAGACTGAAAATGTATATTGGTAGAAGCTCACCTTAGGCCTGAAGTATACAAGGAAGCAGGATACAGTTGGCTAAGAAAAACTGAAGGTAATGGTAGGTTCGTTGGGTGAGGAAGAACATCTTAACCCTTCTGGAAGCATTCAGTTATTTCAGGGGAGAACTGTCATTTTAAAGAATTTATAAGATAACAAGAAATAAGAAAAGTAGAGAAGAGAGGTCACAGGATTTTTCAAAGAGAGAAATAAACCCCTGAAAATGGAGACAAATTTGAAAATTGAAAGGCTCAACTCTAAGGGAATTGAAGTATGTTTAAGGAAATGCTGAGTGAGTCTGAGAAGGAGTATATCAAGAAGAGTGGCCAGAATATGACAGTGGAACCAGACGTCCCAGTGCTGAGCTAGGGGTGGGAAGCGGAAGTATAAGCACAATGATTCAAAAGCTATAGGCACTACATTTAGGCAACAAAATGTCCTAACCTATAAAACCAAAGAAAATAAGAACTTCCCTAAGCCTACAATGCTTACCGTGATGTTACCACCAAATCCGGGATTAAGGAGTACACGTTCCCCAAACTGAAAGAAGTCAGCCCAAAGAAATGAGGGCATGACCTGGTGAAACCAAAATGAAATTTCTGTAGCTTTCAAAATTTCTATGAGACACAAATGCAATATAAATACCTGGAATAAAAAATAAAATGCTTAAAATGAGCAACACTTAAAGATATCAAAGATGAAATCAACAAAGTAACAAATTCGAATGTTTAGGAAAAAAATTGTTTAAAGATTTTATTTATTCACAAGAGACACAGGGAGAGAGACACAGAGACATAGGCAGAAGGAGAAGCTGTCTCCCTCCAGGGCAGAACTTGATCCCAGGACCTCGGGATCACGACCTGAGCCAAAGGCAGACACTGAACCACTGAGCCACCCAGGTGCCCCTGAATGTTTAGAAAATTAAGATAATATGTCAAACAGCTTATCACTGCATCTGACACATAATGATTATGCAATAAGCAGCAATACTTAAAATATTACTATTAAAACTATAAGGCATATGTGTAGTTGCTCAAATTTTCCAGGTAGAAAAGCATAATCCAGAGATACTCTGCTTTTTTCAGAAGAGAGTAGTCTTCCTAAATAGATATTAAGGTAGAAGGACACTTTCATTTAGAGCTGAGAAGCTAGAGTAGATCTGGACAAAATAAAATCATTGTCATGTCAGGACACCACACCAAACAGCCATGCATGGTTATATGTGTTTCTATAACTCAGTGCTCTCTTTGGGCAAAGAGGAAAGCTTTGGCCCATTACACTGACTTTTCATGATTAACACTCAACAAAATGTCTGTGTTTATAGAGTAGGGCTCTGTTTCTGTTTGCATAGGGTGTGTGTGTACCTGCATGCATGTAGGTGTGTGTGTGTTTGAACATATTTAAGTATATACATCAACATTTCAGATGTTACTTTGGTTTCAGAGAGCTGAATGTGTTTCTTGCGTATTAATAAATTTGTAGTTAAACGTCATACTAAAAATTTTTCAAGATACACATCAGCATATCTGAATATGGATAATATGTACTAAAGACAAAATTTGGTAACTACAGATAATAAACTTTGGAGAAACTGAGCAATGTTCAAAGTAAAGAAATAAAGGAATAAGTATATTTGAACTACTGATCCATTCTTTCCCTAGAGTCATTAATTATTTCATTTCTTTATATATGTTAAGTTCAAACAAATTTATCAAGTTTTATCTGTCTACTGGCTTGTACAAAAGTAACAGTGCTCGCCACTATTACTTGACCGTGGTAAAGAGCTAAATTAATCATGGTTATTCAGGATATCCTTACAGGAGGTTTTCTGTGCAAAGATTTTTGTTATAGGTATTATGCACAGATGGCCACATGATGACTGAACCAGGCTATTAGTAGAAGAGAGATCCCTAGAAAAATGTCAATTCTTTTTGTAATCTGTTCTATTTTACATGATTGAATTTTTAAGTTTTAGTCTAATCAACTTAAATTATTATAGGCACAATTTTGTGAAATATAGAATTAATAGAATTCAAATTTTATGAAATTATAACTACAAAATGGGTTTAATATTAATATAATGGGAAACATTCCATTGCTCCAGAATTCATCTATTTGGTAGTATCGTTTAGAGGTAAAGAAACTGTCAGTGATAAATTGGGTTGTAATTAAAATTTTCTTGGTTCCTTGGTTAATGGAGAGTTGTGACACATCTTACACTTAAAACCACTCTCTGTAGAGTTATAGAGGTATAATCTTCAGGGATTACAGGCCAGACAATGGAAATAATTCAACTTCGAAACCCAGAATACACTAGAAATTTCTAAGCACTGGTAAAATATTTATATTTGTAAAACACTTATTTTGCCCTATTAATTTCTTTTTTAGACCAGAAACCATGAGGTATGCAAAGTACAGCTGTAGATTTTTGACAGATATAAGGACTACCTGGGATGAATTGTAAATATGAAGTAGGCATAATTAGAACTGGAATTCATTCATTCCTTCATTCATTAACTCTGTTCCAGGAATGTGTTTCACCACTGGGCATGCACAATGGGAGATGATGATTTCTTCCCTTCCAAAGAGGTCACAATCTATGTAGAAAGACAAGTACACAAGAAACTATAATTTATTTCTTCATCATCCATCATTTTGGTTAATGGTCCTTTATACTGGTTATGGATATTTAGAATTTTAACAATAGATTCTGATGATGAATCTGCTCTCAACAGAGAGACAATTTCTACATTCCATTGTCATTTCTTCAAGAGTGCCTTCCAGTTTGATTTTTTAGCATGATCTCCAGATATTTTATTGACATTTATGTAAACATCCTCATTGCAGAGAATAATTACAGAATATTTGGGCCAGAGTGGTCTTGTAAGCTATTAGATCATGTTTTGTTCATAAATTTTTATTAAATTATAGTAATTAAAATAAGGCTAAAAGACTAGAAAATGGGAAAGCAAAGTACCACGGCACTGATTGGATGTGATCTTCTAATTTACATTTGGATCAGAATTGACCAAAAGCCACAGTCATTTTAACCAAACCTTTTAAGTGAGCTATATCAAAAAATGATGGTATATACAAAAGTGCAATGCTATGCAAAAGATAGGGATACTTTATGACCCAAGCCACCATAACTCACAACACCTAGGTGCGCCTGCGTGGCTCAATTGTTTAAGTATCTGCCTTCTGTTTGAAGGTCATGATCTCAAGGTCCTGAGATGGAACCCCACATGGGGAATCCCTGCTCAGCAGGGAGTCTGCTTCTCCTTCTCCCTCTGCCCCTCCCCTCTGGCTCCTGCTCCCTCTCACTCTCTCCCTCCCCCCAAATAAATAAAATATTAAAAAAATAACCTCACAACATGTAAATCTGTTCACAACTGAATGTTATAAAAACTATGCAGGAAATAGGACTATAGATTACAACTTGCTAAACAAGATCATAATCTCCTTATAACAATCTATAACGTACTACCTTACTACAAAGCTAGGTATGACCTGTAAAACTTTGGTTGACTTGTTTATGTTGTAATTGTAATAATTAGCTTTACAGATATGATTGCTACAAAATCAGAAGATACGGTGCTAATTTAGTATAATGTGGGGGTGCAAAAAGATTCAATACCTACAAGTCCATGGGAGGTATTTAAATGAAGTATGTAAAAAGAGACCTATAGCATCAGCTAGGCCCATACGGAGTGAGGATTTGGGTACAGATAAGGTAAAAACATTATGAGGCAGGAAAAGGAAAATGCTGTGGGAAAATGAAGAAGCCCCAGAAGACAGAAGGAAAATAGAAAACAATTCTTCAAAATCAGAAAGAAGCTGGCATGGTCAAAGAATGCCATCTCTATTATATAGTAAGTCAACAGACTGAAGCTTTAGCCCAATTCCAAAACCTTACTGTGACCCTAACTATTTAGTGGAGATATTGACAGAACCTATCTTACTGAGCTATGGAGAAACTTAAAATGACCTAATGCAAAGACACAAAGTGAACTCTCAAAAAGTTAAAATTTATGGATAAACAGAACAAACCAGTAAGAGAGCATACTTTATAAACAGGACAAAAGTCAACTGTGATAAAAAGTATGAGAATGTTAATATACTAACATTATAAGGACGTATCCATTACTGAATCAACTAAATCTATATAAGCTTGATGTACAGCACCATACGCAAGTTTGGGAAGCCTACATATTTAAAATCTTTGTCATTTTCTCTCAAATAGTTTATTTCATTTTACATTAAGCTCGAAGAAACGTGAAACAATAGGACAATTACATCACTACTCCCTCTCATCCTTCCAAATAATCACCGTAACAATGGTACAGACTCCTGAAAGACTAGTCTCTCATTTCTGCACATCTTGCAGGCAAAGCACTAACTATCCTTTGTACCAGAGTATCTATTTGAGGTTATTTGTATAGAAAACAGCCTTGGAGGATAGAGCTAGTGTTTCTCCCTCCAGAGCAAAGGGAAGACATATTTACTGCCCATTGTAAAAAATTCAGGTTCCTTAAGTTCGAACTCCTCTTGTAACACAACCTACTACATACACAGGTATTATGTGGCCCTCTTCATAGGAAGATCAGGGAATTGCCTTAAACTCTGATACTCCTGCTACTGCTAATGCTGGAATAAACTTTTCTGTCTCCAATCTCAGGATATTGCATCTTCTACCAATATCCATTAAATTGTGGCAAGCTAACTTACTGAGTTTGCAAGTAGGGTAAAATCTCAGGCACTTCACAATTCTTGACACAAATTTTTCAGGGAAAATACACTCCTTTAAGTAACTGATAAAAATGTATGAATATGCCATTTCCGGAGACTCTCAGATCCCCTAAAGCCCATCTGCTGACTGCTATAACATTGATGGACCATGGGTTTAAAAATTCCAGTGTAAGTCAAGAGAGGCTACACTCAGTCAGAGCTTATCATAAGCCTTTGTGACCATGTAAGGAACAGATGCTGCTGGCAAACGAATAACAGCAAAATACAGTTAGATGGTAATTTCTGCCCTTGGAATTGGACTTGGTAAGTGAACCTGACTACAGGAGAAGCAGGCCAGGGGCTGGATTCTGTGAAGTCTATTGTGGTTTTGTTCAACCCAACTCTAAACACTTGATGCGGCTTCCTTTCTACAAAGAATTCTGCAGCCATCTATAAATCTCACACTTAAATTCTACTTCAGCACTGAGCAGACACTTCCAATCTTAGTGTCACAACATACCACCCAATTCTCAATTTCTTTACTTGGTGGTAGCTTCTTATCACCATGAGAGACTTTTAACTTGCTTTTTTAAATGTTACCAATGAGAATCCATATAGCACATGTGTTTAACCCAGCTCATGATATTTAGCCTTTTTTATACTCTAAGAAAAGTAGTGTATCATTTCTAAAAACAATGTCACAATGAGATATAAAATTTTCAGAAGACAAATTTCAAGGTGTTGACTAAAGGTATCTCTTGGGAAGGGGTACATATGTGTGCTGTAGAGAGACAGACAAGGGCACCCTAAAGATTCTCCATGTTCTAATATACACTGAAATTTTGTTTAGCATTACTGGCTTCTTTTGAAAAATGAAAATAACTTCATTCCTAAATGTAAATTGTTCTAATCAGATTTCCTCCCAACATTTAGCCAACAGTAGCTTTGAGAAAGGAAGATCTTGATGAACAAAGAGGGTATATCATCTGGTTTTCAAATAGGAGTTACAGAAGTCCAGTCTAGACTATGCTATGGTTTTTTAATTCTCTTGGGTATTTTCATAAGAGAAAAATGGAAAATTATCTTGGGAGGAACAGAGTGTTTTTAGGAAAAAATATCCTTATTAATGGTGTTAAATTATCACTGACAATTAAGCATAAAATAGTGTTAGGGGATAAAATACTCTTAAATTTACTGATAATATACAGAATATAGGTATAATATATAAAGAGAGAAAATAGGCAAAAAAAAGTTAATTACCTAATAAGAACATACTTGTAATATCTATTAACATCATTAATTAGAAACTTTAAAAGGAAATAATAAATGACTAAATGATACATCTATTTAAAAAGTTATTAATTTATTTAGAAGTAATCTTATCCAATCATAAACATTTAAATCTGTCTATACTACAAACACTAAATGAATGAGTTCACCCTTTCAAGTAAGAGAGAAGAATTATAAGAAAGCTCCTTTGAAAAACAAGGTTAGAGGGGCACCTGGGAGGCTCAGTTGGTTAAGCATCTGCCTTCAGCTCAGGTCATGGTCCCAGGGCCCTGGGATGGAGCCTCGCATCAGGCTCCCTGCTCAGTGTGGAGTCTCCCTCTCCCCCTGCCCCTCTACTTACTCATGCTTGCAAGCTCGCTCAAATAAAAAAATCTTTTTAAAAAAATTGTTTAAAAAGAAAAACAAGGTTAGAAAGAAATAATTGTTGTAGTTTGGGCAAATAATTCACTATAGAAATTTATTCCTTTATAAATGTTTTAGGAACACACAAAATTTTCAGAGATTACTTATTCCCCTAAGTGCTCGCCTGTCCATCAAACGTTACATTGTTAACTTCCTTCTTTGTGGTATATCATCTGGTTTTCAAATATTTCCACAGTTGTCCTACCTCTCAATTGAATTTAACCAACAAATGTATTTATCGCTAAACACTTTTAGTATTTTTCTTTAGTGCTACCTTGAGTCATGTGCATAATATGTCACTTTAAAATATAACTTAATATAGCCTATAGCTTCCACTGCAATGTCTCTCTGGACATTCTTGTAATAAAAATTTTCCATGCAAAGATGTTTTTGTGGAAGAAAACTATTTAAATATCCAATATTTCATTGATTGATACCTGCATGACAAGCACTGTTTTTGATCTAAAAACTTTAATAGCTTTATAAATAATGAATATTTGTAAATACTAATGCAATTAGAAAAAAACCCAACCACAGACCTCAACTCATTATTCTTATCATATATTCAAATAATTCAAATCATGTAGTCATAGATTTTCAAAGCTGGAAGGAAATGTTAGTAACTTAATATACTAATGAAGAAAGTAAGGCTCTAAATGGTTAAAAGACGTGTGTAGACTATGACTTCCGATAAAGATAATGAAGGACCAAAACCAGTGACTGGGATTTAGGCCATTACCTGCTGTTCTACTAGCACCCAACCAGCAAGTGCCCAGTGGTAATTCATAATGTGCTGCCCTGACAATCTCAATATTCATAGGTCCTTGTGTTAAGTGTATACCTATTACCCAGTAAAGAAATTCTCCTTGCTTTCTGCCTGCTATTTGTTGAACACCAAAGTCGATACCCTTTGGTACAGCTATACTTCAGAGCTCTCTACTGACTTATACCCTAGTGTATTTTAATAGCAGTTTAAATATCCTGATTCAAAGATGTTACAGTATTACTATTACCGTTAATTTTTACAATATTCACAACCACATTAGCTGGAGGATGGTGCTACTGTCATAAAAAAGACTATGCCCCTATCATTTGTTTAAGTTTCTATACAGCTACACCAGTACTGTGCCGAAACAGGCCTTGGGAAATTCTTAATTTCTGAAGACAAATAAAAATATGTGGGATAGTTCTTTCTTTTTCCTAAAAATGTTCTAGCTTGTTAGTAGCTGTTTGTATCAAATACAAAATGACTGCCAAAAGACACATCTAACTTTTTACAGCTATCAGCTTCCCTACATGAATGGGAAGGAATCCATTTTATTTCTTAAATGATCCTGATTTTCTTGCCTCCAAAACAAACAAAAATAATGTAGGAAATTAAACCCTACATATGAAACCATGTACAAAAGGAGTATAGGTTGTGGAAAAATATGCCATCATAATGTCTTCTGCTATCTGTGTTGCTAACTATAACTCTTGCATATATAATTCTATTATACTTTTATAATTCAGGGTTTTGAAAATGCTTTTGAACCATTAATATATTTTCCTGGTTAAAATTCTTTGAGATGTTCTTAACAAGAGTCTTAGATAATGAATTTGGGCAAACTCTGGAACAGTCTTTACAGTATTATCATTCTCATTAATTTTCAGAACTACCCACTGTGTTGAGATGATTGTCATGGGCCTAAGACTTCAATTTGGCTAAATATTTTTGCATATATTTCAACATATAAGTAACTAACAGATGTTTAAATGTTAAGTTCATATGGAAGAAATGGTTAAATGTGTTTAATCTCATGATTTCTTTGCAACACTAATTATTTTACTATTTCTTTATGTGTTTCACAATTTTCTCAATGCTTTGGTCTACAATGGGCCAGTGATTCCAAAATCTCTTCAAAGATAACAAATCCTTTAAAACATTCTGGAATTTAAGCCATTTATGCATGTATAATATTTAACATATGTAGCATCACTAGTTTTTTAAGGGAGAAAACCTTAAATAGTAACTCAAACAATATTTTTATAAAATATGCAGAGTTCATATAAGCACAGGACTGTGTTTTTTTAGTTCTTTTATTTTTACAGAAAGAGGGTTTTCCATTTATATTCTTATTTGGCTTTAGCAACCTGATATATGATACTGCCCTAACCTGCCAGAAAAAGATGGGTAGTAAGCTAAAAACAATATTACTTCTAAGAGAGTTAATGCAGCACATAGTTTCATACTTTCATCCGGTTTATCTTTTTTTTTTTTTTTCTTTGCCTTTTTGGTTATCTCTGAAGACCGCTTCTGTTTCCATTGTTTCATCCTTCAGCATTCACATATCAGAGCAATAAGTATTTCATTACTGGTTTATCTGTCCAGAGGCTTGAGAAGCGGTAACAATTAACCCTCCCTTCACAGTGATTGATACAGGCTTTGCTTTCAATTTGTTCCACTACACAGATCATGAAATTCTGAATGCAATCATCCTCATTGACCTACACTTTCAAACACACGGCTACAATGAGACGAAAGTAATTATTAAAAGGAACACTGGACTACTGAGATCTGAAACAAAGTCTTTAAAAAATCTGTTAGATGACCTTCTGGTGAAATTGGCAAATTTTGATGTTAAGGAAAATGATAGCTTTGTGTCCCTGTCTGGAAATATTCAATGCAAGCTGATCAATGTATATTATGGTAATTTCACTGACCACAGTATGTGCTCAGAAAATGCTGAAAGCCATTTTAGAACTGTTACAAACAAGAGTTAAACTGTTAACATCACAGCTTAGTCTAAATTTTTTTTCAAGGAAATTAAACTTCCTGATTTGTGTCTAATGAACAAACAGTGACTAGAGCAAAGAGTGAAGGTCGGAAAAGCAATAGCTTCACTTTATAGGAAGTTGCATACCTGAGTCCTACATCTTCCCTCTCCCCCTCCCTTTAGATGAAGATTCACAGTAAGAAATGAATACATTTTTCACAAAGTCTGAAAAATAGCTTCAAATAAATATTAATCTACTGCAATCGATATATATGAGGGATGGAGAGGGGCTAGCAGGACAGTGGTGACTACAGAACTATATTAAAACAAGGGTTGCAGTTAAAGAAAATCAGGGCGGAAAGCAAGGCAGCAGGCCTGAGGCTCTAATCACAGAACAGAGTGATGGAGATGAACCAATACTGCATGGATTAGCAATGAATTATTTTGAACCGTAATCATATGCCTGCACAGAAGAGAGGCAAAAACTAGCCATTACTCATAAACTGATCTGCTGATTTCTTGGGGGCGGGGGGGCAGGGGGGCAGGGGTGGAGAGGGGATGAGAATAAATTCATATGCTAAACTAATTCAGAATAATGAAAACCTAAAGATGTGGTTACACTTCAAGTAACATTCTATTTTTAATGTCTGCCACATACCACATCATATAGGGTGTTTAGAATACAAACTGTAAAGTGCTTGGATTCAAGTAGGATGAAACCAACCATTTCTTCTAAGATTAGGATGTGACACTGCCATTCTACTCTCTCTTCTTCCATGCCTGATAGAACTGTTTCTGGATAACTTTACCATGCCCAAATAGAAAATTTTTGAGTATTTGGTTATAAAGAAGCAAAAGCATTCAAGAAATTAGTTTTCTTTGCATCACCTATTAAAAAAATCATACCAAATGAAGATTCAATTGTTAGAACTAATTTTGTTAGGAAGAAAAAAAAAAATCAAAACTGCTGGTAGCAAGAGATTCCTGAGATTCTTATGAACAGACTGTTTAAATGAAGAGCACTTTAATCAGTAGAGGAATCCTCACGTTTCTAATGTCTTGCTGTGCATTCTGCAGGTTATAGTAGCAGCTGGTAGAGGTCATATATCTTTTGTGAGCATCCCAAAAAGGCTCACTGCCAGACTGTTAAATTATGAATAAGCAATGAACAAAAGAATGCAGATACGGTGGTGACAAGATAATCCAAGCAAATTTATCTATGACAAATTTCACAGGATTAACAAATTACATTTACACAGAACAATAAAAATGTGTAAAAAAAAAAAAATGATGAGCCTACTTTTCCTTACAGCATTAGGAAAACAAAAAAGTCACCAATTCACTGCAAATATGTAAATTTAACTCGATCTAAAGTAAGACATTTATAATATGTTCAAGATACCTTTGAAATATTTTTGCATTTTAGGTGGATATAATACAAACATGGTAGGTCCGATTTGTATTTTATATGTAAGTTATGTTGTAAACGGTATATATGTAGGTTTTACATATAAATCATGCAGAGTACACAGAATCTTGTGCAATAAAAAAAATGATCCTTTTCTTATATGAATAGAATATATATGTTTTTCAGAAATAGATTCTGAGGAATAAATTATTTGATAGGAAAAATACTCCCTCAATCAGCGCAATACATATTAGTTACTAAAATACCCTTCTTCTTTGACGTCTCCATTTTCTACCAGAGAGATAGGTTGTGCAAACCATTTCAGTCATTCCATCTGCCCCTACCACAGTAACTGCAGTCTTTTTTGAGTAAAGTGCTTCTGGATGAAGTTTAGAACCAGTATCCTTTTCTGTAGTGTTGACATGGCAGAAAGAAAATTCCGTAGATTGGAGGGTAAAAGGGTGTCGATTTGCTGTATATTCATATAAAGATGACCCTTAATCCAATATTATATTTTTCTTTATAATAAAATTCTTCTTATAAATCTTATAAATAAAAAAGACTCTATCAGAAGTAATGGAATATAACTGAAATGACCTATGATTCCACAAAGTGGTCTTAAAATGCTATGTGGCACTACCTTCAAAAATATGTGATAAAGATTTAAGCTTCAATGTTATATATAACTTAGGTACCCAAGTCAGAGCCCTTTAATTCTGCATTAGCATACTGATGATAATAAAATACTGTAATCAGAAGTAATTTCTTTTAAGATGATCTGAATGCTATTTTAAATTTTGTAGCCTATTTTTCACTTATACTTCCTATTGACTGCTGCTTTTTATCTTCAATATTTTAGCAAAACATCTCTCTAAATGAGCCCTTTTTAACATTTTATAAGGCAACCTACTCTTTATGTAAGCAAGAGATTTCCTGAATGTGAAAGTGGATATTTTAATAAAATACACAAGTAAAATACTCAATTCTTTCACCCACAAATACTCAAGCACTGCTTATCTAGTCCTTTCAAGGTCTGAAATTCCTACTATACCTTTTTTTTTTTTTTTTAAGCTATTTGGTTGACAGTGTTACAGCCAAAAACGTAAAGATAAATGGGACATGCTTGTCCACTACTTCAAATCTAGCAGACATTCTACAATAAGCAGTAATGGTGTCAGATGTTACAAAGTTTCCCAAGCTATAGCTTTTGTCAAAGAACATGCCAGACCAACCCCTAAGATTCCTGGCCTTAGAGAAATTAAAATGTTACCAAAGACTCTCTCTTCTTGAAGATGCCACAAGTGTCTGTGTGTGCCCACAGGGGAAGAGGGACTAAATAATGAGAACTTCTCATTTATGTATTTATCGTGGTCCATTTTTAACAAGTTTTTAATTAAATGAGTTAATTAATATATGTAAAGCCCTTAGACTAGTACCTGACACACAGTGCTATATAAATGCTTGCTATCATTATTATAATGCCAGATAATTTGGCAGGAGGCCAACTTGTATGAGTCCTTATATATTTCAAAAGATAATATCCAGAAATACAGTTAAGTACCAAAGAGTGTTATTCAGAAAGGCTGTGAGGCTGCCTCAGCCCACTCAGTGGCAAAACGATCACAAAATAAAAATGTCTCAACTGTAATCTTTAGACAAACTGTGGCACACTCTGAGGCATAGATAACACCCATGGAAAAGAGGTCCCTGAGTACTTCACCATCTATGACCAAAGAGCTATGTGTACACAGCAAACCGATTCTTCTAAAACCATTCCATCAAAAATCGTCCCTGAAGTATATACAGCTGTGGAGCTTGCCCTCAAAACTACTGGAATGTTAAAGAGTAGAGGGAAGATAACTTAAATATTCATCCCTCTTCTAACTTATAAACATTGTATTTCTGAAGTTCTCCAAACATCTGATAAATGACCAAGAAGCAGAGATCTAACTCACGATCCATAGTGCATGGGGTCTTCCTGCCACATGAGCTCTCTGGCATTAGTACAGAAACCCCTGAGTCTGGAAAATCCAAAGACGGAACACCTGCACATTGCTGTTAAGGTACACTGCTACAGAAACAAACCTAAATTCAATCTCTAACTCTACTACCTTCCCTGGGAAGATTAGTTTCTATTTTCTGGATTGAAAGTGGGGATATGAGCACCTCCCTTCAGGGGGCAAGGGGAGGCCACAGAGAAAATTACTGTGAAGTATTTATACAGGGCCTAAAATATATAGCAGTGTCCAATAAATGTTTATTATTATCAGGTGTGATCTATTTCTATTTTTTTAGTCCCATCAGAGATTATTTTTATAAATCGGGTATATTTTCACTCACATTTATATGGCATCTTTTCTTTCTTTCCTCCAAGAGCCTCTAATCATTTTACGGTCATTAGTTACAATATTTTACAACCTGAATGCCCACCCCAACCAGAACATGAAACAAAAATTTTTATATTTCTATGAATTCTGCACTTTCTCCTTTTGCAGAAAAGGGTGTTCTATATATGGCTCTCTATAACATTCTCTCTGGCTCTCTATAATATTTTGCATGTCCAGTATAAGGGCAAGTCTATGGCCAGAACAACTGCTCTTACAGAGTATTATTTATGACCATTTCTGCCCTAAGTCATGATTGTCCATAGTAGAGGCTCAATAAATAAGACTGCGTGAATGAACTAGTCAATAATTATAGTCGAAGGCCATGAGCACTTTGAGCCATAGTAATATGCGATTTTCATCCTGTGTCTCATGATTTTGTACACAAGAGCACAAATATTCCTATTAATTCACCAAAACATTATACTCTAGAAAGGCATACAGACAAAACTTCAAGTGCCGTTTAATCTTGTCACTACCCTAGTCATGTCAGATATAGCAATAATCTCTTTACTCTTACTAAGCTATGTCCTGCTTATGCACTGTAGTATTACTAATATTACTACAAATTATTCTAACTATGTAAGGTTCTATCAAAATTAATAGTGCAAACATCCTATTCACACTAATGGGGCCCAGAGCAGTAAAAATACCATTCAGTTACAGTTGGTTTATTACACTGCCCAGTGAGGAAAAAGGGAGGGGGGGCACTATTTACTGTGAAAATACTAACATCATTAAATGCAAAGCGATGTAACTGAATTTTCCCATAAATTTTAGAAGTACAGACTTAAATATTAGTACAGATTTAAATATTTAAAGTTTTACATATTGCATTATATGCAATTTTGGTAGCATTTACAGTTTTAAATTAATATTTAACCAACTAATCAACTAAATTTTCAGCATACCAACCCTTTAACTTTCAGCCTTATCTAGCATAAACAACTGAGGCATGTCTATAAAATACCTGAAGTTAAATCGTCGGCCTAGGCAATGCAAAATTTTCAAAAATTTAAATGATGAAAAGTTACACTATAAGAAAAATAGCTTTTGTAAACAAAATAGGAGGGGCCGGTTCTACTCTCATGTGTGCTTAATTTTCCTTAAATGTAGCAAGCAGCATTCTGTGCAGGAAAGAGGACCACGGGAATGCAGGAAAAATAGGAAAACAAAAACAGACTAAGGTTTACACTGGGGCCATTATTAATAGTAAAGCATTTATGAAAGTTCATAGGGAAAAACATTACTAGGAGAGATTTAGAAATATTTGTGACATATCCCCCACAAATATCTCATAAAATATAAAGCTCTACAGCTTTAAAAATAACTAAATGAAAGCGATACCGCCTAAATCCTCCCCCAAAAGCGCTGCTTTTACAAAAGTATATATCTGTGCATCTTGTCACAGAAAACTTCACCACAGAGCAGGAGATTCTGGGCATGAGGACCCATTTCAAACAGATGCAATTTTAACATGCCACTGGATTCCATCCAGACTAAGATCTGGGACTCAGTAGAAGTATTGAGGGGTTCATGTAAACTCTGGAATTCCCATAAAATAGCTCTATTGTCGGGGCAACCATTGTGTAGAATTTCAGGGGGGAAATCAAACTTCCTACCACTAAAAATGTCAATCCATTCCAATGTGCAGATTATATTTAAATCACAATGCAATTCTTATCAGTTCACTGCTGAGATAGTAATCTCACATAACTTTTGGCCAAATAAAATTCATATTTTCAAGAATATGCAAAGATCTAGAGACCAAATCTGTACTCATAATACCATTAGATGCTGAAAATACCTCATGTAACATTTTCTTGTTTGTTTTTTTAACCAAAAGCATCAAGTAATGTTGATGTCAAGTTGGCTCCCTGTAATGAATCAAATCTAGTAACTGGCATATTCCAGATTTGGAGCAGCTATTTGTCTCTCAATTCACAAACCAGAAATTGGGACTATGGAAAGATGTTGTAATGTGGGAGGGTCCTACATAATAAAGGTCATTATAACTCCTGGCTGCAGAGCTATACGATCTAATATCCTCTCTGGTGGTTCTATGATATGCCCATGCATTACCGTTGTTGTTGACAGTCTGTTGCCTTGGAAATATTTCATTATTTCAGTTTTTCCATTTGTAGACCCTTGGCCTTGTGATATGAAGGCCATCCTATTTCATATTTTCGATTATCATTTAAGCAATCTTGTGGAGCTATTTATATATAAGCAAGTGTTAGACAATGCATATCATCATTTATCACTCTGTGTTTAAGCCTACAACGTAAAAAGAAATACCTCCAAAAATATCTCCACCACCACCTTCACTTTTTAAACCAAAAGTCTTGTATGACTGGAATATGCTTTGCAAACCAGCATGAGCACATCACATGCTTGACACTTCTATCTGTCTAATTTTCTTGGTTATACATCCACATAGTGGAAAAACTCTGTGGTAGTGCTACATAATTTGCAGCCTATTGGAGTTTAAAGAAAAATCAAGCAAGTTTAAATATACAAAGTTTGCAGCTTGTTCTCTCAGGCTCTCGGGTTCTTCCTGTGTGTAAGAGAGAATATTAAGCAGTGCCAAATAGTAACCAAAGACATCATTAAGAAGAAGCTTCTTTCTCCAAAATTTACTCTGCGACATTACCAGAAAGAAATGACGTTTGTACTGTATTACTAAACTCAGGTCAGCTATTTTATAAATTTACAAGACACTTCCAAAAATATTTTTTTTTTCCTAGGTAAGTTTTTGATTACCAGTGTATCTGAAAAGCAGAAAAGAGCAGTGTCCATAAATGCCTTTATGAAATCAATGATTTGGAAACCATTTTTTAAATAAACGGGAGGATATCACCTAAAGCATGTTCACAGAAAGTCATCTTTTATAAACATACTTGCATTTGACTGTTACAGAGAAACCCTACTACGAACCAACAAGTTCTAGGCACAAAGTGAACAAAAAGGTGAAATGACTCTACTCAGTTGAAGCAAATATGATGAAAAACAGCCCCCTCCTGAACAAACCATCTAACGTCCCATTTCTCATTACAAAACCAAATCAACTAACATGTGTAATGTTTACACTTAAAGTGTTAAGAGCATTTAAAGCCCTAATAACAAAATGAACCCTCCAGGCATAAAACAACTGTTTGGATAACAGGCCAAGTTTGTGATTATTACTGTTTGAAACATTTAGGTTGTAACTCCTTCTTTCCTCTCTCTCTCTCTCTCTCTCTCTCTCTCTTTCTGCCCCCTACCTCGCTATTACTCCTCCCTCTCCCTACAGGTTAAACCTTCTCAGATCCAACCTTTAAAATGACAGCATCCGAGCTGAACAAGAAGATGCTATTAAAGGGCATTAAATTAAATACAGTATATCCTCCTACAACTTCAATCAGAATTTCAGACCAAGTGTTATTTAGTTCAGCTCTCAAGTGGAGCAGAATAACAAATCGCGCACTTTGATTTACCTTCTTCGAATGCCAAATGGAGACAGGTGATAAAGAACGCGCTCATGCACAGGCTATGAAGTTTCCTCCAGAAATTAATTCTATCTTCAAGATTCCTATCTCAGAAAAATTCCCAAAATGGCACACAAATAGGCCTCTGCTAGAGAGATTACTGGGGCCATCCCAGTAAATACATTTACTACCAACAGAACTGGGGATGGGGAAGGATGGATAGAAGGGAGGAAGAAAATCAATTACAAACTTCTGACCTGAAAAAGTATTCATCGCCATGTTAAATAAATAATTATTAAAAGACGTGCACAATGTTCTGAATTTTTCTATCTACAAGAGCAAAGTACTTAGTATGTGAATTCTTCATAAAACACTGAATATTCCTTTCAGCTAGTAGGACTTGTCAGACAGTTAATGCTATACACATTCAACATCTTTAAAAACTGGATTATGTGTGATTTGCGTTCAGGTATATGACTTATGTTGAAATTACCCAGACTTTAGAATTAGTCAATTATGTACCTCCCTAACAAAATTTTTTCCTTCACCCTGACCATTTTGCGGACTCTACTGTATGAAGGAAATAAGCAAAAATGTAACTGAAGCTTCCTAATAAATAGCGTATTTAAATCTCTTACCTCTCTTGATGTAAGTAAGCAATAGGTTAAATGCTACATTGTACCAAAAATAAAACCACCCATATAATAATTAAATCTTGCAACTACTGTGGACTTCCCTTCTCTCTTTTCTCGCGTTCACTCAAGGGTGTACTATGAGGAAAGTTGGGAGGGGGCATACATCTAACAGCATCTGTTTTCCTCATGAAGCAAAGGGTAACAACATTTCATACTTCCTACTGGGCATTTCCTCTTCGAAAACAGAAAGGATACTTTGCACGAACCAATATGCTATATGCGATTAATGTCATTAATGCTGCCAATTAATACCAAATAGGATTCCAAACAAAGTAGGCTGGGTGGGCAGCAGGAGGGGAACCACGTGGGCGGGGGGGGGGGGCTCAGCTTCTCTGCAACCTAACAAAGCCATTCACGTGGGACGGCGAAGGGGACTTTGAATACAAACTCCCTTTTCCTTCGGCTTTAGTTTAACTAACTTCAAACAGACATGCTCGGCTGAGCCCCTCGCCTGGGTATGCGATTCTCACCAGGAACTTTTTAAGACACAGATTCCCCCAACGGTAACTAACGGGGCACAGACGTTCCGACTGTTGGCGCGTTTCGAATCTCGCTGTTTACTCGCTAATTCGGATCTGAGGGTTCTCCTCTTCCTTTTTCTTTTTTCTTTGAGGAGCGGGGGAGTGGCAAGGAGGGCAAAGAAGGAGCCCCGCGAGTGGCCGGGGCCGAGGGCGCAGCCGGGGCGGCGGGGGCGGCGGGGGCGGCGGGGGCGGCGGGGGCGGGGGCGGGGGCGGCGAGCGCGCCCCTGTGCCCCGGCCCGGCCTAGCTGCTCCGCGCCGAGCCGGCCCCTCCGCGACCCACTCCCGGCCTGGCGCGAGCTCCGCTCCGCTCCGCGCCCCGCGCCCCGCGCCCCGCGCCCCGCTCCCCGCCCCCGGCCGCCGCCGCCGCCGCCGCCGCCGGCTCTCCTCCTCCTCCTCCTCTCCTCCTCCTCCTCCTCCTCCTGTTCCTCCTCCTCCTCTCCTCTCCTCCTCCCCCTTCTCGCCTGCCTTCCCTCCCCCTCCCCAGCCTCATTCCTTCCTAGAGAGCAGCTGCCAAGGGACCTGAAGCGGCCCCGGGGATCCCCGGCCCCCACCCTCACTGCTGCTCCCCGTCACACGGCGGCCCCTTCTCTCTCTCTCTCTCTCTTTTTTTTTTTTTTTTTGCTTGTTTCTCTCTTTTTTTTTCTTTCTTTTTTTTTTGTTTTTTTCTTTCTTTCTTTTTTTTTCTTTTTCTTTTCTTTTTTTTTTTTTTTTTGTCAGCGAGTCACTCCATTCGCCGAGCCGAGGAGGTGCGACTGCTCGCAGAGCCTGGCGCCGCCGCCGCCGCCGCGGGAGCCCGCTCGGTGCCGCAGCCGCCGCCGCCGCCGCAGCCGCCGCAGCCCCCGCCGCCGCCGGCGGACAATGCGCGCGGGGACCGCAGGCGAGCGCTGAGCCGCAGCCGCAGCCGCAGCGCAGCCGAGGTCCCGGCGGGCTCGCGGCCCAGGAGGCGGCGGCGGAGCGGGCCCCCAGCGGGGCGGGGGCGGGGGCGGCGGCGGCGGCGGCGGCGGGGGCGGGGGCGGGGGCGGCCGCCCCGGCGGCAGGTTCAATAAACAGAAAAGTGTTACCGTTCTCGCCTGGAAGGATCCTGCTGAAAGCTGGGCTTGGTGGGCGCCATCTTCCTGCTATTTTTTTTCCTCTCTTACTTTTTGCCTCGCTCCCCCCTCCCGGGGTGGGGGGCGTGGGGAGGGCGGGGGTGTGCGTGTGCGTGGGTGGCGGGAGTGAGTGCGGGCGTGCGCGGCGGCGGCGGCCCCGGCCCCGGCCCCGGCCCCGGCCCTGGCCCTTTCCCTGGCGCGGGCCCTGGCGCTGGCCCTGGCCGTGGCGGCGGCGGCGGCGGCGGCGGCGGCGGCGGCCGGGCCCTGGGGCTGGGAGCTACGGCAAAGTCGTGGGGCCGGAGCCTCGCCGGCGGCCGGCCGGCCCCTCGCGCCGCCGGTGCCTCTCGCCGCAGGTCGCCGCCTCCTCCGCCGCCTGCGCCTCCTCCTCCCCCTGCTCGCCCGCCGCCGCCGCCGCCGCCGCCGTCCATGCGCCGCAGAGCCCCCGCGGCCCGGGCCGCTTCGGCTCCCGAGACATGCCCAGCGCGGAGACCGGCGGCGGCGGCGGCGGCGGCGGAGGGGGCGGCGGGGGGGAGGCTGCCGCGCCGGCCCGCGGACCGCCCGGCCCAGGGCCCCGCCGCCCCCGTCCTCGCCCCGCGCGCCGCCGCGCCCCCGCCCCCGCCCCCGCGCCCGCGCCCGCCCCCGCCCCGGAGCCGGCCGGCGGCAGGTGGGGCACACCGCGCCTCGGCGGGGGGGGCGGGGGGCGAGGACCGGGGGCCCAGCTCGGCCGCTGTGAAAGTATTTCTGGGCATTTTCCAGCGGCTTCGCCCCAGAGCGCGCCCGCAGACACACCCCCTCCCTCTCCCTCTCTCTCCCTCGTTCCCCCGTTCGGGGGCCCGGGAAGCTCGGCTGCCGCGCAAGGCGCAACAACGCCCCTCAGTTGCAGTTTCCAACACTTCCCTTCTCAGGAGTATCGCCACCAGGGAGAAGGAGAGAGGAACTGGGAGGCCCCGGGAGCGGCCTCGGACAGGACAGCGCCCCGGGAGCGCCTCCGAGACCGCGGGGACACGCGCGGGCGGGCGCGCAGACCAGCCGGCGGCCGCGGGAGCCCCGGGGCGGGCGAGCGGCTGCACACACCTCGGTGCTCCCGCGCTCCCACCGACGCCTCCCGAGCCGGAACAGCCGCATCACTCACGCGCAGACGCGCCTGCAGACCCCGGGGTTCACAGGTGAATCCCCGGGCGCTTCGACGCAGCTGGACACGAACGCCCGTGCCACCTGGCCCCTGGGACCTGGCACCTCTGCACCCAGCGCTCTCTTGCCCCCCACCCCACCCCACCCCGCCCCTCCCCCGGTTTACAGCTCTGCGAGGGGCTAGGGGAAGGGCCACTCCATGAAGGGCCAAGGGCCAGGGGAGGAATCCTAGTACCTGGTAGGCTCCGGCCAGAGCGCCCTCTCCCCTAAACCACTCTGCCCGGTGTGGGCAGCTTCTCAGCCATGTGTCAACCAGGAGGGCAGGAAGGACTCCCAGCGCATTTCCACTTCGAATAGATGAAAGCCACACGGAAGACATCAGTCCTGTGGGAGGCTTCGCATTCTACTTTAAACTTCAGAAAAAACAGACCCGAGAAGGGGTCCCATTCGGTCCCACCGCTCCAGTAAAGTGGGGGCCGAGGGTTGCAAACTTCGAAAACACAAGTGTTTTTCGTGGCAGACGCATTTAATCTGCGTGACGGTGTCTGAGTCCTCTTTGGAGTACACTCTACAGGTAGAAGATGAGAGTGATTGAAAAATGAACTGAAGTGGAGAGTGTTGAGTACAAGATCCACAGGGGCTGGCGGGGAAGGGGGAAAAGTTGCCAGTTGGAAGTTTTGGCTTCAGGACAGCCAGCCTGGGGCATTCCTGCCCAAAGATGACAAATGAGAGAAGCTGTGTTCTCCCAACAGGCCACTCTTAAACTTGAAAAGCCCCCAACTCCTGTCACTCCCTCATCAGACCCCCCCAAAGCACTCAGTGCAAATATAGACTTTGGTAAAATGATGTGTCACCGTTCACCTTAGCAAACACATTCAGGTCTTGAAGTGGAAACCAAGTCTGCCCCTCCTAGTGTCTAAAGCCTAACATGCTGGTGGCCTGGTGAAGCAGTGCCAGAGGACACGAGGACTTGGGACTCATGACTCAAACCCTCCCTTAAACATTTGCCAATGATTTTCTTGCCTCACGTGGCTCACTCCTCTGTCCCCAGAGTAACAAAAATTAAAGGCAGTAACAGGTGTCATCCTATCTGAATAATGAAACCAAAGAAAGCTCCATCTTTCACAGCTAGCACCTTCTCTCTGTCAATATGACTGGACATAGAAGAGAGGAAGGAAATAATACATCCCAAAGGCTAAAGTTTAGAGTTGACTATTTTTAAAGCTTTAGTCTTTAGGATCACACTGAGATTCAGAGACATGATAAAGTAGCCCAAATTCAAAGATGAAGGTGGAAGGCATCAGTGGAGCTTTCAGTGTTGGAGTGGGAGATATGGAGGATCACCCCCGGAGGCTCCTGACTTGTGGGGGAAATTGGCCCTGAGAAGATCTTTGTGGTGAAGGACACCAACACTCTGAGAGAAAGCCTAAAGGCTGAAAATTCAGGACCACTTCTTATGCCCAATTTATATCTTATGGATTAGTTGGAGGTCTCTGAAATTGTCCAAAGGCCATCTGACATATCTGACCCTTGGCTCCCTACTTCACAGACCACATTATTGTAATTATTGCCTGCACTTCCTAGTTAAGGTGACCACCAGATTATATTGTCATTTAAATGTTTTGTAAGTGACAAAAAAACATAAAAGAAAAACAAACAAACAAACAAACAAAAAAAACCCCACCCTTACCTGAACCATGAAAAGGAAAAATCTAATTCTTTTCTAGTCCTTTATGTTTGAAAGATTCCCAGATCTTTTGTATTGTAGGTTCTTGTAATCACGGAAAACAAGACTAAAATAATTTAGATTTAAAAATCTCTTTGACCAGAAATAGCCTGTGTTTGAGTTGTTCTCAAGACTCTCTTTTTAAAACTTCCGACAGTACTCAGAGCATATAATGAAGTCTTCTACAGAATATTTGCAGTCCTGGGCATCAACTTGGAAAACACTCAGCGTGTTATGCAAAATCTGCTCTGGTCGCTGGGCCATTGGTTAGAAAGCACAAAATATGGCAGTGATAGATTATCTTAACCTTTTCAGTTTAAACACTGTTGGTTCAAATCAAAGGTTCTCAAATCAATGAAGTTTGAAATACAAGGTAAAAATAGGAACTGTTATTTGAATTATGCATTGTGTATATTTTAAGTTAAATGCCATTGGCAAATCTCTCAGATATTTAATCGTGTGCAATCTGGGAAACACAAATATTTAATTTCACACTTTCATGTGTTCTTTTTTTTCTTCCATCTTCTATGAAACTGAGCCCCACAAATGGGAAGCTTACCTTTCATACTACATTGTTAGTTTTTCTCAGCACATTTTTGTGGATTACATTTTTTTTAATAAAATCTTGACAGATCACAACTTGTCCTTAAGGAAAAACTTTAGGGTTCTAGGGCTGTTGGTGGTGGTATCCCTCCAACCCCTTTCTTTCTTAATTGAATCAAAGAATGCTTACTAATTCAATATCACAACTGTATTTTATTTAAGTATATATATGTATATATTTACTTAAATATATATATAGCTGTTTGGGAGAAATGCAAACAAGTAATACTTTAAAACTTCCTTCTCACCCACCTAGCCTAACTTTGTAAAATTTGCTTCCTAACTCGCATCTCTGAATCTTACGCATTTGCATTATAATGCATTTAAGATGAATACTTAACAGCGCCGAGGAGACTCGGATTTCATGCTGTATTTCCTTGTAGTAACAGGTGACATGATAACACTATTATGTAGAATTGCAAGTCTACAGCTACACGTGAAAATCGTTCCTATTCTGTTTGGAAACAAATGATCAATCAGCCTCCGGTGATCAATTGCCCCCCCCCCCCCCAGGCTGCCCGTCAGCTCGGGTCCGCACCCGGCAGAGGCATGAGGAAATTCCGCGGAAGGGGACTGGGATCCCAAACTTTGCAAAAGCACCTTGTGCTATGTTCTAAGACTTCGCTGCAACTCCTAGGCTACACGGGGCTGGGGTTCTGGATTTGGGGCCAGGCAGAGGGCAAAGGATGATTTCACTTCGCCAGTACACTGGAGTGCCTTTCCATCCGTCCGAATTGTGAATTATTTTCCTCTTTCTCATCCATAGAACGAGGAGCAAGCAAAGTAAGCCCTGACGATGTGCCTGTGTGTTGTAACGCATAAAACAGGAGGCAAAGTGAGTCCCACCCCAGCACCCCGGGGCGGGGGCACTATCCCAGCCCAGGCGGGACTACTCACCGCTGCTGGTAGGAGGTGATGCCCTGGACGTTCTGCGGGGTGCCGTTGGCCGCGGTGCCGGCCCTCCCCATGCCCGCGCCGGCCGGCACCCCCGCGGCCGCCCCGCCGGCCGCCGCGGCCGTCACCTGCACGCTGAAATCCGGAAAGATTCGGATCATCGCCGCAGCTTCGGCCCCCGGGCGCGGCGGCTCTGGGCGAGAGCTGGCGGGGGCTCGGGTTTGGGCTCCGGCGGCGGCGGCAGCAGCAGCGCGAGCAGCGGCGGCGGCAGCAGCGGAGCCAGGCACCAGCCTGCAATCCCATTAGTGAGCCGCGGCCACTGTGCGCGGCGGAGAGGCGCTTTGATGTGCGCGCAGCGGGCTGGGGTGGGGGGGCAGCGAGCGCTAGGAGGAGGTGCGGGGGGCGTGCGAGGGACTTGCAAACAGCAAAACGTGTCAGGGTGGGGCCTTTTTTCCCTTTTGGGGGGCGGCGGTGCTCCCCCCTCTTTCCAGGATGTTGCTCTCACTGGCTGCTCCGGCTGCGCGGCGCGAGCCCAGCTGAGGGAAGAAGGGGAGGGGTGGCGGAGGAAGGATGCACCGGGAGGCTTGGCGAGGACTTGGCCGGTGCAAGGGAATGACGGGCAGCGGAGGGTGCCTTTCTTTCCCGCCCCCTCTACACACACACACACACACACACACACACACACACACACACACACACACCGCGCACTTCCGACCCAAAGTGCAAGACGGAGGCGCGCGCTCTCCCCTCTTTTCTCTAGAGAATAACCACCATCCAAGCAGGCTCGCGCCTCCCGCGGCTTCCAGCAACCTGGACTTCAGCCCGCGTGTGCAGGAATGGGGGCTCGGAGCTTCCCCTCCCACCCGGGACCCCTCTCTGCCAGTCTTCTTCACACCAGGCAGTGCGGGCGGTTGCCAACTGCAAGTTGGACTACTGGAGAACTTGATGCTTATCGAGAAGGGATGGTGTGCAAGGGAGAATGGGGGGAAGGGGGTCGGGCGGAGAAGCCGCTTTTGTGCAATGGAGAGTTTGTTCCCTTTATAAGAAGGGACTCTCCTCGCTCCTGGTGGGCGGGCAGGTTAGTCTTGCACAAACTTGTGAGCTGGGGACTGTAGGTCCGTTTAGAGAGGTCCGGTTGCGCCCCCCATGACCCATCTCTATACTCCCTATTCAGGCGTCGAAACGAATAAATTAGCAGCCACGACTGAGGCGAACTCTGCAAATTCCAACCACCAGGGAAACAAAAAGAGAAAACACGTGCATTTATTTCCTCATGTCTCCCAGTTACTTCTCTGCATTATTACATTGGTATTTCTTTAGGGGATGAGGAGGGATGCTTGTGATTTGGGCGCGCCTTTTTAATGACAACTTGCACTTCTTCTCGCCCTACTAGTGGGTGGGGGCTGCGGGAGTCGATCCTTTCCCCCCACCCCTTGCCCAGGACCCCCTGTTGCCCCACTTCCTCCGTCTTCCTTCCGGCTTGCGAGCCCGGACCGGAGTTGCGGGGCAGAGGCGCAGCCCCTGAGCGACGCGGGGCGCGACAGGGCTCCCCTCCTCTTGCACGCACCCACCCGCGACCCGCTCGGCTGGTGCTGATGTGGGTTTCCCCGTCTCGTTCTCTCCTTTCCTCTCCCCGCGATCCGAGGCCGGGGCCCTGCAGCCGGGGGACGAGTGGCCGCCGCGCCCGCCGCACGAATCCAAGTTGGGCTCCGCGGAGCGTAGTGACCGCGGCCGCGCAGCCCCGGCCCTCGGCCAATAGCGCCTCGCTGGGCGAGACACCTGCTTAACCCTTTGAGCCTGGGGCGCAGCCGGCCGGCGGGGACCCAAAAGGGCAGGGCCGATTGGCCAGAAGTTGCAAAGGCCGAGAGCGGCAGAGACCGCCCAGCCCAGCGTTCCCGCACGAGGAGCCGGGGCCAGGCGCCTGCCCTCGCCGCAGAACTGGACGTCCCCTTCCACCCTCCGGCCTCCCGGGGAGCAGCCGAGCCGCACAAAGGCCGGCCCGCGCCCCGGCTGCGTCCCGCGCCCGCCCAGGCAATCTCTGCACTCCCCGAACCCGAGTCAGTTTCCGGAGGATCCTCCCGCGCCCGGCAGCCGCAGGGAGACAGAGGGAGGGAGCCCCAGCTCTCGCTGGCCGGGCCCACGGCGCAGCTGCGTTTCCATTTTCCTCTCAAAGAAAATGCTTTGGACGGCAGATAATACCAGGAGATATGAAACTGCTTCGTCCCCCACATGTTGCACGTAAAAAGAATCGTAATGAGCATCTGTGCCGTGTGCTGGGGATCCCACGAGTTAGTCGAAGACCTAACCGAGGTCCTGACTCCTTCCTTCCTGGAAAGGGGTCATTTTCTAGTTTAGCGGCATTTCATTCCGAGATACTTGCTTTTCAAAGGCCAAACTCAAGGTCTTAGAGAACGGGGTGAGGGGTGGGAAGAGTGGAGGGTCTGAGTAGATGGAAAACCGCCTTGTGAGGATGTGGTCACAGATGGGAGTCCCATTCCCCCTCAGAGCACCGCAGCCAGGAGATGTGGGTTGACTTGGGTCTCTGCGCCCTCTCCTCCCCACCTCTCACCCTCAGGGCAGGATCTGAAGAGAGAGATCTCAAATACCATCCCTTGACTCTGAGCTGGCTTTCCAGCTGAAAGGATGGAGTCCATGGCAATTCTAGAGAGGTCAGGAATGTTTTAGGGGTTTGGAAGAGTTCTCCTCGGACTGCATAGGTCAAGGTACGCAGTACTATAGGCCAAAGGATCCAAGTAAATGGCTGATGAATGAAGATAGAAATCAACACACATCCAGGCAGTGGCTTTCTATAAAATAGCATTAGTTTGAATTTTTGGCCCATTGTGGGTTGGTGCTGTGCTTGCCACCTGATATCTAGGTCAGCCAGTTGATGGAGGCTTCCAGCAAGTGGCTCCAGCTTCCATATGTACTTTGACTCTTGTAGCATAATTCAATATTCCAAGCTAGATCTGGTTGATCCAGAAGCAGTCCCAATGTGCCAAATGATGCCAAAGAGGGGAAGCCCTCTTTGGCCAAAAGAGTAGAATTTTTAGAAAATTACTTTCCCTTTTAAAGTTTCTCTGCACAACCAACAGGGAATTATATTTGTAGACAATATCACAGTTCTTTGTTTCAATGCAATTCTAGGAACAGGAAAGATCAGGGATTATATTTTTATTAACTACTTGTTTTACAGAATAGTGGGTCTGGAAATACGTGGCCCTGCTTTGTTTCCCTTCTGGAGGACAAGTTTTTCTCGGAAGATTAAAGGGCAAATAGAAAGAATATGTGAGATCTGTTGTTAGACATTAAGACTAGATATGCTGAAGCTCACTTCAATTATACTTTATATTATTAAAAGAGAGTTTAATGAGCACATTCAACTTCAAAGGTCCAAGCTGTCAACCCCATATTTAAGAGAACTAATAGAGCTCCTGCCCTCCAGAAACTTTCTTTTCTAAAATAGAAATACACAGAAAACTCAAAGAAGACTGGCACTGTAGATTCCCTTAGAATGCCTATAAATGGGTTTCGGTATTTTGTCCTTACATGTGTAATTCTGGAAGTTTGGTTTGCATGCATGAGAGACAAAAAGTCCTTATTGGATCTGCTTATCTCCATGTTCATTAAGGACCTTAAGCAAAATATAAGTTTATTCGCTCATTAGTAATTCAGATTTCATTACTCTTTCAGTTAAAATCTTTACATGCTGGCAGCTGTTTTGAAATATTTTGAAAGTTGCTTTGGCACTCATCCAACTAAATGGGCTCCAGTTAGCATTAACCTGTATACTTTTTCATCTTGTATTCTCCTCCCCCCTAAAATCTACATATTAGTGTATGTTGTCTAGATCTAGAAAGAATTTTGTGATGTTTTAAACCCTCCATATATGCAAATGATACACATACAGCTATCACAATTACATTTTTTACATCTTCATCTTTGTTGTCAGTGTACAACCATGCCTTTTGCTCATATGATAAAAATATCTATTCTCTGGAAATTCATTTCCATACTTAGAGTTAAATGGTTTTTTCTTTGAATTTTCACTATTGGCTGTCAGAAGCTACCACTGACAGGTAGGAGAGAGGAGCTACAGAGCTTAATTGCAACTAATTTTTGCTTTACTTTGGTCAGATATTTAAGAGGAAAACAAAAAGTACATAGAGATCAGGATAACATGAAGCAAAACAAAACAAACAGAATGAAAATACTGTATGTAATGAATATGGTAAGAGATGTTTTACTCTGAAAGGTTGAGTGTTTTATGCACGTGATCGTGCTGCAGTGAGAGATTTTTTTTTTCTATTTAAAAGTAAAAACAAAAACAAACCAAAACAAAACCTCATGTGATAATTTACAACAATCTGTGTGAGAGAGTCTTCATTGTAGAAAGATCCATGAGCTAAAATTAAGATCCCTCCATACCGTGGGAAGGAGATTTTACATTTTGTAGAGGGGTTAAATATTTTATTTAAACAATTTTCCATCTTTGCTCTTCAATCCAAACTGAATTCAGCTCCTACTGCTACATTTGCCATGCTATTAACATGTCCTCTAGTCCATTCAAAAGGAAGACTATAATGTCAAGGGAGGAAAAAAAGTAACATAAACTTGGCAATATGCACTTTCTTGATATTCCAGAAGAGAAACTAAGGAATTAAGAGAGAATATCTAATAAATCATTATTTATAATATATGTATGTTCATATATAATATAAAAGGAGAGTACTGAGGATTTTTCATATTAATACTACCTATATCAAATACTGAATATCTCAAGCTATTATGCTAAACTAATTCTCAGAGGACTTTATAAATATATAGTAGAAAGAGAAGAGATTTAGTTAAGAGAGGAAATCCTTTAGCTATTTTTAAAATTCAGCAGCAGGCAGTAGGGATGAGGAATTGTTTTGTTTTTTTTTTTAAATTGGTGGGAAAGGGTCTCAAACCTGTATGTGTGTTTTTTTATTACAATATTCACACATTGTGGCACATATTATTCCCAAGGCATCTGCCAATCAATTGACTCTAACTAAAGCTAAATTTAGACTTAAATGAAAAAGAATTAAATTCTCTCAACATATACAAAAGCCTAATCTTAAAATTTGCTTTTGCATATTTCTTAATAATTCTGGATTTGGTTTTGGAGATGAAATATTTCTGGTTTTTATAGAGACAACTTAAAAATCTACCTGTGATTATATATGTTGGTCACAAATGTTGGTTCTAGTCTCTTCAATTACTGTCAGCATCCTTAGAACTTGCACAAAGCCACTAAGTGTGAGTTGGTACTTGCACCACAAATCCAGGAGTGACCCATGCACAGTTTTATTTCAGTGAAAATTTAACCTAATGCTAACTGGAAATTTCTTTAGCATTTGATTTGGTTCCTTCATGTAGGCATATTTCTATAGCCACTGGAGTCTTCTTCACTGAATTTGTGTGTGTTTGTGAATTTTAAAATTATTAATTCAATGAACTGGTTTTTGAAGTAGTGACTAATTGTTTTGGATTACTTTTTTTTTTTTCCAAAATGAAAACAACCATTCCAGATGAATTTTTGCTTGGTTTTTTCATTTTCTGCAGGATAGGACATTTTATAAACCTAATCACACGGCAAATCAAAGGATTGGTTTTATTACACTCCATGCTGAGTCAACCATTCTGTTTCTATTAAACTGTTATGTCTCTTCACTTAGAGTAGTGATTCTCAAACTTTAGCGTGCATTAGAATCACAAGAAGGGCTTATTAAAACACAGGTTTCTGAGCCTGACCTTTACAAGATCTTTTCCAATAAGGGAAGGGGGTGCTAATAATTTGCATTTCCAGCAAACTCCTAGGTGATACTGATATAGTTGATCCATGCACCATATTTGAGAAGCATTGGTTACCTGCAAGGTTTACCATAGAAGATTGGGATGGGAGATCTAGATTCAGATCCTGATACTACACACCTAGCAGTCAAGGGCAAGTTATTTAACTCTCTCGGCTTCCACAATCTAACCTGGTATTAATTCACCCAGCAAAAAATGGATTTGTCTTGTATGGTGGCATTCAGACACAGTTCCTTCTTTAGGAGCAAAAAGTTTATTAGCAGAGGCAAATATATAAAGAATAGATTGCAACAAAGTATCTTAGGAGCAACAATAGACTCGTGTCAAATTCGCAAAAGTGCCATGGGGGTTAGGAGCTGAACCAAATGAATAATAAAATATGGTCAGGAGCTTGGGGTGAGAATCATGCACTCTGGGTTTGAATACAGTTCTACCTTTTACAAAGTGAGTGACTTCAGGCAATTTGTTTATTTCTCCCAAACCTTAGTTCCTTCATTTGGAAAAAAAAAATAGTGAAATGGTTCTCAAAGGATTGTTATAAGGACTATTTGTTATAAAGTGTATAAAGTACTTAGGACAGTGCCTGACTTAGGTTAATTATTCAGTGAAAAGTAGTCACCGACATGAGAACAATCTCTAAATTATCTTCCAAGATCTCTTCCTTAGAGATGGGAAAGGTCCTGATATTTACCCAGGAAAGTAACGCAATATTTACATGATCTACTGATGAATGTTGACAGGTCTAAAATGTTATTAATTTTAAACTCTAGAACAATATACTTGCAACTATGTGTGGTTAATTTTTTTTATCAAAGTCAAGAAAGCTAACATAAAAATACTGCAAGTGTTCCCCAGAGTCTGGTACACTTTGGATAAAGGCTAAAGTTCCGCTTTACACAAAGGATAGTAAAATTCTGGCATTAATCATGTGCATGATCTGTAGAGGCATAAAATAAAATAGTTATTTTTTAAGATGAAAATACACTTTGCAATTACATATTGCTTTGTTATCAAGTCATGAATGGATTATTATGAATATATTAGAGTTTTGATTTTGAGTAGAATTCCAAAATAGGTACTTTGTTTTCTTATACTGTCATCCAGGAAGTGGGCACAGTTTGGAGCAAAGCAATTCAGATACCTAATGTTGTAGATCTGGCAACAGGAAATTAATTTTCCCTCTATTCTCCTAAAAAAGGATGAGAAAAGAAAATAAAAATTGGAATGACACTCCAGGAGGTTGGAAAAGTGAAACACCTAAGGAGCTAGATGAAGTTCCACAGCAGAAAGGAGTTTTCCATTATACGGAAACTGAAGAGGATCACTTGTGGAGATGCAGAACAAGATAACTATCCTCATTCAGATTAAGAAATTTTTCACGAGGGGTCTGTTGGAGTCAATGTCCCTTAATTTCATATTTTTATAGACATCATCTTTAATTATATTATCTCTATACCATAAGAAAAACGTCATCAGGGCAGCCCCGGTGGCCCAGTGGTTTAGCCCCATCTTCAGCCTAGGGCATAATCCTGGGGCCCCGGGATCAAGTCCGCATCAGGCTCCCTGAATGGAGCCGGCTTCTCCCTCTGCTGTTGTCTCTGCCTCTCTTTCTCCCTGTCTCAGTCATGAATAAATAAATAAAATCTTAAAAAAGAAAAGAAAAACATCATCACACTGTTTTCCAAGTGTTGTATAGTCTTTCTAACATGGTTTACACAGGCAATCACAAATATTTTTTATCATAATTCTTTGTCATTATTCAAAGTCTTGTTCAAAGTAGAAAAACTGAGTTATTGTGAAAAGCAGTTTCATTTTTCAAAACCTCTAATCCAGAAAACAAAAAGAGAAAAATCTGTAATTTAAGTATTTACAGTAATTAATTTTATTTAAGTACCCTGGACAGCTGCTCAAGATATAGACCAAGGAGGAAGTAACTGAACCTTTTGAAGTTAAATTACTATTTGTTGTTAGTGATTCATAATCAAAGGCATATCTCAAAGAGATGATACGCTACTGAAGAATTAATCATTTAATATATAATTTAAAATAATCTTGTTCAGGAATTATATCTCGACCGTCAGATATATATTTGATTAAAGTTCCAGAAGTAGCTTCTTGACTGACTTATTTACAAAGACAAGTTTCCAATGTTTGTGTCTCAGGGAAATCAAGAAAGGATGTTATCAGAAATGTTATCTGTGTATCTCTGAATTCTGCTTTAACTTAACTTATTTTGACTGAGAAATGACCTCTTCTAAAAAGTGATTTGTGTGGTCAAAACCAAAGAAAACCACAGATTTGAGGAAGACTCATTAACAATTATATGAGAGAAAATATCTAACCCAATTGTTCAAATTTGAAACTTTTGCCAATCTTATTTACTTTTATTTTGGAGAATGATACAAAGTATTTTCACTTGGAAATTGCCTTGTTGCCAAGGACCTTAGCTTATTATGATTTCCTCATCTTTAACTCTTTCTAAAAAGAAACACTAGACGTTATACAAGTAAAATAAACTGTATATGAAATCACTTCAGCTCTGTATAACAAAAACCAAAGATAATAATTGCTTACATCATCAGATAGAAGTATTTTTCTCTCATGTAAACATTTGGAAGTAGATGGTCCAAGATAGATGTACCCGAATTGTTAAGCAACGACCTGGATTCCTTCCATCTTGTTTCTCTACCATGTCAATACTGTTGAACTAATCCATACTGTCCAAGATGATCAGCTACTGCATCCACATTGTACAAAGCAGGATAAAAGTACCAGAGTAAGGGAGAGAAGATCCAGAGTATGGATCTTCCTCTTAAGAACATACTTTAGAAGTGACATATACTATCCTTATTTCTCAGTTATCAAAATTTACTCACATAGCCATGAATGGCTGCAAGATACACTGGGAAATGAAGTCTATATTATAGTCATGCGGCCAGATAAAAATCAAGAGTTCCTTTACTGTAGAATAAGGAGACCGTCCAACTCAGAAATCCACTTGACATTAGGAGATGAACACATCCAGAGAAGTAACTCTTCATTGAAGTTTATGAAGATTAGTTTCAAACAGTGTTTATTTGAAACCTAGTAATAACCACATTCTGAAGTATTCACCAAGATGCATTCTAATTGCCATTGAAGCCAAAGAGAAAGGGATATAGCAATAAAATGTGATTACATTTTTTCTTTTTTTAGAGAGAAGATGACAAATTTTTCAGAATTCTAGTATAATAAGAAATTTTGTATAGTGAGGTGAGATTTTCATTTGATCCATGGCTGAATAAAACCTAGACAAATGTGCAAATATTATTTATTCAATAATGACATGGTCAACTCTTGTTCTTTTGGCCTGTACTCAGAATATGAGGGAGGGGTATCAAGGATTGAGATTACCCCATCACCATGTTTATACTTTGTAGAATTTAGAGGAAACAGGGACTCTAGGAAGCCTCAACCACACCTTTCATTGAGGGAATGGCTGTAGGCATTCATCAGTTTGAGAATGGGAGAATCTGCTTTTGGTGATCTCAGATGTCCTTACCATCTGATTCTGCACAAAGGCAAAACAGAGCTATAGAATAACTTGCTCCCCCCAACCATTCCCTACTAAGACTCTCTAACTTTCAACTCAAGCTTATTTTGAACTTTTCTAAATTCCTATTTTCTTTTTAATTGTTACCATTTGAAAATTACAGAGAAACTCAAATATTTTAAAAACAGTTTAGAAAGGTCCATATTTAAAAAAAAAAAAAAGGTCCATATTCTGGAATATATGCTAAGGGTCAGGAGAAGAAAAACTTGAGTCAGAGTACCTAGGTTTTAACATAGCCAAGGACTTGAAGGAAATTACTTGACCTCTCAGGGAAGAGTTGCTTTCATTCATTTCCTTTCATTAATGCATAAATCTATTTCAATGCTCCTTGAGCACCTACTATATGCCAAGTATTCTTTTAAACAGTGGGTCTACAGCAGGATACAAAACAAAGCTTCTAGTAATGGATCTTTCACTATAGGTAAGAGGAGATAGTAATAAATGGATATCTATAGCAGTTGGAAAAGACAACTTCATAGGGTTGTTATAAGGATGAACTAAGGCAAAAAAAAGTGGTTAGCCTAGTTCCTTACATGCAAACACACTTCTAGGTGGGAACTATTACTGATTATATTACATGGATATGGAAATAGTATGAATCAGAAAATTCAAGTTCACAGTAATAGTCTAAAATAACATGCCTAGTCTGCATTGAAGGTGTCATTCCTGGGATGTCTGGGTGGCTCAGTCGATTAAGCAACCGACTCTTGATTTCAGCTCAGGCCACCACCTCAGACTCCCTGTTCAGTCAATAGTCTGCTTGAGATTCTCTCCCTCTCCCTCTGCTCCTCACCACTGCGGGCTTTTGTGTGTTCTCACCATTTCTCTCTCTCAAATAAATAAGTAAATAAATCTTTAGAAGGTGTTAGTCCTATCATCTCATTTTTATTTGGTTAAAAAATTCTTTCAACATCTAATGAAAAATAACCCCACATTAAATTAATTTGTTCCTATCCTTTCCTATTTCTCTGATTTGTCAGAGTAAAATATATTTTTTAAAAAAACAAAAACAAAAAAAACCTAATGTTAAAATGGGTAAAGAAATTGAAATGAAAAATGAATATGTCTTGATTATCTGCTGCCAGTTGGGCACTATATTTGGCATTCAACGCACATGCTTTCCTTTAACACTTGGAATAGGCCTCTAAAGTAATTCTTATTAGCCCCATGTTTACAGATGGAAAAAATTCTAAATTTCAACACATTCCAGTAAATATTTGAGACAACTAAAGAAAAAGAAAGGCAACTAAAATAGTTTATGTTTTTTAGCTGCCAGTTATTCTGGCCACAAGTATTTTTCCTCTAAGACACAGGTATGTAATGCCTCCAATGAGACTGAGAAGAGAGTTTTTATATCTTATGAATTAATTTTCCTAAAATAAATCAGGATTTTTTCCCTTTCTCTGTTAGGTTCACTTAGTTATAATATAAAGCAATTACAACACTTCAGTTCAAATAGGAATGGTCATAGAAATTTTAAGAGCTTTTTTTCTATTAGGTAATGTGATGATGGTATAGATCGATAATTCTCTAGATATGTTCCCAAACTTCATCATCATCACAGAAACTTGTTAGAAGTGCAAATTCTTAAGCCTTACCTCATGAATAAAATCCTCTGAGAGTGGGAGCTGGGAAGCTGTGTTTTAAAATCCTCCAGATTATTGTGATGTACCCTAAAGTCTGAAGATTACTGTTGGTGACCAATAAAAGATGTTAAGGATAATTATAATACTATTTTTTTGAGGCAAGAGTCTTTTTCTTAGCCCCAAAAATGTATGCCATTAGTTTTCTCTCATGAAAAGAGAAAGCAGAAAACAAGACATTCCTTTATAGACTCCAAATTTATATATATTTCCAAATATCACCAGTTTGGGAGTTGTGCAGATAGTAGAGCTATATGTAGCAAATATTTCAGAGGCAACCAAAGACTGATTCCCTTTCTAAATTCTTCTGCTTCCAAAATAGTAGGGAATATATTTCACTTAAGATCCTGAAAGCACAGAAGAGAACACCAACAGAAAGAGAGAATAAAGAGCCCTCACCTGCTTTAGAGACTTACTTTCGTACCTGGAGGGCCAGAAGGAGCAGGTCCTGTTCAATATGTAGGAGGCCAGAGAGCGGGATTGGTTTGTTAAACCTGTCACTGAGATTAGAGCTTCCCGAAGCTCCTGTCCTAACATCAAGTCAATTTCTTGCTAAACTCTTTCTCATTTTAAATGGGAAAAAGATTAGACTGTTGAGTGCTTGGGGAAAAATATAAAACTGGCTGGTAGGCAAGCTTTCTTTTTTTTTAAAGGAAAAATTCTCTCAGCCTTCTGAACTCAGAGATAGCTTAATAAAAGTTACAGAAAAGTCTCAAACGAGTGGAAGAAAATGAGAGGGTAAGAAAAAGGCAACCAGATACCACTTAAAATCAGTGTCCCTTATAAGGGATAAACAAAACACCTCCAAAGTTCTTACACCTTACAAAGTTCTTCCTCGAGACAGAGGAAGAAACTAAAAAATGATTCAAAATATTTGGAGCCTTTAACTTCAGGAGAAGGTAGGAAACACATGACATAGGATGCAAAACAATGCGTAACAATCAAAGTAGCTGTGTTTCTCACAGGTACACTTGCCCTTCTGTGTTATGGACACCCTTCTCACCAGCTCATCAGCAAATCCTTGGGCAGAGACCTGTTGCAAAATATAATAG
Source organism: Vulpes lagopus (assembly GCF_018345385.1). Lineage (NCBI taxonomy): Eukaryota > Metazoa > Chordata > Mammalia > Carnivora > Canidae > Vulpes > Vulpes lagopus. Next base: position 61,842,592 of record NC_054829.1, read on the forward strand.
AAAGAGAGTTGGGATCCCTGGGTGGCGCAGAGGTTTGGTGCCTGCCTTTGGCCCAGGGCACGATCCTGGAGACCCGGGATCGAATCCCACATCGGGCTCCCGGTGCATGGAGCCTGCTTCTCCCTCTGACTGTGTCTCTGCCTCTCTCTCTCTCTCTCTGTGTGACTATCATAAATAAATTTAAAAAAAAAAAAAAAAGAAAGAGAGCAAAGAAGACTAAATTGTGTTTTCATACAAACACAAAAAGTAGTAAAGAAAGGATTCCTCTTTTTTTTAACAATCAGAAGGGATTCCTAAAGCTGAAATTATCGCCCCAGTCTGTTTTCCACAGAGCCGTGGCTTGCAGGATAGTTTTGAAAAATGAAGCTATAGCAAAAGTCACTGAAGCAAAGTTCCTAGAGTTAGTTTCACTGGGCACTGGTGAGAAAGTTTCATGAACTAAGCTGGAGAAATAGTCCAAGAGATCTTGAAGCAGATGGACAATGTAGACTTTAGCCCAAATTCAGAATTTTACCAAATTATTTAGTTATTACTCACTGGAATTAGATGTTAAGATGAAGATAGGAGTGCAAGAGGTTTTAAGGGCTGTGTGGGAGAATGATGACAATAATGCCCATGAAAGATAAAGAAACAAGAAGCAAAATTTGACAAGGCAAGCCCCTAGAGCAGGAGGACATGAATCTGAGATTTGTCAAAGAGAAGTCATGGGCAGGTAGGGGTGGGGGTGGAGGGGGTCTTGAGATGCAGGCAGAATTGGTCAGGGAGAGTCAGACTGTCCAACATGGAGAGTTAGATCCTGTGTCAGAAGAATCCCACGTTGGGCAGAAGTGGTCAGGACCTGGGAGCCCCACATTGCTCAGTCACTGAGGACCACCTGGTAAGACTATGGTCTTGGTTCAAAAGTTGTGACATATTCCAAAGGCACTGTCACTGGAGTCTGTCAGCTATCTTTATTCCTTGAGACTGAATGGCAAGTTCTTTCCTGAAGGAAGAAGATCCAAGCAGTGCATTTTCATGGTGGCCACTGGCCAGCCTTGTACTATATGGATCCATGTCTCCATGTTTTCACAGCCCTCCAGGACTCCTGTGGGTTTCTCTCCTAACGTAAAACTGCAGTCCTTTTGGCAACTGGTATTCATCATTGCCCTTCTCTACTCTCCATTTGAAGTTCTCCTTGTCCTCAAATCATCACTTCTATGGTCTTGATGGTTTTTCAAAAGTACATATTTCTCTGCTGCAGAGAGCTTGGACTTTAGAACCATTGAGATTCTCCAAATGGGATTTGCCACAAACTCCGCTGTATCTTTTCCACCACTGACATCTTCAGAACTATAGAGTCTGCCTGAACCTATGGTGCAAGCAGCTTACATGCAGTCTGGACCTGCCTAGAGCCCTGCTCCCTTGTATTTGGGCTGAAGTAGCATTACTGAGTATGGAATGTGTTACCTCCAGAGCCCCAAGAAACTTACCAGGCATTGTGCTTCTTTCTTTGTTGTAGGGTATACAAGGTGCAGTAGTTTGTATTTTTTTCCTACTTTGTAAGGGATGTCCTACTGTGTCTTTGACTACTGAGTCCCTAAAATTTTATTGATATGATGGGCCCCTATATATGTATGTGGTTTATTTCCTGTGCTTCAAAGAACATGTATCTTACCAAGACTTTCAGTATGCCAGCCACCTCTTACCCAACTTGCTTGATCTGTATAACATCATCAGTGCAATGGTTAAAGTGATATTCTGAAGGATACTGGATGTTCCAGATCCCTTAGGACTATATTATGACACTCTTTATATAGCCCTGGGGAAAAACTGTGAATGTATATTTTCGTCCATACCATGTAGACCAAGATGAACTGTTTCTGTTCATCTTTCTTGATTAAGATAGAAAGAACAAACGTATTTGCCAAATCAAAAGCTGCATGTCATGTCTTGAGGTTCTCACTAAGGTGAAATTCTATATTCCAAGATGGTATCCCTAAATCAATTAAATTTCCTTTATCCGGTCTTATGTTTTGGTTTCCTTTGTGAAGCACCTTCAAAATCCAATCCCAGGGTACTTCCCCAGCTTCTGCTGGAATATGCTTACTAGTTTTTGTAGCAAATTTAAGATATGATTGTTTTCTCTGTTGTCACGCTCAGCACATCTCTAGCTGGATTATGGTAAGACTTGATCCTAGTCATCAGCAAGACAGCCAGAAGTGCTGGTGGCAGATCTTAAAGGGAAGCACACCCCTCACCCCCCCCATTGCCTTACTAGGAAGAAGACTCTGCAATGTTTTTCCATATGGGGAGAGTTCTAGCTCTTATTAGGGATGGGCAGGCTCCTATGCAGTCTCCAAAGGTTCAGAGGTTTGGGGAACCAGAATGTTTAGGGTTATCTACTCTGATGCCCCCACATCATATGTAAAGCTTCCTGATTTTCCCAACAAGTGCTCTGATCATGAGACTTGCTTCCACTGAGCAGTCAATCAAGCTCAATTATTCTAACTCCAGAGTTTTCTGTTTGTTGGTTTGTTTTGTTTGTTTTATTTTGTTTTACTTTTCCTGCTTTCCACCTGCAGAAGGTAAAGGCTGTTTTTGAAACTGCCAAAGAGGTCCCCGGAATTTCTCCATTAGTTTTCAGTTTGATAATTGCCTTTAGCTTTTCATTATTCTTCTCTAGTGTTTCAATTCAGCCTAATACCAGTAAGCCAGATGCATGGTCCTTAAATGCATTATTCCCCACCCACCTCCTACTCAAGATTTTTCAAAGTCCTGAATCACTGTTGGAATCAGTGTTCCCCTCTACTTCAACATTGTCCCAAGTCATTCCCTGTAAAGGTTTTAGTAATGGAGTTATACATTGTGCCAAGGACTATGTATGCCCTCCTTACCACCCAAAGTGGGGGTTTTCATTGACAGAGAAGTACTAAATAATCCAGGCCCAAATGTATTGTTATCATCAGCTTGGGCCTTTTGGGAGGCAGATGCTGAGACAGAGTTAGATATGGACAGGGTTCATTGGGATAGCTAACACCTGTGAAAAAGGTAAAAGGGAAGAGAGCAGGATTGGACGGGGAAAGCTTTCAGATGAGAGATGACCCAGATTGTGAAGTTGCAGGGGGATGGATACCTGTTGTTCTTGTCTGTTTGGCATCCACTTTGCCTGTTCTGCAAGCCATACCTTGGTTTCCTTTGAAGAGCCAGCACTCTCTGCTCTGTTCATGAGGAAATGTCCCCCATCCCCACCTTCACTCACCCCTAACACCCCCAAGAAGACAGGACTCAGACCTGGCCACTCAGGACTTCTGTTGGAAATAAAAATTTTTGTTCCCTACCAGTGTCGCTTGCTATGAAGATGAGGTAGTCTGGAGTTACCGGAGACTGCCATCTGAAGAGAACCTGCCTATTAATGAAACCAATTGCAAGGAAAGCAGAGCCGAGAAAAAGAACTCAAGAAACTGAATTTTAATGATATATTTGGGCCCTTGGGGCTCTCCAGACTTTGAGATCCAGATCTACCACTGGACTTTCCAGTTTTAGGAGCCAGTCAAGTATCTTTTTGGCTTTGGACGGTTTGACAGAGACTTAGTCACTTTCAACTATGAGAGTCTTCATACAGAAATGTTAGAGAAAGGACTGGACAGTGGTATAAGCCACATGGGCTTAATATGGGCTCTAAAAAGGTCATTTAATATTAGAATTAGAATAGAGCTCAGCATCCAGTTCCAATCCAATGCCCTGAAAAGGGAGATGACACAAGTTGAATGACTTATCTAAGGTCACAGAGCCACTTGGTGGCAAATCACATTTTGATGCTGTCTTCAGTTTCTAGGCCACAGCTATGTTCATTGTAACACTCTCTCCCTTGAGAGACAAGAGATTACACAATGTAATTCACAGAACTCACAGAAACAGAAAAAAAAATTAATTTATAAACAATAGCAGTCAGCTAATGCTAATTTAGTATTTAATGCCAGTAATCCTGGATAATGTGGCTATTGAAGAGTAGTTACTAACGTGGGCTTCATACTATAATTTAGCATTACTTAAGTGAGAACAAAATCAAAATATGCACTTTTGAACAAAGTGTGAAAAATGTTTAATCCTTATTAATTTTTCTTTTTGTGACTTGCCTCAAGATGTTCCTTTTCTTTGTTCAGCATATTTCTATTCTTTAGAACTTCCATGTAAAATCTGGAATGTTGTAAGATGAAAATCATTTTGGAAAATTAACGTGAACTTTTCCTAGTGCATTGTTATTTATTTAATTATTGTAAAAAAAAAATCAAGGAGACTTTGCCACTTTGAGAATGTTGTTATAGTGTATTCTTACAGCAGCATTTTTAAAAATCAGCAATCTTAGGTTTTAAAGGTTAAATTAAAAGCTAAATTTTTGAGTGATGACTGTGTCCACATAAAATACCTTAAGGAAAAGGTGAAACATTTATACATTTATGAGTAATTGATTCTTTTATGATTTTTTATTTTCTAGAAAAGGGCTCATAATCCATCTGGGGATTTCTATTTCAGGGAAGATTTATTTGTAGGTTTTCATTTGTTTCACGTAGGCATTATATTATTTTAATTTTAAAATATATTTTGGGTTTTTTCATATGCCAGATTTTGTTTTGTATTTTCCAGGTTTTTCTAAAAGCAACATTATGATCAATCACATGATAACTGTTACATAATTAGCTTAGTGTATCAGTTTTACACACTGCAAAATGGAAACAAAGAGGAACAGACCAAAATTAAACAAGGCAACAAAGAGAGTGTACTCCATTATACACACTCTACTTGGCAACTCTCTTGACTTCTATTTTTTTAAAGATAAATTTGGTTTCAGGAAATTCATCTATAATATTCAGTTTAAAGCCTCAAGTAGTCCCATGCAAATCTTTAGATTCAAGATTCCATAATTGCAAATAGATGTACTTAAATTGTATGTAAAAGTGCCATAATTTTAAACATCTAGTAAAAAAATATATATATAGATAGATAGATAGATAGATAACAAGAAAACCAAAGAAACAAAACTTGAACATATTAATAAAAGGAAATTTGTATCTCTGTATTTTGCTACTAAGGAAAGCCTGATTTTTTTTTTGCCACCTCAGATTCAATAAACTCATTTGTACATCCAAGAAGTACTCATTGAGCATCTTTGTTTATCCAGCACAGAAGCTATAGAGATGGACAGACCCAATCCTGATGCCCAAGGAGCTAAAGAAGCAAAGAAAACAGACATGCAGACAAATGGCTAGGGTGCCATGTGAAAAATGTTGCAAGAGAACTTTGTAATGATGGACAGGGAAACAGATGAGAAGGTGAAGGTGACCTAGACAAAGAGAAGGGAGGATAGGAAAAGACTTCATGGATGAGGAAATCAATAGAAAGTTAACAAGTGTAGAAGAAAAAGACATTCTGGGTCACCAGTTTCTTACAGATGAATGAGAGTATGTATGTCTCATGCAGGGAGCAGAACATGGGTAGAGAGAGGGCAGGGTGTGTGGTGGGATGTGGAGGTGAAGTGGAAAATCAAAGTAAGCAACCGAAAATAAACTCAGGTGTGCAAGAAAGGCAGGTACCAGATATTAAAAACCTTAAATGCCAAGCTATGGATCTGAATTTCATCTCATTGTCCATGGAAAGTCATGAAAGATATTTTTATTTTATTATATCAAGAATATGACATGATCTTAAAATATAGAAGGATGAAGTCTGCAAGATTGCAGAGGACATATTAGTGGGGGAAAAGACTGGAACCACAGACCCTCTTAAAAAACTATTCCAATAGAAAGTGGTATGGTGATAAATGCTTGGCTTGAAGGAATGCAGTGGAGTGGAGGAGACAGGAATGTAGTTTAGATAAGGGATGAAGATCAGGGATGTTAATTAAGGTAGGAAACATGGTTCAGTGGAAAGGAAAGATATGTTGGAATTGGGACATGATTGGTTGAGGTGTCTATGTGTATTGAGGTGGAGCCACCCAGTAGACCATTGGAATATCAGCCGCTGAACCAGGCTGAAGATCAGCATTCATGGTATAGAGGGAAGATGGGTCATCGAAGACCACTCAAGTCTTTCACAGCTACAAGCCATAGAAATTTGCAGTTTTTATCATAATTGTCTTCTGGATGTCTAGAAACAAACAAGAAAGCATCATTGTGTTCATATTGCTCTCATTAAAGAATAGATGCCCAGAGAAAGCAGGTGACTTGATTCAGCCAAACGGCTGGTAGGTGGTGAAACCCAGAATCAAAGCCAGACCTCTAGCCCAGTGTATTTTATCAGACAAAACCAAAGGAAATGTGATGTCTGAAGTGATTAATGCATCTAACTCTCTGGGCCTTAGTTTCTTCATCTGTGAGAAATTTTTGGATAAGATAATTTCAAAACCCCATTTGGCTCTACAATTTCATTATTATGTGCCACATTAATGAGCAAAACCTAATTCTGGCTTACCACATCCAAGCTGAGTGAATTTTAGTATATCACAAATCCACTGAAGCCCAGTTTTGTCATTAGTACAAATTGTTAGGAGGATTTGATTATTGTGGCAGTGTGCTTTTACATTTATCACAGTGGACTTTAGGAAAATGCAAATTAAAATAGCATGATGCCACTACATATTTTCTAGCATGAATAAAATGTAAAGGATAGAAAAGACCTTGTGCCAGCCTCTGTGTTCTCAGTTCTCAGTCACCACCAGTGGGGCCATAGCATGGTAGAACCAGGTTAGAGAGCTGGCGCTGTCTAATATCTGAACAACATGCATACACCGTGACCCAATGTCTCCTCCTTAAGGAAGAACCCAACACAAATACATAAATCTATTAACCAAAAGTCATACCCTAGTATGTTCATGTAACACTATTTGTATGAACCTGTGAGATGACAGGAAAAAAAAATCTCTGCCCCTGGAATAATGCTCCTAAAATCCTTGTAATTTCCTAAATGATAAGAGCACTCAGAACATCTCTTGTAATACTTGTTCTTTGTCCCCAGATTCTGACAGTAGCTCCTAAAACCCTTGCAAATTCCTAAGTGATAAGAGCACAAGGAGCATCTATAGTTCTAATGAAGTATATCTGGGTGGACCTGGGTGGGCTTCTGAATAGGGGGCTGATCATTAGAAATACCTAGGTCTTGATTAGAAGCTTAGAATTTTCAGCTCTGCCTCTCCCTAACTTCTCCAGAGAGGTGAGAATGGGGCTGGAAATAGTTAATGACTGATCAGGCCTACATGATAAAGCCTCCAGAAAATCCCAATAGTACAGGGTCTGGAGAGCTTCCACGTTGGTGAATATATCCACATACCAGGAGGGTGATGCACCTTAACTCCATGGGAACGGAAGCTCCTGTGCTTAGAACTTTCCCAAAGTGTTTCCCTGAGTTCTGTGAGCTATCCTAGCAAATAATCAAATCCAATGGGGAGGAAGGCACGGGAACCTCCAATTTGTAGTCAAGTTGAACAAAAGTTGTGGTAATCTGGGGACCCACTACTTGTGATTGGCATCTGAAGTGTGTGGTTGGTAGGGGTTGGGGGGGCAGCCTTATGAAACTAAACCATTAATCTTGGGGATATCTGATGCTATCCCCAAGTAGATAGCGTCAGAATTGAGTTAAATTATAGAACATTCAGCTGGTGTCACAGAATTGCTTGGTGTGGAGAAAAATCCCATACATATGGGAACCAGAAGAGAAGTGTTCTATGAGAAAGTAAAAGAGAAAGACGAAGGAGGAGAACTGTTGGTTTTACCAAAACAGAACCTCAAACTAGAAATTGCCCCCAAATTCATCAACAACGGAATGGATAAATAAATCAAGGTCTATTCAAGATAGAATGAAAATTAAAGAACAATTATGTACAACATGATGAAATATGACCAGCAAAGGCTGAGCAAGAAATAGACACAAAATAGTACAGAATGTTTCAATTTATAGAAAGTTCTAAAGCAGGCAAAACTATTCCAGGCTGTCATAAGACCAGAAGGGGTTACCCCTTGAGGTGGATGAATGAGTAGCTTTAGGAATGCGGATACTATTTTGCTTCTGGATCCAAGTGTTGATTATAGAAGCATAGTTTGTAAAAATTCATAGACTTCTACACCTACCATTTTTGCATGTACCTTATAATTCAACAAAAGTTTTAAATTCTTCTCAGTATCTAACAATTACTAGCATTCTCCCTATATAAATATTTACTTTTAGATAGACCTATGTTGTTTTACTGTAAATGATGCCTTCTAATTATTTGTAATTTGGTAGAAGTATGCCCCATTGATTAGATTGCCATGCTAAAAATAACATAGAGTTTTATTAATTAAAAAAACTGAGGCAGGAAAACCAATACATAAAATTAGATAATCTTTAAAAGTAAGATTGTGAGAGGTTTAAAGTCATGGAAACTAGGGAGAAAAGGGATGAAAAAATTGTGAGTTTCAAATATAGGATATTTGCAATGGTATTTAAAGAATCCGGGTTTTTTTTAATTGAAAATTTCAGAGAAATTTAACATGTTTTCTTTCAACTGCAGTTTGTATAAAATGAGAGAACTAAGACTGGAACAATTATTTGTCATACTTGAAAGAATGCGTAAAATTTTTTAAGTAAATTAAAATTCATAGATCAAATACAACAGTACCTAAATCTTCTAATTCTCTAGTCCATTTTATTGGTCCAAACTAAAAATAAAAAAGGGTTTAGGTTTGAAATCCTATATGATTTATTCCTTTATGCTACTTTCTATTTACAAATCATCTCTAGTTGAGGGGAACCCTCCTCAAAACCTTTAGATTTCTTGCAAGAAACAAACCATTTAACTGTAATACATTCAAAAAGAGGAGACAGTTAATGCTAACAGGGGAAGTCCTCAGTAGCCCACAGAGGGAAACCAACAAAAGATAAGAAATGCAGAAACTTACTCATTTGCCTAAAAGGGATTCTAATGCAGTCACTTTCTCTCAGCCTTGGGTTCTTCTCTTGAATGTGTATCATGCATGTCATTAGTTGTCCTCATTTTCAGTGACCAGAAAGCTGGTAAGGGATAGGGGTGTGGGGATATTTTTAGCAACTTGGTTTTATGGGGACTTAGACATGGCTTCATATTTAAATTCCAAGAAACCCTTTGGCTCCTGCTTCCTGATCTCTAATTTCTGAATTGATGAGGATATTCCAGTACTACCCCTGCTCCCTCCCATAACCCTACCTCTTCCCCTTCTTCCTCCTTATTCACCCCATGGGCAATGCCATAAGGAGTATTTTCCTTTCCAGCCTTTCTTTCACAAAAGCTTCACTGAAACAGGATTCTCGAAATAAATAACACCCACCACCAGCCCCTTACCATTGTCTGACAGAAAAACACCAATTAAAAGAAGAAACAAGGTTAGTGTAAAAATTACAGCTTTTGGAAAAACGACCACTAATTTTCAGTTTTAGAGGAAACTAGGGAATGCAAGCCTGGGCAAATAGGAAATTATAGTGTTAAAGAAGAAAATGAACACTAGTTTAAAGTTGCAAGTCAAAAAATCACCAGTACCAAAAAGGAAAGACAAAAAAGAAAAAAAAGAGGTCAAAAAAGAAGGTGACAGAGATGCTGATTAAAAACAATCTTAAACATGAGTTTCTTTTGAACATTAAATGGAAAAATCCAGTTTGGATTGCCAACTGTTTACAAAGAAAAGATTATTCAGAAGAACTACGTGACTCAAACAATAACATCTTTCAGATTCTGCTGGGAAGATTGGTAGATAATATGAAATTTAAACTAACACTTGGACTTTGTCCATTTTGTGCTCAGTGAAGACATTTTTGGCATGCTATTTAAAATATTTTCATATCAGTTTATCATTCCAAAATACAGTGAAAACACACACATCTGCAGTTGTATTCTGTGGTATAAAGGAGAAAAATGGAAAAGGCTAAGACATTTTACCTTATATAGAAATAAATAACAATTCCCTATAACCACTTTCATTTATTTTCACCCTTTAATGTACATAAGATACAATTTTAAGAAATTCTTTGTAAGAGCAAAATCATCATGAAAACTTGAGCAATTTGCTTAACCCCTGCTATGCTTTAATTTTCCAGACTAAACCATGGGGACAACCTGACAACTTATTTCCCTGGATTATTGTGAGTTTCCAAACATTGCTAAATACTGAAAACTACTTAGGATGGGGTGTGCATGTAGTAGAAATAAGGAGGAAAAAAAAAAAAACAAAAGTAAAACAATACTTACTGTTTATTAAATTACCAGCCATTGAAACATTGGTTACCACTAGGAAAAAAAAATACAAAGAATATGTGACAAAGACCATATGTGGTCTGCAAATCCTAAAATATTTGCTATATGGCCCTTTACAAAAGTATTCATCAGCCCTTGCTCACATAGATCATCTTAACTGCAATAGACAGTGCTTATTAAGCTTAAGTGAGTAATATACATGGAATGCCAAAAATATTTATATTTTTCCCTGGGGTTATGTAGCATTTACTAAGATTAAAAATTGATTATATAACCAAATTATAATTTCTTGTATACATTCAAATGTCACCAAAATATTTATCAAACAAATGTATTCTGGGATGCATGGGTGGCTCAGTGGTTGAGTATCTGCCTTTGGTTCTGGAAGTGATCCTGGGGTCCTGGGATCGAGTCCCACATCGAGCTCCTTACAGGGAGCCTGCTTCTCCCTCTGCCTATGTCTCTGCCTCTCTCTCATGAATAAGTAAATAAAATCTTAAAAAAAAAAACGCATTCTAAAGTATGTCTGATGCCAGCAAATTGTTAAATCAGTTTTTTTTTTAAGCCTGGCCTTTGAACATGATCACCAGGAGGTAGCATATGTGCACAGATGTGTCAAGAGTATTATTGCCAAGTAGGGATGCCTGGGGAGCTCAGTCTGTAGAGCATCCAGGTCTTGATCTCAGAGTTGTGAGTTCAAGCTCTGTATTGGGAGTGGAGCCTACTTTAAAAAAAAAAAAAAAAAAGGAGGGGGAGGTATTGTTGTATTATTGCCAAATTAACCTCATTCAGGGCTGTAGTGGATGTACAACTCCAGGGGGCACCAACATAACTACAAGTTATGTTTAGGGGTTGACTTGTGGGCAAAATACAATATGAGTTGTGCCATATGATAATACTGACCCAAACTCCTTTTTCAGTGGAATTTAAGCTGGTAAATAAAGAAAATAATTTACACAATGTATTTCTATTTTGACAAAATATTTTATAAACTCTATCTTAATACCTTCCTATGAAGAAAAAGAAATAAAGTTTAGATACTAAAAATATAATTTGGAAAGGTTAGTTATTTTTTCTAGAAACATGCCACTTGGTTGGGAGTCATTGCAGCAGGACTAGTGGCCTACCATTGGATAGTCACTGAATCTAGGATAGCTCAGCTTAGCTTGAACCAGTGATCTAAATGAAGACATAGAAGTTATGCTTATGAAACATGCTTATGACATAAAGTTGGGAGGCCTAGAGGATACTAGGCCTGGTTTCCAAATGAACAGTTTACCAAGGACTAAACCTAAGCAGAACAGTCATAATAGGAATTGCTCTTTTGCATTAAGAAACTCTCTAAATCACGACTCTCTCAATATCAGCATGTGTAATTGATTTCTCAACCTAAATATACTTTGGGTTCAAAAGACTCAAGGAATTTCAATAAGACTGGGGTAAATATGGAGAACAATAGTTGTCTTTAGATATCTGACTTATCTCCCCCCGCTTTTTAAGTAAAAGAATATCAATTTAATACATACTTTTTTCCCAGAGGTAAAAATGTTTAGGGCAGGAGTTAACTCAGGACTGAAGGGCCCATAGCCAAGTTGAACCCACAGTTGTGTTTATTTAATCTGCTGCCCTTGTCCACCATGGTTTATCTAACATTTTGAATTAGTTATCATGTTGAAAAGCCACAGATTTCATAGAATTATCCTGATTTTTGGCATTTCTTGAGTCACAGGAAGACTTGGCAACATTGGCCCCTCTGTCCACTGGTAGTATTCAGGGGGAGCAGAGTTGCACTTTCCAGGCACCACAGTCCCCACTACTCCCTACTGTGTCACAGATGGCCTATTGCACTCATGTGTATGTACAGGTGTTTGAACTTATGTAACTCCTGTAAAATCAAATGAAGAAATTCTCTAAAAACAGAATCTCTCCTCAAATGTAGTAGGTTGCCTTAAGAAAACTTAAGCTTCCTATCATGGAAAGCAGCGTTGTTGAAACAGGTTGGCATGAATGCTACAGTGATGACTCTTGTACAGGGCTGGAAGTCAGGCTAGACCAATATTTATCACATTTTTTTTTTAAAGAAAAGAGATTTGCCGTGTTGTTTGCTTAAATTATCCTTATTCTAATGACTCAAGCATCCACAAACATGAAATTTATGAGTTAAATTATTATCTCTGATTTGTATAAATCCCAAAAAAGTATTTATCTCTGATTTGTATAAATCCCAAAAAAGTATTTATTATTTATTTATTTTTAAAGATTTTGTTTATTTTTATTTTAGATAAAGAGAGGAGAGAGTGCACACATGAGTGGGGGGAGGGACAGAGGGAAAAGGAGAGAATTGTAAGCAGACTCCATGCTGGGCATTGATCCCATGACCCTGAGACCATGACCTGAGCAGAAATCAAGAGTCAGACACTTAACAGACTGAGCCACCCAGGCACCCCCAAACAAATACTCAAATTTCAAAATTATTGCTGTCAACATCTACATAAAAACATTAAAAAACAGTCAAACTTAAAAAAATAAAAAAATAAAAAAAAATAAAAAATAAAAAACAGTCAAACTTTTATGTTTACAGATTTTTATATTTTCATATTTTGAGAGTTTATGACATATAAACTTAGGCTACATTTATATTTTATTATCAATGTAGTTTTGGATCAACAGTTAGGCACTGCACTTAGTTGAAACTGTAAATTTCAGTGTGATTCCCATGGTTCAAGATTCCCATGAAGCTAGGTCATTCACAACCAACATTCAGAAAAAACAAGAAGATAATCCTAATTATGCCGATTCATTCCAATCATGAATTTTCAAGAGCTAGTTTATACTGTTTGGTATTCAGGTGCCCATTCGTAGGTTCCTTTTTCAAATGAAAGGCTCTGACTCATTGAAATGAAGTCAACGGGTATTTGTAGTAAGTACTTAATGAGTGGCCACCATTGTCAGGACAAAAAATGTATAAGATAAAGTCCTTGCTCCGAAGAAGCATATTCTCTCTCTTGAAACACAAGTCCTAAACAGAAGAAATAAGTAAAAATAATAAAAGCAATGTATAACCAAATATACTACAGACTGCTTATACAGTCTGTAGTCTTATACAGACATTTGAGGAAAGGAAATATTAATCCACACTAATGTAATTTGTAAAGTGTGGATAGTCCAAAGGACAGGAAAGATATTCTAAGTAACAGACACACATGTGCTAAGGAACATCCTCCTATATTAAAGAAAAGTTTGAGGCATGTATGGGTATGTGAGAAGCTGGATTATAGAGGTCCTAAACACCACTCAAGGTTGAAACTATAAGCATTTCGTCAGTTATCTATGAAAGGGATTATATGAGGTAATGACTGTGACAGCATCCTGAAGATCGCCAAGAGACTAGTGCTCTGATCTAGGTAGAGTGTGAAGAGGACTTCTCCAGGAGGGAACAGAAAGGAAATCATAATTTATTTCAAAAGATGCACATACTGCCTTTAGCTGTGGATTGATGTAGCAGGATGGTGACAAATCAAAGAGAAATGCCATGGAAAACTTGGAGGACTTTAAGCGTGCTGGTGTGCGGACACAAACAGTTGAATGAATTCAGATTAGAGCCTGTTACATTTCTTTTGATATTATTGCCCAAAAGGGTGGAATTAGCCTACAGGGAAGTGGGCTAGTTTTTATTCAGAGACAGAACCAAAGAAAGAGATTGTCTAAAGGTACGAATCTGGGGATGGAAATAAGAGAAGTTGAAAGGTCTTAAGCTATAACATTAGTCTCTTGCTCTCTCTCTCTCTTTTTTTGTTTTGTTTCCTCAGTGAAGTAGAAAGCAAGGCCATCTACCAAGAATGAGTAATAAGGCTAGGGTGGAAGCATGGGGAATGTGAAAAGGCATGTAAGGAACACACTCATTTAGAAATTAACAAAAAAAAAAAAAAAAAAGAAAGAAAGAAATTAAGAAACACACCCATCTAGATATTCAAAAATACAAAAACAATAAAATAAGATTGCTATTTAAGCAAAGATGAAATAGTATGAATTTGTAGCTGAGACTGATATCATGGCTTTGAGATTTTTCTCCAGCATCCTTTGATAAGAACCAAGGATTCTTTGATAAGAGTCAAGAAGTGGACAGTAGGTAAAGGAATCATAAGATTTTAAGGTGGCATCTCATTTGTTATTGACATGATTGTTCATTTCAAGAAATTGAGCCTAGGTAAGGAAACAAACAAAACCAGAACTGCTTGGATATGGGATGGGAAAAAGGAAGTATTGAGGGCACAGGCAGAACAAAGTGAAGGGCAAAAGGAATGAGGAAATGAATAGATTATGTATCAAAACCAAACAAAATCCCTGTGTTTAAGATGTACAAGTGTGGCAAGCCTAGGTGATAGTGTAGAATATAGTCAGAGCTAACTCACATTGTGTGATGCCTACAGAGTAGGAGTTTTGAGGCCAGGAAGTTAGAGGGTCATTCCCATTTGTACCTAAGCCATGGAAAATGGTGACACAGGAGAAGAAGACAAGGCTTTAACACCATTGAGGAGGTGAGAACAGTATCCTGGTGGCTGGAAGCTGAGGTAAGGGAAAGAGTAGTTTAGGGAGATGTGATGGATTCCAGAAAATTAGTGACTGGGTAAAGATAGAACAGTGCACAGGTGCAGCAATGTTTAAGGAACTAGCTGCCCCTTGTTTAGAACACTCCCTTGCCTCTCTTCACATCTCTTTTGGCCACAGCTTACTTCAGAAATGGCTGCAGCAACCACCTTCACAGAGTTGTAAGCTGACAGCACCCCAGCTCAAGCTCCCGCTCAGCCCTTACCATCCACCCCTAGGCCCTTCTGACAATAAAATGTGGCACTCGCTTATGTGCAATCTAAAAATAGAGGGAATTAGCACAAATTAGGACAATATTTGTCCAACAATTAGCTGGTGGATACATACTCCCCTCTTTCTTTCAGTAGGCAATTCTGAGGTGCTAAAAGTAAGGCTCTTCAGAGTGTCCCACATGGATTGCTCTCCTGTTCTTCAGAGCAGTGATCAGTTCGATAAGCATCTTTGTATTGGCTTTCCCTCCTTCGTAGGATCACCCATCCCAGGTCCCCTCCCTGTTCCCTGGGATTTCTTCTTAAAATATACCAAGCCAAAAAAAAAAAAAAAAAAATATACCAAGCCAGGGGATCTGGGTGGCTCAGTTGGTTAAACATCTGACTCTTGGTTTAGGTTCAGGTGGTGATCTCACAGTTGGATCAAGCTCTGCTTCTGGCTTCGCACTGAGTGTAGAGTCTGCTTCAGATTCCCTCTTTCCATCCCTCCCCCACTCACATTCTCTCTCTCTCAAATAAATAAGATCGTTTTAAAAACTAATTTTAAAAAAAAGTATGCCAACTCAATACAAACTTTCGTGGCAGACCTGCCTTCTTAGAGGAATCTAGGACCCTCAACTGTAAGGAAAAGCCACTAACTGAGCAATGAGGAAGGAAGGTTTCATGGTCAAGCAAAAGTCAATTTTCAGTTTGGTTGAGGAGGAAGGAGCCCTGAAAGACATAAGAGAAGTTATTGCAGAACATAAGTTTCAAAACAATCCTATGGGTGAATGGATGGGTGTCAGATCAGAGCTAGAGCAGGACTGATAGAGATGAAAGCATGGAAGAAAAAACAGGGAGGTGAAGTATGAATCATATATGTTAAATAATTTCCTCCATGCTAGAAAATAAATATGCTAATGACCAGGAAGGTCACGTTTTAGACAATTGTATTTATTGCTCTAGCTTTGCATTTGCCTTCATCTTCATTTGTTCCACCCTGGACAGAACATCAGACAGTCTAGCCTGCTGTGTATTTCTATTTCTTGCCAACATGCTGATGTCATCTTATATCCAGCCCTTAAAATCATTTCAATTCACATTCACGTCTTTTGTCTTTTTCTTGGTGTCTAATTTACTATAGTTTCATTGAACTTGCTTTTCCCTAAGTAGGATACATGGTCAATTCACCTCAGAGAAAATGTCAAGAAACAAACTATATGTATACACAATGATACCATGTAGTGATCACTGCGGAAAGTCTTAAAAGTATGTATGCATACGCAGTAGTTTTAAAACATATACATAAAAGAACATAATTCTGACAGATCATTAGATTTCCAGAGAAATTGTTTGTAATATCACCACAAAAAAATTTTTTGTGGTGAAATTTTGCCATATTCCCTGAACTTTTGAAATTTGAGCTGATAAATCATAAAATATTTTGAACTGATAAATCATAAGGTATTGTGAGTCTGTTTTGAGCTGAGGTTTGTCATTTTTTCAGACATCTTTGGTTTAAAATTTTAGGTTATAAGAGGCATTGGTCAGGAGTTATAAGAAACAGAGAAAAGACACCTGTTGTTACTTCCTCAATGTGCTGAGTCATAAGCCATGAAGACTCACCAGATCTGTACCAGACAGCAGGCCTGGGAGAAGGACTGGCATGTTTGACAGTGACCTGGACCTCAAATTTTTGTTGCTTAGAAAGAGTATACAAAAGAGACACATTTGTTTTGGAATCATAGAAAACTGAGATCAAAAGAGACCTTTCAGGTCATGGGATCCCCATTTCCTGCCAATCTTTCATGCCCTGTTCTGTTTTGTGTGCGTGTGTGTACTGTTCACCCTAGCCTTAAATTTCTTCAGTGATGATCATTTATGAAATTATTTCACAATGTAATATTATTGATAAGACTTCTTTGTAGTCTTTTGCCCATAGCGGTTCTAGATCTGATCATTCTAATGCAGAGCAAAGTTTTGCTCATCCTATTCCATCACACTCTCTTCTTACCTGCCCACATTTATGCACATCAGGATCATCTCACCCCCATAGTCCTGGCTTAACTCCTCTATACATCGTGTAGACTTCATCTTCTTTAACCAGGCTCTTTCAATTATTTCTGCTATTTGTTTTTTAATTCTTCCTACTTTACCTCTCACCTCTCAATGATGAGGTAGTTTAAGCTGATTTTTTTTCTTAAATATAATTCATCACGCAATCATAGTTAGCGATGGCAGTTTAAGTTATGGATTTAGAAGCACAATTCAAAAAAGCATAATCCTCACCATCCAGCAGACTCTACTCCACAGAAACAGTCTTATTAGGTACCCTCCTTTCTTTCTTGAGTGAGCCTTCCAAAAGCTACTTGGTCATAGCAATGCTAATGACTGAGATTAAAATGTATTTATTAAGCCTGCATTGGCAGGCACTTACTAAACTCCATATAAAACAAATCAGTTTTAGCGCTCTGTCACTAAGAGTTTAAAATCTAAGATCTTCCATATGTACAGCTAGTTGGAGGAAAATGTAGCATTTTACCAGCATCTATTGACATGAACTGTGTTACATAGTAGATTTGGGCTGTTTTCCATAACTAAGACATTGATTTGTCATTGTTGTGCCAGAGGGAATCATGCCTACCCTATGGCCAATCTAAGGGCTTTAATTGGAGCTGATCCATACCCTTCATCTCTCAACACACACAAACATATGCTTATACACATTCATACACACACACACACACACACACACACTCACATTGGAGGGGGACACCTGACTCTGGCCTGGCCATCCAAAGTATTCTGAATGTTTTGGGGATGAGAATGTGATAAAACTCAGTCCAATTAGACTCAGTCCTGGAACTTTTGTTTTTCCAGTGAAGTTGCTGAGAAGGTGGCATATAAGCATAGAACTGTTGGTGGCCATCTTGCCAGCTCTTACAAAAAGTCTTCCCGAAGGAAGCAACATAGAAGAAAGAAATCCAAAAGATGGAATGAGAAGTCAAGCCTGGATGACATCCTTGGAAAGCCAACAGATGGTCAGATTTTTACTGAAGCCAATTCTAATCCCATACTTTCCAATTACATGAGACAATATATATCAGCTTTGAGCCAGTTTGATTTGGGTTTCTGTCACTTGCCAATGAAAGAGTCCTTCCTCATGTCTGTAGTTTGCTAAATAACCAGTTTGACCAGACCTTTTTTCTTTCTTTTCTCTTCCTTTCTTTTTTTCCTTTTCTTTTCTTTCTTTTTGAGTAATCTCTATGCCCAAAGTGGGACTCGAACTCATGACCCTGAGATCAAGAGTTGCATGCTCTACAGACTGAGCCAGCCAGGTGCCCCTTGACTAGACTTTTTTATATCATATCTTTTGCATTCTAGCATTTGTCAAAGTGAGATCTACATCTCATTTGCTTCAGAATTGCCTGGAATGCTTACAAAAGCAGATTCTTAGACTGTATCCCAAACTTCTTAATCAAAACCTGTAAAGGGAGTACTTAGGAACTTCATGTTTGTCAATCTCTCTCTGGTAATTTTATGCACATTAAATTTTAAGTAACATTACTGAAGTCATAACTTTCCATTGTATCAGTACAGATCAACCAGTTTTTATCAAATTGACAGGTCAATTCAGTCAAATAGCAATTCTTTTCAAATAATCATCAGATTTTAAAATGTCAGCACTGATGTAGGTAGGAAAAAAAAAAGTAAATACTTCAAGGCATGAGCGAAGGAACTATCACAGGACTTTCATGTTTAAATAACTGCAGAAGTTCCTTATCACATTTCAACTATAATCTAAGTGGCCATTAGAAGAAACAGACCAGGTTGAAGGGAAAAAGTAAGTAACTTCCCCTTAAAGAGATACAGGAATCCAGGTGGACCACTGCAGAGACCCAACTATTCAGTGTCTCTGTTCTGCCAGATGTTGAATGAACTTCCCACCTCTCCACAATAGCACTAATTCCCCACACTTGAATAATTCCTCATTTTCCAGAGAGCATTAATTCACTAGAATGTGATTCATTTGTAAGGACCCCATGGATCCCTCTGCTTTTTCCCTTTCCTATTACATTAAAATGCACATGTGTTTAATTAGTTAAGTTTTTGAAACAGACACCTTGAAACTTAAGAGATTCACTTCCAAATCAGTTTCAAACGAGATGGAAGATGTGGAAAAAAATCAATATGAGTCTGTCAACTGATCCATTGATAAACATATTGTGGTATACACTCAGCAAAAAACATGGAAAGAAACATTCATACACTTAACTTACTGATGTCTCTAAAAACATTAGGCTAAGTGAAATAATACAAATCAAGTGCATATTATATGACTCCTATGCAAAATTCAAAACTACAGTGAGACAAAGTAGTCAGTGGTTGCCTAGGGCTGGGAATCAGAAGGCATCTGCTACAATGAGGCTCAAGAGAACTTTTTAGTCATGGAATTGTTCTATGTCTTGCTTGTGGTGGAGGTTACATTAGTATATATAATTACCAAAGTTTAACAAGCTGAATGCCTCAAATGAGTGAATTGTATGTAAATATACCTCACTAAAGGTATTATGAATAAATGAACTTTACATGGAATGGGAACCAATTTTATCAGGACAGTTGAAGTAGGACCCAAAGACAGCTCTAGGGAGGCATGGGCTGAAGTCTGGGAAAATTGTCCCTAGCCTGGAGAAATAGTCAGGTCGCAGCAGAGGAAGAACCTTGGAGGTCTAATGGGGGAGAGGAAGGAATCTCTTATTCTCTATTCCTAGCTCATGGGAGAGAGCCATCCCATTGGTGTGCAGCAAACAGATGTACTGGGAAGGCAAAGAACACTGTCTACTCTAGGGGACATTCATTCAGAGACCAATGACTTTCTGTTACAGGATAGTCCCTTTGGAATTATTTTAATGATGTCCCCAGGTTATTTGCTCAAGATACAAGTTCTAAACAATTTACAAATGAAAAACTAAAGGATACTAGTAATCATCCATTGAATTAGAAAGTTGACCTCTGGAGGGGGAAAAAATCTTGTAAAAATAGGGAAAATTGCTTCTGAAAAATTGAGGGCATTTAGCAAGCAAGTTTGATTACAACCACTTTACCTCAGACCTTCCCATTGAGAATGGAAGACTTTTTTTTTTTTTTGAGTGCTTTCCCATAAATATCCTGTCTGCATGCTGCAGGAACAAATGAGAACAATTGAATTCTGTCCATTTCATGAACCCCTTAAAAATAATAGGGTGCCCCCTTCAGTAGTGTTTTATGAGCCAAAGGATAGGTTTGGGCTGCCAAGTGGGTAACTCTCTATTTAAGCCCTAATTTTCTCTTTTACTCATTTGCTGTCATAAAGCAAATGAAATTTGGCTTTTAAAAAAAAGTGGTAACTCATGTAAAGAAACTATTAGAGGGATTATTAAAAATCCATAAATTACATTAAATTTATAAAAAGCTCTTAGTGCCAATAAATAAGTCATGTCCTTATCTAGACACATTCAAACTGGGCATCCATAAAAAAGCACAAGGAAATGAAAAGTTCAAATGGAAGAAGAATCACTAGATGAATTACTTCATCCTAAATGTTGCAATTGGCTCCTTTTACAGGAACAATTTTTTTTCCAGAGGTGATAAACGCAGAACCTCATCAATCTAGCTCTTTACCCTTGGCGGATACTTGTCTTTCTTTATGCATATTTTTTTTTCCTTTGGCTCCAGACACAAAACACAATATCTTTGTGATCCAGGATTTGTTTGAAGAGATTTCATCTGGAAAGAAGTCAAGCAGGGCACTAGCAGGGGAGCTTTTACAGATTATGACCTGTAATCTGGTTAATACTCTGAAACACAAAGATCCGAATGTTGGGATAATACTACTTCATATGCGGCCGTGTGCCCTACCTCCCCCATTCCTTTTGGAAGGCATCCCAGGGACTGAGAAGAACCCAGCTTGCATGTGCTAGCAGGCTAAGAGGGAAGGGAACATGGCTATAATGGCATATATTCCAAATCTAGCATAAGATAATCATCTAATAATAGGATTTACTTATTCTGCTATTATTGCCACAGGAATCTTTTTTTCCCTTAAGTTTGGGCCATCATACCCATGGCCCTTGATAAAGATAGGTTTTTGGGGTTGAATGTAAGACTTTATTTTCACTCAAATATTTGGATAATCCTTCAAGATTTTGTTCCCCCCCAAAACCAAAAAAGATTCTATAAAACTAATGTTTAACTTTACTATATCCATTTGAAGACCAATAAATTTTAATCTGTCCTCTTTTTGGAGCCATCTGCTGAGAATAAATTTTCATAGCATCTAAGTTAAATTGTGAATATTTTTTCTTTAAGCACAAAGTTTCTACAAGATACTAAATGAATATCATTTCTCTATCTAAAATGAAAAGTGGGGGGCATCTAGGTGGCTCAGTGGTTAAGCGTCTGCCTTTGGCTCAGGGAGTGATCCTGGAGTCCCGGGATCGAGTCCCACATCGGGCTCCCTATGTGGAGCCTGCTTCTCCTCCTGCCTATGTCTCTGCCTCTCTATCTCTTTGTCTCTCATGAAAAAATAAATAAAATATTTTTTAAAAAATGAAATGAAAGTTAAAGTTTATTTCTCAACTCAGATTTGATGCTTTTTAGGTTGTACAGGTTACAAACAGATTTTTTGATGGCTACTTTATTTTTTATTTTTAATTTTTTTAAAGATTTATTTATTTATTCATGAGAGACACAGACTGAGAGAGAGAGAGAGAGGCAGAGATTTAGGCAGAGGGAGAAGTAGGCTCCTCACAGGGAGCCTGATGTGGGACTCAATCCCAGATCCCAGGATCATGACCTGAGCCGAAGGCAGGCACCCAACCGCTGAGGCACCCAGGCATCCCAATGATGGCCACTTTAAAGTCCGAAGACAGGGATCCCTGGGTGGCTCAGTGGTTTGGCGCCTGCCTTCGGCTCAGGGCGTGATCCTGGAGACCCGGGATCAAGTCCCACATCGGGCTCCCTGCATAGAGCCTGCTTCTCCCTCTGCCTGTGTCTCTGCCTCTCTCTTTCTGTGTGTGTCTCATGAATAAATAAATAAAAATCTTAAAAAAAAAGTCCTAAGACATTAACATCTGTTTTTGAAAATAATAACTGTCTGTGAGAAACGAAATCTCCAAGACTCTGGTTTTGCGTAGGTAGGTCTTTCAACACATTCACTCGCATACACATGCCCTTTGTCCATAGGAATTAGGCATCCTGACAGTGAGTCCCCAAATTACAAATGCCTGACCAAAGAACAACCTACATGCAGAAAAGTCAGTGGAGTAAGCAAACCCCAAACCTATAGTTCCTGTGGGCACCATCCCTTTGCTCCTCAGTCATATGTAGGGAATGACTTATTTAGAGGAATGCTTTGTCTGACAAACACATGAGAGAGAAGTTACAAGACCTCAGAAATATCTATCCACCTATTCTTCAATGGTGCCATTGCCCTCTGAATCCGTTCCCTCTGACATTGATGCTGCCAGGGCAGAGAGATGGGCAAGAAGCTGGAGTGCTTGTTTCTGCTGGAATAACATTAGGATCCCTGATTCACTATGGGTGAAACTTTTGCATACCAGTTGGGGAACTAGTCTGCATTTAAAAAAATACTTCCAGAGAAAAAGATAAATTTCAAATTTCAGTCAACTGACTTTTATACCAACTCTTAGAATTCACTCATAAATTGGGAGCTTCTGGGATGATTCTTTCAAGGTCAATTATTTGCTATATTGGTTGAAAAACTGAAGTTAGGCTATGTAATTTCCTCAAAAGATTCAGAGACCAAAATAACTGGAAATTCCCAGACACATCTACTCTACACACTATTCATCTCATTCAACCTGCACGTTGTTACTTTGTTCATATATAAACTGACTCGTCAAAAACTGAGCCAAAGCATTGTTCCAAGTGAAATTTTCATTGTGAACATTTTTAAAAAGTCCTTTTGGGTAGGCCAGACAGTAGATTTTTAACTCTCCATTCTTCTACGACTCAGTGGGAAGGATCAGTTCTAATACTACCTTCACCATCCCACAGTGTTGAAATAAACCTCATTTTAAAAACTATATTTTGCATGTATTATGCCTCGTAAGATAGAGAAGAAAAAGAAAAAGGGAAAAGGAAGCTCTCAACCTGAAGATGAATGGCTGATTTAGGCCCTTGGGAAGTTTCTCTGCCCTATTTTCTCTATTTATTAACCTGGCTTCTCAATGCATTTTTACAATGAGATTTTTAAAAACAGGTTTATTTTAATGGGAAGTGCAGAATAAAATTTAAGATACAGTTAACACAATTCTGGGACAGAGCAAAGTGTTCATGGAAAAGGAACATACGTTAGAGAACATGTAACCTTTCCCAGGATGAACTTCCCACATAAATCCTCTTCTTTCTCTGGAGGCTGTGAGACAAATATCTAGGCTGTCAAAATTGGAAAGCTTTTGATTCCGAGTTATAAGGGGCCTGGGGCAAAGGACATAATTTTTTTATACCATTGTACTCATTTGTAAAATGAGAATAACAATAGCTTCCTATTCTCCAACACTGTGAACGTGAAAAAAAATGAAGTTCCAATTTCATAGGGGTGCACTCTGAAAATTCAAACCCCACTGGACCATCTGACTATGACTTTTAAATGTCTAGTAGGTGAGCTCTATTTCTTTTGCACCTCCACACCTTTCTTCCCCACTTTCTTTTAATTCACAAACTTGTCAAATTCGAACATTTAAAGTCTGATCAGAAGTTTATAATACCTTCCCATGTACATCATTGATTCTCACAGCAGCCCTGTGAGGTAGATGTGGTGTTTCCAGTGACAAAACTCATGGATGAAGAAGCTAACATCTTGCCTGAATCTCACAACCAGGATCAGCAGAGTCCTGTCCTGAACTTGGGTCTGTGGGTCAGACCGTCAGGTAGCCCATGAAGGATCATGGCAGGACACAGCTAGTTCCTCATTGTGGAGAAGGCCATGCTTTTTTTTATCCCTCCTGTTCTCAGAGCTCCCTTAAAGCCCACTAGAGCACTGGGATGAGGAGTTCTAAGAACAGGATATAGAATCCAATAGAATACAGATTCTGAGGAGGCAACCACAGAATTTTATGCAGCTCAACTAAGAATTGTTAATTACTAGTCTCATACCTTATTTGTTTCAAATATATATATATATATATATATATTTTTTTTTTTTTCAAATGATCAATGGGGAGTGGGAGCAGGAGAGAATGAGCCAGAAAGAAATGCCAGTAATCACAGTGAATAACATTTGTAGTGGGAAAGTGACAGCTCAAGGCTTTACTGTTGTCATAAAAGTGGTGCAGTTTTAAAGCTTTAAGATGAGCAAATCTCTGGGGTCTCTGGCCACCGTGGTTCTAATAGCACGAGAAAGGGTGAGTTGGTAT
Organism: Vulpes lagopus; assembly: GCF_018345385.1. Taxonomy (NCBI): domain Eukaryota; kingdom Metazoa; phylum Chordata; class Mammalia; order Carnivora; family Canidae; genus Vulpes; species Vulpes lagopus. The sequence goes on from NC_054829.1 coordinate 61,867,041, forward strand.
AAACAATAACAAGATTTATGTGAGCACTAACTGCTGACTATTGACTCTGACTTTGAAGAGAAGAGAAAAGAGAAAGCAAAACTAGAGGGATTCTCGTCATGTCCCTATTTATGGGAAAGTGAGAAACTGGATACCAGTGGACATTAACAAAGAGAAGGCAAGCGGCTGATTCAGATGCCTTAAGACTATAGTCAATGGAAGTAAAATGGAAAAGAGACAATTTTTTTAAAAAGCTGTTGTGTGGCTATTTTGCACTGAAGGTTTCTAACCACTGAAAGGGAATGAGAGTGAGTTGGGCAGGACAGTTGTAAACTCAGAGGAACAAAGACTTTGAAATCCTACTCAATGGAACAAAACATCTATCCTCAAGTAGCTACTGGTAGAAAATAAAACTAGAACATGCTTTTATTCATGGCTTGTCCTTCCACTGGTGAAATTTCTCTGAAGAAAAAAGCCCAGGTTTTGCCTCCTCTATTTGAACTTGACTTTTACACTTCATTAATATGTTAGGGCCCCCTCACCTTCCCCTACCTTCTTCCCTTCTTTGTCAATAAAAAAAGACCTTAAGTGAGGATCTTCTTTTTTCAGTTTATTATAAGTTAGAAGAGGTACTTTTCTTCTCTGGAAACTTCCCTTTTTTAAAGATTAGTCATTTATTTATTCATAAGAGACACAGAGATAGATAGAGAGAGAGAGAGAGAAAGAGAGAGAGAGAGAGACGTGCAGAGGGAGAAGCAGGCTCCATGCAGGGAGCCTGATGTGGCACTTGATCCCAGGACCCTGGGATCACACCCTGAGCCCAAGGCAATCGCTCAACCACTGAGCCACCCAGGTGTCCCTCCCTTTTGGTTTTATGACTATTATCAAGCTGTCACATGTTGGACTCATGGATTTATATTAACAACCTCATTAACTCAGGTAGATCTTTTTCAGTAACAAAAGTGCTCCCTATTACATTTTCTTAGATGAGATGACTTCTTAAAAAACACAGGATTATGAAAACAAATATGTAGAAAAGGAGTCTTGTGCCACAGAAGGGAACTTAACCAAAGTGCCACTGACATATCTTAATAAAAGAAAAATCAAGCTTAAAATAGAGAACTGAATACTTGAGCGCAAGATCTACTCCCATAATCTGGGAATTTTATGGCCTCCCTAAAGGAAAGAGTATGTGGTCTGTTAAATCTGATCATAAAACATCTCCTTGAGACCTTAAAATATAATGTGTCAGATGTTCAATCCATTCAATATGGGCCAACTGAGTAGCTAATATGTCAGCCCCCCAATTTCAGGACAGTCATGGTGTTACTGTCACAGTCTATAGCCTTCAGAGAAGGATGGAAACTATAAAGCTGAGGACATAATACAAATATTAAAATAGAAATATACTGTTGGTATATATTTATTAAATATATTTGAATATCATATCTATATAATTACTTTTCTAGAAAAGGCCTGCAAGGATACAAATTAAAGTCTTTAGTGGTTATCTATGGAGACTGAGATTGGTAAGAGACAGCTCTTACTTTTCATTTTGTCCATTACCATTACTGTGTCTGATTTTTTTTTCCCCACTGAGGATTTATTGGTGAAATTCAGCAATTAAAAATAAAGTCAGTACAGCCTCTTTTCTAAAGTATGTTTAAAGTAATAGGAGACATTTAAAAATATCTGGCAGTCTCAGACAGTTTCAGTATACAGTTAAAACCAATTTTGGGGGTGATCTTGAGACTAAAACAAAAATCTTGATGTTAGAAGGGTTATTTTTCTATTTACTCAAATACTTCGTACATTCACTAATTCATCCTAATTTTTATTGCCCTGTAGATACATTTAGAATCAAGTAGTCAGCAATTATTTCTGCTTCAGTAGAATAAATAATTATTCCAGGTAAGCAACTGATCCATTACTAAGAGTTCATCCTAACAAAAGAACATTTTAGAGTACCAATTCCAGGATTGCACGTTATAAATATATACTCTGATGATTTTGAATTGGGAGTGCACACTCAAGAAAGTAGATAACAGCAAGATTTTAGCTTTTGAGCGAGATCATTGACAATCCTATGCTACTTAGAAGACTAGAATGCTCTGGGCAGAGAGCTCTCTATCCTGACTCATGCAGTCTCAAACTGGAAAAAGCACGTGATTAAACAAACATGTCTTTCATGAGAATGGAGACCATAACCAGACTGCAGTTAGGTTTGTTTGCAAATGTTTTAAAAATATGTTGTAGAAACAAGGGACCTAGTGCTAGGTGGAGGGAAGGGGCAGTAGAGGAGACGGGGTGGAGTGAGGTTGGGCGGGTGGGGGCTTCGAGTCATCCCAATTTCTTAAATCTGGTCACTTGTAAAAGTCAAAGAAGTAGAAGACCAAGTTCACAAAAGCCCAGAAATCACAGATTTGTAGAAGAGACAGCCTCTCTAAAGCAATTGAACAAGGAGAAAAGGGCAAGAAAGAGATACTTCATAAAGCCAGGCCTAAACTAATGCTTTTTGCCCTACACCTTCACATTTACACTTAACCTAAAAAGATTAAAATATCATAATAATTCTGAGATTTCTGGCTCTCAAGATTTCCATTATGACACATCAATAAAGCAAGGCAAGGTGACTGAGAAAGAACGGCCGGCTTTCATTTCCTGCTCATTTGAAGGTCACTTTTGGAGATAAAGATTATATTTTTGCAGAACCAGAGGATACACGAACATTTCTAGAAACTTGTAACATCAGATGTTCTGAACGAGCAAAGGAAAATGAATGATCCTATTAAGATACTTCTGACCATAAATCAGAGGTGTTAAGCTCTGACTGCGTAACTTCAGCTTCCCATTTGACTCATTTGAAAATGGGACTGATGTGAATATAGATTGAGGGAAGATGCTCAGTACCATTAGAGGTGGCTCATAAGCTACTAGTCGCAGGTCCCCGATTGAAAGACAGTGTGCCTAGCACCCAGAGACAAATATTTGCATCGTTTCATTGTTAAGTGACTCTGTACACGTAGCAGAAAAATGGGTGTCACGCTTGTCATACAAAAGAAGTGTGCATGTTAAAACTCACAGGCTCACCGGGAAGAGTGGTGAGCAATTTATTAACGTCGAGCGCTTGGGAAGGCATTCTCATTTTCAAGCTGACCCTTCTGCCATTTTCAAAAGCATCTGTTTCTCCCCTTGTGCCACCATGACAACCTCCCTCCCCTAATATCCTTAGCAGGGACTTAGCTTGGATCCTCTGCTGAGCAAGGCTTCCACAAGAGCAGGGTGCCCCCATCTTCTGCCATTTCTTTTGAGTTCCTCGTTTCCAGGGACTTTTTTTCCCCAGAGAGCATGGTGACAGCCTGCCACTCGTCCATGGGCAAGTGAACAAGTTTTCCCATCTGCAAAATGAAACTTAAATAGTTCTTATCCCACAGGGTTGTTTTGAGGCACACAATTGGAATTCTTAACATGTATGAAGTACTTGGCCCTTAACAGGTGGCTGATAGATGTTAATCTCCTTCTACTAAAAAGATGCCAGGCCAGTAAAGATGAACACCTTGACAAAAAAGATAGAAAATTACATTTATGTTTGTCTTTCTGGGGCTCCTCTTGGTGTGTGGCACACGAAAGACCCTCGATAATGTTTGCTTCACAGATATTGCAGAGGATGTCCTCTATAAATGCAAATTGGTCAATCATTTCAATGGCCAACCTGGGCAGGGGGCTGGGGACTGTGAGGAAGGCCATCAGAATAGTTTAAGAAATGTCATCAGCAAATATCCTCAATTGGGGCAAGCGTTCTGAGGCTACGGGAGAGCCTCTGCCTGCTGCCTCCTTCTGAACAGGGTGTGATCGCCTGCCACGTGCCGCTAATCAACACAACACACAGAGCAGAACATTGGAAACAGCTGCTCAAGGACTTTGCAACTATCACTTCTCCTTAAGTGTAAAATAGCAACATATATACTCAGATCTACAAAGTATAGAACAGGGACACCCAGACGTCATCTTTCAAAAAAACAAAATCAGACTCTTATATTTTCTAGTATAACTACCACAGGCTTTATGATTAGGGAAGTCATATATGAAAACACTCATAAGGCTAATGACAAAAAAATCACCCTAGAACAAATAATGACTCAATCTATACATTGTAATTTTGTCATGTAGGCAGTTTCTTAAACTTCGAGTTGTTGGGAAGTAGAAATATTTTTCGTACTTAGAGTTTAAATGATAAACTGTAGTCTGTTAATACTAGCATTTTAAAGAAGAAAAAGATAGTCAAATAAAATTCTATAGGTTTTCTACAAAGACGTTTTTAGACAAGTATATAAAATTCTAAAAGAAACACTTCAAATTAAGCAAGGACTTACTTCACTGAAAACCCAGTTCATCTGAACTGAGATTTTTTTTTTTTTGAGTTAACAAAAGATAAAAATGTTGCATTATAGAATCCAGAAACTGTTTCCGTCTCCTAAAAAATTTCTGGAGAGGATACTCTAATTTTGTTTTGACATGTTTTTTGTGTTTGTAGGGATGACTTTTTCACCCAGGTAAAAATATTGTAGTTTGTAAGTCTTTGGAAGTTATTTGTTTCTTCATTCAGTGACAAGCCACGATTTTCTTTTTCTACCAGTTTTCTTTATTCATGTCAGAAAATTAAATTTAAATAATTAAAATATCAAATATTCATGGATGTCATTTGGTATAAATGTTAAAAACACAAATATTTAAAAACTAGGTTTGTGAACCTACTATCTATGAAAGTATTTTCAAGGTCTTGATGTCAAACCTTTCCAAAAATAAAACGAGTATTTTGTCTTGTCTTAGTCATATACTGTATACTTGATTGTATACTCTAAGTGTAATGGTCATAGGTTCCCACATCCATCCATTCTTTAATTTGCTTATTTAAGAACGTTAATTTGTATATTTAAAAGTTCTACAAATTTTTGTTGTTTCCTATAAAGCCCTAAGCTCTGGATATAATTATGTACAAATTCCACAATACTATCTAATATGGGAGACAGACATTAGTTTTCTAAAAGTCATACAAGAGAATTATTGCAAACTATGATAAGTGATCTAAAGAAGACACACTGGGCATGTTGAGAACATGAAACAGGGGACCTGACTTTAGTTGCTCAGGGAAGACTTCTCTGAGAAGGATAGCTAGACTTGAGGCATGAAGATTACTGGTGATTCACAATGGAAAAAGCTAGAAGTAGTGAATGCCAGTTTCTTGGCCTAGTCTGAAAAATTGAAAAGAATCATTCTATTTTGCAATTAAGTAGGAAAAAAGGCCCTGGGAGCTAGAGACTTTGAAGGAACAGTTCCCTACCCTGACTATACTTGGAGAGCTTTAAAAAAAAAGGAGGGGGGGCCTGGGGCCCATCTCCAGGATTTGGCTATAATCATTCTGGGATGGGAATGACCTTCCTTTTGTTTTGTTTTGTTTTGTTTTGTTTTGTTTTGTTTTGTTTTGTTTAAGTTCCCCAGCTGATTCTAATGCATAGTAAAAATTCAGAACTACTGCCTTAGAATTAGGGGGAGCACGGCTCTGAGAAAAAGGCTGGAGTTAGACCACATTAGAACCTGGCATGCCTTGTTAGGCCTTTTGATCTTTATCTTAAGAGCAGTGGTAAGCCTTTCAAAGATCCTGTGACAAGTGGCTATGCCAGTGTAATGGCGGCTGACACAACCAATGGTTTCCATGATAGCAAATTATCAGCTTTAGTGACCTGGATATACTTATTCATACATTTAGCCATTTTATCTTTCCCTGTGCAAAAAGTTCATTGAGACGTTAATTTGTATTTTTCCCTCTTGCATTTCTTTCTCCCTTACCACTTCTGTAGGGTGACCTCCTTTACTTCAGAAGAGAATTTGAGGTAAATGCTCCTTTTTGCACAAGTTTCTTATTGCGAAGAGATTATCGTAGCAGTCCCAGAGTGGAAGTGAAGAGATGCAGTGCCCTCAAGGCTCAGTGTGGGCTGGGGCCAGGGGACGTGGAAGATCTCATGTGAGAGTGGAACAGGGTGATGAGTGGTGACTGGGGAGGCTCCTGGCTGAGGATGTGAGCGTGGAAGAGCCAATGAGCTCACTTGCCCCCTGTCCAAAGAGTCAGTGCTAATGAACATCGTATTTCCCACCATCCATGCAGGAGCTGGGCTTACGGTTGAGTTTAATTTGATTTAAAGAAAATGAAGTCATGTGCCATATTGAATACTAAAATTATGGTTGCCACATGTGAGCACATGTCTGTGGCAGTCATCGTGCAAGAGGCCAGGAATCGAGTAGTGTGCAGACAAGTCCCTGCCCAGCCTAGTGACAAAGGCAGACAATGTAGAAAATGAATCATCCTGTAGAGAGAAGCCTTGGGAAGAAATCTGCAGGGATGGTGAACATGCAGGGAGATCAGTGATACAGAGTGGTCAGAGATGGCCACACAAGGATGATCTTTAAGCTGAAGGAGACAGAAATGTCCAGAAAAGAGGGCAACAGAAGGACCCAGAGTTGAAAACATCTGGCCAACCAGGTGGGACAGTTTTTAAACAAGCAAAATGAAGGACAGCTTGAGGTGCAGTTTTAGAGGTTGAGAGATCATGGAGGGATGAGGTCAGGAATCTGAGTTTGCACAAGAGGAAGACGTTGAAAAGTTTTAGAATAGCTTCACCCACAGCACTCCCAGCTGTGAAGACAGCAAGGCCTCGAAGGGGGAGCATACCTCCACATCCATCAGGAGAGTATTTTCATCATCTTGAGAAAATTCCCTGATGTCAATTCTCAACCCCCCCACCCCCTACCAGAGCAATGGCTGTTGTAGAGGCTTAACAACGTGAATTAGTTTTGATTAATCTCAAATTTCACATAAAGGGACTCAGAAGCTCTGTTTTCTTTTTTGCCTCACCTCTTTCACTAAACATATGTTTTTGAGTTTCACCCATGTGGTGTGTGTGAGCAGTTCATTTCTTTCCAATGCATACTATTCTATTATAGTAATATACTACAAATGGCGTTCCCATTTTCCTGTTGAACATTTGGGTTGTGGTCAGAGTTGACTATTACAAATTAAGCTGCTATAAACAAGTATTTTTGTGAACAACTATTTATTTATCTTGACCTAGAAGTAAAAACACTGGGTCAGGAGATAGGAGGATGTTTAAAAAGAAATCGCCAAACATTTTACATTTTTTCCCTGTCAGGTGTGAGAGTTCTACTTGTTCACCCCCTCTACCAGTATCTGGCATCTTCAGATGCTTTCATTTAACCCATAGAGCTCATGGATGGCATCTCTTGGTAGTTTTAATTTGCATTTTCCTGATGCCTAATAAATCTTCCCATGTGCTTATTTGCCATTTGTATATCTCCTCCTGTGACATATCTGTTGAAGTCTTTTACATCACCACCCTCTCCTTTCAAAATTAGATTGGGTCTTGTTTTTGAGTCTTTAGAATTCTTATATATTCTGCATATAAATCTTTTATCAAATATATACATTGCAAATATATTCTCTTGGTCTATGACTTACTTTAATTTTCATAACTACCTTTTTTTAAAGAATTTATTTATTTATTCATGAGATACACAGAGAGAGGGAGAGAGAGGCAGAGACATAGGCAGAGGGAGAAGCAGGCTCCATGCAGGGAGCCTGACAAGGGACTCGATCCAGGGACTCCAGGATCATACCCTGGGCCAAAGGCAGGTGCTAAACCGCTGAGCCACCCAGAGATCCCTTTTTTAAATCTTTTTTTTTTTAAAGATTTTTGTTTATTCATGGGGGACAGGGCAGAGGGAGAAGCGGGCTCCATGCAGGGAGCCGGACCTGGGATTCGATCCCGGGTCTCCGGGATCACACCCTGGGCTGCAGGCAGCGCTAAACCGCTAAGCCACTGGGGCTGCCCCCCATAACTACCTTTTAAAGAGGAAAAGTTTTTTATTTTGATGAAGTTCAATTTTTTTCCTTTTAACTCCTGCTTGTCATGTCTTATTGCAGAGATCTTTACATAATATTAGTTTCAGTGGTAGAATGTAGTGATTCATCAGCTGCTATAATGCTCAGTGCTCATTACATCACGTGCCCTCCTTAATGCCACACCACCCAGTTACCCTGTCCCCCTACCCACCTCCTCTTCAGCAACCTTCAGTTTCTTGCAATGAAGAGTCTCCTATGGTTTACCTCCCTCTTTGTTTTTGCCTTATTTTGTTTCTCCTTCCCTCCCTCTATGTCCATCTGTTTTGTTTCCTAAATTCCACATATGAGTGAAATTATATGGTATTTGTCTTTCTCTGACTTATTTCTTTTAGCATTATACACTCTAGTTCCATCCATGTTGTTGCAAATGGCAAGATTTCATTCTTTTTGATGGCTGAGTAATTACTTCTATGCTACATTTCAAGTTAAGATTCATTTTGTTTCTTTTCTTTTTCCCAAGCAGTTATAAGCCCACTCAGATTCCAGGGAAGGGCACAGACCCCACCTTTCAATGGGATAATACTATTTACCACTGTGTGTGTATAGCTCTATGGCATATTTGTGCACCAGGCGGTTGAACTGAAATATCTGTTGCATGCCTAAATATTTTACGCTGATGATTGTACTTTATATTATAAATTTAAAAGTATGTGATTTGAAAGAAAGTATATAACATGAAATTTCAATAGAAAGCAAATTAAGACATCCAGCTTTGCAAAGGGCAAAATTTCCCATAGAAGCATATGAAGAAACTTTTACAAAATTCCAAAACAAGATCTTTTATCTTAAAAGAAGTAACCCAATAAAGGATATGAAAACACTTGGAGTATATAAAATCTATTTCTTTTTTTAAAAAAGATTTATTTATTTATTTATTTTAAGGGAGGAAAGAAAGAGAGTGAGCAGTGGGGAGGAGCAGAGGGAGAGGGAGAAACTCAAGCAAACACCAGGCTAAGCACAGGATGTGATGTGGGGCTCCATCTCATGACCCTGAGATCACGACCTGAACTGAAACCGAGTCAATTGCTTAACTGTCTGAGCCACCCAGGTGCCCCGAGATTTGTCTATTTCTTGATCAAATAGTTATTGAGTATGTGCTATGTGCTAGGCTGAGTGGAACCTGGGCACTGAAAAGTTCACTGTTGACAGTCTCTGCCTTTGAAGACCTTATAGTTTAGTGGGGAAGACTATCATGCAAACAACAAAACAATACCCGTTAGGCCAACCATTGTCGTAAAGGAGGCATGTGATACATGGATCACAAGTGTAAGACTTCTATAGACTGCTTAGGAGAGATACCACCTAGATTGCTAGGATGAGCAGCGGCCTGCCATGGAAGACAGCAGGGGCCTCTGGGTTCTAGGCAAGGAAAGACATGCAAAAGAGAAAATTAGAAAGTTTTGAGATGGTGTGGCATGTTTGGAGGAGGATGGGAGCTCTTGTATAAAGTCTGCTTTAGGCATCTTTTCTAGTCTACAGGGATAAGAGAGACAAAGCTTTCTGACAGATTCTGTTGCTCTTTGGTTTGGCACTTCATCCTGACGACATCAAGGAAACTATTTCTATTCTCTTCCTAATAGTTAAGGATCAGAAGGAATCAGACATCCTGCAATTACCCTGGAATGTGGAATGCTTCCAGCATTTCTTTTAACCAGTTTATAGAATATTGGTGGGTAAATGTTGGGGTTAAAAAGAATACTTTCCAAGGAGAGTATCAAATCTACATTTATTATTGTTCACACTGCCATTTTTCACATGCACACAGAAATTCTAGAGAAATTCTTCTGGAGAAGTTGCTGAAATTATGTAATAGTGACAGTTGAACAGGTAAATACTTTTATAGTCCAGTTAGTAGGAGAATGTAAGTCTCAATCTTAAGTGTGGGAGGAACCTAATATCTCAAAATATGGTTTTCTTTACCTTCTGCTAAATATATTTGAGAGAGCATATAAATCAAATTTGCATATATTTGTATATGAACAATGCTAGGAAATTTTGAAGAAATACATATTTGAGTTCTGTTTATTGAGAAATGGCCAGATAAATAAATTGTGCTGGAGGTAACCACAAAAGAAAAGAATGTGGAGCTTTCAGGAAACATTTTTATACATGAAAGAAAGCCTATGATGAAGACATTATTCTCAGCAAATAATCCTAAATTCATAAGGGAGACCTACATATATTTACTTAGTGTTTTCTTTGAAGAAGCAACAACTTTAATTTGATCCAGATTTGATGAATATTTTTCTTCTTATCAGCAAAAACAAATAAATAAATAAATACATAAATAATGACCATCTGAGTGTCTCTTTAGGCAGCTTCCATTTCTGAAGCTCAGGCTGCAGAGTCCTCGGAGAGAAGCATTTCTCTCTACACTGTGCATTCATCACTGTCATGTTGCATGGTCATCACTCACAGTTTCAGAAAAGTTTCTGAAATATTCCCTTTTTTTGTACTCAAGCAATATGAATAACACTGATAGTATTTTCCACTGTGAAATTGATATTATGGCAATGAAAGTAATTTGCCCCTACCAGATATCTGAGGGGCTCTCAGGAGATGCCACCCAAAGACAATCATGCCCACATCCCTGTCAGAAAGGAGCAGAAAAGGCAGTTTCCAAGAAGGCATCCATGGCCTGCCTGGCAGCTGAACATGTCAAGTTTGGTGTCAGTGGTTTCTTCCACTCTCTATGTTTTTTGTTTATTTGTTTGTTTTGTTTTGTTTTATCAAGGATTGCTCTTTTGTTATCACAGAGTTACACTTCTATGGTTTCGTCTTCCTGAATTCTGAGAGACGCTCTCGCCAAGGTGGATAGATTGGTGGATAGAAGAAAAAACTTCTCCCGCCTTATTAAAACATCCAGGTGACTCTGGTTTTATAGCACCCTCATATATAGGTCTAGTATTCCAGAGTTTAAAAATAGTTTCAAAACATCCAACATTTCAGAAAGTTCAGATTAGCAGCTACAAATTCATATTTTTAGATGCATAAAGTTGTTTTGTTTGGGTTTGGTTTTTGGCAGACTGTTTTGGAGCTTGCCTCTGACTGGATATATCCAATATGGTATTAGATTCAGAGTTATTGCTACTGGGCACCATGCCAATATTAGATCTTTTTGATTCCTAGTTAACTATTCTATATGCAAGAAGTCTAACAAACAGTACGCACAACAATAGCCCTATTGTTAGGAAGTCTAGCACCTGATCATAGCCAGGCTCCTCAGGTGTCAGTTTTCCTGTTGGAAACTCTGGATTATTTATAATGAAAAACTCCAGGGAGAAAACAGGAAGATGAGGCTTCATTTCTATTTTCTTTCTTTCCCATTTTAAGTTCTTAGTGAGATATGGGCGTTATAAGGAAAAGAATGTTGGGAATTACAAATATGAGTCTCTCAGACTAAAATCTAAGAAGTGTGTTCTTGGGCAGGTGGCCAAGGATAGGTGAGACAGCTATGATGGTGGAGTGAGCTCACTAGAGAGTAAGAACAAGAACTTAAAGAATCAGGACATATTTCCTGAGGCTTACTTCAAAGATTGCTCAACAATTTATTTCAGGTGTTGAGTGATTCATACCCAAGATAGGTGGACATACAGGCTTTGAACAGATTGACTTAACCTACTTTTAGTGTATACAGCTAATTTACACAGTTCATCAATAAGGCACTAAATAATGGGTGGAACAGTTGATTGTAGGTTAGTTCTATCTAATTGACCTTTGAAACCCTTGGTTCCCAGCCTCTAAAATGGCCTCCTATGATTTCCACTCCTGGTATTCCTGCCTTTATGTTGCACCCTCCCACAATGAAGCATGGCTGGTCTATGTGACCAAAAGAATATGGCAGAGGTGACCTCCTAGGCTAGGTCGTAAAGGACAACCAAGTTTCCACCTTTTTCTTTTAGATCATTCTTTCTGGAAGAAGCCCATGACAATGTCTTAAAGACAGGCAAGGGGCCCTAGAGAAAGGTCCATAAGAGAAAGAATTGGTCCAACTGCCAGCACTAACTTGTCAGCCATGTGAGCCACCTTGAAAGTGGATCCTGCAAGATCAGTCCAACCGTTAGATGATTACAACCCCAGCCACTCTCTGAATTAATTTCATGGGGCACCCCAAGCCTGAACAGCCTGAGTGAGTCCAGAATTCTTGATTCATAGAAACAAAAAACAAATTGTATTGTTTTAAGGCAAAAAGTTTTATAATAATTTGCTACAGAGGAGTAGGTAGCTAATATTGAACTTCGTCTCCCATCTGATTTCTCCAGGTTACTCTAGTTGCCTCAAAAATACCTAAGCTTGGAAACCAACACCCACTTAGGCCTTGTCTCCTTGTGGATTGCTTTTTGCCAAAATCTACTTTCTTTAACTTCCTGGGTACAGAGCTAGAGTGTATCCTCTAGCCTCAGTAGAGGTTAGGCAGGGCCATGTGATTATGTTCTGGCCAACAGAGTGTAATTTAAAACCTGGCTCATAAAACTTCACAAGTGTGCTTCCCTGTGCTATTTTCCCTTTATGCCTGATCGGGATGCAACCCACAGAATGACCTTTTAAGCTATGTGTTGAAGATGGCATTGCCACTGTCAGCTCAAGTCCCTGAAAGACTATGTGGAACAACATGGACTGTTTTGTAAACAAGAAAGGACCTTCATTCTGATGCCACAAAGTTTTGGTGGTCTCTTTGTTACAACAACCTAGCCTATTCTTATCTATGCAGTGCCCTCCCATTTTCCAGACCCTTCCTGGAAACTTTATCAAATCTTTTTCCCTGAAAATTTTCCTTTCCTATGTATTCTTTCTTGAAAGTTAAGTTCTCTCATAAACTGATAAACAAGTCTCTGCTAATATGCTCAATGAGTGGGCCTGTATTAAAGTTTGAGCACTGCAAGATAACATACTGCAATTTTATAAGGTCTGCTGACAGATATGTATTATAAACTAAAGAAGCAACTCCAAAGAATTTCAAGAAACTTAGTAAGGTAATGAAATAGCTTTTGGAGGAAAGACAGATTTTGCATGACTCTAGCCACAGCATGCAGGGACCTCCCAACATTTGTAGGATGTTGGTACTGAATGATAATGAATCCCCAGAGTCTGGCTGACTCCAAGGAAGATGAAGGTTTGTCTATAAGCTTGGTGTGACACCACATCATTAGGTTTGTTGTTTCTGGAGACTAGCATTTGGGCTAATTTCTCATACATGGTTGTGGTTGAGCAATTTGAATCTTTAAATGTTTTCCATGTCCTTTATGCATCAGCAAGACAAGAGGCCAAATAGTGATCCGAAGATGTGAAGTTTTGTGGCATACTAAGACATTGAGGGAGATTCCACTATGACATGATGAAAGCATTTTAGTTTTAATTTATTTTTTTTTTGTTTTATGAAAAGGAGATAAAAAAGAAGACAGGAAGGAAGAGAATAGCCACATAGTATTGGCCACACCCAGAAGGTTATGCCAACTAAGGAGAGATTATGCTAGTATCAGATTTTACCAGGTCCTTGACTCCTTTTACAGATTTTCCACTACTCCTCATGTAGCCAGAGAGGAGTGACTGGAGAGTGTGCCATGTTCTAGCTCTTTGATATCTGTAAGTAGTAACAGAGCAATTTAAGAATGTCTCTTGCAGATAATAATACTAGGAAAACATTTTCTTTATAATAGTGTCTTAGCCTTGGTTCCCCAGAAAGCAGAGCCCCAGCCAGAAAGCCTATGTGCATTCCTTTATTAATCTCACACAGTCCTTGGGTGCAAAGATGAGAGCAAAGTTGAATGATGCAAGGCAAGAGCAGGCATATTTATCCAATGGTTTCATCAGCCACTGGCAAAGGATTCTCCCCACAAGGTATTAGCTCCCTTGAGTTTCCAGGTTGTACTTGGAGAGGGACACATCACTAGAGATTAGTTCACACTTTCTGTAATTTATATAAATGGAATCAAAGTATGTGCTTCCTTTAGTTTTTTATTTTTATTTGATTTCCCATTCAGCATAATGAATTTGGGATTCATCAGTGTTAACTTGCATCAGTAGTTGGGGGACACACTCTAATGAAACCTCTGCTGAGCCATGATCTTTTCAGCCCCCCCGCCCCCCCAAGCTCGGCTGGGACCTGGGACCTGCTTCTGTCCAATAGACTATGGCAAAGGTGATGGGACGCCATGTTCCCATGTATTTTACTTTTGCCCTATTATTTCATTTAGATCTTTAATTCACCTGTAATTCATTTTAAATCATGATGTGAAGTAAGTTTCTAAATTTTAAAATAGCTTGTAATAGTCCCCAAATAAGTTACTGATTTATTTCCCCATCATTTTGTAGTACCAGTTGTTTCATATATTAAATTCTTACATCTAGAAGAGATTCTAGATGAGGAAGGATTTTCCAAAACTGAAAACCAGAGGGGAAGTGGGAAGGAATCACAGAAAAAGCAAAATGAGAAAAATTAGAAAAACAAAATGCTATTACTGGGGGACAAAATGGCAATGATGATGGGGGATGAAAGGTTGTTTCCTGATTTTATAAAGTACTTAAGATTTTGTGTGTAAAGGAATTTACAAAAGGAGAAATAGGGGCGCCTGGGTGGCTCTGTCAGTTGAGCATCCACCTCTTGATTTCAGCTCAGGTCATGATCTCAGGGTCATGGTCTCCATGCTCAGGGGAGTCTGCTGGAGATTCTCTCGTCCCTCTCCCCCACTTGTACATGTGCACACGCACGCTGTCTCTTCCTAAAATAAATAATATCTTTTTTAAAAAGGGGAGAAATACAAGTTTTTGACAAATAATCATAATAAAAGTTGACATGTAATAGTAGTGTGTCCAGTCACCAGCACTAATTGATTAATCTCAATTAATCCTCACAATAGTCCTGGGAAGTAATAGAGTTTGAGTATATTTCAATCTCAGGAAAATACTGAGATATTATTAATTTTCAATTAGTAAATTAGGAAAGTTTACTGACATGCTGTTGATAGGAATTCTTGGGTAGGAAACAAAACCCACAAGTCATTAAAGAAAAATATCACGAACTTCATCACTTTTAAAATTTTGGGTTTTTTAAAGATTTTATTTATTCATGACACACACAGAGAGAGAGAGAGAGAGAGAGAGAGAGAGAGAGGCAGAGACATAGGCAGAGGGAGAAACAGGTTCCATGCAGGGTGTCCAATGTGGGACTCGAGCCCAGGATTCCAGGGTCAGACCCTGAGCCAAAAGCAGACGTTTAACTGCTGAGCAACCCAGGCGTCCCACATTTAAAATTTTGGCCACTCAAAATATACCATTAAGGAATGGAAAGACAAGTCACAAATTGGAAGAAAATATTTGTATTGACTATATCTGCCAAGAAGACTTTTGTTCAGGAGATATAATGAAGTCTTAAAACTCAGTAAGGAGAAAATCCACTTAAAAAAATGGGCATGAGATTGGAAAAGATGCCATAGCAAAGAAGATATACAGATGGCAAATAAGCATATGAGAGAGCTCAACATTGTGAGTTATTAAAGAAATGCAAATTAAAGTCACAGTGAGATTCGACTATAATATATTGGTATGGCTAATATTAAAAGATTGGCCACACCAAGTGTTGGCAAGGATTTGAAGCAAGTGGAACTCTGATACACTGTTGGTGGGAATATTCAATGGAATATCACTTTGGGGAAACAGTTTGGTAGGCTTTTGTAAAGATAAGCATTCACCTACCACATAACTCAGAAAACCGACTTCTAGATATTTAGAGAAATGAAAGCATCTTCACAGAAAAACTTGAACACAAATATTCATAGTAACCTTCTTTAAAATAATCAACCCCAAAGTAACCCAAATATCTCAATGGGGGAAAAAATAAACAAACTATAGTAAATCCATGCAATAGAATACTCCTCAGCAACAAAAAGCAATGAACTTCTGTCACACATAACAACATGGATGGATATTAAAAACATTATGATGAGAGAAAAAAAATCATACATATTGCGTGATTCTATTTATATGAAATTCTAGAACAGGCACAACCACCTATCTTGCCATATCGTTGTTGCCTAGGCCAGGGAAGTGGGGGACACAAAGGGACATACCCTTCTATTGGAAGATTCTGTATCTTAATTGTAATAGTGGATGTAGGGCATATAATTTTTTTTTAAATTCCCTGAAATATAAACTTCAGATGGGTGTGTTTTAAGTAAATTATACCTTAATGAAGCTGATTATTTTAAAATAGTTTTACTCCAATGGATTTTTTCTACATTATCAAAACTAAAAAAGTATCTTGAAAAAAGTATCTTCCTATACAAAAGGAAGCTTTGCTAAGGAAAGAATGACATAGCCTCACATTGAAGAATTACATATTTATTATATAAAAATGTGATTTCATATACATGTGGAATCTAAAAAACAAGTAAGTGAACAAACAAAGCAAAACAGAACCAAACCCAGGGAGAGCCAACTGATGGTTCTCAGAGGGAAGGAGGCTTGGGAGGATGGATGAAATAGATGAAGGGGGTTAAGAGATCAGTCTTTCAGTTATAAAATAAATAAGACATGTGGATGAAATGCACAGTATGGGGAATATAGTGAAAAGAAAGGTGAAGAATATCCAATGACATATGAAAATGATCAAAATGGATTTTAAGGGAAAAGGGTCACATAACTATACATGAATTGTGTCTCTCTTTAATATTTTCAAATCAGCCCTCATAGCTGGAAAGTCAATTTCTTTTGTGCTTGCCTGCTCCCTTATAATTTTAAAAAATCTTGGCAAAATGCTTGTTTAATTGTGTAGCCTTTTTGCAAATTATTGTGCTACTCAAGGATACATTTTGTCCCTGACTTTATATTCATAGTTAGAAAGAAAGAAGATAAGTACATAATTTGCTTCTTCCCAACCTGGGAATAGATCTAGCCACATGAAGAAATACATTCTGTAGGGGTTTTTTTGTTTTGTTTTGTTTTTGTTTTTGTTTAACGGGATTGAACCAAACCAGGCGCACTGAAAATACTACATATTAAAAATTTGGTATAAATAATAACGTGTTTAAAAACACATTTAGGTAGGGCTCATTGTAATTGTGCTATTTTCTTTCTTGAAAATTAGAGTTCATGAATTTTTGCACAGTACATGATTTTATCTCTAAAATAATTATAAACATTCAGGAGAAATTATATTTGACTTTATTTCACATTTAGTCTAAGATTTTATCATTTTAATTGTCCTTGTGGTTATTTGTGTGTGAGAGGAGCATTCTGCATCCTAAAAGTTAACCCAGTTTTCTTTAATTGAGGGAGTGGAATCAGAAATAGAGTCCTGGGGCAAAGATTGGGAAGGAAATTGAATAGCAGCTCCATTTAGTTTTCACAGAGTTAAAAGTACAAATGATCTATTAGAATTCCAGAAATGCCTACTCCTACTCATCAAACATTTTAAGAATTGTTTTACTTTGCTCAAAACACCTTCACTACCTCCCAGATGTCAACCAAATAGAATTTTCATTCTGCATATGGAATCCAAGGCTATGGAAAGGTCATGGAAGACCAATCCCTGGTTCCACCACTTACCAATGATGACTTTGGGCAAAGCACTTCTCTCTGAGCTTCTAATGTCTTAGCTGTTTCTTAAAAAATACACAGGAAGAATAACATCTTGGTCATAGATTTGTTGTAGGAAATAAATGAAATAGAATGTTGAACACACTATATGTATGGCATATAGTGGATAGTTTAATAGTGGAAGCCATTCATTTTATGTGTTATTATTTTATATGTTACTGGATTGTAATTTAAAAGATCATTGTTGTGTTTATTTTTATTTTTCTAGTATCTATTCACTGGATGTTTATTGAAGGCCTACCATTGCCAGGCATCATGCTGGGGATGGAAAGGCCAAGGGTGGAAGAGGAAATGTAGCATCTATATCCCACCCACCACTCAATCCTCACCTGAGGTGCTTTCCCTATTTCCTCCTGTTTCTCCAGCCACATTTTTCTTCCTCTCAAATGTCCTAAGATGGTTGCTTCCTAGAGGCCTTTGTGCCCTCTGTTTTCTCTGCCTGCAGTGCTCTTCACCCACAGCACTGCCTGAATGGCTTAGCCTTGTAGTTCAGGTCACAGCTTAAAGTCCCCTTCCCAGGATCCCTGGGTGGCGCAGCGGTTTGGCGCTTGTCTTTGGCCCAGGGCGCGATCCTGGAGACCCGGGATCGAATCCCACACATCAGGCTCCCGGTGCATGGAGCCTGCTTCTCCCTCTGCCTATGTCTCTCTCTCTCTCTCTCTCTCTCTCTCTCTCTCTCTCTCTCTCTCTCTGTGACTATCATAAATAAATAAAAATTAAAAAAAAAAAAAAATTTAAAAAAAAAAAAAAAAAAAAAAAAAAAGTCCCCTTCCCAGAGAGGGCTTTCTTGCTAGATGCATTGGTATACCTTTTTTTGGATAAATGCTGAATTGCAAAGTGTTAGATTCAATATTTAGTTCCTTATAAAATGAACATCTGGATTAAAAACATAAATCTAATGTGTGAATAAATAATTGAATTATTTCTACAATTTTGCCATGGGAGATTTTAGAAGTTGATTTGAGAAGTTTGAAACCACAGTGCAAAAATAATTTTTCAGCACTGCTGGCCACTAGGCTGTTCCTTCAATCACTATGATGCTACTTCCTACTAACTTCAGTAAAGGAGCAAAATGGTTTTGGGTTTCCTGATCTTTCTCCGATAACCTCTGCTTGTCTTTATGCCCCTTGTACTCTGTAGCTATGACTGGACTAATGGTGGTTCATCACAAGTGGTGTTAAACATGCTTATTTTTATCTTATCAGGAAATTTTGAGGTGTGAAACTTGGCATACTATTTTTAATGCATCTTATCAAGATGCAAAGAATTTTAAAAGAGGATATTATCAAATTTACAACCTAAACAGAATTTGATAGCTAAAACATAAATATACATCCTAAAGGGTTTTTTAAAAATCTGCTGATCTATTTCCTTATTTATTTAATTAGTTGAAAGTTTTTCACAATTGTGTTTATGTATAAATAAAATTAATAGCTTTCATAATTATCATATAGTATAGCAGTTATTCTTATGATAATAAACACATACTTTTATTTTAATAGACTGAGGAATTCAAAACATAAAGTAGATTTATACCCAAATTATAATACTTACCTATAGTTGAAAATGAATACTCAGACATTAACAATAAAACTTAATGGCATATCTTGTTTGTATCATTGATGTTGTTACTTGGATTAGTAATGTTGGAAACCTAGATAATTACTGACAAGTTTAAGATGCCAAAAATGATCTTGAAGTAGGCATTCAGCTATTTTTGCCTTCCAAAGTCTGAAATCAAAGACAAATATTGGCATATTCTGTCTGAATATGAAGACCCAAAGAAAAATTTAAGGAGTCTCTACTTACTGTCATTGTCTCCAACAACAGATTCCTTTTTTTTTTTTTCCAGATTCCTGTTTTATTATCATTAGTATGCTAATTACTGGCTGATTTTTTTCCTTCTTTTTAAAATTTTCTGTTTTTCCTTCTTGAGAATGCTGCTTAATGGGAATAGAGACCTTGTCTGTCTCATTCAGCTGTGTCTCCTAAACCCAGAAAAGCATCTGGCACATAGAGGGTGCCCCATGTTTCCTGAGTAGATTGGGAGATGAATGGATGAATGAATGCTATGGTAGTGCAGGTAAGAAATGATGGTGGCTTGGACTTCTGCCAAAGAAATGGGAAGGTAATAGATTTTTTTTTTGCATACAGAATCAACTGGACTAGCTAACAGATCAAATGTGGAAGATCAGGGCACATTATCAGGGTTAGATTCCATGACTGTGGACTGAGAAACTTTTGTATCTTCAGTGTTTAGTATCCAGCCTAACACATAGTTAGGTGCCTTATAAATGTTTGTTAAATTAATGAATTGACTTGAGCGTGGACTTCAATTAGTAGTTATGATGATGATGATAAGTACCTATGGACATTCTGGACAAAATTTCCCCAGATCTGTGCACACCACTGAGGCTTGATGCCCACATTCTTTTCTCAGTGGCTGAACAAGGCAGGCTAAGGCTGCTGACTGGCAACTGTTGAACATTACTGCTCTGGAGAGAGACACAAAAGTATGATTGCTATTGCTATCACTTAACTTGTGGTTTCAACCAGGTTGCTATAAAAGTAAGTGGTTTGCAGTTCCTCACCTTCTTCCCTGGAGAAAAATGAAGAACACTAATTCAGAAAAATATGGTAAAATTTCAAATTAATTATTGGAACAGTATCTGAATCATGAAAAATTCAGTTTCCAAAAGAAGATTAAAAAAAGAGCATACGGCGCTAATTGTCATAGAGTCCTTGTTACATTTTATAGATTTTTCATTTTGTAAAGCAGTGAATCATTTAAAAGGAAAAGTTGAGCAGTAGTTCCAGTGAAAAGTTAAATTAATACAGACATTAGCCCAGGCTTTCGTGTATGATATTGGCAGGCTACACAAAGCTCTTGCTCCTGTGGACACAGCACGTGAGAAGACAACCTCCCAATTTCTTTGCTACTAAAGTCATTTACTAGAATGTGAACCCTGATGTGTCCTTGTCCCTGGAAATCATTATGTAGGCTACATGGGTTTGCTGGCCCTCCAATTAGCCAGTTTTCCTGCCTGATTTTTTGAGAAAGGGACAAAGCTATTTGAATGCAGTAGTATCTTGCACAATATGGAGTCTTTATCACTTTCCCCCTGTCGATGATTTTACAAATAATGATGTGGAGAGCACGGGGAAGATAACCATTTCAGCATGTGGCCACCAATCATCTCTTATTGTTTTCAAAGAATGGGCAAGTGTTATTCTACACTTTGGGTCAAAAGAATTTTTAAAAAATTGGCTAGAGTTATATGCACACGTATGTAGAAAAGTTTCATTTTTAGAATCAACAAAATCGTAGTCCCCTCTTGTAACTGACCTCTCGATTTCAAATTTGCATTACCTGAAATGAGTCTGAAATGCTGGAAGCCTCATCTCTTTCCCCACCCTCCCTGCCTGGGCTTTCATTGGATTTTATGGACTTCTGGTGACAAGCAGGACAGCACAGGGAAAATAATAGCCTTTGGAAAGGACAAGCTTGACTTCAAATCTTGGCTCAGCCCCATGATTGCTGTTAGATCTCAGGGAAGTGGCTTATCTTCATCCGTGGAATGGGTTTCATAATAAATACCTTGAGAGTTAATAGGTAGTGTGTGCACTAAGCTGTGGTCGTGTCACAAGTGATCACAGCAGTTGTTGTGGCCTCACAGCACCCTGATTTGTGCATTTATCAATAGGACCACCTTCCTTTGAGTTTTATACTGTGAGACTGGCTCTCACAGATGAGATGCCAGATGAATAAGTTCGTCTGATATATTTAAATAATGAGTCCAATTACTCAAAAAAAAATCTCCCTGCTGTTCCTCATTTATCCATTTAACAAAAATGAAACTGTGATATTATTATGTGCCAGACACATGAGTCAGTCAAGCTGCTTTAGAAATCTCCTTGCCTTGGGATGGCTGGGTGGGTTAGTGGTTGAGCACCTGCCTTTGGCCCAGGAGTCCCAGGATCAAGTCCCACATCAGGCTCCCTTCATGGAGCCTGTTTCTCCCTCTGTCTGTGTCTCTGCCTCTCTCTCTCTCTCTCTCTCTCTCTGTGTGTGTGTGTGTCTCTGTGAATAAATAAATTAAATCTTAAAAAAAAAAAGAGAAAGAAATCTCCCTGCCTTTTGGAAGACCATGTCAAACTATCTTTTGGTATTTTCCTTTAAATCCAAGGTATCTTTTATTTAAATATGTATATTCATTTCCATATTAACCCATTTGTTAACAGCTACTACTTTGGAAGGCATGGTGACAGCATTGACTGAACAGCACACAGACTGCTAGGAATTTGCAATCTGATAGTTGATGCAGTTGTATGCAAAGTATTTCAAACAAGAAATTTGATAAACACTTTCATAATTTAGGTCTGAAGTATTACAGTTTATTATCTCCTGTGACAGAGGCCATATTAGATTTGAGGAATCATAAAGAAAAATCTATGTATATAGCATGTCCTTCACTTACATAGGATTACAACTCTAGACATCAAAATATACCATTTTTATGTTCAATAGAGTGCCTAAAACAGTTATGTCTAGAAATATATGTCCATTTTTACATGATAGAGCATGGATAACTGGTACCTTCAAATAGTATATAAAATTTCATTTCAGTCAAAAATCTTAATATTTTTCCCCTATTGAACATTCAACCAGAGCTACTGAAAACATAGATGGAGAATGCTAGTGAGTGTGAGCCTACAAGGCTTTGGACACAACTGCTGGAGCAGTGAGAATTTAGGAATGCAGGAGAGGGTCCAATGCTTGGTCACCCCAGAGAGAAGTGAGACATTTGCCCAGATGCAGATTGGGGAGCCTGTTGACCCAGCAGGATTAGGGGTAGCTGAGGAAGCTAGGAGTATGTGCAAGGCCTAAACTCAGGGCAGGGGGAAAAACCCAGCCTGCTCTGGGATCTAAGGGTAATTAAAAGCCCCTCCTGATAGGAGTGACCTAGTCATCTGAATGCTCAGAATACTATATAGAATATCCCATGGTTAATCTGTTCAATACTAATTAAGTGTCTACTATGTGCAAAAATTCTATGCATGTGGGCATTTCACATGGCCTTAAATTCTGCTTTTATTCTCCTCAAGAGAGCCCACCAGTAGGATCTTGTTGTTAGGGAAAGAAAAGTGCTCTGTTTGTCATTTCTGAACTGAAATGCTTCCATCAACCTTGAATTACAGGAAAAGTCTCCTATACTTAGCCATTGTTTGCATCATCATCGTCATCATTATTCCAGGCTCCTGAAAGAGAGCCGAAAGTGCTTCTTTTAATGCCAACTGTGATTTGCATGTTCATAGAAGGTTTGAAGTTTCAGAAATTAAATGTCGGGGTGTAAAATTTTCTTGAAGGAAGAAAGTATGATTGCATCGAACTTTCAAAGTACAATCAAAGTCTAAAGGAAATATAATTATTATTGTCGGTTTATCACTTCAAACATGTTGTTGTAAATGTCATTATATCAGATGAGTTTGGTAACAGGTTTTCCATTTTGCACTTTATTTGACAAGGTGATTCATTGTTTAGTGCAGTTTAAGATGTCAGTCCTTCTGGAAGGAATTGAGCTGAGCTGATGTGTGTAAGAACATTCTTCCATCAAAGTATATGATTAAAGAACGGTTAGGCTCCTGAAATATTGTTTCCAAACTTGCTTTGAATAAGTGTAGTTTCTTTGTCGAGATATAATTTATCACAGTGTGCCGCATCTGGGAAAGTGTACATAGCCTATCCATGCTGCCTAGGTACTCTGTATAGCACCAAGCCTGTGCAAGATGATCCTACTTTGGATAAGTTTGTCTGCATCATGGAAACCTATCAAGTAATTGAAATTGTGTACTTTTGTTTTGTTTCAAATAAAATATTTCCCAATGAAAGAGGATGATAGAGCAAACACTTGGTTCCACATTATTACATGTAGTATTTGGATTAGTATGCGTTGGTTACTCAATAGTAGAGATTTTACAACAGAGCATCTAGCTTTTTAGCACCAAAAGGGGGCCAGGCAGGTCCTTCTTTTTGCCATTTTGATGCTGCCCAAAGCATTTCCTTGTTTTATTTTTGTTATCTTCCTATATCAGATTCTGAATAAGAACACAGGATCTTCAGAATAAAGATAACCATTTGTTATCTATCTGTATCTATAGACCTACAAGGGGACAGCACTGAGCTAATTAATAATCTATCATATTCAAAGCAATTTTACAAATTATTTGCATCCTTATTATATAATCAAGGGATCTAAGCTTTGAAAGGGTAAATGATTCGCCTAAAGACATACAAATGGTGAATGGCAGGGCTGGGATTTGAACAGAAGCCCTGTGAATCCAAATGCCCAGAGCGCTTCCTCTACTGTGTCTATGTCCAAAAAATATCAAGCTTACCCCCTTTTTAGCAGTTTTTTCAATGGGTTTTACTGCTTGCCTGGGCAATACCTATATTAATATATAGTATCTGTTAAAATTCCACTTGGTGTCTGACAGAGGGTCTTGTTTTAGGAGCAGTTGTATATATGAAACAAAAGCCATAAGGCAGACTATTTCTTCTTTTCTTTCACCAGATTGAAAAAAAAAAAAAAAAAGCTGCTTTCAAGAAAGGTCAAAATGTCCCAGGCCTCTTAGACGGAAGTATAAGAGAACTCCCAAATACCTTCCAAATCACATTACTGAAAATTAACTAGAGATAGGGCAGTATGCGATAGAATTCCTTATTTAAATTTAACAGTGATGATAGATAGATAGATAGATAGATAGATAGATAGATAGATAAACTGAATAGTCTTCTTACAAGATACAGTGACCGGCATTTAAGAGCATAAAATAATTGTGATGTATATATGCACTTGCCATTAAAAAATGACTGTTATGTCACAGCTGAATAATATCCTCGTCAATGATGAAAGCAGAGGCAGACTTGACACTATGTCGATCCAAGATTGAAAAACTTTCAAGGTCTTTCCATTCACTTTGAGGCTGGGTAAGTCCAGGTTAATTTTCAGTCTTAGCCCTGCCTGTCTCAGCTCTGCTGCTAGGCATGGAGTCAAGACACCAAATTTTGGACCCGCTTGCTTAAGTACTTGGGTATCTCAAACTAGGAGAAAGGTTGAGGTGACTTCAGATTTATGTTACTGCACTGGAAGCTTTGAAATCTGAGGTTTGTATGTACATTTGACCATTAGTTTCTTGGCTTAAATGTTACCATCTCTGAGTAAGAGGGCTTGTTTTCATTTCCATTTAAAAAATTTTTTTTAATATTTTATTTCTTTGAGAGAGAGAGTGTGCAAACACAAGCAGGGGGTGGTGGGGAAGGGCAGAGAGAGAGAGGGAGAAGCAGACTCCCTGCTGGGCAGGGAGCCCCATGATACGGGGCTGGATCCCAGGAGTCCGAGATCAAGACCTGAGCTAAAGGCAGAGGCTTAATAGATTGAGCCACCTAAGCACCCTTCTTTTACATTTTTAAGAAATGTATCTGTATGCATATGTCTGTCTACATACACCTATCAACAAACACATACTTTATGGTTTTAAATTCAATAATAGAATTAAAATAGTCATCATACATTCTAGAAATAACACACTGCTCAGCAATCAATAGAGGATTCGAGGACAGTGAAATGCTTCATCTCTGAAGCATAGGTTCAGATCCCAGCTCTATTTCTATACTATTTCTGGGACTTTGGAAAATTATTTAACTTTTCCCTCAGTTTTCCCATATTTAAATTGTGTCTATTTCATAGGCCCATATGAGTTCATATTTATAAAGCACCTAGTATTTAGACACATAGCAAGTGCTATTTGCTTAATAAATAAGGTTTTTCCAAGAAGCAACATGATTATATGTCATCTCACACCTGTTAGAATAGCTGTCATTGGAAAAAAAGAGAGAGAGAGAGAGAGAGAGAGAGAGAAGAAGAAGTAACAAATGTCAGCAAGGATGTGGAGAAGAGGGAATGCTTGTCATTACTGGTGGGAATGCAGACTGGTGCAGCCACTCTGGAAAACAGTATAAAGATTCCTCAAAAAATTAAAAATAGAACTACCGTATGATCCATATGATCCACTTCTGGATATTTATCTTAAGAAAACAAAAACACTGACCTGAAAATGTATACATAAAATAGAATACTGTCCAGCCATAAAAAACAAGGAAATCCTACCATTTATACCATTTATGGCAATACTGCTGGACCTGATGACATTATACTAAGTGAAATAAATCAGAGAAAGACAAATACTGTATGGTTTCACAGATTTGTGGAAGCTAAGAAACAAAAGCAAGCTCACAGTTATAGATAACAAATTGGTGGTTGCCAGAAGCAGGAGTTGGGGGTAGGCTGTGGATGAAATGGGAGTCAAAAGTTCTAAACTTTCAGTTATAGAATAAATAAGCCATGGGGATGTAATGTACAGCATGGTGACTCTAGTTAATAATACTGTGTTGTATATTTGAAAGTTGCTAAAAGAGCAGATTTTAAAAGTTCTCACAAGGAAAAAAATTAGTATCTATGTATGGTGATGGATGTTAACTAGATTTATTGTGGTGATCATTCGACAATATATCCAAATATCGAATCACTATGTTATACACCTAATATGTTATATGTCAAGTATGTCTCAATAAAAAAACACATAACCATAATGGTTAGAAAAAATATGCTTAAAAGCATATTTTGAGAAGCATTAACTCTTTTGAAGTTATACTTGGTCCTTTGAAGGAAATAATAAAATTTGAAGTAGAAATCAACTTTTAATGTGAATTGGCTTCTATATAAGAGTGCCTACAGAAAGAACTAGAATAATGTACATAGTGCAAATTGGTCTCACTATTATTATTCTGAACTATTGTTCTTAGGAACAGTAAGTAGCAGTGGTCAGAGAATTAATCTGCTTGAATCCAAGACCAACAAGTTATCTAATGCCCCTGAGCTTCAGTGTCTTCATCTATAAAATAGAAATACTAGTATCTATCTACCTGTTAGGCTGTTGTGAGAATCAAATGAGATAACATTCTTCAGGACCTATTAAGTATAGGGGCATCTGGGTGGCTTGTTCAGTTGAGCATCTGACTCTTGATTTCTTTAAAAAAATATTTTATTTATTTATTCATGAGAGACAGAGAGAAAGAGAGACAGACAGAGGCAAAGACACAGGCAGAGGGAGAAGCAGGCTCCATGCAGGGAGCCTGACATGGGACTCAATCCCAGGTCTCCAGGATCATGCCCTGGGCTGAAGGCGGTGCTAAACTGCTGAGCCACCCAGGCTGCCCTGACTCTTGATTTCTAATCAAGTCATGATCCCAGGGTCATGGGATTGAGCCCCGAGTTGGGCTCCATGCTCAGCAGGGAGTCTACTTGAAGATCACTCACTCTCCATCTCCCTATGCCCATCTCCTCACCCCACTCATCCTCTAAATAAACAATTTTTTTAAAAAAATTTAAAAAAATTTTAAAAAATTAAAAAAAGGACCTATTAAGTATAGTGCTTTACTCAACAGCAGCTCTAATTTATAATTTCATTATTTGAGTCCCTTGTTCACTGTTTCTCACCTATTTGTTAAGAGTAAGTGTAAATGGCATCTACTGAGTACACTTACAATGAAATAATACATTAGGATGTCAGTAAGAGGTGAGTAGCCAATATGCATATATGCAGTGATGGCCAGATGTTCCTGGAATAGTTTGTCACTTTTTAATTTCTGTTTTTCTTTAAAATGTGGATAAATCACAGTGAATTTAAAAAGCCAAAAATTTAAAAAGAAGATAAAATAAAATACTGAGGAAATAGGAAACCAGCCCTGAGAAAGAGACAGAAAACAATGACCTTATTTATGCAGAGAGACTGACAAGTGACTTACTTGAGATTTTGAAGGATAGTTTTTATGAGAGTGTTGACTTTCATTTATAAGAAGATAAAGGAGCTGACTATAATGAGCAGAGAGTCAAGTGGTCCACGTAGAGACTGTACCTGTTGCATAACAGTCTTTGAACAAACTTTAGAAATCTTCAAACAGGGATCCCTGGGTGGCGCAGTGGTTTGGCGCCTGCCTTTGGCCCAGGGCGCGATCCTGGAGACCCGGGATCGAATCCCACATCAGGCTCCCGGTGCATGGAGCCTGCTTCTCCCTCTGCCTGTGTCTCTGCCTCTCTCTCTCTCTCTGTGACTATCATAAATAAATAAAAATTAAAAAAAAAAAAAAGAAATCTTCAAACAGGATGTTTGGGTGGTTGAGTGTCTGCCTTTGGCTCAGGGTATGATCCCAGAGTCCTGGGATTGAGTCCTGCATCAGGCTCCTCACAGAGAGCCTGCTTCTCCCTCTGCTTGTGTCTCTGCCTCTCCCTGTGTGTCTCTCATGAGTAAATAAATAAAATATTAAAAAAGGATAAATCTTCAATTATACAGTAAACAACTACTATTCTGGATATTTAATCTAATGCCTGGGAATAAAAAACTAGACCTAACAACCACTTGCTACTCTACGATTTGATTTATATACTTAAGACTAGGGCTTCCCCCGGCCAAAAAAAAAAAAAAAAAAAAACCAAAAAACTAGGGCTTCCCAAACTTGGTTCTGACAGACACCAGAATATGGTGTGACTGTCAAGCTAGGGCTGGATCCTCTAAGCCCCCATGGTGGCCCAGAGGGCATATCCCCATGACCAGCCTCCTTCATTTATTCCAGAGTATGAGATCATCACTTCTTATGCACATCATGAGGTAAAAAATACAGGAAATCCTTGACTTGGTTGTGTAATGTACTGAAAAAGAGCTGGTATCTAAACATAAATACATTACCAATCAATTGAGAACGTTTTGGAGGTTAAATATAACTCCATGATCCACATGTGGGAGCCATGACAGAAATGAAAAAAATTAAGGAATTTACAGTGTTCATGATTCAGACTCTAGATGTTCTTTAGATTTTAGAGGAATTTAGATTAGAGGAATCCAACTGAAACATTGCAATGGCCTGGCCAATGTGACAAGGTCTGTAATTTTATGGCATGCATGGTGCTGATGAAGCCCATGCATTTTCAAACTCTGTACCTTGAAAATCCATAGTGATAGGATCCCAAATTTTCTTGACTGAAGAAAAAAATAGCTTCTTGAGCTAAAAGACACAGATCACCTTCATCACAACCTTCGACTTTTTGCTTCTTTCTTCTGTGTCTCCAAACTGTATGGTTAGGAACTTTATTTTTGAACATAACCACAGTAGGAAATATTCACCCATTTATTCATTTACCCAGTACTTATTAATTCTTTTTTTTAAACAAAAATTTAGAGTATTCATATATTTATAGAATGATTGTTCAAAGCTTTGGATGATCCAATATTACAGAAAGTTAATTGGGCCTATAAGATATATGTTAAAATAACTATAAGAGAGTATATAAGAAGAGGCATGAGGATAGATTGAGAATTAGGTTTGGATAATTGAAATGGAGAAATCAGCATGCAGAATGTATTTCTGAAGATAAAATGCAGTCTTTCAATCAGTAAGAAGCATTTTAAGACTTTTCATGAAATGTATTGATTTATCATTGGACATTGAATCCATAAAAAGGCGTAAGTGTATGATCTCAACAGAGATTCAGGGCTTATAATTCTCTCTCAGAGTCATTACTGCTGAACAATATGGCACAAGTTAACATGGATAGAAAAGGCCTTCCTTTTGACAGATGAAATGTCTATTTTAAATGGCATAAAACAGGGCTGGATCCCAAGTGCCCTCCTTTTAATTTTATAACTAAAGAAATTGTTTGTTTTTAGATGACCTAGCCACAACAAGACAGGTACCTCTTATGTGTTGATGACACTCCTTCCTCTTTGGTCACAGAAGTGGTTTTGACAAGCAATTCACCCTATTGGCCAACTTATGCTAGGGATAGCTGCTAAATATTAATTCTCCTAAAAACAAATAATCAATTTGGGCAGGCACACTTTGACATCTAAATGGATGATATTAACCTGGTCTGCTCAACTGATTGCTATATGTAGCTCTTTAGGATAATAATTTGTGATTTACGTGGTTAACCCTTGGTATGCAGCTGGTCTCAAAATTAAACATTTTACAGAGGTCATGTTAAGGATCTTCTGTGGTCAGAACAGATCAACAGATCTTTGGTACTTCTTATCCTCAAAACCTTCCAAGGCAGGCCATTTCTTTTGTGTTTTATGGTACATAATTCTAGCATTGCCATCAGTTTGTGCAGGCACTGAAATGCTTTGTGAGAATTGCCCTTGATCTGTTTGAAAGTGCTCAGTTAGCTCACTGTCGTCGAGAGGTAAAATGGCTCTCCATTAAGATAAAAATATCAGGCAAGTCCTTTTATCTTCACAAGGAAACAGCATCTTTGTCATCCACACATTGGATCTTTTTTCAATCAGAAACATGTACTACCTGTGAGGAGAACCGGAAAACATTCTCAATTTTGAATTGTCTATTATTCATCTTCAGTCAAAAGCCTGGCTGAGACTGTTGATACTTAGAAGAGAATATCGAAGGAACCCACCATTCACTCATCTTCAAAATTCTCCAAAATTGGAGCTCCTGGGTAGCTCAGTGGTTGAGCATCTGCCTTTGACTCAGGTTGTGATGCCCCATCCAGGGTTTGAGCCCTGCATCAGGCTTTCATAGGGAGCCTGCTTCTCCTTCTGCCTATGTCTCTGCCTCTCTCTGTGTGTTTCTCATGAATAAATAAAACCTTTAAAAAATTCTCCAAAATGCTACTGTATTACTGTATTTTCATTTAAGCCTATTGTAAGAAGTAGGTGCACGCTTCTTAAAAAAAAAAATTATAGTTTTTACTAGTCAGTGGTAACCAAATAAAGAGCCACTGGGCAAGTTCCTCTCAAAGCTCAGGTGTAGTTGAAAGTTACTTCTTGTTATTAGACAAAGAATATTCTCAATGGTCATGTTTTCTTCTTTACCTTGATTGCAGAGAAGCTCAGAGTGAGTTTTTATGCTTTAGTTTCAGTACTTTCCTTTAGTCTGGATTTTTAAATAATTATTTGTTCATTTTTAAAAATTTTTTGGCTTGAGACTTTTATTATATTAATGATTTCCATGTAATTGTTTTAATTTTTATTGTAAGTTGCCTCACATCACACATCACTTTTAGAAGTAATGTCTGAGAAATATCTGTTCAACACGGAGTCAGTACTAGTTCCTAGTTTGGAAGAGTGTCTTAGAAAGTACAGTCAGTGAAATACTTGCAAAAGAATAATGTGGGGTATTTGTTGTACCCAGATATCTCGGCTCTACCCCAGGCCCACTGGATCAGAATAAAGGTGGAAACTGGAAATCTTCATTTTCCCAAGCTTCTCAGGTGAGTCTTTTACAGACTAAAGACTGAGAATCCCATAAACCACCTTCAAGAGGATAAACATCTGATATTTTACAAGCACAATCTTCATCTCCAGTAGGGCACAAATTTAGATATTCACAACGACTTGATTAAATCAAATGTGTGAGAAAAAAATGATACATACTATGAATGACTCAAAAATGAATTTAAAAAATTATTGCTATGAACCAGGAGTCAAGGGGGTCTTGCCATCAGGATGGCAGTGGGAATGGAAGGTACCTAAATGGGATTTCAAAATTTGGGGAAGAAGGAACACCTGAACTTTTCTAGTCACATTTAGGAAATTAGAGGGAGGTGGGAATCAGAGCTATTCTGGAGTTTGAATCTTGAGCCAGTGGGAAAATGTTAATGTCATTATCTGAGATAGAGAATCATATAAAAGAATGAAAAATTACATGATTGGTTTTAAAGTATGAGTTCTGAAGTGAACTATTGGGTGGAAACCCAGGCGGGTAAAAAGAACTTAGATCTAGAATTCCTGAGAAAAATGAAGCTTAGTGATAAAATGCTGGCAAATTATAACTAGAGGTGAGGTGAAATTATGGAAGTAGGAAATAACTCTGATGAGAACTAAAGAGGGAAAAGAGAGGAAGCCTAAGAAGGAAATCTGGAGAAAGACTTGTAGTAGAAAAGGCAGGAAGAAGACATGTGTCAAAAAGGAAGAGGTAAGGGAGAGAATTGTGGGCTTCAGAAGTCAAGAAAAATGGCTTTCTAGAAAGGTTTCAAGTGCCCGATGCTTTTTTGCTGTCCAGTAGGCTTATAATTTCCTGAGGAATTATATTTGAGCAGTTTCAGAGGAGGGAGGGGGCAGGAATAAGACTACAGAGGAAGAATGAATGGGAAAGATACACTAGCATAAAACTTCTAAGAATTCAGATAGTGTAGGCTGGAGACATATGATGGTAACATGATAAGGAAAAAGGATTGAGGACACAGCTGCTGCTAGGCACTACAATGTCTTTCTGAAAATGATGAAAACTTGACCCTGAGTGGACATATTCCCACATGGGGGCTGGCATGACTTGGTCAGTGGAATATTGGATGGATTTTATCCTGACTGGCCGTTCCAGCTGGGCGTCTTGTGGCAGTGCACAGAGGCAACACTTGAGAGAAAGCATTTGATGACAGCAGATATTTAAGCATGTTTCTAGGCCTAGGAAAAGTTTCCAATTATTGGTGGGGGTAGAAGTAGCATGGAGTGTAATTAAGAGACAGGGGCATAGGGATAACTCCTAAAGGAAAATCAAGAGAAACATGAAATTATGGACTCAAAACATAGCTGCTCTTGGACAATAAACAGAGCAGATATGGCCATTTACACCAACACTTTACTTGAAAAAAATCTCTCGTCATTAATCCTTGTATGTAATGTAGGGATGGAATGTACTCCAAATCTCCTTTTGTGGTTACAAAAGAACTTCAATGAAGTTGTGACCAGTGAATGCCATATAGTCACAAAAAAGATTGAGGCACATCTCTATGAAATGACACGGAGTGATTTCTGGGGGGACAATATTAAACTTAAAAAATCAAAGGCAAAAGACACAGTAATATGTTATCGTTTGTGCTAGAAGAGAAAATAAGAGTGTATACATCATTTACATATGTCTGCTTATTACAGAAAGAAACAAAGGACAGATAAGGCAGAAGACAATGAAACTGTGCACTTACAAGACTGAGGGGTATTGAGCTTGATGGGATGGAGAAGGGGTAACAGTGTTTTGAATATAACTTTTTGTGTAGTTTTGACTTTAGAAACCATGTTAATATCCAAAAAATAAAATTAACTCAATAAGAAGAGAAAGGAAGAAAAACAATAACCTAAAACTGAAAAGAAATGAAAACAAATGAACTTAATTTTATTTTAAATGAATATCATAACTGAAGGAAGAAATAAAAAAGAGAGAAAAAGAAGAAAGGGGAGAAGGCAGGGAAGAAAAGCAGAAGGAAGGGAGAAAAGAGGAGAAAGAAGCCAATAATTTAGTGACAAAATCATGTAGGAACTTTGAAGCAGAGTATTTAACCAAACTCCCTCAGTCTTGAGCAGAGTGAAGTGTGTAGGAAGACAAATGTGGGGGTGGGGGAATTGCAAGTGAATCCTGAACTCTTTCCAGGTGGTTGTTCATTAAAATGCTTCTGAAGCAATTTCTGAAACTATTTTAAAGGTATTCTATTATTCAACAAATGAGTAAATTTATTGATATTGCTAGTATCCAGGATGGTCATGCTGGAAGAATGGAAATAGAAATACGGAGTAGGAACAGTCAAGAATCTTGTGGGAGAGATTGAAATTGAAGGAATTGGTAGGTACTCCTGATTTCTGAAAAAGTAGGTATATGTGTATATACATGTTTGTGTATGTGTGTATGTGTATTTTTGAATATGCTTTGTGTATATAACTGTATGTGCGTGTACATATATGTGCATACACATTCATGTATTTCCTAGCTCTGTTGGATGAAAGCCTCAAGAAGCAAAGACAGCCCCATAACCATACATATACCTAGCACTCAGATCTTTGTCTCTAATGCAGTCCCTACTAAAAAGAAACAAGACTCTTCAGAGAAATGGGTGATTTAAGGATTGGGACTGGTAGATTAGCCTAAAACACTTTATTATACCAGAAAGTAATAGATTGCTTAAGAGATGTCATAAGGATTCAAGAGCTAGATTGAAGAAGTTCACACTAGCCAAATCTGGGACAGTTTCTTCACCAAAATAATTTAAGTGCAGTGATGAATTGTAACTAATGGGGGAAAATTCATTATTTTTTTTTATCTATACTAGATGAAGAAATAGGGGGAAAGGGAAGGATTTAACTTACAGTAGAATACTAAAGCCAGTTGGTAAATGGTAGCATTAGAAAATCATAATTTTGCAACCATCTTGGCAAGGATCAGATTAAACAAAAATTATCAACGAATGCTAAATATATGGAAAATTTTGAGGCAGAGCAGAATATTCATTTACTGCTTAAAGTGTTTCTCCACAAAATGATCAAAATTAGCATCACTAAAGGGGGACAGATGGACACTGTGTGTCTCAAGATTGATAACCAAAGAAGGACAGAAGACCAATATTCCTATTGAAAATGCATGGCTTCAATTTAATCATGAGGAAAGATAAGATGAAATGAAGAATAATGCATTTTTAAAAGGGATTGGGAGAAGATCTATTCTTCTTAATTATCAATGTCATAAAAAGACAAAGAAAGGCTGGGGAAATGTTTACAGATTAAAGGAGGCTAAAGAGATATGACAACTAAATTTAATACGTACTTTGCGTACTGAAGAAGGAAGAAATGCTGTAAGGGATATTATCAAGGAAACTGACAAAATTGGAATGTGAAAGGTAGATTAGATAAATTTATGATATCAATATAAACTTTTGGAAGTTGACAATTATATATGGTTATGAAAGAGAACATATCTATAGCCCTATTTAGAAATATACAATGAAATATTTGGGATAAAAGGCCATGATATATGTCACTTATCTTCAAAGAAAATAAAAACACTAATTTTTTTAACACTGATTTGAAAATAAGATGCACCTCCATGTTTACTGCAGTATTATTTACCATGGCCAAAATATGGAAGCAACCCAAATGTTCATCAATAAATGGATAAGGAAGATGTGGCATATACATACAATGGAATATTATTTGGCCATAAAAAAGAATGAGATCTTGCCATTTGCAACAACATGGATGGGCCTAGAGGGTATTATGCTCAGTGAAATAAGTCAGATGGAAAAAGACGAATACTGTATCATTTCACTTATATGTGGAATTTAAACAAAAATGAACAAAAAAAACCCAAGACTCTTAAGTACAGGTAACAAACAGGTTGTTGCCAGGGGCAAGGAATAAGGGGATAGGTAAAATAGGTTAAAGGGGATTAAAAGGTATGAACTTCCAGTTATAAATAAGTCACGAAGATTAAAAGTACAGTATAGGGAAGATAGTGAATAATATTGTAATAATGTTGGATGGTGACAGATGGTGACAACACTTATCATGATGGCACTGAGTAATACATAGAATTGTCAAATCAATATGTTGTGCACCTGAAACTAACATAACATTTTATGTTAATTATACTTCAAAAATAAAAAGGGAAATGGTAAAGCAGATGGGGTAAGATATTAACAATAGGTAAACCTGGTTAAAGTGTACTCTTTTCATTTTTGCAATAGTTTGTAAATCTGAAGTTATTTTATTATAAAAAGTCAAAAAACAATTGGATTTGTTATTTTAAATGCTTACAGTTAGGTGTGTTCCCAGGGTGAAATCAAACAAATATGATCCAGGAACACACTATCTTAGGAAATGTCTCTTGAAGATAATGAGAAATTTTGAGGTAAATTTTCTGGAAACTGAGACTTTCTTACTTACTCTCCAAGTGAGAGTATCTTTTGGGCAGAAAAGACCTATGTGAAAAAAAAATCACCAGAAGGATGCTAGGAAGACAGCCAATCCCACATTTTCATTTCATTAAACTAAAATTCAAGTTATAGTTTATAGAATTGTCTCTCTCTGCAGCCTCTTTCAGATAAGAACAAATGCATGGAAGGGAAATTGCATATTTTAAAGTATTTATCAAGCAAAAAGTAACGATAAAAATGTATGTTCCCACCAGAACATTAACCTCGTCCTTCATGATTAACTATCACACTTTTCTTTCATCACGCTCTGACCTTTAAGGTGTTCCTGTTGTGTATATTTTTAATGCCTAACTTTTCTGGAAAATGTGCAGAGGTCATAATGAGGCATAATTATATACAATATATAATTTTCTTTGGCCTTTTTCAAGTGCTAATTTAGCTATCATTTCTTCCTATAGAATTTTTATAAGAATTTTTTTTTTAAAGTGAAAGTCTTTTCTTCAGTTTTGGCATGAATTATAAGTAAGACAGACAGGAAATTCAGCAACACGTGTACGAATGTTAAGTGAACTCTGTAAAATAACTCCTTATTTATCTAGATGGGAAATGAGTTTCTCTTTTTTTTTAATTATCTTTTTTTTAAAAAAGATTTTATTTATTTATTCATGAAAGAGAGAGAGAGAGGCACAGAGACACAGGCAGAGGGAGAAGTAGGCCACAGGCAGGGAGCCCCACATGGGATTCGATCCCAGGTCTCCAGGACCACGCCCTGGGCTGAAGGCGGTGCTAAACCACTGAGCCACCCAGGCTGCCCGGAAATGAGTTTCTGAAGCAGGTTTTTCCCTTCACACTCTGCTTTTATGAAAAGAAAGCAAATAATAAGTAGCCTAGCTCTCTTCATCTTCAGTTTCCTTACTGTAAAATGGGTATCACCAATTAGCACAGTGCATGGTACATAGCAATCACTTGAGTGATAATGAGTTCTTTTATTATTTAGATTGGTTTAAACAATAATATCCAGAGTATGTTTACTGGCCTAGCCAGGTTTCCTATACTTATTTACAATACCAAACAATAATTGGTAATCACTATGGTGATGCTGAGTCATCAAAGATTAAATTTTGTTTAAAAATGTCTGAGTGGGGCACCTGGGTGGTTCAGTGGTTGAGCATCTGCCTTCGGCTCAGGTCCTGATCCTGGGGTTCTGGGATGGAGTCCTGCATTGGGCTCTCTGCAGGAAGCCTGCTTCTCCTTCTACCTATGCATCTCTATCTCTCATGAATAAATAAATAAAATCTATAAAAAAATTGCCTGAGTTTCCAGTAAGTCACAGATGACTTAAATAAGCAGA
Organism: Vulpes lagopus; assembly: GCF_018345385.1. Taxonomy (NCBI): domain Eukaryota; kingdom Metazoa; phylum Chordata; class Mammalia; order Carnivora; family Canidae; genus Vulpes; species Vulpes lagopus. The sequence goes on from NC_054829.1 coordinate 61,903,705, forward strand.
CCCTTAGGTTAACAAGAATATTCTGGTTGACAATCATTCCAAATCAGTTTTCTTTTCTTTTTTAAATATACTAGCAAATATTATTTCATTCCTATTGAAAATGCCTCTTGGCCTTTAAATAATTAGTAATTTTACTTTAAAAAATATTTTTACATACAGTCTGCAAGGAAAGGCACTACTGGTAAGAGAATGATCCTGAACCTAGAAAGTTATGAAAGTATTTAGAAGAGAGCCAAAATGTGTGTACATGTTAAAAAAAAATAACTGTTTCCTGAAAAGTTAGGGAGCTTTCAATTTACAAAACCTCGCTGTAAACATCATTAGTCATTTGAGATCAGCAGTGATAAGAGAACTTATATGAAGACTGATTTGATTTTCACACCACTTTAATGACAAGATAAATTGTCAGCAACTTGGATTTTTATATAAAAAGACACTTTAAAATAAATGAAACATATTTGCAAGCAAGCAAACACATACACACAGAGGAAATTATTTGTTTTGAGTTGCTGACAGTGTAAGTAACTTGATAAACTAATAGAACAAGACTAATTCTATAAACCTTTGAGTATTTTTTATAAACCAGTGGTTAGGGAATATTGGGATTTAAAGAGGATCTTACACGTTTTTATGTTCCTAATACCTTCTGTCATTTTAGTCCTCAAATAAATTTTGCTGAATAATGTTTGTTTTATGCATCTAATGGCCCATTTGTTTACAGGGAGTTAGGATGTATTTTTAATGGCAGGATAAATGTAAAGAAAAGAAATATTTTAATAATTGTAGTGTTGTTTCTTATTAAATCATATATTAGTTTTTATTAAATTGACAAAATTCATTATTGTATATCTTGATGATGTGGAAAAACATCAGATTATACATTGGTAATCTTATTCCAAATTTCCACATAAATTGAATGTAGAAGGGAAAGAGAGTAATGTCATGGTCAGCAAAGTTGATGAACATGGCAGCTTATGTGGTAGAGACACAAAAGGTTTTCTGTACATCTGGAAGATATTGATGTTCCAAATCTTATGCTTCTATAGTTAACCAGGGTGAAGTTATCTGGGCAAGCTCATCAGAATTGGCCATTTCTCCAATGTAAATTTGAGGCCAAGTTTTGTTGCATTTCACATTTGCTTCCCTTAAATTCACCTTTTTAAAGAACATACTTACCAGAAAGCTTGAGTTCTTCATCATCGTGGAGCATCCAAGGCTGTGCATTCATGCACAGGGGTGTCGATCCTCTTTTCTTTGGGAGTCCTTTCTGAGATATTAGGGCACTTCTTATCAACCAAGAGAGCATAAGTCTCAGTATCAGTGATTCTTAAACATGATGTCATAAGGTATTTGTAACCAATAATAAGGTACTAATATATAAAAATAATTTTTTTAAGTATGAATTAGGTTTGCTTCAAAGTTATAGAGAGAGTAATGTCATTCCATTTAGCTGCTTTATGATCCCCTTTACAAGTGGGAAAGAAGGGGGGGAAGTCTTTCCTCACTGGAAATTGTTTATTAATGTTTGGTAAAAGCCTGGAAATGCCTCACACATGTGCACATCTTCCAAGTTGTGTGTGTTACAACAGAAAAGAGAATGAGAGAAGTTGCTTTATGTAGGCCCTGTTTTACCTAAGAACACAAGAACAAGTAATCTTTGCATATTTTCTACTTCAGTGAGGGCCCATCAATCAAGGAACAGAATGGTCTCAAGGTATTGGCCAAAATGCCTTTGCTACAAGAAACCTTGACATTGGGACACTGGGATGCCTGGGTGGCTCTGGGGTTAAGAGTGCCTTCGGCTCAGGCACGATCCCAGGTCCAGGGATCTGGTCCCTCATCGGGCTCCTTGTGGGGAGCCTGCTTCTCCCTCTCCCTGTGTCTCTGCCTCTCTCTCTCTCTCTGTGTCTCTCATGAATAATAATAATAAAAAGAAACCTTGACATTATGAGCCGGATTTGCACACATCGTTGTGTTATTTTACTCTGAAAATGCAAATACATGACAAGTCTCATATTTAGGGCACATGGCTATATGAAAGGTATACGGTTGCTTTATAAGGAGGAGGAAGTGGCTATAAAACTTCCTTGAGTGTCCCCTCCACAGTCATGTTGCAGTGGGAAGTGGTAATGCTCTCGATGGTGAATTAAGGAAAAAAGCAAAAAGGGTGGTTACCATTTGAACATCTTCTGTTCAACAAGAATACCCACCTGTGGCCATACTTATTTCCTTGGCAAACTCAGATTGTTAATTATGACCAGTGTGTGGAAAATGAAAGTGTATCTTACACAATCAATGATCATGGTTTTTACCTTTGGGATGAAAAATAAATTTGTAAAAACGGACTCTTTGAAATGGCCCAGATTAAAAAATGCTTTATGAAAACATTTGGAGAAAAGATTGCAGTTTATTAGTGAATTGAAGTGAGTTTAGGTTATGTCAATTTTCCTGATGGTTCTGATTGAACTAATGGCTTAGTCTGTAATTGACTAACCCTCTAAATCAATCAAAGCCAGGCTGTAATAAATGAACTACATTTAAATCCTTAAACCAATTGTGGATGTGGAGCAATCTTTAAGTTTGTGTAATAAGGCATACTTTGGTAAAGGTAATATGAAACTGAAATTGAGAACTCAACAAAAATCTAGAAAGCAAAAAATAACAACTGCAGGTGCTAATATGTTACACTTATTTTGCAAATGAGAATCTACCTCTAAGAAAATGGTGTCAGAATTTAGAATACTGTAGACCTGAAATGGGAAAGCTTTTTCTGTCATGGACTGAACAGTAAATATTTTAGGCTTTGTATGCCACATGGTCTCTGTCACAACTACTTAGCTCTGCAGTTAGAGTGCAAAAGCAGCCATAGACAATATGTAAACAAATGTGTGTGGCTCTGTTCCAATAAAACTTTATTCATGGATACCAAAATTTGAATTTCAAACCATTTTCACATGTCATGAAATACTCTTCTGGGTTTTTTTTCCAGCCATTTAAAAATGCAAAAAACATTCTTCGATCATAGGCCAAACAATAAAAGGCAGTGTGCCAGATTTAGCCCAAACTGTAGTTTGTTGACCCCTGCCCTAAACTAATAAAGCATGAGCTTTAAGAGTAACGTGCAAACTTCGAGACACATCAAGAATGTCAGTGACTCATTCATTCTTCATTAAAGAGCAACTATTGAACACAACATCACCTATACACTATACTTGACAAAAATGTTTACCCTGAGTTGAATAATGAGAAAGCAACTGGACACATCCAGATTGTGGGTCATTTTATAAAAGTGGCCTGGACTTTTCAGAAATGTCAGTTATGAAAGACCAAAGAAAGAAAGAATAAAAGCATAGGGAAAGTGTTCAAATTGAGAAAGACATAAAAACTAAAGGCAATGCATGATTTTTGTTTGGATCTGGGATTAAAACAAAAAACAACTGTAAATGGACACTTTCAGGGCACTTGGAAAAATTTGAATATAGAGTTGATAGAGATTATCAGATATCACTGTATCAGTGTTACATTCTTTGGGTGTTAGGATGGCATTGTGCACTTGTAGAATAATACTTTTGTTTTCAGAATATATGTATGCTGAAACATTTGGATGAAGTGTTAGAATCTGCAATTTCAAATGGTTCAATCACACAAAAGTGTGTATGAGAGAGAGATGAAACAAATGTGGTAAAATATAAACAATAAATGTATCTGAGTGATGAGTATGCAAATACTGTACTATTCATTCAGCTTTTATATAAGCCTGAAATTATTCAAAATAAAAGTTGAAAAAATGTATAGAAAAAAGTTATAAATTCATTGGTTCAAGTTAGAAAATTTAAAATATACGAATTATACAGTGCTTGAAAAATCAGGTATTCATCAAAATTCTAAAATAATACTAAACTCATTTGGAAATTAAAATAATTTGATTTGTGAGAAATAGCTGGATTATTTCAGTGTGTTTTGATAGTTGTTTAGAATCTGTTCCCAGAAATTTTTTAGCATGGGTAAGACCTATGCTGGATGAATACAACACAGCAAAATCATCAAACTCAGATTCACAAAAGCACTGAATTTAGATTGTTCTGTTGTTGTTGAAGATGCATTTTTATTCAGTGGCCAGAAATCTGAAATTTTTTTTTTCTGTAATTAAAATTTTCAAACACGGGGATCCCTGGGTGGCTCAGTGGTTTAGCTCATGCCTTTGGCCCAGGGCATGATTCTGGAGACCTGGGATCAAGCCCACGTCAGGCACCCTGCATGGAGCCTGCTTCTCCCTCTGCTTGTGTCTCTGCCTCTCTCTCTCTCTCTCTCTCTCTCTCTCTATCATGAATAAATAAATAAAATCTTAAAAACATTTTTTTTCAAACACAAAAGACATTTCACTTCTTCTAGTAGTCAGATCCGGATGACTGCATACTATTTTTGCTCACTAGGTTTTTGAAAATGTAGAGAAACTAGATAGGAAACAAAATAAATTGGTCATCATTTAATGTGGAGAGATCACTCTATTTAAGGACATGAAAAGCACTTTCACAAGAAAAACTATAAACTCTTTGTAGGCAGAGACGATATTCTAGCTGCCTTTGTATCTCTAATGCCAAACAACAGTGCCTCACACAAGTAGTCACTTAATGAATGTTTGTTGAATGACTGAATAAATAAATAAATAAATGGAGTGGCAGGGGTGGAGAACCCTGCTTTATATGGAAACAGGTTAGGTTTGGATTTGACGTAAGGAAAAGATTCAAGATGACTCCGGCACTAGACTGGGCCACTAAAAGACATAATGGATTATTTATTTATTTATTTATTTATTGAAATTTACAATAATAGAATAAACATATATCTTGAATATATTTTTAGAGAAAACCACTTAAATGTTCAGATATTTTTCTACACGTATGATGATAAAGACAGCTCCTCACCTTCAAGGATTCTGTCTGCTAACATTCACTCAGGTTGAAGTGGATCTGAAACCCATGACAAATGAAGGGTAGTTGAGGGAATGAAGAACTGAAATCACAGCACCTGGGAGAAGACGAGTAACTGGCCTTGGTCATCCTCAAAGATGCCATGAGAAATGAGGGGTAGAAATACTCTGAGCAGCTCAGCAGGACAGAAGCCAGAAATGGGAGCAAAATCAAAGGAGAGCCAAGGGAGCACTCTGTAGATTTCAGCAACTGGAGAAAGAACCTTCTAACAGAGACGCGCCCAACCATGGGACAGCCTGACTTAACAAATAAGGAATCGCTGGAAGGTGTAGGCAGAGTTGGTGTGACCATTTTCAAGGACGATTGACTCAGGAGGTAGTGCCCACACACAGCAAGAGATTGAAGCTATCTCATCCCTTCTGACCAGAAAAAGTACTATTCAATAGAAGTCATTTTACAAATTCAGTGCTAATATTAAGCAGATAATTAAGAAGCAAATGTTTTTAATACCTCAAGGTGTTCAATGAGTATATAACAGATAAATGGAACATTATAGTCAGTTTGTTCCAGTAGACGTAGACCTTGGCATTACCCAAGGAAAACTTGGGTTGTCTCAATATGTAAAATAATACCGTACCTTAGCAGAGATCCCAAATGCTCTTAGGTGTTTCAAAGACACTAGGATTTGTTCTTTCTGCATCTTGGGCCACTATCCCCGTGTACTCTGTTATTTCAAGCCTAGCTTATTTTCTGCAGCTGCCTCCTAACGAGCCGTTTCTAATGTCTTCCCCCTGTAATCATCTTGACCACCGCTACTAGATGTCTGCCTAAAACTTCTTTTGAACTATTACTACCAATTCAAAAGCCTAGAATGATTAATCAATTTAGAAATATGTATGGAAAAGATTAGAAGAGACATAACTATATGAGTAGTTATTAAAGTGGTAAAATTATAGACTCGTGTTATTTAAACATTCTTGGTATTGTGCTAATGTTCTAATGATAAATAAAATCACGTGCCAAAGAAAGAGTACAAGGTTTCCTTTGTAGGAAGACTACCTACCATATCACATACAAAAGCTCCAACTTAACTTTTTTAAAGACTCCTCATTCAGTCTCCCAGTTTACCTCTTGCCTACTACTCCTGGAATAAAATTTCACTCACTTTCTATTGTCTAACTTCTAGCCCTTTCCTTCTGCCTTCTAGCCCTTTCCTTCTGCCTCGTCCCTCTTTGCTACGTCTGTGTTTGTGCCTCTTTTACCACACTGCTCTCTACCTTGCCTGTAGAACAACTACTGCATCTCATTTGTGTGTTCACTTCCCCTATACTACAGGTAAGCCTCTGGAGGGCAGGGCCTCTATTCATCATTGCATTCCCCACATCTAGAATAGTCCTTGCAGATAAAAGGTGTTAATTAACTATCAGTTGAATGATTGCATTACATATTTTTCTAGTTGTTTACATGTTTTAGTGTAGGCTTCTCAAAATGAAAAGGTACATGTCATCCATACTGCCTAATTCAATACTTAAGTTCAGTAAATTTTTATGGAATACCTACTGTGTATCAGGCACTTTAGTAGGTGTTAGGATAAAAATTAAAAACTGCTTTTAAGAAGATCAATAAAGACCAGGTGGAATAGTTCTCAGCTAATTTCTCCTAACAAAATATACACCTGAAATCTATAGTCTAAATTAAAATAGTCAAATTTTCTAGACTTTACCACCATCTTTCTACTAAACCCATTCAAAAAAATTACATAAAATAAATATGAGATGGACTAGGTAGCCTGAAATCCAACATTAAACCATCAATGATAAGTAGAAATAAAAAATCTAGGATAGGTTCTTATTGATTTAGGGGAACTGGCACTTAATCATTTGTGTTCCAAGATCTTTACAGTGATCAGAAAGATTTTGAAAATTGTAAAGGCTTCATGTGTAGTTTAAGCAATTTTAAGCCTTTTATGCAACACGGATATTGTGGAAGCTACTACATGTTACAGCTTTTCCAGAATTAGATGTAATAATTTGGTAAAGAACACAGGTAGAAGAGATCACTGATTTTCCTTTTCCCCCAATAAACTACGTTTATTATGCCAATTTTAATTACCATGCAATCTAATGGTTTAAGGCTTATATTTTCCACATCACTAGACATCATAAACATGAAAGCATTTTATACTGTCATTATACATCAATGTTTGTACTTGGTTATACATATATACAGAAATTATTCACACATCTTAACCTTGCTATTTCCTCCTTTCAAACCAACATAATTTTACCGTGAAAGCAGCTTTTTAATAAATGGTATAAGAAATACAGCAAGGCACACTTTTTTAAAAAACTTTTTTCTCATTACCACCTCAAGAAGCATAAAAAACAAAAATGTTGTACATAATTTAATAGTAGAATATCACCAGTTTATAATATACAACACCCATATAGTTGTTCTTGAAGTGCTGCATAGATAATTATTTTTAAAATAAAATAAATAAAACAGCGCTTTTAAAAGTTGCTAAATTTTGAAAGAAAGACCAATGTTTCTTCTGTATGCTGCGATCAAATCAAATGTTGGCCTTTTAGGTAAATCTCCTTCAATAAACACAGGCATCATACCATTTAAAAAAAAAATCCAGATTGAAACATGAAATTGGTCTAGTACGGGTGGCGAGGGGTAGGGGTTGGGGGTGGTGTCATTCCAGACAGGTGAATTTAATGGACCATCAATTTGGTGGACTGCAGAACTTTAAAGAGTAGATGGGGAGGGAGGAGGCAAACGGAAAAGTCTCGCTGGAGAGGTGGGGTTGGTAGAGGTAGCTTGGGACAGGAATCCATGGGAGAACAAGCAGCTTTGCCAAACTTCAAAGACAATCACCTAAAGAAAACCAGTGCACAATCCAGATCACAAGGCTCATGTGGACAAATCGCATTCAGAGGGAAGATTCATCTTGGGAGAGGTCAATGTAACAATTGGCAGTGACGTGATGAAATCACAGACTAGCCCAGGGTGGGACGAGGAGGCCAGCCCTGAGTTACAGCCAGGCTTATCTACAAGAAACAAAAAAAGTGATAAGAAAACGTATCAGAAATCTGTTTCATTTGCCGACCTGAGCCCTTTGAGGAAGACTGTCATTTTGGAACAATCTGCTCATATTCTGAAATAAAAGGACACATAAAACAGTGATTTTAATTGCCCAAGTTTCACATTACTGACAAAGATGCTTCAGAATCTATTGAAAAATACATTGATTTTTTTTTAAAGACATGGTTTTAAAGAAAACAAGAAAAATCATCAAGTTGGACTTTTTCTCTGGATATCATCTACTCTTTTGCTTGTGAACTCAGTTTTGAGCACTAGAGATAGCTTCAAATCACGGAAAATGTGAGGCTGCCGGTGCCTAGCAATGCGGCAAAGTATCAGCAGTGATTCACAGCCGGGGAACCTGGGCCCTCAGGTGGTTCAACTTTTCCCTCAGTGACTATGTGTGACAATGGACTGAACAATTCCAGTATTATACAGCGGTGAAATATTCATAGCAGTGTTAGAATCCCAAATGTTTTCAGCCCCTTACGGATAAAAGGATATAACTTGGGCTTCTGGCTCGAATACGAATGCATTTCATTTAAGGTACACTCTGCAAATAAGAATGACTCAATTATATCTGTACATCTCGATAGCTCAGATACAAATTTGTTCCAACCTCACCAGTTCTGCCTATCTCTAAGTGGCTGAAAGCAACAAGTTGGATGTAAGGGATGGCTAAATTCCAGGGATAGGCAGTACAGGATGTAATTACTTTAGGTCCTCCGACCAACTCTCAAAGAAAGCAGGTTTTTTTTTTTGCTTGTCTGGGTTTTAACGAGTTCTGATGTCTGATGTCAGGTTGCTTTATTGTCTTTCTAGAACTAAATATTCTCATCCTCTGTCTCTTTCTCTATAATCTTGTAAACTTTAAGAGCCAGAAAAACTTTAGCAAATGTGGTTTGGCTGAAGTCACAGGAAGTTGGGGATAGAAGGCCCGTTCTCAAGAACAGGGAGAGATGGACAGGAACAGATGGTACAAAATTTGGTACATTCAAATACTGCAATAACTCAAGAAAAAACGTAATGCATTGTTCAAATGCTGAGGACCTGAATCGAAATACGGACGCAGAGTAAGGAATCCTTAGGTGAGGCAAAGCTGGTCTTACTAATGCTTTAAATTTTCTCTGGATAATCAATTCTTTCAACTTGGCCCACTTGGGGAGGGGCAGGCAAAATGTGTGTGTGTGTGTGTGTGTGAGAGAGAGAGAGAGAGAGAGATAGAGATAGGTGATGACCAATAAAATCTTTGTCATTTAGCATGGCAGGGCTAGTTATTCAGAAGTGTTGGATAATTAAAAAAATTACACATCCACCAGAACCTTCACATCCACTTTAAAAGTGATTTTGAAGGTAAATTTGATAAGATTACGCTTGTACTGTTTAGTGAAAAATTAATACACTATCACCAAAAGTAGTTTCCTAAACCTGCTTGGCCAGCTTTGGATCATATTAAATACTTAGTGTCAATCCAACTAACAGAATAAGAATTTCTGTTGTATACATGAGAAATGTTTGCTCTTAAAGTTTTCTCAGTTTGTGATAACTAACTGGCAGCAATTTTACTGTGTAAGTGTATACTTGAGCATGCATAAATACAAGTAATTGTTGAAAATCTAAACTCTATGAGCTACCAACAATTACATTTGCAGACTAATAAAACAGGAAAAACAATGGAGCTAAAAAGTTCTGAAGGAAATATATGCATCCTAAGTAAATACAGTCCCTCCAAGACACACACACACACACACACACACACACACACACACACACCATACACAGTAAAACAAAACTGAAAACCAGAGTAAACCAAAAAGGAAAAAACAAAACAAAACAACAACAACAAAAAAACACCCTGGCTGCATGTGATGAGTTAAATTTTTATACCACAGGATTTATCCAGCCTGAAGTTTACGGTTAAATCATTCACCAAAGATCAGAGGCTTATGATGAGGATTATGAAGAAATAACTGTCAGAATACAGCAAAAAGATTAGTGCAAAGTACATCTCTTAGGCAGGTCCTAGGAGGCACTCCAGACATACATTATGTGCTTCCTCCAAATTAGGCAGAAATATCTGGATCTATCCAGTTACCTTTCCTTTGATGTGATTTGCTATAACTGACCTCTCTATTTTTGTAGAAACATGACACATAAATGAAAATAGTGAAAAGCACAGCAGTGTGCCTAGAAATCAGTGGAAATGCATCCTGTGTTCGACCATGTCTAAAACTTCAACAGTTTCAGTGGGTTTTTAATTAGAACAGTAAGTGGAAAAAACCTCAAAAATTTTTTGAAAAGAATTCTTGTTAGTGTTGCAGACTGTTTCTGTGCTAAGTTGTAGCTCTTCCAAATGACATAACTTCATCATTTGAGGACTTATTTCTGGGGGAAAAAAAGCCCAGCAAACTGAATATGGTGTATTTTATTATCTAGATAGACCACCCCAACTGATAGTTTTGAAACCACTTTAAAAAGTAGAGCTTTTCCCGCTCTATTTGAATCTTGTAGAAAGAACAATGACAACAGTTAATCTTTTATGGACTTGAGGTTTCATATTTGCCAAATAATTTTACTACGGTATTCCTGATTTTTAACACCAAAGGCATGCCAACATTTTGAGATTAAATAACTTGTCATGGTCAGTAATATTTTAACAAAATGTAAATATTTATACCCAGGTACCCAATGGTAACAACTGGTGGAAAATTTAGGCATCCAGATATTTGATCTGCATGATACTGAAAAAATTGACTAGGACCAGTAAATATGGTTATTTAAGTGGCCCTTGGCTGATAAAAAGTCACTTGAGTGCAATGTGAGTTCTGCAGAAGTAAAATCTGGCTGCTTCTCCCATTGCCTGAGATAGGGCCAGGAACCCCATCTCTGGGGCTCAATGAAATACTGCTGACTGGCAGGTGGGCTCGCTGATAGTTTTATATTGTCGTGCCTGTAGAATGTGAGGGCTGCGCAGATCCAACAGCATGTTCACTTCATACTCACTTCCCCGGGTGCAAAGATGGAGCTGCTTATCATTTACATTTCCCTTCTCTATCTATGTAAAGGACAGAAGATACTCCTGGAGTATCTAAAAAGGAAGAGTTGTGACCCTGGGTGCTTCTTCTGTGCCGGCGCTTCTCGGGCTCCGGATATCAGACTGACTGGTGACTTGAGTAAGGGTCACAGTCACATGATATCATGCTCAGAGCAGTGTTGCTTCCAAGCCTTCATCCCTTTGCAGAAAACAAAAATCAGCCCCCTCCACCAGCCCTTCTGGTGGCAGGTTGGCAGAGCCAGTGGTACAATTGGTACTAATAGAACTTCTTTAGAAGCAGCTTATGGGATTGCAGTTATTCTCCCTTAATGGTCAGTTTCACTGCATACTGATGGAGAATGTGATTATGGGGTGGACATGTTTCACAGAAAATACATTTCTCTCTCTCCTACTTTTGTTCTCACTTGCGGCCAATTGTAAATTGAGTCTGAAACATAGAAAATTAGTTGAGCTATATTAGTAAGTAGGATGTCTTCCCTCGATTTTGCATACTGAGTTTATTTTTAGGGTATATATATGGTATAGATCCCCCCCTCCCCATTTCTAGCAGCTCTACACAGAATCACACATTTTAATGAGCTTAGGGCACAGGTGTTGCAGGAAAAAAAATAATGATGTTTGCCATTCATCTTTCAAATTAAATAATGTGTTTTTAAATAGTAACTTTTTTCATAATACATTATGGGAACAACATTTATCTGTCACATTTTAAAAGATGTATTTGTAATAAATGTAAATTACTTTTAGAAAATCAGTAATTAGGCTCATCAAAAAATAAACAATCTGCCACAAAAAAGATAATCTTTAGCATAGTTAAGTATAATAACTGTTATTTGAATAAGTTAACAAATTAGGGTAGATTGCTTCTGTAATTCATTTCCTATAGCACGAGTTTAGGTTACGGCATTAAGCTTCTGGAGTGGGGGGGTGGAGATGGCATTCGGCACCTCACACTTTGGTGAAATACAGCTCTCACATTCAAAAGCTCAAATTTTCTTCTTTAGACTTGATTGAGAAAGTATATTCATCACAGGGGCTTAGACACAGAAAATAACAGAATTTTTGTGTCATTTTTCGAGCTGTATCATCATCTCAGAATTATCAATCAATAGCTGTCTTATTAAATATGAAGAGTGGAATGACTTTCTTAAAAATTTTGATGGAAATCAGCCTGTCACCTTCAGGCAAAATTCAGAAATTCTGTTTTTATCAAAACGCCATTAACTTGTCATGTATTCTCTCTGCATTTGCTTTCTGGGCCTGTTCTCAGGCTGTGTGTGGATAAATAAGAGCCTCCTCTTGAACATCAACTTTCTCCTCCTGTTTGAATCCTTAGACTTGGCCATGATTAGGAGCTGTGACAGCACAGCCTTCCACAGGGGAAGCAAATGTGATGATAGTTACATTAGACAGAAGCATAAAAGGGAGGCCCAGATCAGAAGATGCAGCCTTTAACCTAATCATTGTTCATTTCCAGGCACTGAAGGGAGAGGGCAGCCCTGTGTGCAGCAAACTCAAGTGCGGAGCACTATCACTGCACACGCATTTTGATCAGAGGGTGTGACTGCAATTGGGAGAACCTTCTTTTCTTCCCTTGGTGGAAGGAAGAATGTGAGGTCCTCCATTATTCAGCCACTTCCTGAAATTTTGTATTCTTCTTGCCAGAAGGATGTAGGAAAGATAATGTCACTAGACATGTCGATTGTGACTATTTCCTCTCACTTTAGCTTCACAGTTACTTGCATTCTAGGGAATGTTTCTTCCACCTAAATGTCTTATTCAGATAAATATCTGCCATGACCAGTCATTCTGACTAGTTTTTCCTCCTATCGTGGCATTGTTGACTCAGGCTCGTATTTTAAGTATATATAGATTTATATTAAATATACGTTTAAAAATATATTAAAGTTATATATTAAAATAGGAGTATACATACCTTTCAATGAGATGATTTTCATGCGTGGAGAGGGTTGCATTCTACCTATGCATATTTTTATGTTGTTCTTCATGAAGATTTAGAAGATTTTCTTCACAGGTTAAAGTTTTGGGGTTGGGATGTAACACAGCCTTGTCTTTTGGCTGCTTTGCTTTTGAGGAGAGTCCTGGAACTCCAGATTTGGCCAGAGCAGCATTACGTTCTTCGGGCATTCCTGATTCACCTGTGTTTTCTGAACTTTCCCTTTTACTGCCCAGCCTCGAAGCAGTTAACTCTGAGCTCTCCCCACAGATAGTAGCTGGGGGTAAACCATCTGCTTCCTTTCCAACATCAGATTCTTTCTGGTGGGGAGGATTTGAAAGCGCCACCATGTCTACCTCATCAGCTAAGAGAGAAGTATCACTGAACGTAGGAGAGCCAGCTGCTGCTTGCGGTGGCGTAGCAGCTTCATCTGAAAGAGTAGGTTCATCTGGAGGGGTGCCGGAGAGGCAAGGCCCATCTCCATCGGGGTCGTCCTCAACACAGGCCTCAAAGAAGCATTCGGGGTCTTCCTTGTCTTCTAAGCCAGAGTCGGCAATGTCTGGTGGCACTGGAGTGTTGCTCTTTTCTTCTACGTAACTGGTGACCTCCCCACAATCACTGTCATGAGATGAGAGAGATAAGTAGGAATAAAAGTCCCCCTTTCTCAGCTGGATGGGCCGGTGAGAATGTTCCAACACCTTCTCCTTGATCTGAGTTAATGAGGTAGGAGCAGCTGCCTCATTTTCAGGTTGAGATTTACTTTTTAGGGCCGTTGAAGCCATGTCGATGATTTCCTTAACAAAGTTGTGTACTGAACAATCCTCAGCATCTTTTTGATGGAAAACATCTGGCTCACAGTCACAACAGGAAATGTTGTCACCGACAGAGACATTCTCCTCTGTTTCATTTTGTTCAAGTGTGAAGCAGCAGTGAGCAGATTTTCCAGCCACCCTTGGTGCATCATTAGATGAAGATTTCAATACGTCAGAATCCTGTCTATTGATAACTCTGGCTTCTGAAGGCAGTTCTGGATAAGACTTCTCAGTGGGAGCAGAAGCAGCAGTTGCATTTTCAAAATGGTGGTGCTTGTGGCATTTCTTTGGACGATGTCTAAGAGTTTGGGGAACAAATTCATTTCCAGCAGTATTGGAATCATCTGAGCTGTCCATAAGTGCTTTACACTTACAATGCTCAGTGTCTGAATTCTTCTTCCTACTTGAACTAAGAGTTTCTGATTCCTTTGGAATCCCATTCTGTTTGTCTTTCTGTCTTTCTGGAGTGCTTTCAATATTGCCGTTTTCCATGTCAGCCACATATGGATCTTTATTAACTTTGAAAATATTTTTCTTATTTTCACCCTTTGTCCCTAACTCATGGGTGTGGGATAAATTCTTACCATTTCCATTACTTTCAGAGAGACATTTTATGGAGCTGTTCAGTAGAGCCTCAATGTTCAGGGTATCCGAGGGATTGGTCATTTCACTACCACTTACATCCTTATTGCCCTTTATTTCATCACTGAGATTACACCTTCTTTTATCTTTTGCCAAGGAAAACTTTGGTCTGATCCAGGTCTGCAGTTCATTCTTTATATAGTCCAGCCCTGACATCAAGTTGCATTCTTCATAAATTTCATCGTCTGTTGCAATACTGGAGTCATCATCCTCATCTTTGATGCATAGCTCTTCTTCTGTCAAGGTGAGGGTAGAGCTAGAAAGGAGGTCACTGTCATCTTCATCATCAGTGCAAGCAGAGGTGCAAGAGACATTAACAATCATGCTGACATTGACGTCGCTTTCATCAGCCACTGAACGAGTCAGGCGCTTCCTGAATGATGCATTTGATTCTGGGATCTTGTTCTTGTGTAATACAATATCCTCTGAGCAAAGAGAGAGCTCATCGCTACTGCTAAGTTCTGTAAGAGATGCTGGCGAGTCTTCATTGATAGAAGATGCTATATCCAATGAGAGCTGGCCAGTAAAGGACATCTTTTGGGAACTGCTTTGGAGAGTAATATCAGAAACACTTCGCTTTATCTTTTGCTCTGAAGGGCTCTGGATATTCTCCAAACGATTCAGGAGATCTAGTGTCCTTTTACTCAGTTCCCCAACTGAGCCACTGCTCACACTTATGTCCCCAGAGCTGTGACAGCTAAAAAGATCCTCATTGCTTTTATAGGATGTCAACCAACTTTCTAAAGAAGTGCTTCGCTGGAGGCTGTCACTGCCATTTTTAAGGATGCCCAATCCAAATAAATCACCCCCTGGAGAAAGGGACTCAATAGATGAACTGTGTGATAAAATGGAGAGTTGTCTGCCATTCTGCATGCTAGCAAATGTTTTCTCTACATCACCACTTTTATATGAATTCCGATCCATTTCATGGGATGCACTTGCCAAAATCCTTTCATGGGGAGGTGCATCTGGTTGTAACTCTGTAGCCTGATGTTTAGATTTGCAGGACTTTTTATCAAAATAAAAACCATGAAGCAGGGGATCCTCCACATGTGCTTTTTCACTTTGTGACTGTTTCATTATCATTGGTAATTTGAGTTTTGAGCCTTGGAGGTACGAGTAATCATAAAATGTAAACACATCATGTTTTCCTTGTAATTCTTCTCCCAAACAATCAGGGGTATATTTGGTAATACTGTTTAAATCTCCAACTTTTCCATTTACACAACCCACTGGTGAAATGGATGACTGAGAGCTATTTGGAAGCTTAATGCGTTCCTCCTCATCTTTAAATTTTTGCTTTAACATGTTAACTGCATCTCCCATTTGTGGGTCCAGATGTTCAGTTTCAGGGTTACTTGGGGACCCATCTACCACATTGAGCAAGCACATTTCAGAGTTGGTAGTGGTTTCAGTGTCTCCTTCACTCACAATTCCACTCTCACTGCCTGAATTCTGGCTCATGTCTCCTCCATGGCATGGGCAGGGCTTCACCAAATTGGAACCTCCTACGAGGTCCGGCAAAGATTTAGTAGATGAAAATGAAGAGTCTTTACTGAGGCTCTTAGTTAAAACACTAGGCTGTGTCACGCTGGTGAACTTTGGACTCTTTTTCAGAAATGGCATGTGGTTGTCCTCATAGAGTTCAACATTGTGGAGGCTGTACACTTGGTAAATGTGTGGACTGGAGGGGGCGGTGATACTTGAGGCATACTGAGATCCCCCGTGATCACCTGCCTCTTCTTCATAACCAGGGTCTTCACTACCTATCTCTTCTAGCTTTAAGGAAGGCATGACAGGCTGGGGTTCTTGATCAAGGTCATTTGATTCTTCATTCAAACTAATTAACTTGTTACTTATGTCAGTTTCATCCCATTCCAGGGCATCCTCACTCATACCATTCAGCTCCATCAAGCCAGGATCGATCACATTCAAAGTCTCCTGTGTAGGACAAAAAAGAAAAAAGAAAAAGAATTAGGGAACACAAACATGAACACTTTATCCATTCAAAATCTCTTGGAAGAGTCAGGAAAGAAATTTGCCCCAAGCATGGATTTGAAAGATAGCATAATTATCAGCTCTTTCCTCCTCTGGAATAATACCCAAGATTATTGAAATAGGTTTTTCTATCGATAGTAATTTGTCACTGAAGGCAATAACATAGATTAAACTGTAAAATTATTACAGCCACATTGTAATTTTTGGAATTAACAATTTCCTATTGATTCTTCTACATTTTAAACCTAGGACTGGGTGAAGATAAAACTATCTGGTAAATGAAGGTAAAAAGAGTACAGCCTGTGACATCATCAAGGCACATTCACTCTGATACTCTTAGTGCTGCGGTCCACAGTGGAATATTATCTTCAGCCACAATGGCAGACCCCTTCTTACCTCTATTCCTGGGGTTCCCACTTGAAGCAGCCTTGCCTTGGGGAAGCAGAAGAGACTCATAGCCACCTGTAGAGCCATTCACGGTCAGAGACCCTTGCTTGTCTATCCTTTCTTCTGCCTTCCCTTTCAGAATTTGGCTCTGCTCCCAAATAGACCCAAGTTAAACAACACTTGACTGGTCTCTTCACTTACATCTTACTGGACCCTGAGTCTTGGGCCTCAGTTCTCTTAGTCTCTCTCTCTTCCCCAGTCTCTTTCTATGACAGACATTCTACTTTGATCTTGTTAACTTGTCTCACTATTGTCAGACCTGGTCCTGTTCAATATAAGCAGGAACCCTCCCCTCCAGCCCACCAGCAAGCCCTAGAATAACAACTATCTAAAGACTTTCCTGACTCAAGTTTGACTTAGCCCAGATTCTCTTACACTGCACTGTGCCAGCATGGTTGGGATCCTTGATCTTTCCTTGGATGTCCTGGTTCTAACTTGGTTTAGGTAAGCTTGACATGTTCTGGGACACAGTAGTTGAATGGGCTCCTGGACTCTGTCCAGATTCCCTCACCATCCTCACTTGCCATACAGCTGTCTAGATTCATGTGAGAGCCAAGAGAGAGGATATAGATATGCAGGCCCTGGCAGGCTTACCTATAGATAGAAACTCAAATAGAACTTTGCAGCTCAGCTTATGTTTATACAGAGTAGTCAAGCAGATAAGCATGGCTCTAGAACTATGCAGAGCAAATGAAATACTGACTTTGCTGCCTACCAGGTGTGTGGCTGTGGGCAAGTTGCTTAACCTTTCTGAGTACCTATCTCTTTGCATCTCTTGTTCAAGTGGGCTAGCACTATCCATCTTTCGAGATAATTCTAAATACTACTAAGCTAAGGCTTGTGAAGGGCTGAGGGAGCAGTCAATGTAAGGTCGCTATAATTCTTAATACATGCAGCATTGCTCTAGAGTGGCTTTGAGTCAATTCATAAAGGGTTCTCTCTGCCTACCTTCTTCTCAATTTGTCCTAAAAACCATAAGGGATTCATGATATACTAGGCAGAAAGAGACGTCACACAGTGTAATAGGTCAGCATATTTACACAAGAACTCAGGAATATTTTAACAGTCTGGTTGAAAAAACAGGCCATGATGATTTTATTCCTCAGTAGTGGAGAAAATGGCCTCACCAGCAACACATTCACAAAACTTTCCTAAGAAGGCTTCAGTCCTTCTTGGGATGAGTAGCTGAAGGATAAAACACAACCTCATTAAGTGTAAAACACCCATTAGCACTTTATTATACTGGATATGTAAGAGATTATCTGCATAGCCTACTTAAGTTTAAAACAGTCCTGTTACAAAGTAAACATTAATTAAGGGATATTTTTTAAATTTTATGACAGAAATCTTTCATGCTGCCAAAGTTACAGCAGTTAATCTAGAACACTGGCAGTCATCATACTCACTTAGGTATGGAGTATATTCGCTGTGATGAATTTTTATTAGAATTTCTGTTTATTCTTTGCTTGCTGATAAAGGAAGTACTAATGACCGCTTAGTATGGCTAATGAATGTTAAAATCTTCAGCTGTAGAAACAATCAATCAGTCTAATCAAATAGTATATTAATTTCAAATACTATCTTGCCTGACATTGTACTCTGAGAGTGCTAATAAATAATTGAACTAGTCTTTCAAAGAGGCTCTCTTTGTAACTCTCTGGTTGACTTAAACATTAAGCACAGATTTTCTATGAGAGTCCCAAACCCAGGGGCTCACACGAGATGCAAGAATTGTGCCATCTGGGTGTGTGTCAGGAGCTTAGCCCAAGTGACACCTGTAACTTGGACTTGTCTTCCATGACATAGTCGTTTTCTGACCAAATGCTATCTTTGTGGCTTTACAAATGCAAGCCTCAGAAAGTATAAAACAGCAGCACCTAAAAGAACAAATCTTCTGCTCCATTAGTAGCTGGAGTAGAAATTTTCCGTAGGAAAAGATTAAACTTTTGAATGTAATTCTGTCCTTTCCCCTCCTTAACTCTCTCTTCCCATACATCCCTTAATTTATTGTAATTGCTGGAATTATTTATATGTCAATTCCTGAGAATATCTGACAAGATCCTTTAGAAAATCGTTCACTTTGGGCTTTAAATTTTACATATTAAGGAAGTGCTATTTGTTCTGCTTTCATTCACTCCCTTCTGTTGTGGATTAAATTCTGTCAATATTTTCAATAAAATCTCCATTTCCTCAGGATTTAACCTCAAACATAAAACATCCCCTGGGGGCAAGAAAGTACAGAAAGTTTCCAAGTGGAAGGGAAGGGCATTGGGATATTTATATAACTAAAAAGTTATCTTTGAAAAAAATGATATATCTATAGAGTGATGTAACTGGCAGGAAAATTATTTGGTCGAATGCTCTCTTTGATGATAGCTCAGCAGCCAGTAATGCTCAAGCTAATTAACCATTTGTTGTTGTTGCTTTTCTAGAGGAACTGTCTGGTACTTTTTAAAAGGCACAAATGTTCCTGTCTTTGATAAGGTGATAAATCAAAAATGGATTTAGGCAAAATCTAAGAATATTTGACTGAAACCAAAAGGATAGTGAGTAGTCCATGAGGTTCCAATAGAAAGATGCAATTCCAAAGATAATTCTGAATTAAATTAATTTGTGTGAGGGTCTTTCATTCATAAACTTACTTCATTGGTGCAGAATTTGCCCTAAACCTAAAGCTCTATATAAATAATTACACACACATACACACACCCCTGCAAGATCTGCTCAAGAAACAAGTAGAATTAATTGGTGCTGCGTTTTTGGTTTTTTGTTTTTTATTCTTGGAAGCAGGTATTTATTTCAGTACAATATCTACAGAGAAAGTAAAAGAGGATGGAGAAAAGATGGTGATGATGATCCAATTGTAGCAAGTAACATATATTGGAATTAACTTCCTTCTGTACTTGTATGGCTTTAATTGAATTAGGTCTCCCAGGACTGCATTTCTAGGATTTTCTTAAAATTTTAGGTTACAAAGTGGGTTTTTATAAGCAATGAGAAACATATTACCAGCTAAAGTGTGGGGTGAGGAAACTTGACACTATGAAACAACCCAACAGAGATATGATATAGCTACCTCTAGATCCCTTTAGTTTCCTTTAAAAAGTTGCATCTTTTGACAATCTAAAGAATGTCAAAAAGATTAGCATGAACTGAATGTTCCAGTCAAACTTCTGGTGCTCTACAGGGGCAAAACCATGAGAAGGACTTGTAATTTGTGTTCCTCCTATTTATTCCAGACCCAGTAGTTTATTAAGCAATAGCACTTGCAAAGTCCTAGGAATAGAGATTTATCTATTGAAAAGTGGAATATAACAAAAATATACAAATAAATAAAAATGACAAAAACAGAAACATCATTAAATGTAATTGAATAAAGATCTGTGTATTTACTCTGGAGCAAAATGCAGACCACATGGAATTTTGAGGTGTTGGACAGGAGGGAGAAATAACATATCGAGATGGGGGTGGATCAAATTAAACAAGGGGAAATTCCAACTTTCATATATTTTTTCTGCTTTTCTGATGCAATTATTTTCCCTTGCACCACCCCCCCAAATCACAGTATCTGAGGATTAGATGCAAAATTGTTTCCCTAAATTTGAGTGGGGTGGAAATTTTATTTAAAAAAACAAAAACAAAAACAACATCAACAACCACAACAAATCACTAGTTCTCAGAAAATGGAAGGTATAGCTTTTAAGAGAACTCAGAGTTTGTAGTAATCTGCCTCTTTCTGGGCAGAGAATAGATTCAGAGTTAGCATGAAAAAAATATAGATGAAAAAAGAAACAGGAAGAAAAGCAAAAGTGTTCACTGTTTATAAATCATTTTGGGATTTAGAGTAGAAACTCAAATAGATCTGAGTGCCCTGGATTCCCCCTCTCCATGTTAGCTCTATAGTTCAGGGCAAGTTATTTAACAGTTATGTAGTTACTTAGTTCAGCTATTTAACAGGCCTCAGTTCCATCATTTGTATATCAGGATAATCACAGCACATTGGGTCCACCTTAGGGAATGTTGGGAGCTTCAAATGAGAAAATGTATGTCAAGTCCTATGGGGGCGGGTAGAGGGTTGGCACACTGTGGGCGCCAATGATCAACTATTAGCATAGATTCCCTTTGCTGAAGTGGGACAGGAGATTATGGCTGACAATTAAATAACCATAACTCTGTTTGCATGAAGACTGGTGGTTGGTTGACTAATCTCTTTAGTACAACCACATGCATGGAATTTAATGAAATAAATATCAATTAGACCCCTTACTTGCTCCCATCGCACTGTAAATGGGGTGTGGGTTTGTCTTTGTATATCCTGACTGGGCTTATCCCTCAGGAATAACCAGATGAGAAAAGACACCTGCCCAGCCCCCAGCAAGGCCCATAACTCAAGCACTTTCTATTTCCTGAAAATAATTTTTTTTTCAAAAAGGCAGGTCCATTGTCTGTGAAATTCTATCACAACTGACACATGAGAGCAATCAAATCCTGCTCACTATCTATCAGATTGACAATAATGTTAAAGTAACTTGTCTCAGCTCAGAAAATGCTTTGAAAGTCTATCTCACACTAATGATCAAAAACTGTTCTAGCGAATACTCTTTTTTCAATAACAAAGCTGATCAGAAACTCAAAACAGACAAGTAAAACCCAGTCATCTCACAAATCTCACTAAAATGAGTACTGACATGGACATATTTCCTAGTCTTGACTCTACAGAACATTTCTAGAATTGTTGAAGATGAAAAATCCATTAGATGTTGTTTTAAAGTAAGTTTTCTAATAGCAAAAATTGCCTTAGTTTTCAACAGGAACCAGGGACAAAAAGAGTCCAATATTAAGAATCAGGGGTTTTCCTCCCATATATAAACTCCATGAGGGCAGTCTGTCTTGTCGCCACTAGAGCCTGGCAAAAACCAGGTTCTCAAAAAAATTTACTGAGTGAACTGCATGCAGAAAGACTTGGATGTGGTCTTATGAACCATTGAGGAGATCTGGGGAATGGTCCTGAGGTTAAATTCTGCCATGATGAAACCACCTAGAGAATTCCTGACTTTCTAGTTGGTGCTACCTCTCAATTGAAAAAGCTAGTGTCCTCAGAAACATTATGCTCATGAAAACCATCACCTATAGAAAAAGTCATATAGGGCAGCCCTGGTGGCTCAGCGGTTTAGCGCCACCTTCAGCCCAGGGTGTGATCCTGGGGTCCCGGGATCAGGTCCCACATCAGGCTCCGTGCATGGAGCCTGCTTCTCCCTCTGCCTGTGTCTCAGTCTCAGCCTCATCTCTCTCTCTCTCTCTCTCTCTCTGTGTGTGTGTGTCTCGTGAATAAATAAATAAATTCTTAAAAAAAAAGAGAGAGAAAATTACATATTGTATGGCTTCATTTATATAAAATTCCAGACTCGACAAATTCATGAAGACAGAATAAAAATTGGTGGACACCAGGGGCTAGGGGGAAGAGAGGAGGGAAGCAATTGCTTAACATTTGTGGGGTTTCCTTTGGGGCAATGAAAATGTTTTGGAACTAGATAGAAGGGATGGTTACACAACATGTGAATGTACTCAATGTCAGTGAATTATTCACTTTAAAATGATTAACTTTACATTATGTTAATTTCACCTCAATTAAAACAAAACAAAACAAAACAAAACAGGGGCACCTGGCTCAGTTGCTTAAGTGTCTGCCTTCAGCTCAGGTCATCATCCAGGGATCCTGGGGTTGAGTCCTGTGTTGGAGTTTGTTTCTCCCTCTCCCTCTGCCCTTCCCTCTGCTTGTTCTCTCTCTCTCTCTCTCTCTCTCTCTCTCTCATAAACAAAATCTTTAAAATATAAAATAAAATAAAACAAACAAGCTAATAGGAGTCTTCAGTCCTGCTGAGTTTCAAAGCCTGTAAGACCAACATACATAACAGGACTTCATCACTGTGTCAAGAAACTTGCTTATAAAAATATTACAAAAGAGAGTATTTCTGAATTCATTTATATCTCTGTGCATATATTATTAATAAAGGTAGTTTTTGTTATAGACTTCTTTGTTTTGTCTGTGCACGTGCTCATCATTCTCAGAAATGCTGAAGAAAAGAGCATCCTGTTTATAGTACTTCTCTTTGCTCAACTTCATTCATTTTGATGTAACAGTCTCTTTTGAGGCAAGAGGAGTGGGATTAATAGAGCCCTTATCTGCTAGGATAGCCCGATCTCCTTTGACCTTATTTTACTTGATTCCTCTGTAGTATTTGACTCCATTTTTCTTGAAATTTCCTCCTCTTTTGATTACTTTGATGCTAAGCCTCCTCATAAAATCCATTTCAACTGCCTTTTAGATGACAGTATGTCTCACAGTTATGTCTTGCCTCTTTTCACCCTATAGACTCTCCTGCCTTGAGTTTAGTCACATTGCTATTGTCTATTATTTTGAAGGGTGTATAGGCTTCTTTGAAGAGAAAGGAATTCAGAAAAAGTATGGGGGGGAGGGGGACATTGCAAGAAGAGGGAACAGTAAGAAACAGAGGCAGATGGGACAGAGCTTTAATGCGCACTTTCATAGGAGGGGAGAGCAGCCAGCAGAGGGAACAAACAGCAGAAAAATCCAAGTAGGACTGGTATAATAATATTCTGGGAACTGAGAGAAGGGGACATTTAAAGTAGTGGGTGGTTAAGAGCGTTATAAGAGCAGAAAAGAGAAGAAGAATGGAAGGTAAGGGAAAGCCACTGAATTAGCAAGAAGAAAGTCATCTGTAACTTTTGAGAGAGCAGATCCTAGAGGCTGGTTAGGTGAGGAAATGAGCGTCAGATGTGCCAGAGAGTAGCCTGAAGGAATCCCAGCTCTAGAGTAAAATTGCTGTTAAAAATGGGAGCCATGTCCTACCGGGCTATTTACCACCTTTCTCATCCTCTAGAATCAGTCTTAAAAGGAGAATAGACATGGAGAGACCATGGAAGCCAAAGAACGTAGAGGGTTCCATAAACAGGGTGATCGTGAGACTGTAGGAAGGAACTCCACAGAAGAAAGGATACTATGACAAATGAGCACTGCTTTCTCCACTTTCTACAATCTCAGTGTCACTGGAGAGCCTGCCCCACTGGCATGCTATTTAGATTAAGAAGCTGTATGTTTGTGCCAATAAATTTTTAAAAAGTAGATATTGTCATAATTTTTAAAAAGTATATATTGTCATAATTACTAAATAACTCTTAGATGTAGTAACCTTAGTGTTGGTAGTACGGAAGCTATAGTGGCAATAGTCAAATGTCTTGCTTCAAGTTAAGTTTTTCTTATATAAGGTAATTATTGTGTAGATCGTTACTCCTATCTGTCAGGCATCCACTGTAGAAAAAAGGTACCTTCCCACCCAACTCTGAATATTTTACTGGAAGTAACTAGAAAAATAATCTACTACTGTTGAAAAATTATTTTGTCTTGACTATTGCTTTATATGCAGACATATGGAAATTGTCATTCTATATACACAATAGACTGAATAGGAAAATTAGTTATTTTTCCTTTCTTACTCACTATTTTATTTCCCTGGAAGTTTTCCCCCAGAGTTTCAAGAAAGTAACTAAATTCAGAATTGCTGAGAAACTAATTAAACAAAAAACTTAGGAAAAGATTTTTAAATAAAATAATTTCTTTTTCTGATCCCTATAGTATTATATAGAACTTAAAGAAAACAAAGCACAGAAGGATCATGACTTCAATAAAGTTGTAAAACCCAACCACAGTAAAATGGTGGCATTTTCTACATTCTAGCACATGGAAAACCGACTTGGATGACAATGACAGAACCACATGCCATGTCTCGTAAAGGACTTTTTTCCCCCGCCTAATAACATGTGGCCTCATTTTTCTGGCATTGTTTTAGCTGTCTGGTGTTTGCCTTTTGGCTGTCAAGAATTGACAGAACATGTGAGTTGTGTGCCTCTGGAAGGAGTTTTTGCCTTATCTTTGCCTTAGTACAAAGTATACGCTTATCCCTCCTTTATGATAAGGATCTCCCATTAATAAAAACTTACAATTTTAAAACCTCCAAAGAATATTCATAGTAAAGAGGAGGTGAAAAGTGCTGTAAACAAGCTAAGTTTCCCAACACATGGGCTTTTCTGTGACATAGATTTGGATTTCCAACTTCAGGCTGAATTTTAAGAATGTGCAATCTGCGGCATGCCCCTGAGGTACCCAAGTGTACAAGGAGAGCCTTGCCAACATGCTGGGCTCTGCTCAAAAAGCCAAACGTCACATAGCGCCCTTTACAAAGTACATATTAGTTGAGAGAATTGTGTGTTTTTTCATTCTTAACAAGGTACATATTAAGAGCCTACATGGTTATTATTGTTCTTATCTGTTTGTTCCTTTCAGATAAATAGGGTGTGGGTGGTTTTGTTTTGGTTTTTGTGTTTAATTCTTAGGCTGTGACTACAACACACTGTTTAGAGAGAGAGAAAAAAACAAGACTAAAATGTTGGCTAATTTTGATAATTAAGGATTATCAAAAATAGTACATATAATTTTAATCTCTTCTCCCTCCCAATTGACCAAACTTATCTTCCTTTTCTGAGTTTATCATCCTGATTGGCCCAAGGTTTACGACGATTAATAGGCAGCTATTCTAAGATTCATTTTCTTATGACGGCTTAACTCTTATTTCTATTATCTGATTTTATTTCATTTGATTTACACCTTTAATAGATTCCTTTACAGATAAGTGCTTTTAGACTTAGGGAAGCTAAATATTCTCAGAATTGCTAGAACACCTCCCTTGCATTGTCACTATTCCTTCAGTAAAAGTGATGAGAGAGTATACAAGTTACACTTGATGCTGGAAAAGTCACTTGAAATTTCAGGATGAATTTTCCTATAAGGTATTAAACACCTTTGAAGTAAGTTTCCAAGAGATTTTTTACTTTTGATTCCTAGAATCCTTAGACGTTTTAAAAATGTAGAATCCCTGGGGCATTGTCTTTTTTGAGATCTCAAGAGAAAAATACTAAGGATCCTAAGATCCAATTAGATTTAAAAACTCCATCTTGATTGCAATAGAAGCTCTGGCCCTGGTCTCTCATGGAGGAGGCACTTGAGAGTTTTGAATGTCAGGACATTAATTCAAACTGTAACCTAAATCAAAGGTTCCCAAATCAAAGACATGTAAATTTCATTCTAGAGGAAAAATAATCTCAAAATATGAATTCATTCTGTAAATCAAAAAAAAAAAAAAAAGCAATATTAGAGGTTTAGGGTCACCTTAATCCCTTAAAATTCTTTTGCAAAGCAAAAGATAACCAAAAATAACTACAAGCCCCAAGCCCTTCAGATATAGGTCCTTAAGCTATGATTTAGAGACTATGCTGAGTCCAAGGAGGCAGGATACTGACCAGCCAGTGGAGCTAATTACCTGGGCAAGACCGGCTGAACTGACTATTCTAAGCACTCGACAGCAGTAGCATTTGTGCCTTCTGTCTGCTTTCTTTGCACAGTCCTTGCACAGCATAGCATATGTTGACTACCTAAACCTTGACCACTTTTTTTTTTGGTCCTTAATAAAGAGCAAGTAATCAGGGAAATATAATATAGGTGACCTCCACCTCATACCAAATCAACAATATTTTTCAAAGGTCTACTTTACCCAAGACACTCTCCCAGCAAACATCATCACTGCTCTCAGGGAGCGTGGGGACCACCTGGAGAAGCAGGCATCCCTTATGTTTATCCGCAGATAGGTTCCACACTGGGGTAACAAAGCGGTTTTTTTTTTCCTCCAAATTTAAAGTCCCTCCTCCCAACAAATTAATCATTTTCTCTCATTATTTAGTAAAATCACTAGATGAGCTGTGACTCCATAAACTTTAGGAACTCATTTATTATGTTGCCTGATCAGACCTTGCATTTATTTACACAGTGTAACCCATAAAACCCAGCTTTCATTAGTGCTGGGGAGGAACAGTCCTGCTCCCTTTGCTGGGGAAGGTGAAGCTGGAGAAGATAATTAACCATGAAACAATAAGGAGCCTTGCTGGGTAAGCAGTAGTGTGAAAACAGTTACTACTCACAAAAGAGGGGAAATTAGCTTGCTGGATAAAAAAGGAAGTGTCAGATTGAAGACTGAAAGGCCTGCCAACAGAAGTAGATAGCTCTATGCATCATTAATGAAATTTTTTAACACTTAAACGCCACAGCTGTCCACATTTAAATGCATGTAAATGCCATGTGTTTCCAGAGATTAATATGCATGTTGAAATATTTCTTTTCCCCTTAAACTTCTAGATGTTGTCTCTGTCTGTTTCATTTCACCTACTTTCTTTCCAAGAATAAAAATGCACCAGCTTTCTCAGCATTGTGTCCTCATTTCCAAAACCCACGTACACCGAGCATCATGGAGATGGGCAGCGCGCTCATTATATTTTAACAAACACATTATTTTACATTCATAATACCGATATTTTAGTAAACAGAAAGTTTGTTTTGATTTTGCTGCTTCACAGAGTGAAGACTTATGATGTGCGTTTCCTTTCAAAACTTCCTCCTGGAGCATTAGTGCTCCCTGAAGCAGCCCCATTTTGGCAGAAATTCAGTTCTGTGAAGTGCCAAAAGAAATAGAATAAACAAACACTGCTCCATGCAGCTGGCAAGATAATTTACATATTACTGCACACCAAACATGAAGACCTGAATATGGATTAGAGCTACGGTGATGACACAAATGTCATATAGATAAAGAGAAACAAAATCCAACACATTGTTGTTTATTTTACCACTGCTACTGTCTAAGTGCCACTCAGAAAGAGAAAAAAATGGAGGAACTGCTTTTTGAAAATTGGACTCCCTTCCTCATTTGAAGTGGGTTCTTTCAGACTGTAAAACAAGGAAAAGAGCAAAAAGGCATGGATTATTTGGATCCCCTAATATTCTGTGCTTTTGTCTTCTGAGTTCAACCAATTTCAATGTGCATCAATTTGAATGACATGAGTTAGTCATTTTACAGGAACAACCTTTGATACACAAAGGTTGGAATCCCTACCTTGCCCTTGTGCCACCCTTGATAGTTTTGGCTGAGCACATTGCTCTTTCACTGAGAATTTAAGTTTCTTGCATGGGATCCTTGGGTAGGGAGGTCCAGTAGGCCATGTGGGCCCACTGAAGCTCCAGCAGGAAATACTACGAAGTCGACAGGACTCACCTAGAGTCCTAAGCTAACTTATCTTCTCTCCTCATTCTTGCACATGCCTATTGCTTGATTGCTACAATTGAGTTGACACTTCTTGTTCATAGCTAGATGTATGAGTGCCCTAGGGAAGAAGAAACAACTCTCTAGATATTTATTGCCACAACTCCTTTCCAGTCCTTGGGGATGACAGCAGGTATTTGAAGAGCTAAGAACATAACACTTAACAAATGATGATGGTAACAAGGTGAGGAATAAAGAGAATGCTAGATATTTTTAGCTTCTGCAAAATTAAAAATTCTTTATCCTGTATCGAACAAGGTTGACTTTTCTTCTATGCCAAAAACTGCTCTTGAAATGGGATTATCTTAGGAGCTTCTGGTACTTTAATGTTTAGAAGAATTGTCATTATACTTACTCTTGCTTAAGTGTAAAAACGAGGAGAAATCAGGGTCATGTGAGAGAATCTAGTTTGTTAGATATCATTAAAGTTTAATAGTCAAGGAATGGTCTTTAAACATTGAAGAAACCAACCATTTGAGAAAGGTCAAAGGAGTTGGAGTTCTTTTATCTGAGGGGAGGGAGGGAAAGACTTATTTCCTACAGCATTTGGAAGGTTACTACAACTAGGACAATGAAAAAGTTCTCTACTTCTAAAACTCCAAACTCAAGAAATGGAATTACGCTGCAGCAAGAAAAAGGTGAGATTCACCAGAAGAATTTGCTATTCAAAGGGCAACTAAACATTCTCAGAGACTCCCATGAAAGTTTGTGAAAAATCTATCCCTAGACTTTTTTAAAGACAGAAGGGAGAACAATGTGGTTCCAGATAATCCTACATACCATTTCTCAAACCAAGCTTCCTAAAATAAATCCCTTCAGGGTAACACTCCTGTCATTTAAAACAAAACAGAACAAACACCAACAACTTTCAGTGGCTTTTTTCTCTTCTAAGTTATTCTGACTGACTTTTAAGGCATCCCATAATCTGGTCATATAAAAATGACCAAAATGTAATATAATGCTTCTAATGCTGACCTTCATCATGGTAACTGCCTCATGAATATCCCCTGCTCATTCATGTCACTATGCCTCTGTTATAGCAAGCATTTAACAAATATTTTGTGAATGAATGTGTTTTCTATTGCCCTTACCAAGTCTCTCAAAATTCAGTCTTAAACTCTTCTATAAAGATTTATCTGGAAACTCTGCCCGCAATGGTTTCTTTCCCATTTGATCATACACCAGTGATAGAATAATACAATTTAGTATTGACATTTGTTTACTCATTCAACAAATGTTCACTGAATACTTCCTACATAGTACCACCCAATCACTGAGCAGATAGAAAGGTGAACTGAGCATAGACTCAATTCTCAAGTATCTTGCAGCTTTGTATTTGGTTTTGTAATTGGTGCTGTCATTTTCAGCCCTAACACAGACTGGAATAATTATTGTCTCATTTATGTCAATATTATCTTACTATTGCTCCATATAGCTTGCCAATTTCTTCAGCATGAAGATCATGTCCTGTACTCCTTCTGTGTAGATAAATCTCTGAACAACACTGAGAATATAGCAGGTACTCAAGGTACTTTTGATTATCTGCCTATAGGTTCAGTCCCTTCCAATTCCATGACTCAATGGCATTAGACAACAAACCATCCTTGCAAGTAGGTTAAATATTCAGAATCCAACTCTTGAATAAAAAAAAAAAAAAAGAATCCAACTCTTGAATAATCAGCAGTGATAAACTGACGGTATTATCACCATGGGAAGAATATTTAACCTAAGTTAAAATATCTTTAGTTTTTCAGACTTAGGGCCTATGGATATGCCTTGGCTATCTTGCTTTACTATATACTCTCCTATGCAAAAATTTGTCTTTTCAATATTGGTATTTCAATTTTAACCCCCTGGATGACAAAACAAGATCTTTTCTTTGACATTCAGCAAACTTAGTCATTTATATGTTTAAAAAATCAAAAACAATTCAAGTGAAACAACAGACCTAAAACATTAGACCTGAATAAAAAAGAAAATTAGAGTAAATCTGATCTTCCTATAGCAGGATAAGAAAATTATTTGACCCTAGTGGCATTTTCAATTAAATATTTTCTCTTCAATCAAAATTTAAATGTGACTATTGCTTCAAGATCAGTGGGTTGGTATTGAGACTTAATACCTATTATTTCTAGACCAGTGCTTCCCAATCTTTTTCAAGTTATGACATATGGAATATGCTAATATAGACTTGCTTACCAGAAAGGAAGGAAGGAAAGAAGAGGTTACTCACCACAGAAGGCAAATGGCCTGGACTCCTCCCAGGTCCTACCTAGCATTCTATTCCCCCTGCTCCCACCTCACACAACAGGAGGGATGAGGGTTTCAATATCTTAGCTTACCTCTAAGTAATTCAAGGTACATGGATGGGAAGCTATACTTGACATAAATATAATTAGAGGTTTCTTTGGTTGAGAAAACTATGAATATATGAGAAGGTATAGAAGTGGGTCGATGAAGACTGAATTAATGGCAGTTTGATACAGGAAGAAAAAATAAGTAAGTAGACTAAAGCAACTTAAAATGAACTTTTCAGATAATGTCATT
The DNA here is from genome assembly GCF_018345385.1 of Vulpes lagopus. Classification (NCBI taxonomy): domain Eukaryota; kingdom Metazoa; phylum Chordata; class Mammalia; order Carnivora; family Canidae; genus Vulpes; species Vulpes lagopus. The sequence goes on from NC_054829.1 coordinate 61,934,406, forward strand.
CATTTGATAAATATATATTCTGCAAATTTATTCAGCACATATTTATTGAATGCCCTGTCCTGAATAAAACAGCCAAGTTTTAGTGGGTAAGATTTACCTGGTGGGTAAGATTACAATCTGTGATAAGATATAAGAGGCGAACTTGATTTACTCCAGGAGGTCAAGAAAAGCTTGCCTGAGGAAGTGGCTCTTCAGCTGATTTCTGAAGGATAATAAGAATTTTCTGGGAGGCAACTCACAGCATGGTGAATGGCGAAGGCAGAAGGAACAAGGCTTGCAGGCAGGAGGGAACATGCTACATTTGGGGGCCTGACAGCAGGTAGTGGATCTGGGCTGCAGAGAGAGGATATGTGACTAGAAATAAGTCTGGAGAAGCAAGCAAAGTGGTGTGATCACATGAGTGTTTTTAAAAGATTACACAGGCTGCAGGGTAGAGATCAGACTGGAAAGGGGCAAAACATGATGGAAGGAAGGCAACTTGAAAGTCTATTGTAGTGGTACAGGTAAAAGGAATCGCTAACATTTACTGAGCACTTCCTCTGTGCCAGTAATACCCTAAACACTTCATGAGCGATGCCAGTATCTTGGACTAAGGCAGTACAGTTAGGGAAAACTGGATGGACTTCAGAGCTCTTCATTTATTTTTTTAAGATTTTATTCATTTATTTGACAGAGAGATAGGGAGTGAGAGAAAGAGAGAGCACAAGCAGGAAGAGTAGCAGAGGGAGAGGGAGAAGTAGACTTCTCGCTGATCAGGGAGCCCGACATGGGGCTCCATCCCAGGACCCTGAGATCATGCCCTGAGCTGAAGGCAAACACTTAACTGACTGAACCACCCAGGTACCCTAGGAGCTCTTTAGAAAGTAAAACTAATAGGACTTGAAAAACTTTTCTGAAAAACAGTGATGGGTTTAAATATTCCATCAATTTACAGTTTACTTAAATACATATTAGAAATCTCGATTGTTTCCAATTAGGTTTGATTTTTACAATAAAATGTGATAGACATATTCATATAAATGGCTCAGATTATTTTCTGAGAGTAAATTTGAGAAAAATAAATAGAAGGCCAAAGGATGTGACATGTTTTAGGATATTGTTAAGTAGCTAAATACATAACTATGCCAGCTCGCAACCCATTCTCACCTCTCTAACTCTGGAATTTGTCATTAATTTTCCCTCCTTTTGATGGATAAAAATAGCAACTGACATACTATGTTACTTTGCATTTTTGTTTCATTACTAGTTGGATTAGATATTTATTCATTGGTTTAGTACCCTTTGCATTTGTTACTTAGTACTTATGTATCATTTGATCATACCCTTTGCCAATTTTTGGAATATTTAGAACTAATTGGATGGACAATTTTTTTGGTAAAATTGTTCATATAATGTGAAAGGATTTTAATACAAAATGGAACTGGAGGATATAGACTGGAGAATCTCACACATTCTCCCTCAGAAGAACAAAACTTAAGAACTGAGAACCCGATTTTTCTTAAATTCCTGATTTACAGAAGACTGAGACTTATCTCCTGACTAACGAACATCTGCCAAGAATCTCTTCCCATCCTCAAGCCATTGAACTTAACTACTTTGGACTCTGGTTGGACTTTCTGATCTTTGCACCCTTTGCCTATAAATACAGCTCACCCCAAACCCTCAATGGACTCACCTGTAGCTTGCTACAGCATGTGTTTCCTGAACTGCAATTCCTCTGCTATTCTGGAAGAAACTCAATTTCTGGTAATTCCATCTTGCCTCAGTTAACTTCCTTAGTTAGGGTGATAGTAGTCAGAGTGAGGCTAGTCTATGATGGCTTGGAAGTTTATGAACTCAAATTTACAAGCAAAACAGAGCTACAGCATATCCTTGTTTAGTGTAATAACTTTGTCACAACAGTATTTCTGTGGTATTAAACAGTATTAAAGCCAGATAGTGGTAAAGCTGAGGGGCTGAAAAGGCTAGCTGGAAGTCAACACATCGACCAAGTGTCTAGCTGTGAGGCTGTGCCAGTGGTAGACTAAAATTATTATGGTAAAGACAGAAAAAAAAAGAAAAAGGAAAATATGACTTTTCATCAAATTGTCACCCCAAAATTGCTAAGAGAAATGCTAGCCTACATCCAGCCCCAAACCACTTGTACCGTTAATAGTTCCCTTTCTAAAGATTCTCTATCAAAAAAAGTCTGCACTCCTTCCAGAATCACTCTCATGGTGCTGGAGCTTACCGTGCAAATAGCCCATTTGCTTCAATCTAGGTTTGAAACTCCTGTCCCTGCCCATTTGGATTGATGTCTCCTAAGATTTGGATTCTTAGCTCTGCTTGATTCTATCCTGCATCTTAGGTTTCTCCTGGATTTGCATTTTGCTGCCTTGGATCAGGTTTGCCCTACACCTAATGCTAAACCCTAGTGCCCTAGTTTGGGTTAGAATACTTCATTTCAACTAGTGCTAAGGACTTCTAACTATAGCTATGACAGGTAAAGCGCTTTGGATGTTGTCACTCCTCTCTTCAAAAGAAGGAAAAGCTAAACAAACTGAAAGCCAATGACTCTTCTTGGGCCTATCCAAGCACTGAGGTTGCCAGGAAAACTGATATCCTGAAATCTATAGGTGCAGGTGAGGTCCAGATAATCACAAATGAGATCTACTACCTAAAACAGAAGCTACTAGAGCATAAACTGGTTGGAACCCCTCGCTTTCCTATTTCCCCTATGGGGTGAAGAAGCTAAGAAACATTTATGAAGGACACAGCCCAAAGGCATAAGCCCACCAAAACTAAGAGTTAATCTTCTTTTAAAGATGGATTGATTGATTGATTTGAGAGAGAGCCAGCATTAATAGGAATGGCAGAAGGAAAGGGAGACAGAATCTAAAGTGGATTCTATGCTGAGCCTGGAGCCCAATGTGGGGCTCAATCTCATGAGCCTGAGATCACAACCTGAGATAAAACCAAAAGTCAGATGCTCCACCAACTGTGCTACTCAGTACCCCTCACTAAGAGTTAATCTTAAAATTATAGAATATTTCACCTACTTCACTCATGATCTACACCACATAGAATACCAGTAGCAGGTGGATTAGAGCTAAAAGAGTGTTAAAATATCTTAACAATTATTAGGAAAACTCAAAAGCAACAGAAGAAACAAAAACAAGGACACTAAAGAAGTTTAAGGTTTGCATAAAAGAATTACAATTATGACAAACATGAAATACAGCTTAACTCCTAGCCAGATTAACATAAAACCTTACAAAAATGCCCTATTTACCTGAATTTCTATTACCTGATATACCCTGTCCAGCTTTCACAAATATATTATAAGACATGCTAAATGGTAAGGAAAAAATAAAACAGTCTAAAGAGTCAAAGAATCAGAATCAGACCCAAATATGATACAGATTTGGAGATTAACAGTCAAAAAATTTTAAATAACTATGATGAACATATCAAAGGCTTTAATGAAAAAAGTAGACAACATTCAAGAATAGACAGGTAGTATAAGCACACAGATGGAAACTCTAAGAATGAATCAATAGGAAATGTTAGAAAAAAACTGTAAAGAAATGAAGAATGCCTTTGATATAATTAGACTGGATATGGCCAAGGAAATAACTGATAAAGATAAGTCAATAAAGAATTTCAAACCTGGGAGTGCCTAGGTGGTTCAGATGGTTATCTGTCTGCCTTTGGCTCAGGTCCTGATCCCAGGGATCCCTGCTTAGTGGGGAGTCTGCTTCCTCCTTTCCCACTGCTCATTCTCATTCTCTTTCTCTCTCTCTCTCTTTCTCAAATAAATAAATTCATTAATTAAATATTTTAAAAATTCTAAACCTAAATGCAAAGAGAAAAAAAAATGTGATAAAAAAGAATGGAATATCCAAAAACTTTGGGATAATTTGAAAGGATACAACAGATATATAATTGGAATGTCAGAAAGAGTAGAAAGAGAGAATGGAAGACAAGAAATATCTGAAGTAGAATGACTGAGAATATTCTAAAATTAATGACAAAAATAAAACCCAGAGCCAGGAATCTGGATAAACACCAAATTGGCCTATCATATTCTCAAACTGTAGAAAACAAAAGACAAAGAAAAAATCTTGAAAGAAGTCAGGAAAAATGCCTGACCTATGGAAGAACAATGACAAAAATTACAGTGAACTTTTCATCAGAACCATGTAAGCAAGAAGAGACTAGAATAAAATATTTAAATTATCACAAGAAAAAAATCTCACTAACCTGTAATTCTACATCAAGAAAATTCTCCTTCAAAAGTGAAGGAGAAATAAAGACTTTCTCAGACATACAAAAAACATAAGGAGATTGCTTCTCATCAGATTTTCCCTGCAAGAAATGTCAAAAGAAGTTCTTCAGGAATAAGAAAAATTACATAGATCAGAAACTTGGATCCCTATAAAGGAAAAAGCAATGGAGATGGAATAAATAAAGGTAAAATAAAATCATGTTTCTTATTATTAATTGAGCTAAAAGATACCCTTAATTTAAAGTAGTAATGGTAACAGGTTTTAGAAAATGAATGGCAGTGATGCCATAAGGGATAGGAGGAAAGAATAGAGAAAACTGTTAAGTCACTGGCAGTACACATATGAAAAGATACAGTGTTATTTGAAGGCAGGCTTGGATTAGTTTAACATGGATATTGAATATTCTAGGACAACCACTAAAATTTTTGATTTGCTAAAAGAGAAGACAAAATGAAATAATACAAAATGGTCCATTAAAATTTTAAAAAGCAGGAAAATGAGGGGAAAAAACAAGAACAAATGCAATGAACAGAAAATAGTTACAAACGTGATAGATATTAATCCAACTATGTTAATAATCACTTTAAATGTGAATAGTCTAAATATTGCAGTTAAAGATTTTCAGAGTGTATAAGAAAAAAAATCCAACTATATGTTGTCTACAGAACTCCACTTTAAATATAAGAATTCAGAAAGGTAAGAGAATGCAAAAGGGTATACTATGTTAACATCAAAAGAAAGCTCGACTAACTATATAAATTTCAGACAAAGCAGACTCAGAAAACATGGAAAATCATCAGAGATAAAGAGTGGCATTACATAATAATAAAGAGATCAATAATCCAAGAAGCAGCAATAATCCTAAACATGTATGCATCTAATAAGAGGACATCAAAATACGTAAGGCAAAAACTGATAGAACTGCATGGAAAAAGAGACAATTCATCATTATAGCTGGATTTTCAACCAGTGCTGAGATTTCTGTTTTAGCTCTATTCTTTTAGTAATTGATATATCAGTGAGGCAGAAAACCAGTAAGGATACAGCTGACCTGAACCATATTATCAAGCAACTGGATCTAATTAACATTTATATACATTTCATTAAAAAACAACAGAATACACATCTTTTCAGACTCACATGGAATATTCACCAGGGCAGGCCATATCCTGAGCCACAATATACACTTTAACACATTTAAAAGAACAGTGATCATACATATAATGTATGCTCTCAGACCCCAAAGGAATTAAGCTAGAAATCAGCAACAGAAAGACAGTTGAAAAATCCTCAAATATATGGAGATTAAACAATACATTTCTGGGCAGCCCCGGTGGTGCAGCGGTTTAGCACCGCCTGCAGCCCAGGGTGTGATCCTGGAGACCCGGGATCGAGTCCCACGTCGGTCTCCCGCATGGAGCCTGCTTCTCCCTCTGCCTGTGTCTCTGCCTCTCTGTCTCTCTCTCTCTGTGTCTTTCATGAATAAAAAAAAAAAAAAAAAAAAAAAGAAACCAATACATTTCTAAACAACACATGGGTTGAAGAAATATTAAGAGACATTTTAAAACATTTTAGACTAAATAAAAATTAAAATACAATTCATCAAGATTTTGAGATGCAGCAAAAGTAGTGCTTAGAGGGAAATTTATAGCATTAAATGCATATATTAGGAAAAGAAGAGAAATCTAAAAATTAATAAATTGAGCTCCTACCATAGAAAACTGAGGGGAGAAAAAGAGCAATCTTAGCCTAAAACAGAAGACATCAATTAAAGTAAAAAAAAAGAGGAAAATGGAGAAAATAAAATCAACCAGGGCTGAGGGAGGTCTGTCTAGAATTAATTTATCTGGTTTAGGTTTGGCCAGTTCTGGCTAGAAAGGAGAGGTTATATCAACCATGGAATCTATTGCACAAGATTTCCTCAACTCCTACTCACTTCTCCACCATGTGCTCCTGTGTTTATTAAGCAAAAATATTTTCATTGCCCCTTTGCTAGGAACTGTGTTGATTTCTAGGCAATTACAAAGATAAATAAGACTCAGTCCCTATAAGAAATAATAATAGCAGCTAACATTTATTGACTCTGAGATAGCGGTTGTTCAAAGGACTTTGCAACTATTAATTCATTTAAACCTCACATTAACTGATGGGTATTATTGTTTACCTCCATCTTCCAAATGAAGAAACTGAAACACAGAAAATCTAGAAAACTTGCCATGATCAAATTGCTACTGAGTGGCAAAGTCTGGCCCAAGCTCCTAGTCACCACATTCTACCTTAATACTCAAGGAAAGGAAATTTCCCAACTTCCCTTGAAAATATACTTTGCCTACTGTGAATCCCCACATTAAGGACATGTACTTATATTTAACATCAACCCCCTTCTACTGTAATTTATTTATTTATTTACTTTTAAAGATTTTATTTATTTATTCAGGAGAGACACAGAGAGAGAGGCAGAGACACAGGCAGAGGGAGAGGCAGGATCCCTGTGGAGCCTGATGTGGGACTTGATCCTAGGATCCCAGGATCATGACCTGAGCCAAAGGCAGATGCTCAACCACTGAGCCATCCAGGTGTCCCTCAACTGTAATTTAAAAGCATTTCTTTCTTTCCTCCTTCTTTCCTTCCTTCCTTCCTTCCTTCCTTCCTTCCTTCCTTCCTTCCTTCCTTCCTTCCTTCCTCTTTCCCTTCCTTTCTCTTTTCTTGCTGAGTGAAAACAGGAGGAAGTGCACGTATGGCTGAGTAAAATCCACTTTCACATATTTGAAAAAAATGGCAAGAAATTTATGAAAGAAAAAGAAACTTATTGGAAATTACATTTAAAAGAGCTTTGTGGTGTTTGAAGCTCAGCTAGAAATACTCTAAAGAAGAAAGCTGTTTTTGACATGTATAAAGATTTTTTAACAACCATCTCTCTTGTAAGTAATTAAGTACAAGTAATTACATAATTACTTGATTATGTAGCAGCACTAAAATTTTACAGGAGGTTTTTCACTTAAACTCTAGCCTTATAAAAATAATTGCCACAAGTCAAAATTATTTTCTAAATGCAGTAATTCTTTCTGCCTTTAATTTTTTTTGAGGAGGGGGGTGGAATCTAGGTCTATTTTTGTTTAGCAACCAGAGCCAGAGAAATATGTAATTTAATAATGTGTCACTGTGTTTAGACATGGACTTAAAACTTAGAATGAATCTCCAAGTTACAATGGTGAGAAACACTTAGATAGGAAATGAAATTATAAGCTAAGGCCACTTTCTAGAGAATTTCTTTGGTCATAAATTTCTAAAACTATGAGTGAGAGTGCTATTACTTGAGTCACAAAAGAGCATTTTAAAATACTTGGTTTCTCAAAGCACATCACCAAATTATAAGATTGCAAGATAGAAAAGGCATTAAAAATAAAGACTCACAAAACATCATTTTATGCAACCTCGGCTTGCAAGAAACAAGTTTGAGTAACATTATGTGGGCCGGCCTCCATTCCTTTCCTTTCCCTCCCTCCGCCTTTCCTTTCTTTCCTTTCCTTTCCTTTCCTTTTCTTTTCTTTTTAAAAGTGAGCTGTCTCAACATTGCAAATTTTCTCAAGTTCTTAGAACTCTAATTAAAATGTGGTAATTGGTTATGTTACCTCAATTATCATGATGCATGGACATTGATGCAAAGTGACACCAATTGAGTCCCTTGGGTGTTTTACCCTGGGGCCATCCCATTTATCGTGGCCTTATTATTTTCAATTATGTGGCTAGATGTGTTGCATACCTTCAAGGCCAATAAATGTGCAGGAGTTTTCTGAACACAAGGTTCTGTTTTCAGCACTAGAGCTCTCAAATGCCAGGGCAAAGGGAAACAAAAATACAAATTTTTTTGTGAAGCATAAAAATGTAAAATCCTAAATCTACTAAGGAGTCAAAGGTACATTTGCTAAAAATAAAGGTATTTCCAAAGAATACAGACTTTTCTGTTTAAAACACCTGTTAGAAAAGCAAGAATGATTTATTTGTTATTGATAACTATTCCTCCTAACAAGGAAAATAGTGGTTGGGATCATTCAGAGAACTTACATGATGAGTTAGGGGAACAAAGTTTGGGTTTTGAAAAGGGCTAAGCAGAACTGTACTGAGTACTTGAAAGGTTTATATTACAATCATTATAGTATTTTACTGAGATGGGTCCCAAAATGAATGTGAAGGTAAGATCATTCCAAAATGGTATATGGGGTTGCCCCATGGGGATCTCCTGGTGTTTGTGGGAAAAGGCCACTGCTTGTTCTATGCACTGTTGTTGTCTCCCACATGTATCCATTCAGTGCTAAAGGTGTCTGCACGAATGACTCCTGGACATTTCTCCACAAAAATCTAGGAGTGAACTAGCAAGTCATTTGAGGACATTATCAATAAATGGAATTTGACACTGTGTCAAACCAGTTTTATTTTCTAAAATTATTCCTGTGTCTTTTACAAGGTTTTATTTTTTTATTTTTTTATTTTTTTTATTTTTATTTTTTTTTTATTTTTTTTTTTTTGGTTTTATTTTTTTAAATCATATTCTCAGATTTCTAAAAACTGAAGAAAATTATCTGTCCTTTTACTTATTAGTTTATATCTTGATTTCCTTTCAGTGTTTCCACATTGATACATTTGTTCATATGTTGCAGATGACAGAGCAAACTAAATTGGGAAAGTTGTAAAAGAAAGGAGGAATTGTACTGCACAAAAATCTCTTATTTTATTTTTTGCAATTTGTATTTTTAATTGAAGTATAATAGCCACAACACTATATTATTTTCAGGTTTATTTTTTTAAGATTATTTATTTATTTATTTATTTATTTATTTATTTATTTATTTATTTATTTATTCAGAGAGAGAGAGAGACAGGGAGAGACACAGGCAGAGGGAGAAGCAGGCTCCATGTAGAGAGCCCAACGTGGGACTCGATCCCTGGTCTCCAGGATCACACCCTGGGCTGCAGGACCGCTGCGCCACCAGGGCTGCCCTATTTTCAGGTTTATAACAGTGTTTTGACATTTATATACATTACAAAATAATCACCACCTACTATCTGTCACCATACAAGGTTTTTAGAATACTGTTGATTATATTTCCTATGCTGTGCATCACACCCCATGGTCTTATTTTATTTTATATCTGGAAGATTATAGTTCTTAATCACCCTCACCAATTTCCCCATCCCCTACTCCCCTCCCCTCTGGCAACCACCAGTTTGTTCTCTGTATCTATGAGACTGTTTCTATCTTGTTTTGTTTGTTAATTTGTTTAGTTTTCAGATTCCACATATAAGTGAAATTATATGGTATTTGTCTTTGATTTACTTCATGTAGCATAATACCTTCTATCTAGGTCCATCCGTGTTGTCACAAATGGCAAGATTTCATTCTCTTTTATGGCTGGGTAATATTCCATTGCATACATGTGTGTACACACATACACAAACACACACTTCTTTATCTATTCATTTGTTGATGAACACTTAGGTTGCTTCCATATCTTGACTACTGTAAATGATTCTGCAATGAGCATAGGGGCGTATAAGTCTTTCCAAGTAGTGTTTTCACTTTTTTTTCAAATAAATAACCAGAAGTGAAATTGCTGAAACATGTGGTATACTGTTTGTAATTTTTTGAGGAAACTCCATACTGATTTTCACAGTGGCTGTACAAAATTAAATTCCTACCAACGGTGCATGAGGGTTCCCTTTTCTCTGCATCCTTGCCAATATTTATTTCTTATCTTTTTGATAATAGTCATTCTGACAGGTGTGAGGCAATATCTCATTGTGCTTTTGATTTGCCTTTCCCTGACAATTAGTGATGTTGAACATCTTTTCATGTGCCTCTTGGCCATCTGTATGTCTTCTTTAAAAAATGTCTATTTGGTTCTTTTACTCATTTTTAAAAAAATATTTTACTTATTTATTCATGAGAGACACAGAGAGAGAGAGAGAGAGAGAGAGAGAGACAGAGAGAGAGAGACAGAGAGGCAGAGACATAGGCAGAGAGAGAAGCAGGTTCCATGCAGGGAGCCCGATGTGGTACTTGATCCCGGGACACCAGAATCACGCCCTGGGCCGAAGGCAGGTGCTAAACTACTGAACCACCCAGGGATCCCCTCTTCTACTCATTTTTAATTGAAAATTTTTTTGATATTGAGTTGTGTGAATTCTTTATACATATATTTTGCACATTAATCTCTTATCAGATAGGTTTTATCCCATCCACCAGATTGCCTTTTTGTTGTGTTGATGGTTTCCTTCACTGTGCAAAAGCTTTTTAGTTTGATGTAGTCACATTTGTTTTATGACTTTTGTTGCATGTGCCTGAGAAGATAGAGGTAAAAAAATATCCCTAAGACTGAAATAGCCAGTAGCTACTTGATAATAGCTCACTTACCACTTATGTTTTCTTCCAGGAGTTTCATGGTTTCAGGTTTCACATTTAGAATTTTAATCCATTCTGAGTTTTTTTGTATATAGTGTAAGAAAGTGCTCTAGTTTCATTGTTTTGCATGTAGTTGTCTTGTTTTCTCAACATCATTTATTGAAGAGAGTGTCTTTTCCTCATTGTACATTCTTACCTCCTTAGTTGTAAATTAATTGACCATATAAGCATGGGTTTATTTCTGAGTTCTTTGGTATGTTCCATTGATCTATGTGTCTGTCTTTGTGCCAGTTCCATACTGTTTTGTTTACTATTGTTTTGGAGTATAGCTTGAAATCCAGGAGCATGATATTGCCAGCTTTGTTCTTCTTTCCCAAGATGGCATTGGCTATTCAGGGTCTTTTCCAGTTTCACACAAATCTTAGGATTCTTTGTTCTGGTTCTGTGAAAAATGCCACTGAGATTTTGATAGGAGATTACAGATCTTTTATTGCTTTGGATAGTATGGACATTTTAACAATATTAATTCTTCCAATCCATGAGCATAGTAATCTTTCCATTTTATGTGTACCATTTTCAATTTCTTTCATTAGTGTCTTAAAGTGATCATAGTATAGGTCTTTCATCTCCTTGGTTAAATTTATTCCTAGGTATTTCATTCTTTTTGATGTCATTGTAAGTGGCATAGTTTTCTTAATTTATCTTTCTGGTAGTTTGTTATTAGTGTATAGATCTCTGAAAATGAATTTTGTATCCTGCAATTTTACTGAAATCATTTATTAGTTCTAACAGCTTTTTGGTGTAATTGTCAGGATTTTCTGCAGATCATATCATGCCACCTGCAAATAGTGACAGTTTTACTACTTCCTTTCCAACTTAGATGCCTTCTCTTTCCTTTTCTTGCCTAACTATGGTTGCAATTCCAATACATTGTCCAATAACAGTGCGGAGAATGGGCATCCTTTGTTTCTGATCTTAGAGGAAAAGACTGTGATGATATCTGTGGGTTTGTCATATATGGCATTTATTATATTGAGATATGTTCTCTCTATACTTACTTTGTTGAGGCTTTTTATCATAAATAGCCATTGAATTTTGTCAAATGCTTTTCCTTCATCTTTTGAGATTATCGTATGATTTTCTTCCTTTCATTGTGTTAATGTGGTATGTCATGTTGATTGATTTGCAAATGTTAAATCATCCTTGCATCTTTGGAATAAATCCCATCTGATCATGATTTATGATCCATTTAATGTATTGTTGAATTCAGTTTGCTAATATTTTGTTGAGGATTTTTGCATCTATGTTCATCAGGGTATTGGCCAGTAATTTCACCTTTTTTTGTAGCATCTTTGTCTGATTGTTATATCAGAGTGATGCTGGTCTCATTAAATGAGTTTGAAAGCATTTCTTCGTCTTTGAATTTTTTGGAATAACTTAAGAAGTAGAGGTAATAACACTTCTTTAAGTGTTTGGTACAATTCACCTGTGAAGCCATCTGATTCCAGACTTTTTTTTTTGTTGGAGTTTTTTGGGTTTTGGGTTTTTTGTTGGAGCTTTTTGATTATTGATTCAATCTCCTTGCCAGAAATTGGGCTATTCAGATTTTCGATTTCTTCATTATTCAGTCTTAAAATATTGTGTGTTTCTAGGAATTTATCCATTTTCTCTAGGTTTACTTGTTAGTATGTAATTGTAGGTAGTATTCTCCTAAGATCCCTTGTATTTCTGTGGTTTTAACTTTTCCTCCCTCATTTCTGATTTTATTTATTTTGGGCCTCTTTTTACCTTGATGAATCTGATTATAGGTTTGCCAATTTTGTTTATCTTTTCAAAGAACCAGCTCCTGGTTTACTGATCCTTTCTGTCTTGGGGTCTCTATTTCACTTATTTCCACTGTGATCCTTATTTTTTCTATTAACTTTGGGTTTTGTTTTACTTTTACTAATTCCTTTAGGTGTAGAGTCAGATTGTTTATTTGAAAATTTTCTTGATATTTTAGGTAAGCCTGTATTGCTATGAAATTCCCTTGTAGAACAGCTTTTGCTATGTCCCATAGACTCTGGAATATTGTGTTTCCATTTTCATTTGTCTAAAGGTAATTTCTGATTTCCCCTTTTATTTCTTCACTGGCCCATTAGTTATTTAATAGCATGTTATTTAGTCTCCATGTTTTTGTTGTTGTTGTTGTTTTTTGTGGTTTTCTTCTTGTAATTCATTTCTACTTTCATTCCATCGTGGTCAGAGAAGATGCTTGATATGATTTCAATCTTCTTAAATTTATTGAGACTTGTTTTGTGCCCTAATCTGTGATCTATCTTGGAGAATGTTCCATGTGCATCTTAAAAGAATATATTCACTTGTTTTTAAGTAGAAAGTCCTGTGTGTGTGTCTATTAAGTCTATCTGCTCTAATGTGTCATTTAAAGCCAGTGTTTCCTGGTTGATTTTCATCTGGGTTATCTTTTTTTATTTATTTAATTTTTTAAAAGGATTGTATTTATTTATTCATGAGAGAAACACACACACACACACACACACACACACACACACAGAAAGAGAGGCAGAGACACAAGGCAGAGGGAGAAGCAGGCTCCATGCAGGGAGCCTGATGTGGGACTCGATCCCTGGTCTCCAGGATCACACCCTGGGCTGAAGGTGGCACTAAACCGTTGAGCCACCTGGGCTGCCCTCATCTTGGTTACCTATCCATTGATATAAGTGAGGTATTAAGGTCCCCCAGTATTATTGAATTGCCGTCAATTTCTCCCTTTATGTCTTTTAACAGTTGCCTTATAGGCAGGTGCTCCTATGTTTAGGTGCTCCTTTGTTGAGTGCATAAATATTTACAAATATTATATCCTCTTGTTGGATCAATCCATTTACCATTATGTGATGACCTTCTTTGTCTTTATGGTCTTTGTTATAAAATCTGTTGTTTCATATAAGTATTTCTACCATATGTTTCTTTTTATTTCCATATGCCTAGAATATTTTTCCATACTTTCATTTGTGGTCTTTGTGTATCTTTACATCTGAAGTATGTCTCTTTAGGCAATATATAGATGGGTTTGCTTTTTATTTTTTAATCCATTCAGCCATCCTATGCCTTTTGATTGGAGAATTTAGTCCATTTACATTAAAATAATTATTGGTAGGTTTGTACTTATTGCCATTTGTTCATTGTTTTCTGGCTATTTTTGTAGTTCTTCTTCATTCCTTTTATCTTCTGTTGCTTTTCTTCCTTGTGGTTTGACGCTTTTTTTTTTAGGGCTATGTTTGGATTCCTTTCACTTTGTTTCTGGGGATCTATTATAGGTTTTTGGTTTGTGGTTAGCAGGTGGTTCGTATATAACAACTGTATATAGCAGTCTATTTTAAGCTGATGCTTGCTTATGTCTGAACACATTCTAAAAGTACTATATTTTTACTGAACATCTCCCCATGTTTTATGTTTTTGTCATCACACTTTACATCTTTTTGTTTTGTGCATTAAAAAAATGACTAATTATTATGAAGTTGAGTTTACTTTAGTCTTTTAACCTTCATACTAGTTATAAGTGATTGATCCACTACTTTTATTATATAATTGCCTTGACCAGTGAGAATTTTGTCTTTCAGTTATGGCCTTTTATTTTCTGCTTAAAGAAGTCCCTTTAGGGATAACTGGATGGTTCAGTTGGCTGAGCCTATGACTCTTGCTTTCAGCTCAATCATGATATCAGGGTTGTGAGATGTTTTCCACACTTAGTGGAGAGTCGGCTTGAGATTCTCTTCCTCTCCCTCTGCCCTTCCCCTCACTCATGTGCACACTCTATCTCAAAAAGTAAACTTTTTTTTTAAGTTCCTTTAACATTTCTTGTAAGGCTGGTCAATAAGCTCCTTTATTTTGTGCTTGGCTGGGAAACTCTTTATCACTCCTTCAATTCTGAATGGTAATTTGCCAGGTAGAATAGTCTGTAGTGTAAGTTTTTCCCTTCAGCACTTTGAATATACCATACCACTTTCTTCTGACCTGCAAACTTTCTGCCAAAAAATCAGCTGATGGCCTTATGAGAGTTCCCTTTTATCTAACTAGTTGTTTTTCTCTTGCTGTTTTTAAGATTTTCTCTTTTTTTAACATTTGATATTTTACTTATAATGTGTCTTGATGTGGATCACTTTGGGTTTCTCTTGTTTGAGACTCCCGGTGGTTACTGAACCTGGGTATCTGTTTTCTAGGTTAGGGAAGTTTTCAGCCCCTTTCTCTTTCTCTTCTCCTTCTGGGACCCCTATAATGCTCGTATTGGTATACATGCTACTGTCCTAGAAGTCCCCTAAACTATCCTCATTTTTAAAAATTCTTTTTTTTATTTTGCTTTTTTGACTCAGTGATTCCATTACTTTGTTTTCCAAGTCACTTATCTGTTCTTCTGTATCATCTAATCAGTTGTTGATTCTCTCTAGTGCATTTTTCATTTTAGTTATTGTAGTCTTCATCTCTACTGATATTTTCTTATGCTTTCTCTTTGTTGACCTCTTGCTGTGTTCATCCATTCTTCTCCTGAGTTTGGTCAGCATCCTTATGACCATTACTTTGAACTATTTATCAGGTAGATGACTTAGCTCTGTTTTATTACAGTCTTTTTCTGAGATTTTTGCATTGTTCTTTTATTTGAAATATATTTCCCTTCCTC
Organism: Vulpes lagopus; assembly: GCF_018345385.1. Taxonomy (NCBI): domain Eukaryota; kingdom Metazoa; phylum Chordata; class Mammalia; order Carnivora; family Canidae; genus Vulpes; species Vulpes lagopus. The sequence continues at coordinate 61,949,749 of NC_054829.1, forward strand.
CTCATTTTGTCTGACTCTCTGTGTTTGTGGTCTATGTGTTAGGTAAATCAGCTACCTCTTTCAGTCTTGAAGGAGTGACTTTGTGTCAATGTCCCATAGGGATCAGAAGCACAATCCTCCCTGATCACCAGAGGCAGGTGCTAAAAGAGAATCTCCTATTTGAGGTGTGTGTGCTTATCTATTGTGGGGTGGTCAGTAGCTGTGGAATAGCAGTGGACAGAACTCTCCCCACTGCCCAGCTGGCTGGGGATGCAGTGATGGACATGGCTCTCCTGGTCTGGCTGGTTGCAGTGCTGTGGCTGCCACTGTAGATGTTGATGTGGTGATGGTTATAGCTCTCCCCCTGCCATAGGTTGTTGAAGCACTGCTTTCTTTGTTATGGTTACAGCAGTTGTTGGGCTCTCTCTCCACCCCCAACTCCACTGTGGCCATCGCTAGGGCACTACAGCTGCCACTGAGACCACAGTAGTAGGCAGGTCTGCCCCCCTGGCTCAATTAGCTGAGACACCATGTTGCTACTGCAACTGTGGCAGTGGGTGGGGAATCTCAGCAAACCGTTCTTGCCCACATTAGCAGGTTACGGTGAGAGTTCCAATATTGTGCCACCAGCACTGGCACTAGCAAGGTTGAATATCATCATAAAAATGACAACCAACATTGTCTACATCCCCCAAAGACTGTCTCAATAGTTTCTTCCTTCTCTGGCAAACACCCCAGGTGAAAGTGGGTCCCTTTAACAAATATTGTGTTTTCAGAATAGGGGCTTTAGCACTGAATGCCAGGGTGCATGTGAGCCCTTAAAGAGTAGGTTCTCCTGAATACAATCCCTGATAGTTTTCAAAGCTTGGCTTTTGTGGGGCTCATTTCTCCTGAGCAGTAGTTAAGGGTTGTAGTGTCTGATGTGGAGCTCCAACAACTTGGTGCTGAAAGAAGAGTTCTCTCCCTTTGATATTCTTCCCAATTGCGGATTGCTGCACCTTGGATGGAGCTTTTCTTCCTTTGACAAGACCTTGTCTCTGCCACTCCCATGCATTACAATGTTGCCCCTTTGTCCTTCATTGTGGAGATCTGTTCATCCAGTTTTTAGGACTTTTTCTAAATAAATTATTCTCTAAGTAGTTGTATATTTATTATGTCCATGGGTGGAGGTAAGCTGAAGATTCTTCTATGCCACCATCTTGAACAAAGGTCTTTTTTTTTTTACCTAACTTTTTCTTAATTTTTTGATATTTCTATGCTACATAGCTTGTCAATTTTTTCAAATTTCTGCAAATCTCAAAATAAATTTCCAATATATTTATTGGGGAAAATATGTATGTAAGTGGATTTCTGCAGTTCAAACCATGTTGTTCAAGAGTCAACTGTATGTATATTTGTTTGTTTGTTATTTTTCATCATTGCACTTGTCATTACCTGAAATTATTTTATTTTAATTCCAGAGTAGTTAACATCCAGTGTTATATTAGCTTTAGGTATATATATAGCGATTCAACAATTCTATATGTTACTCAGTGCTCATCAAGATAAGTGTACTCTTAATGCCCTTCACCTATTTCACTCATCTCTCCCACCCACCTCCTCTCTGGTAACCCTCTGTTTATTCTCTAGAGTAAAGAATCTGTTTCTTGGTTTGTCTCTACATTTTTCCTTTGTTCATTTGTTTTGTTTCATAAATTCCACATGAGTAAAGTTATATGGTATTTGTTTTTCTCTGACTGGTTTATTTTGCTTGGCAACATACTCTCTAGATCCATCCATGTTGTTGCAAATGGCAAGATTTCATTATTTTAATATATATGTGTATTTATACATATATATATATATATCACACTTAGTCCACTTCCATAGTTTGACTATTGTAATAATGTTGCAATAAACATAAGGTGCATATATCCCTTTGAATTAGTGTTTTTGTATTCTTTAGGTAAATACCCAATAATATGATGATTGGATTATAAGGTAGTTCTATTTTTAATTTTTTGAGGAACTTCCATACTGTCTCTCACAGTGACTGTAGCAGTTTTTATTTCACAGAGGCTACACTAGTTTGTATTTCCACCAACAGTGCAAGAGGTTTCCTTTTTCTCCTCACCAATACCCATTGTTCCTTGAGATTTTGTTTTATTCTCCACAGATATGAGGTGGTATCTCATTTTGATTTTGTTTTTCATTTCCCTGATGATGAGTGACATTGATCATCTTATGTGTCCATTGGCCATTTATTCTTTGGAGAAATGTCTGTTCATGTCTTCTATTTTTAAATCTGATTTCTTTTTGGTGTTGACTTGTATAAGTTCTTTATATATTGTGGATACTAATCCTTTTTTGGATATGTCATTACAAATTTCTTCTCCCAATCAGTAGGCTGTCTTTTAGTTTTTTTTATTGCTCTCTTTCTGTGCAGAAGCTTTTATTTTGATGAAGCACCAATAGTTTATTTTTGCTTTTGTTTCCCTTGTCCTTTTCTCAGGAGACACATTTAGAAAATTATTGTTTCAGCTAATGTCAGAGAAATTACTGCTTGTGCTCTCTTCTAGGATTATTATGGTTTTATTTAGGTCTTTAATCCATTTTGAGTTGGCTTTTGGGTGTAGTGTAAAAAAGTGGTCCAGTTTCATTCTTTTCCATGTAGCTGTCCAGTTTTCCCAAACTATTGTTGAAGAGTCTTTTTCCCATTGGATATTATTCAAACTTTTCAGTTTTTCAAGAGAAACTCTTTTTTCCTCTCAAGTTTTTTCTTTTTTATTCTGAGATTTTTTTATTGTTTATTTTTTTTCCAAATAATCCCAATACTTAACTCTATCCCTTTTAATGAATCACTTTCTTTATGTAAGAGCCGAAAGAGTGCAGGGATGCATTGGGTTTACTTTCAAATGGAATTCTCTAACTAAACCCAATTTAGCTTGAGTCTTAGATCTCTAACATGTCATTCAAATATTCTTAGGACTGACTAATAAAAAATGGTATATTAACAGAAATTACTGTGTTATCATTTGTTTATATTATTCTTCTTGTATTCAATTCAAAAAAGAATTCCAGGAAGTTTCCAATATAAAAGAAAAACAAGACTATTGGGGGGAAGGTGAGGCAAGAAATTATATCAATAAATTTTTTAAGAGCTGTGAAAGAGCTTAAAGTCCTGGAGTCACACATATATGGATCCCGATCTTTTTCCTCCTCTTACTGGTTCTGAGAACGTGGGTAATTAATCTTTCAAAAAGTTAGTTTCTTCATCTATAGTAGTTACAAAGATTAAATGAGACAATGGATGAAAATGGTAACCCAATGACTAAGACAAGGTTTGATACTGCTAGCACATAACAAAACAGCCCCATCCTTTTAGTGATCGACACTTATACTACTGGCTTTTAGAGGGATATTTGCCAGATAATCAAAAAAATTAACATGAGAAGATAAAATAAACTGAGAAACACATTTCCTCACAATGTATGACACCTTGTTTTAGCAACATTGGCTTCCCCTGACAGAATTGCTCTATATTAGCCTGAACCTGTCTAGTAAAGGTTTATTGAGATGGCATTGGAAAAAAGAAATCTGACTAGTCAGGACACTGACTCTGGAGCCAAAATGCCTAGGTTTGAGTGCCAGATCAATTACAATACACCACTGGAAAATTGGATTTCTTAGTACAAATTCCATGAAAGTCAGGAGTTAATTTGAAGAGGTGTGAATTAATAAGAACCCCAAGTACTTATAGTAAATATTTAAATAAGTGTCAATGAAATATCAGTGGTCAAGCAACTCACATGGCAGCCCAAATTTTCTCTTTACTTTTTTCCTAGTACTTTGAAAGGGAAAATGTTTGCTTAATGCTCATTTTTAGGGTTCTCTATAAAATACTACTGCTTTTCTTAGACCAGTTAAATATGGTTACTTTTTGGCAATTAAAATTCTTCAGGGATGCCTGAGTGGCTCAGTTGGTTAAGCGTCTGCCTTCGGCTCAGGTCATGAACCCAGGGTCCTGGGATCAAGCCCCATGGTAGGCTCCTGCTCAGCAGGGAGTCTGCTTCTCCCTCTGCTCCTCCTCCTGACTTAGGCTCTTTCTCTCTCTCAAATAAATAAATAAAACCTTTAAAAAAACCTTCATTTATCACCTGTGATAATGACTAATGAATAAATTTGATCCATAATTTCCTACATTGTATTGGAAACGTGGGATGACATAATTTCAAAATCCAATAGGTTTTATTTGTATTTACAAAACTCCTCTGAATTTGCTTAGTTAAAACAACAGTGGATGCATATGCAACATTCATATCATTAAAAAATGGCTTCATGGGATCCCTGGGTGGCGCAGCAGTTTAGCGCCTGCCTTTGGCCCAGGGCGCGATCCTGGAGACCCGGGCTCCTGGTGCATGGAGCCTGCTTCTCCCTCTCCCTGTGTCTCTGCCTCTCTCTCTCTCTCTCTCTCTGTGTGTGTGTGACTATCATAAATAAAAATTTAAAAAAAAAAAATGGCTTCATCTTAGGGAGACAATTTAGGCTGCTGATTCCAGACACTGACTCTGGAAACAAAATGCCTAGGTTGAATGCCAGATCAGTTACAAACTAGCTGGGCAACTCGGGAAAAGTTGCTGAAATTTTCTTTGCCTCAATTTTTTCTTCTGCAAATTTGAGAGGATAATATTATATATATCATATGGTTATTAAAAGTCTTAAATGACTGACCTCAGGATCTTGAAATCAAGCCCCAGGTTGGGCCCCATACTCAGCATGGAGTCTGCTTAAGACTCTCTCTCTCCCTCTGCCCTTCCTCGACTGCTGTCTCTCTCTCTCTCAAAAGAAATAAAAATAAAAATAAAAATAAATCTTTTAAAAAAAAGCCTTAAATGACTTAATATGTGACAGAAATGGCCCTGATATCTATTAAGTGTTATTATGTTAACTATTATTATTGTCGTTGTTGTTCTTTCATCCTTTAGAAAAGCAATGCCCATTTTTATTTATTTACTCTAAAGCAAGGTTATTCACTGTCAGGCTTCAGGTAATCTATTAACCAATTTGTAATTACATATGAAATTCTGTGTATGTCCATGTGTTTTTTAGTTTTATTGAGATATAACTGACATAAAATAACTGCACAGCTTAAAATGTATAATTTTATATATTTTGACATTTGAATACACCCATGAAACTATCACTAAAATCAAGATTGTGACTACACTTACCATCCCCAAAAGCTTCCTTACTACCCCTCATATTTCCTCCAGTAGTAACAAAGATTTACGCAATAATTTTTTTCCTTCTTTTTTTTTTTTTTTTTTACATTTTACATTTAGGTCAACGATCCAATTTGACTTCATGGTTGAGTATGGTGCAACATAGAGTTCAATTTCATTTTTGTGTATATAGATATTCAGTTGTTCCAGGATCATTTATTTAAAGACTACCATTGTAATTGCCTTTGCCTCTTTGTCAAAAATCAACTGATCATTTATGTACAGCTCTATTTCTGAAATATCTATCCTGATCTATTTCTTGGCCTTGATTATTAATACCATACTCTCCTGACTACCATAGCTTTATTATAAGTCTTGAAATCAGGGGATGTAATTCCTTCAACTTTAGTCATCTTTCTTAAAATTGTTTTGGCTCTTCTAGTGCCTTTGAATTTTTATATGAGTTTTAGACAACAGCTTATAGGTTTCTACCAAAAACATTAGTAAAATTTTCATTTGAATTACATTAACTCTATAGATAAATCTTAGGAGAAATGATATCTTAACAATATAGTGCCTTCTGATCCCATGAACACAATATATATATAGTTCATCACTCACTTAGTTATTTAATTCTAGCAGTAATATTTTGTAATTTTCAGAGTATAGGTCTTCATGCATTCTGATATATCTCTAAGTATTTCATGTTTTTGCTGCTATTATAAATGATACTGTTTTTTAACTTCAATTTCTGACTGTTCACAGTACATAAAAATATAATTGAGGTGTCTGTATATTAGTCCTGTATTCTATAGCCTATTAAGTCCTTTATTAGCCCTAGGATCTTTTTTTGGAGATTCTATAGCATTTTCTTCATAGATGATCATGGAGTCTGTGAGTAAAGATAATTTGGTTCCTTAACTTCTAAATGGCATGTCTTTAATTCCTTTTTTTCTTCTTTTATTGCTCTGGCTAAAATTTACAGTGCAATATTGAACAGAAATGGTGAAAATGGACACCCTTGCCTTATGCCTGATTAGGAGAAAAGCATTCAGTCTTTTACCATTAAATATGTTAGCTCTAGATTATTTGTATATGCCCTTTATTAAACTGAGAAAGTTTCTACTTTATTCTTAGGTTTCTGAATTTTTATAAGGAAAGATATTAGATCTGATGAATGCTTTTTCTGTACCCATTATTATAATAGTTTTCCTTTCTTGGTCTATGAATATGGTGAATTACATTGATTTTCTTCAAATGTTAAAGCAATTTGGCATTTCTAAACCTCACACTGTCATGATGTATTATCTATTTTATAAATTGTTGATTTGCTTTGATAAAATTTTGTTAAGAATCTCTATTTATGAGGGATATTGGTCTGTAGTTTTCTTATTTCTTTGGGTAATACTGTCTCAAAGAATGAATTGGGAATACTGTCTCAAAGAATGAATTCTTTTTAAAATTTTCTGGAAGATTTTTGTGTAAAATTAGTACTCTTTCTTTCTTAACTATTAGGAAGAATTTACCCATAAATCCATTTTGGCCTAGATTTTTTTTGTAGGGGGGTTTTTTAACTGATAATTCAATTTAGTTAGGAGATATGGGGCTACTCAGATTGTGTATTTCTTTCTGAATAAATGTTGGTAGCTGGGAACTTTCAAGGTTTTCTTTTTATCTAAATAGTTGAACTTAATGTCATAAAATTATTCATAATATCCCTTTCATATGCTCTTAGCTATTTTTAATTACTAGAACATGTAGTGATGTATATTTATTATTAGTGATGTTGATAATTTTTTTTCTTTTTTCCTGATAAGTCTTGATGGAACTTTATCTTCTCAATAAAATAGCTTTTTGTTTTATTATTTTTTTTTTACTCTATTATTTTTCTATTTTCAATTTCAGTGATTTCTGCTTTGATCTTCATTTCCTTTCTTCTACATACTTTGTATTTAACTTGCTCTTCTTTTTCTAGTTGCATAAGGTGAAAGCTAAGGTCATTATTTTAATCACAAAACTTTGTGGCACAAATTTTAATATTGTTTTCTATTTCTATTCTGTACAAACACTTTGTACTTTCCCTTTTTTCATTTCTTCTTTGCTCCATGAATTGTACATAAGTGTACTATTTAGTTTCCATATATTTGAGGATCTTATCAATATATCCTTTATTTCTAAACTAATTCCATTATAATCAGAGAGCATACTTTGTATGATATGAATCCTTTTAAATTTAACTTAATTCTGTGGCTCACAAAAGAATTATTCTTGGTAGATGTTCTGTGTGCACTTGAAAAGAATGTATATTCTTTTGTTGTGGGATGTGGTGTTTTAAATGTCAGTAAGAACAAGTTGGTTTATGAAGTGTTTATGGCTTTTATATTCTTAATGATTTTCTGCTTTTTCTAGCAGTTTTTGAGGAAAGGTGTTAGAATCTCTGACTAAAACTGTGCATTCTTGTCTCTTTACCTTTGTATTAGTTGTTGACTTGTATAAGTTCAGTTATTAAAACATAAATATTTAGTAGTGGTATGTCCTCTTGATGAATTAGCATCTTTATCATTAAAAATGTTTTTCTTTATATCTTGTATTATTCTTTGCTCTGAAATCTAATTTGTTAAATATTAAAATTTTGTGTTATCTTAATGTATATTTTTTCCATATTTCTAACATATTTGTCTTTATATTTAAGGTGGGTTTATTATAGGCAACATATAGTTCAATTCTGCTTTATTTTAATCCAATCTGACAATTACTGCCCTTTAATTGGGGTTTCTAGTTCATTTATATTTAATAGAATTACTGATGTGATTGGTTTAATCTTCCACCTTGCTTGTTTCTCTTTGTTACACCTGTTCTTTATTCCCATTTTTCCTCTTTTCCTGCATTGTGTGTGTGTGTTTAATTATTTTATTTTGTTTCCCTTCTTGGGCTTTTAGTTATAGTTTCTTGTGTTTCTAGACAGTCACAGTATACATTTTATCTTTTCACAGTCTACCCATAAGTGATATTCTATTACCACATGTAGTATAAAAATCATTTAACAGTATAGTTCATTTTCTTAACCTTTGTGATATTGTTATCATGTGTCTTACTTCTGATGTGTTATATATCCCACAATACATTGTTATTGTCTTGCTTTAGACAACCTATTTATCAATTAAAGACATTTAAAGAATACAAAAAAATATTTCATATTAACCCATATGGTAACATTTCCAGTGCTTAACATTTCTTTGCACAGATTCAAGTTTCCTGCTGATAGCATTTTTATTTTGCCTGAAGTATTTCTCATAACATTTCTTGTAATGCATTCTGCTGGTGATAATTTTTTCATCTTTTGATGTCTGAAAACCATTTTTATCTTCCTCTTTGAATATCTTCTCTGTGTATAGAATTCTTGGTTGTTTTTTTCTTTTTTCTTTTTCTTTTTCTTTTTTTTTGTTGTTTTTTTCCAATGCTTTATAAAAATTTGTTCTTCTGATTTGCATTCTGAAAAAAGAAGTCTGCTGTAACTCTTAATAATGTTTCTGTTTTTCCTGGGTACTTTGAAGATATTCTCATCACTAGTTTTAATCAATTTGATTCTGATGTTGCTTTGTGTAGTTTTTTTTCATGTTTATTGTGCCTAAGGTTTGTTGACACTCTGGATCTATAGATTTATGGTTTTCATCAAATTTTAAGACTCTGGCCATTATTTCTTCCAAAATTGTTTGTCCTTATGTCCTTTCTTTTAGGGATTCTAATTACATATATATATTAGGCTGTTTGAAATTGTCTCATAGCTGACTGATGCCATGTATTCTATTTTGTCTTGTTTTTCTCTGTTTCATTTTAGACAGTTTCTATTGTTTTTCAGGTTTATGAATTATTTCCTCTTTAGTGTGTAATTGGATGTTAATACCATTCAGTGTATTTTTCATCTCAGTTATTATAGTTTTCATCTGTGGAAGTTTGATTTTAGACAGATAGATATCGTCAATGTCTCTACTTAATAAACACGATATCTTTTTCTAGCTTCTTGAACATATGGAATACAAGTAAAATAACTTTTAATGTTCTTATCTATTAATTCCATAGTCTGCATCATTACTGGATCTGCTTCTATTGCTTAATTTTTTCTTCTTCATTATCAAGTATATTTTACTTCCTTTTTTGAATGTTAATTGCTTTTGACTAAATGTTAGATACTATGAGTTTCACCTTGTTGGATCCTGGGTACCTGCATGCCTATAAGTATTTTCAAGTTTTGTGTTAGGATGCCATTAAAAAAGTTAAAAAGTCATTTACTTTGTAAGAGTTTCATTTTTTTAAGATTTATTTATTTATTTGATAGAGAGAGAGAAAGCGGGGAGGGAGGCAGGGCAGAGGGAGAGGAACATGGAGAATCTCAAGCAGATTCCCCACTGAGCATGGAGTCTGAGGCAGGGCTTGATCTCACAACCCTGAGATCATGACCTGAGCCAAAAGCAGAGTCAGACAATGAACTGACTGAGCCACCCAAGTGCCCTGAAAGAGTTTGATTCTTTCAGTTCTTGCTTTTATCATTTTTGGGCAAGACTAGAACTGCACTTAGACTTAATTTTTGCCCCACTGCTAAAGCAAAAATATTCTTAATACTCTGGCACATGCCCTGTGAATATGAGGATTTCCCTTGTGACTGATGACAAAAGGAACTATTAACAGTTAATTTTTTTGGATGGTTCCTTCCACTTAAGACCTGAGTGGATCCCTCTGCGTATGTCTACAGCTCTTTCTCTGTAGCTCCCTCCTCTCTAGTACTCTGTGCTATAGCAACTTTAGCTGCCTTGGCCTCCTCAGACTCCTAGACCTATCTCTTCAATTCAGCAAGATTGCCAGGTTCTGCATAGATTTTGTTTCTATTACACTGTGCCCTGGAAACACTAGGTAGAGATTTGGGTAACAATAGTATACTTCACTCATTTCACATCTCTTCATTGCCTGATATTCAAGGTTAAAAATTGTGATTTTGTCCAGTTTTTTAGTTGTTTCAGGTACAAGGGTAAATCTGGTCCCTTACTTTATCTTGGCCGAAAGTGGAAATCTGTCTATGTATCTTAAGAAGAAGAAGGCCTAGAAGGAAGAACTCCTTCATCAAGGAGTTATTGTTGCTTCACTGAAAATCAAGAAACACTGTTCTAAGTCAATTTATTGATTATCGGTAGGGATTATTGTTGTTATTGTGGACTGTCTTGTATATTTTAATTTGTATTTCTATTGCAGGAAGTGATATTTAAGCTGTTAAAATAATAAAAATTCTGGTCCTCTATAATAAATACATAATAAATTTAGAATGTTATTTTGGCAGATGGGATGGCTTCAGGAAATACAAATGTGTAGTATTGTCAGTCAAGATATGGTCCTGAACCAACAAAAAAGTGTAAAAGGAATAAAATTAAAGTTTCTTTGGCTCACAAAGAAAGATGGCAGGGTACTAGGAGAAACAACAACATACAAATCAAATGAAAATTAGAATTAAAGCTTGAAAAGCATTGACAGAGATCAATGTTACAGGTAACATGCACACACACAAACACACAAATATTAAGTCTGGGCAAAGACTTTAAATATATGAATAACAGGCGTAATGTCAAATAATTATGCAGTTTCATAATTTTGATAAGGGAGAATGATGCTTTTGGGATTTTAATACAAGATCTCTGACTTTCTTGCAACTTTTTAAAAAAGAGAAAAATATAGTCATTATTTACCTAGTTAGGGGTAATAGAGAAGTTTGTTTGACATTTATACACTTGAATTTTTCTGAATATTATTGAAAGGTTTTCCATATTTTTGTCATTGTTAACTATAAGAGGGAAGCCAGTAATTACCAGTGAATACCACCTAGTATTATAGTTATTTGTATATTTGTCTTATCTTTCTAGCTACACTTTGTCAGAAGATGGAAGAGACCTTACTCACTTTTGAGTATCTAACATTGACTACTATAGAGAATCACTCAGAGAAAATTCACTCATTTAACAAATATTATGAAGTACCTATTAAGTTCTAGGTACTATGTGGGGCTTTAGGAATGCAAAGGTGAGCAGAAATTTTCTATGTGGCTGCGTTCTTCAGACCAATGAAGGAGATTAACAGTAATCAAGTTATCACACAAACAGATGTAAATTGAACAATACAGAGCACTGCATGTATGATTATGTGGCATATCATATAAGTTATTTCAAGTGACTAATGAGGAAAATTCTATAACACAGTGATTGAATCAGAGCTTCTCATCCTCAGCATCAGAACTTGGCCCACATTTTTAGAACCACTTTATCCAATACCTCATAAGGAATTTCCTTCAGAAATAACATTTGAAGAAAAAAGTATATACCACGAGGTACTTCATATCATGTTTTAGAACGTGGAAACATTGCTCCTATCAGATCAAAAGTAAAGTCAGAAAGTTTCTTTGTCGTCCCATGAAGGTGAATATTCTTATAGGAATATAACAATACTCAAAGCCATTTTGTGGGAATATGAACATTGATAATGAATATAGATATAACTCTAAACCAAATGCCAGAATAAATAAAATGAAAGTTATTAAATAAAGCATGTACTAATTCATTCAGCAAATATCTATCAAACATCTACCATGTGTGTATATATGTCCCAGGCCTTGGAAACATAGTAGTGATAGTCCCTGTGCATAAGAAGGAGATGGCATAAGGGCAGAAACATATGGTAAAAAGCAAACAGGTCACTAATAGACTTCTGCTTCTCTGCATAGGCAGCCTCCCACATGGTCAAATATTTGCCCATCAGAGCAACTTGGACTCTATCCAACCAACAGAGATCAGAAGCAAGAAATATCTCCAACTTAATGAGGTACCCTGTGCTTACTGTATTGTTGGCATTAGTCCCACTCTCCTCTATCCTTTTCTTGACAGTGATTTTCAACCTTGTTTAACACAGAAGACCTTATTTGTTACTCCTATCATTCCAAACAACCTACATACTCAGCTGCTAACTTAAAGAAAAGGGGAGACTTTTCTCTATCAGCAATTTATATCTACTTCTATGTTTTATCCTGAGCCTCTAACAAGTAGCCAGGGTTTTAAAGTGAAAGCTTACCTTTACCACAGAAGTAGGATAAAAATGTCTACATCTAGTCCACAGAGATCTAGTCCTGTATCCCTGATCATACAATTTCAAATAAATCCCCAAAGAAAGCCATTTTTGTCTTCTCCAAAGCAGTTTGCTTCCAAAATGTCAAAGCTTCTCCGGGTGCGGATGGTTTCTGTGTAAGTTTTATTATGGCCACTACCATGCTTAGAGGCTTCAAACTATAGAATAAAAAATAACCTCTTTTGCCCTTCCCAACGCTAAAAAGAAAAAAGAAAGAAAAAGAAAAAAGGAAGAAAGAAAGAAAGAAAACACTCCAGCTAAATAGCTTCAAAACAAACAGGTCATTTCAAGAAAAGACATCCAATTATATAGACTCTGATTACTGGTAATAACTTGGAAGTCTTAAGAAATTTAACAACTTCAGCTCAAAACAATTAAACTGAACTGTTAAGGATAAAATCACCCCCTAGACTCAATATAGCTACAGATGCAGAAAGAGTGAGAAGGCTTACTGATTCATTGTCCCTTCTGTTTCTAGTCCCCAATGCCAAACCCATCAAATAGCAAATATTAACATGTTGTTAAAATTAGAATCCATAGAAAAATGATTTTTTTCTACAGCAGGATTATTATATTTTATTTTTCAATTTTGAATCTTGTACTTTCCAAAGACATAGAACTGATGATATAAACTCATATTTCATTCCATGTATTCATATATGTATTTCATTTATGTAAGTCAAACTTGTGACTTAGGCCTCAACTAATGGACAGTGATTTCAAAGTCATGTGGGGAATGCAATCTTTTTATCAGAAAACCTTTTTTCTTAAGGATATGAAGGTTTTCTGGACAAGAGCTTTTTCTATATTATTATTATTAAACAACTCTAGTCATATATATTTCCTTCATGTAGCAACAGCTTGAACTTACAATCAACTTGGAAAACTCTTAAAGGGATCCCTACCTCTACCTTGCAAACTGCATTAAAACTCAAAGAGGAAACTTGCTAGCTCTCAGCAACACACCTCCATCAGAAGGAGCTCCAAGAAGAAACAGTGGAGTTTGTTGTACGAATAGTGTTAACTCATCGTGTAATGACAAGGTAAGGAGTATACTTTATGTCATTACCATATCTATAGAGCATATACATTGCTACATATACTTTGAGAATGGAAAGCCACCTTCTAACAAAATCTTCATGGGGTATTGTATGATTAAAGAATATCATTGGTGAAGGAATAATTGAAGGAATTAATGGCTTACTTTGTTAAGATGAAGGAAAATCTTCATGTGATTTTTTTAAAGACAATGAGATATTCTGAAACACTTCTTATTAGTAGGCAAATAAATCTCTGTGCTACGACAAATGAATCTCATTGAGTGGTTGAAGATATCTATCTCTTTAGTTCACAAAACCATTTGTAAAATAAATACATTTTCCAAGCCCTGAAATAATTTTTTTCTGAGAAAAATAAGAGAAAAAAGTTTTATGCTAAAAAAAATAACTCACAGACTCCTTTCCCATCTTCTTTTGTAGCCGTGTTTGCCACTGGACAGCTTGCATGACAATGGCTTCCCACCTTCTTTCAAGATTTACAATGATCAGTTGCATGGGCTGGTGGTCTGCGTTCAGATTGCAAGTATCCCGGTCATCCAGAAGATGCTGGCATAATCGCAGGATGGAGGCCACTCCACGACGTCGCTGCTTGATTTCACCACAGAGAGACTGCAATATAGAGAGAGATTGATCCATGAGTGTTTACAGAGCAAAATTTCCTAAAACTTGAAATGAATTATTCTACTATAATTTCAAATTGTAGTAATATACTCAGCTATGAACAATAAGGCAAGAAGAGCTCTGAGAGAGTTGTCTTCAGGTTGGAGACCTCTATTGATACCAAACTAATACCAAAGAATTTAGCTCATCTGGTCCTCTTCCCTTTTTTCACTGATTTGTCCATTATAAAATGCTGTGTCCTACCTTGACGCCTAAGTGATTAGCAATTTATAGCTTAAAGAAATAAATCATATAAGTCATGGGAATGCTAAACAGACTGACATGCTTTGTTTTTTAAAAAAATTTTTTTATTATTTATTTATGATAGTCATATATAGAGAGAGAGGCAGAGACAAGGCAGAGATAAAGGCAGAGGGAGAAGCAGGCTCCATGTACCAGGAGCCCGACATGGGATTCGATCCCGGGTCTCCAGGATTGCGCCCTGGGCCAAAGGCAGGCGCCAAACCGCTGCGCCACCCAGGGATCCCGACTGACATGCTTTGATTACAGGTCCTAGGAAACACAAGAGATAGGAAAGTGCTCCAAAAAGAAATGGAATTTTTCCTAATTTATTCCTAGATTTTTTTGGAGCTAAAAGTTTAGTTTTCTACCGGCTGGGAAAAAGTTAAGTAAGACTGCAAAGAATTTTGATATATAACATCTATTATTGGAGGTGGGGGGGAAGGATAAGCAACATTCCTCTTCCAAAGCTTGATTAACAAAGCAATAATGTTCTGAAAACAGAAATTAGGATACTGGATTATTACTGCACTATTTGTTGGTTGCTGTTTAATAGACATTCACACAATTTAAGAAGGATATGCATGCATCAAAATAGCATTTTGCCCCCAGAAGCATTTGTATTGCTGCAGTGACCCTAAGCTGAACGATTCAAGCAAAATAGTGGGTACACATGTCTAAAAATATTATATCTTTTCTTTGCCTACGGATAGTGTGTAAGTGATATTCTAATTCAAAGCCTTCAGGAGAAATGATGATTATATCCACAAACATCACTGAATTACTAATCTCCTTCTACTGCTACAATTGGACTGTTCTAACAGTTAACAGATTGCTTATTAATCAACAAGGGTAAACAAGACAATGCAATTTCATTTAGTGCGAGAGTTTTAATGCCTAAAAGTATTTGTGCTTAAAATGTTAATCTAGATAAGGCTTCATTAGAAGAAGTCTTAAAATGATTAAGTGCGGTTCATTGAAATGTGCACAGAGTGGTAGTAGATCAGCAGGTGGACATTTCATACAGATGTTCTGCTTATTGATATAATACATGGTATAGCCATTTAAATGACCCTAACTCAGTAATAGCCGAAATTCTATTATTTCTGTAATGAGAGAACACTGTACCTTTAATATTTCTGAATTTTAAATAAGGTGAATGACAAATTCCCAAACCTCTATTTATGGCAAAATATGACTAGGAATTTTATTATTCAATTTATACCAGTGCAGCATTTTTAGTTGTTTCCTGAACTTACCCTTATTTATTTTCCTAGCATTCATTATTATTTTCCTACATAACTCCTGATATAAACCCCAAGTCTGACAAATTTCTTTACTGATGCTATTCATTTGTTCAGTGCTGAATGAGGATAAACCCCTAGATACTCAAAGATAAAATGAGGGCCTACTAAAGCAAAAAGCATTGTTTCCATCTCTTCCTCCAATACTGCTATCTCCCTACTCCTAAATGCATCCTCTCTCTTTCTCTCTCCCTCTCACACACACTCCACCCACCCTCAATTTGTTCTCTTACTCTAGAACTGTTCAGCAAGACAAACTATCAAGCCAAATTAATACCTGGCAAATTTTGGGCCAATATTAACATTTCAAGATAATAATAGAACCAAATGAAATGAGTTGAAATGAGTCCTGTGAATGTGAATATCGAGGATTTCATTTTTCATTTTTGTTTTGTTATAAATTTGTTAAAAATACAGGGCTAAAAAATCAAAAGTGATATTCCCATGCCATTAAACTGAATCTTGCAAAACTCACTTTGCAGTTGACTAGACTAATAACTGCATTCCTCAAGCCAGCAAAAAGTCCCAATGTTTCTTAGCCAAATGAAAATTTGCTATGGATGGCACTAAAAATATGTGTGGAGTTAGCACAGCCACATTGGTAACACTTACAAAGTAGCCGAAATGGACTTCATCTACCTCACAGGCATTTTTAAAGTTCTGAAGGAAAAAAAAAAAAAAGTTCTGAAGGAGGACATGTGAGATCACTAGGGCAAATTTTCATAAAGGTCATTGGCCATAATTTTTTTATGAGTATCTAGAATGTATCCAGTATTTAAGTATCTAGATGTTCCCTACCCATATCTTAATATGAGTCAGTCCAGATAGCTTAAAAACTGTGAAAGCTGCTTTTGACATTCAATATCAGATTTGATGGAATGTTAACATTCACTACCTAATTTTTGTATCTTCACAATCCTATAATTTTTTTTACTTTAAATATTCAAAGAACTTAGTCTGTATCCTAGATTAATAATGTATCCTAGATTAATAATATATCCTATATGCACGCTGGGAAATAACACTATTTTAAAAAGGAGGTGAAAATTGAGAATTTTAAATGGCCAACATCTTTTTTGATACTTTTCTATATCTAGGAGATATAACTGATAAAATAACATTCGTCTACATAAATGGGTTTCCATGACAACCATTAAAATATACATATTTATTTATAATCACAAACACATACTAAATAAAACCAATGCATTTGCTGGCAATGTTTCTTAGAATCAGTAGCTTACGTTATTTCCATGATAAACTATGCACAGAGAAATGTTAAATATAACTACACAGGAACAAATAAGTATTGTAACTATTTCTGGCTTACATTTTCAAAGGAAAGTACTTTAAAACAGAAATCCAAACTATACAATCTAAGTAAGGCACTGAAATAAGATAAACTCATCCTTATCTCTCAGTCCTCCTCTACTGTGCATTGCACCTTCCCTCTGCCAAGCACTGTTTCAGGCACATCTGTTTCACAAAAGAGCAAGTTACTGCTCCTTCTCTCGAGGTGCTGGGACTCTCCTGAAGAGAGTCTATACAAATAAGTGTGATACTGAGAATGATGTAGAGAGAGGCATGTTAACAGAAGTTTGAGCAAGTTGCTATTGGAGGAATTGGTGAAATCTTCAAGGAAACAACATGAGCCAGATGGTCCAAGCTGAATGGTGGTGGTTATAAAGACAGTAGGGTCAGGGAGCAAGTGTCCTGGGGCAGTGGGGGCACCTAGTGTGTCAGGGAGAAGAGACAGTGAAGCAGCTGGATAGGAAGTAAGGAACAGAAAAGTTCGGAATGCTTTTCGTTTTTGCCAATTTGGAAGCATTTTCCTTGATCTCTCATGAGATCATGTTGGTTCCCAAGCATAGTCATATTGCCTTCACAGAGAAGTACAGAGACAAGAGGAGTGAAAAGAAATTTAAAAAGAAAGAAAAAGCCCCCACTAATTATCAGTATATCTAAGAAAGAGATTCCAAAGGCTTTTGTATGTAGTTGTCCTATTATTTGGTAATTGTTAGGCTAATTTCTTCTTACAAGACTATCTCTGTTAGTATGGAGGTAGTTGTCTTGTATCACTTCAGAATTCAGTTGCAGGAATATAGTTTGGGTGTGCTATTTTTAAATTTCTGATGAACTTTTTATTTACTTTTACATTTTATTCAATTTCCTCATGTTATTAAACAGGCAGGCTTGCTATAAGAAATGTAAAGTAAAAATCAAAATTTCTAACTTATTTTTTTTCCTTTACAATATGCAGATCTAGAGATCTAGAGGGTTAGAACCCTCTAAATACATCTTTTTTTAACATGTTGCAATAGAGTTGCCAACAGGCTGGAGGTTTTTTTTTTTATCACACTTAACAGTCAATTTGGTTTTCAATTCATCAATGGTAATGCAAAGGAGGGCTTTTGGTTTATCTGGGGGGTTTTCTTTCTTTTTTTTTTTTTTTTAATGGGAGTTTTTCTTTTTCCTCTCCTGACTTTCTTTGTCAACCTTTTTCATTGTTTAAACCACTCTATTATTAAGCCAAATGTGATGTAACATCATTTTTTAAAAAAGATTTTATTTATTTACTTGAGAGAGGGAGAGAGCACACAGAAGCAGGAGAAGCAGACCTCAGTTGAGCAGAGAGCCTAATCCAGGGCTCTATCCCAGGACCCTGGGATCATGGCCTGAGCCCAAAGCAGATGCTTAACCGAGAGCCACCTACATGCCCTAATGTAACATCATTTTTGACACTGGCTTCAATTTAACACCATTAAAGGTAAGACTTCCAATATTGATATTTTATTTTTCATTATACATTAAACATAAATACACACATATATTGTATAATATGATTATAATTTACTTGTATACCCATATTCCTGTCATTAAACAATATTGTCATCTGCTATCAAAAAAAGATATAAATAAGCTTACAAGCAAAGAACTATAATTAGGCCCAAACCCAAACTACACAATAAGTAAAATTTAAGAATCAAATAGAGAAAAGAGAGATAAGGAAGAAAATACAATTTTAAAAATACCAAAACTAAGTATATGTTAAAAACAGAGAGAGAAAAAAATTAGCTGAGAAACTACAAATCAATTTGTCTCTATATCTTACATAATTATATTCAGCAGGTTAATGTAACATCATTGGGTAGGTCAATATGAACAAAGTGATAGGACTTTAGGTGATCTGTCAACTAAAAACCACTTATGCAGCAATTCCATTTATAAAATCAAACATAACTTTATTTTCTAGATTGATCAGTTTAACAATATGTATTGAGTGTGTCCTCTCTGTGGTAAGCACAATAAAGAAGTTTCAACCTGCATATATGATACATACCTGCCTTCAATCTAGTTGGAGTGAGGAAATAACAGAGGGGGAAAAACTGAAAAAGACATGCAACTTCTTCTGGTTTAAATAATCACAAGTAAATAGCTCCATCTCATTGTTGCAAGGGTTTCCCACATTTTTTCAAGTGTTTTTCTTCTTTTTCGCATTTTCTATATTTTACCATTTTAATTTCATGAGGTGGGCAATTGTCTTCTCTTAGTCTGCTACCTATGACTAGAGGAATAGAGCAAAGGTTCTCAGACAGTGTTCCCCGAGCCAATCAGCATTAGCATCACCTGTGAACTTGGAAATTCCAATTCTCTGGTGCCACTCCACATCTGAATCTGCAACTCTGGGATAGGCCCCAATGAGACATGGTTTAAATTTCTGATGAACTTTTGATTACAAAAGTTGTAAAGTTTGAAAACCCTGGCCTACAGGAAACAGAAACTTAGTTTTACATATAAGAGAATTAATCCAGCTGAGCAGATTTCTTTTTTTGTTTTAGAAGTATAAAATAGAGGTTACAAGTTCTGATTCTGGAGTCACACTGTTAGCCAACAGCCTAGAGACCACACCCGTTTGGTGATCAGTTATCTTTTTTAATTGTCACTAAATTACCAAAAGAAAATGAGTCAATAATTAATAGATCTTTTTGAATAGAGGTATCTTTATATTATTAGTACTTGCTTGATGATCTTCAGAATTTTCCTTTTTTTTTTTTTTAAGATTTTATTCATTTATTCATGAGAGACACAGAAAGAGAGAGGCAGAGACATAGGCAGAGAGAGATGCAGGCTCCATGCAGGGAGCCTGATGTGGGATCACACCCTGAGCCTAAGGCAGACGCCCAACTGCTGAACCACCCAGGTGTCCATATCTTCAGAATTTTCAATATCATTATTAAGAATGATAATAATGGAGGCATCTGGGTTGCACAATTGGTTAAATGTTGGACTCTTGATTTCAACTCAGGTTGTGATTTCAGGGTAGTGAGATCGAGCCACATCAGGATCTGAGCTGAGCGTGGAGTCAGTTTAAGACTCTCCCTCAGGGATCCCTGGGTGGCGCAGCGGTTTGGCGCCTGCCTTTGGCCCAGGGCACGATCCTGGAGACCCGGTATCGAAACCCATGTCGGGCTCCCGGTGCATGGAGCCTGCTTCTCCCTCTGCCTGTGTCTCTGCCTCTCTCTCTCTCTGTGACTATCATAGATAAATAAAAATTAAAATAAAATAAAATATTAAAAAAAAAAAGACTCTCCCTCAAAAAAAAAAAAAAAAAAAGACTCTCCCTCTCCCTCTGCTCCTCCCCATTGTGCCCTCTCTCTAAAATAAATAAATAAACATTTTTAAAAAAGAATGATGGGAACTGAGTGGGAAAAATTAGAGAGGGAGACAAACCATGAGAGACTCCTAACTCTGGGAAACAAACAAAGGATTGCAGAAGGGAAGTGAGTGGGGGGGAAGATGTAACTGGGTGATGGGCACTGAGGAGGGCACTTGATGGGATGAGCACTGGGTGTTACACTATATGTTGGCAGATTGAATTTAAATTTAAAAATGTAAAAAATAAAATTCTTTTTGATTCTAAAAAAAGAATTATAATATGTTAGGTTGTTTGAATACCATATTTGGGGATTTTACTCCTTTTTATTAATTTTATCAAATTAGTCATTTAGTCAGAATGAATGATGCTAATACATATGGCATTGTGCTAAATTAAATAGAAGCTTCTCTCACAAAGTGTATATAGTTAAACAAAACCATGATGATTATTTGGAAGGTAGAAGGCATCAGATGCAGGGAATGTTAATGCAGATGGGGAAAATGAGAGGCAACACTGGTAACTCTATGAATCTTCAAAAGATACTTTTAACTGGTTGATTCTGGGCTAATATTTTGGGACAAGGTTAACAAAGATTATATGGATGTTATTTCTCACAGCAATAAACATTTATTGAGTATCAATTATTCACCAAACACCATACTTTTCATTATAGAATTGGAATTGGTAAATAAAAGGAATATAATAAGATGTGGTGCCTGTTTTTAAGTGCTTGTGATTTGGTCATAAAGAGAAGACTCTGCCTCCTCAAAGGAAAAATAAATAAATAAATGCAAGGCAAAGGTTTTTGATAAGACCTAACCCATCAGGTTTTGTACGTGTTAAATGAAGTAAGGAAGGTGCATAGTTAACAGTGAGATTGTAACCCAAATGTTGAGGTGCAATATATATGCATGCTAAATTATGGACATTGACTTGGGGGATAAAAAATATCATTACTAGCTGGAGTATACAGATTAGATGGAGCTACTACCATGTTAAAGTTGGTGAAGATTGAAAAAGTGGAAGGAATGGAGGACAGGCATTATAGTTGGGTGAGTCACATAATAAAGGTCAAGAAACTACATTTTAAACAGGATGGAAGTTCAAGTGGAATATGATGATAATCATAATTCAACTGTCCATCCATCCACCCATCCATTTAAACATCCAAATGTACTCACTGAGTGCCTCTTATGTGCCATGCAGTTCTCAGTGGTGGGGATATAGCAGTGAGCTACAAGATTTCTGCTTTCATGGAACTTATATTTGAACTTGTGTGTGTTGAGAGGTGGTGGTAAGAGGCTGGAAACAAAAACATAAATAAACATACAAGAAAATATCAGGTAGTGATAAAATCTATAAAATAAAATAGAGTTATATCATGGAAAGTGGTGGTGGTGTTACTTTAGACTGGTTAGTCAATAGAGCTCCTCTAAGGAAGTAATATCACATAATAAAAGTTTACATATAGAAACAAAATATAACAGTGTTCTGATGCTGTAATAATTTACACAAGATAATGTTTAAAACAGCATTTGTATGCCATTTTATGCCAAAAAAGGCCTATTTTATGATTAAGTACCAGGGTATTGATTAAAGACTGAATGCTTACCAATGAGATAAGTAGAATTAAAAAGCTCTCAGTACAATTAAGTCAGAAAAAACATTTCCAATAAAAGGTGCTGGGACAATTGTATATCTACATGGAAAAGAATGAATTGGACTTCCCTACCTCACACCATATACAAAATTAAATTAAAATGGATCACAGACTTTCGTTTAAGAACTACAACTGAAAAAATCAGAAAGCATATGTGGGACTCAATCCCGGGACACTGGGTTCACACCCTGAGTCAAAGGCAGATGATCAACCACTGAGCCACCCAGACATCCCTGAAAATCATAGATCTGATAAAGGACTTGTATCCAGAATATATAAAGAACACTTAAAATCCAATAATATAAAGTTAAGTAACTTCATTTTTAACAAGGGTAAAGTAGTAAACATTTCTTCAAAGAAAACATACATCTGGCCAATAAACATGAACAGATGTTCAACGTCATCAGATATGAGGGAAATGCAATTCTAAACCACAACTACATACTACTTCACCTGCACTCTGATGGCTAAAATTTAAAAAAAAAGACAAAATAACAATGTTAGCAAAGATCTAGGGAAATTGGAATCCTTTTTTTTTTTTTTTTTTTTTTTGTGAGGGGCAATGCTGTGGGCAATGGAGAGCAGGCGGAGTGTGGGGGCAAGGCCAGGGCTGAGTGCTGTCACGCACAGGACATGTCAGGGAGCTTCTCTGGGCAGAGAGCAGAGGAAAGTGAGAAGTGAACTCATGGAAGTCTGGGGGAGGAGTGTCCTAACAGGAGGGCAGGACAGGTGTGGTGGCGGCTGATGCAGGTGAGCAAAGGGCCCATGGCAGGAGGCGAGGTCCAACAGGCACTGAAGGGGAAGAGATCACCACAGGTTTTGGAAGCTGTTGTAAGGTCTTAGAGACTTCCAGTCCAAGGAAGAGGGAATGGCACTGGAGGATGCTGGGCGGTGGGATTGAAAATTAGTGGCACTAATTTTCATACTTTGGAAAATTAGTGCCATGGCACTAATGGCATACTTTGGAAAATAGTATGACATTTCCTCAAAAAGTTAAACATAGAATTACCATATGGTCCAGCAATTTCTCTCCTAGGTAAATGCCCAAAAGAATTGAAAACCTATGACCACATAAATATCCATAATCACATTATTCATAATAGCCAAAATGTGGAAAAAAACACAAGTATCTATCAATGGATGAATAGATTTAAGGAATGTAGTATATCCATACAATGAATATTATTTGGCAGTAAAAAGGAATAAAAGGGGCATTTGCCTGACTCAGTCAGTGGAGCATGTGACTCTTGATCTTGGAGTCATGAGTTCAAGCCCCACATTGGGCATAGAGCTTATTATTTAAAAAAAAAAAAAAAAAAAAGGGCAGCCCCAGTGGCCCAGCTGTTTAGCACCTTCTGCAGCCCAGGGTGTGATCCTGGAGACCCGTGAACGAGTCCCATGTCAGGCTCTCTGCATGGAGCCTGCTTCTCCCTCTGCCTGTGTCTCTGCCTTTCTCTCTCTCTCTGTCTCTCGTGAATAAATAAATAAAAACCTTAAAAAAAAAAGGAATAAAGTACTGATACAAACCTCAACATGAAAGAAACCAGAAATATATGGCCACATATTATATGATTCCATTTATATAAAATGTCCAGAATAGGCAAACGCATAAAAAGTAGATTAGTGGTTTCCTCAGGTTGCAGTCAGTGGGGGACCGGGAATGACTGCTAATGGTTAAGGGATTTCTTTTGGGTGTAGTGAAAATGTTCTGAAATTAGATTTTATGGTATGCAAATTATGTCACAATAAAACTATTTTTTTAAGTCTCTTGGTAAAGCCAGGTATATATTATCAGCCACATAACTGGTGATATATGTACCTTCAGGGTGTGTCATGACAACAGGTTATATGATATTACTAATACCATTCAGACCATATTTTTTGCAACAGTGGGTCCATACACATATTAACACACAAATGAAAATTTAGACCTTTTATTATTATTATTTTTATTTTTTAAAAGTAATGGCTGGGATGCCTGGGTGGCTCAGTCACTTAAGCATCTGACTCTTGATTTTGGCTCAGGTCTTAGTATTGTGGGATCAACTGCTCACCTCCATCCCTCTGCTGGGCTCTGCACTCAGTGGGGAATCTGCTTGGGATTCTCTCCCTCTTCCTCTGTGCCTCTCCCAGTCTCACACACTCTCTCTCTCTCTAATAAATCAATTAATAAATAATAAATAATAAAAATAATAAAAAGTAGTGACTATAAAATTCACTGCGATATAGTCATAACTACAAACCTATAAATCTCAGTCAACAGATAGGACATTCTGCTATATGATAAAAATAATACAGTGTTGTTTTTAATATAGCTGTCCTACTTCTAGAAATATCATAAAGCATAAACAGAAAAGTATACATAGAAGAGCATGGATGTGGAAAAGGAGTTGAAGAAAATGTGGAAATTAAAGAATGTTAGTTAAGTCTAATTACTGTAGTGGTGAGTTTCATTTACAATCATATACATCTTATGAAATTCTAATCTATTTTGTTTTTGGTTTCAGTAGAAAAATGAGAAACAGGACCTTCCAATGGACTTCATGTATTTCACCAAAGATCATTCTAAGTTGACTATATGTATCTGAACCAACACAAAATTTTTAAAAAGTTGTGTTCTCTTCAGATATTTAATCAAAGATTTATTGACTGTAAAATAGTAACCAACAATCATTGAATCTTATTAAATTGCTAGAGCACTATTCTGAGTATTTTCTTAGTTATTTTTCACTAATCTCATAGATTAATGACAAACATAATTTGTGTATTTCTGTCTGCTATGTATTTTTCTAGGTATTTTATATGTATTGGCTCATTTCATCTTCACAACAACACTATGAGATATACATTATTGCCATGTACCTATTTTACAAAAGAGGAAATAAAGACAGAAAAAGCTAAGTAACTCACCAGAGATAACACAGCTAATAAGCAGCAAAGGCAGGATGTTAACCTGAATCCCATGCAACCTGAATCCCAAGCCAATTCATAAAAACATTATGCTACATTTCCTTTCATAAGAGAGCAGAAGAGGGTTATAAAATTTCTCCATTTTCAGACTGTTCTGGCCCTTGATTTCCAACTGAAGTGGCCACAGCCATAAAGTTACTGTTGATAAGACAGACAACAAGTTCATCAGTATAACTTTTGAGGTCTATCTTAAACACATTTCTAGGCCTATGTTAAAAATTAGTAATCTGGGGTGTCTGGGTGGCTCAGTTGGTTAAGCCATGATCCCAGAGTTCTGGGATCAAGTCCTGCATTGGGCTTCCTGCTTAGGGGGAATCTGCTTCTGCCCATCCCCCTGCTCCTTTTCACTCTATCTCTCAAATAAATAAATAAGTAAATAAATAAATAATATTTTAAAAATTAGTAATCTATATAATTTTTAAACCCAGGGTGGTTATGATAACAGATGTGGAAAAAATATCAATTCAATCACTGAACAAATATTTATTGAACACCTATTATAAAGGGCACTACTCTGAGTGTTTGAGATGCATCAGTGAACAAAACAGACAAACTTTCCACCCACAAGGACCTCATATGCTAGCAGACAGTAGAGGATTATCTCTTTTCTGAGAAAAATGTAAGTTATATAAATAATCAGAAAGAGATTGAACAAAAGTAGGAAACATTCATTAGACAAATGATCATCAAAGTTTCCAGCAAAGAGTCAGCAGGTCTTTTGGTCCTGACAGCTCTATTCTTGAGCCAATTATGTGTTTACCTTGTTTAGTGTATAGGTATTGCAAATAAGAATTTCCATCCGGAATTGTAAAGGGGTAGTTCTTCAAAACAGCAAAAAAATTAAAATACCTCAAGTGAGGTATGAATGATGACTTGCATATTTTAAAGGAAATATGGGCAGATGACATCTACATATTTTAACTGATTCCAAACTTAAAAGACAACGTCAACCAATATAGGAACTCAGCTCAGTTGCAAACCCTGGGACTTAATCTATATTGAAGCTAAATATTCTATAAGCATGCAGTGAAGTGCAAAAAAATAGCAATTGAAAAATGACATGATTAAATGGCACAACATGCAATCATTTGCTCTCAATTATATCAATGTATCTTCTTCATTTCTAGGAGTCAGGCAGAAATATTGTTTTTTAAATGCCTCTATTAAATTGGTCACCAATAATAAAATAGATGAGAGTCCTAATAAGCTCATTTACATAACATACATCATACACTACAAAACTATTCTCTCCAAACAGTTTTGCCCATAGATTTGTCTCCTGGTTGTCATGAGTCTTTGCTACATTAGCAGATTTCAAAAGCATAATACTGCCTTCAGAACCATTTGTAGAAAAACGTTTATGAAACTTTTCTAGTTAACCCTTGGCAGGATCCTTATTGCTAATTATGGAAAAGGTATTGATATAATATCTTGGCTGTCACATTTTATTATGGTGATGGTAGAAGCAGAATCTAGGTCTGACATTTTGGAAATACCATCTAATTGCGAGTTAGAAACAGAGAATGACAGTTTTAAGTAGATTATAACTTCTTTCAAAATAACAAACTGGTTTATTTAATGTAAAAGCTGGATTTTAAAAATAGCATTAAAGACCACTGAATTGGTTTACCAAGCACATCTTTATCAGTTTCTTGAAGAAGGTCTGGGATATGTGCCAAAATAGTTTCAAAATTGTACATGACAATATAAGCCTAGATTCTAACACCAAATGATTTCTTTTTTTTTTTAAGATTTTATTTATTTATTCATGAGAGACACACACAGAGAGAGAGAGAGAGAGAGAGGCAGAGACACAGGCAGAGAGAGAAGCAGGCTCCATGCTGGGAGCCCGACGTGGGACTCGATCCCAGGACTCCAGGATCACACCCTGAGCCAAAGGCAGATGCTCAACTCCTGAGCCACCCAGGCATCCCCAAATGATTTATTTTTTTTTAATAAATTAATTTTTTATTGGTGTTCAATTTACCAACATACAGAATAACACCCAGTGCTCATCCCGTCAAGTGTCCCCCTCAGTGCCCGTCACCCACTCACCCCCACCCCCCCGCCCTCCTCCCCTTCCACCACCCTTAGTTCATTTCCCAGAGTTAGGAGTCTTTATGTTCTGTCTCCCTTTCTGATATTTCCCACACATTTCTTCTCCCTTCCCTTATATTCCCTTCTCCCTTCCCTTATATTCCCCCCAAATGATTTCTTATCACCATTTAAAATCAAAACATTTTCAGTGCATACTTCCATTTTTTAAGAAAAAAATCATCTCCCCTCTGTTCATCTAGACAGCAGATGAATAAGGTCCAAAGACAAGTCACTTTAACCTCCATGGTCTACATAACCAGATCTTTGACCTAGAAAAAAAGATATAACTTTTTCTTGCCACTTAGCATCCTCACCAACAAAGGTGAATAATTAAGGGCCACCAGGACTATTAGCTAATACTGAAAATTCTTGGATGAATGGTGTCATCAAGGGAAAAGCTAATCATTCTTTTATAAACACTCATTTGATGTTTTGTTTGTAGTTTCATGTGTTAAAAAATAGCAATTATATTTGGGAAGGAGTATTTCTATTTCTATTAGCTATTTTTTTAGCTGTGGACTAAAATATAATAATCATTCTAAAATTGCAGATCCTCACTGTGTTATTCTATAAAAGCTGTTGTTATCACTGTGCGGTATTCTTTAATTTTTTTGTGACTTTCCCTACATTAGGTTAAGTACTTTTAAATATGTTTGTTTTTAAGAATCAAGCCCAGTGGTCATGTGCTTAGTTCATATTCACATGTAATTAGTAATATGTTATATACTTCCTTTTCTAAATTAAAAACACTATTAAAATTCCAGACATACAAAACAATATGAAGATTAAGTTACTCTAAAGAAAACTGTAATAGCTTACAGATTGCTTGTATCATTACTAAAATGCTGGTATCTATTACAGCGTCTCCCTGGAATAAAGAATGCACTTTTGGCAATAATCTTTTAAAAACATGTCCATTATTGTTAAGATGCTAAACTAGTCTGCAATTACAGGAAGGTAACTTTTAGCAATAAGGGGGAAAGGGTGCTGGATATAAATGCAACTTAGCCATTATACTACAAAATACCTTTTCTTAAAATTCCACAATCATTCTTTTCATAAGCAGATAAAGCATTAATTGCCATTTATTTTTACATTATTATATTTTGGAATCTATTTACAACACCCACTGTACTTTTTATCTCATATTAGATTCCATAGGAATAATTTCAAAGAAATTCTGGGGAATAGATAAAGGTGATTTTTCTCTTCTAGATTATCTGTTGATCCCAGCTACCTGAACTCATCTGTGCCTTTAATGGATATTGGGTATTCACTGGCAGGGTCAAAGGAATATTCAGGAGAGTCTTGAGGAAAGAAAGAAAAGAATTCTATGTGACAAGGTACAGCACAATACATTCATTAGGCTAAACCTATAAAAGGAAGATCATCATAAAGATCATACCTGGAGAATGAAATAGCAAGAAAAGCAAGGAGAAAGAAGGAAAGTAAAAGAACACAAGGGGCAAGGATGACCTCAGAGGAATTCCCAGGGGTAATGTGGAACACATAGGAAAGGACAGATTATAGAACTGGTTTCATGACTCATTTGGCTTTGTTGCATGGTGTTTTTCTTGCTCTCTCATTTATATACAGTTGACTATTCCTCACCCCTCTCCTCTCTCAAACCCTATTTTCCCAAATTTATCTCTAACATATTGTTTATTTCTCATTAAACCACTCTTGGAACTTGTCACAAAGTTCAGAGTGTTACTTGAAGTATAACAGCTAGGAATTGGTATTTTAGGGAAGTATTCCTGTTATTTCAGAATCCTACAGGTGGGAAATAAATGAATTCAAGAACACTTGGGACACAATAAGAATACAGGAAGAGAGTTGGACTTTGGAGAATAATACCACTAAAAAGGAGGAAACTGATACTTGGGACAAAAAGTCAACATTGGAAAGACTCTTCTGTTTATTCATTTACTCCTCCCTGACCTGGAAGAGATTGAGGTATAGGCAGCTCTATAAACTTCCTACTTCTGATTTTATTTTTATAGCATCTAAATAGAGCATTTTCTTGTGAGTTTGGATCACTAGGAATTTGCTTTTTAGCTTTTTCCTTTGCTTTTGTGGTGGAAACCCAAGGCAACTCCACTCCTTTTCACCAGTTTTCAGTATTCCCAGATGCGCAGTAATACTAATCACACTCTCAGGATCATTTAGAAGTTTAACTAATATATAACAGCACAACACTCTTCAACCATTATATTAGGTAGTAGAGAGATGCTGACTAAATATTAGCCAACTGGTAAATTGCTATAATGATTATTTAGCTCAAAGCAATATTCCAGAACCTTGTGAAAAGGAAATGTAATAAGAACTTCATTCTTTAAACACTCCCAGAGCTAAAATAAAGCAGAAGTCCAGGAGAATTTTTTGAGAGCTTTTTCTTGAATAAAGTTAATCCTCCTTTTAGAGGATTCTGTTTTCATTTCTTTTGAGACACCACATCTCTCTCCTGCTTGCTCCCTAGAAGGTGACTGAATATATTGGAGGGTAGTGTCTTCATTCATCTCATCTAATACTTTGGCAACAACACAGAATATAAGTCATCTGATCATGAAGGTGTTCCAATTGAAAATCTAAGAAGTAATTTGGATTGAGGGAAAAAAGTACAACTTAGAGTTTTTTCTAGTTTGGCAATAACTAGTTGTGTGATCTCAAGTAAATCATGTAACTTCTATGTTCCCTCAATACCCTTTCTTTAAAATGCAATGATCCTTTAACTTCTAAGATCTTCTGGCATCAAAGTATTACATAATCTTATTCTGTTATGAGATAGGAAAAATATCATGAGGTGGTCTATGATGGACTTTTTAAAAATAGTAAAATACAGCTCTGAATATCTCTCAAATCGAGTTGACCCTCATCTTCTCTGGTGAGATTCTAGTGGTGAAAGAACAATTTCATTTTGTCTATAATTTTTATTTATTTTCCTTTCACTGTCCTGAACTGTAGGAAACTACTTTAATTGGAGCAGTGTTTTGTTGCAATCATTTCTATGAATCAACCTTGCTTGGCCTCAGTTTCTGTTCATATATTCTGCTCATGTTCTAACATCATGAAAGTCTAACTCCAAGTATCTTTATAGTGAGAACCACCTGCCTAAGCAAAGCACACCAAATCAAAAAGTTAACTTCCATTGTTGCTTTCATAAAGCTTTAAATGCTTTATGAAGCTTTGCACCAATGCTTTTTGAGCAGTAGGATGACATGGTTGAATGGATATCCTCTGGCTCTCGCTGGTTGTGTTGGCTGATAGATAAAGCAATGAATGGGTCTTGAAACATTCTTCCAATTTCTAAAAGTCATTTCTCTTGCTTTTAAGGGCAATAATGAAGGACATTTTGGAAAAGGAGAAGAGCATGAGGGGAAGGAAGAGCCTGGTTTACCACCTATCCCACACTTCTCAAATGAACTTCTAAAACCAGACCTGCTGATTCATTTTTATACTTATCCTCATGACATTAAATTCAAAAAGAAAAAAAATATCCTTGGGGAAGAGAATGCAATATTCTAAATGTACAGGGTATAAGTTAGGATTTAATCAACAGTTTAGAGCATCAATGAAATTAAGAGAGATAAGGTAGGCTATTTTTTTTCCAGATGGGAATAATGATTTATGCCTCCGTCCTATCTTAGAGAGGTTTGGGAGGATTAATGAGCTAATGTCTCTAAAGCTCTTTAAGCTCCTCATATGGAGGTACAACATAAATAGAAGGTGAAAAATGATAGCAAACTCGACACTAAGTTGAACTCCTGAGAGTAAAGCCCCTGGAAATAAGAAGTTGTTGCAGGTCAAGATGGTAAGTCTCTGAATTCCAATACCAAAAGAGCCTTGGTTTATTGTCATATGTATTTTTAATACTGTTGACTTCATAGTATTAATAAGCATTTCTACATTTGCTATTAATCACAACATCCCTTGTTATGATCATTTTTTTCTATTCACCAAATTAGAGAGACTTATCATTCCTATTTTATAGAGAAAAAATTGAGTTGTGAAAATTGCAAAGACATTGGTGTTAACTCGCATGAAATCACTGGTTTGGTATTATTGGACTATGGCCTGGATTAGGATTCAGGGGATGTGGGCTGCCGTCTGGCTCTGATTTTATGGTCATTTAATTTATCAGAGACTTGTTTTTTTCTTTTTTAGAATAAGAAGGTTGAGCTAGCTAAGCGACATCATGTTCCATCTTGTGATAAAATCTGCAATCTTCTAAGTACTACTGGAGTATCTAGTGACTCTAAAGTACATTGTCTATGGTACTATGAAGGAGGATATGTAAAACAAATATTTTAAGATAGCCCTACTTTTAAAAAGTTTATACTCCAAACAACAATGAAGTATCACCACACACCTATTAGAATGGCCAAAATTCAAAACACCAGCAACACAAAATGCTGAAGAGGATGTAGAAAAAGAACTCTTATTCAATGCTTTAGGGAATGCAAAATGGTACCAGCACTTTGGAAGACAGTTTGGTAGTTTCTTACAAAACTAAACACACTCTTACCATACAATCCAGCAACTGTGCTCTGTGGTATTTACCCAAAGGATTTGAAGACTTATGTCCGCACAAGAACCTGTATAGGGATATTTATAGTAACTTTATTCATGACTTCCAAAACTTGGAAGCAACCAAGATGTCCTTTGTAGGTGAGTGGATTATAATCAGACAATGGGATATTATTCAGTGCTAAAACGAAATGGGCCATCAAGCCATGAAAAGACATAGAAAAATTTTGAATGTATATTACTAGGTGAAAGAGGTCAATCTGAAAAGGCTACATACTGTATGATTCCAACCATGTGACTTTTTGGAAAAAGCAAAATTATGTGGAGTAAAAAGATAAGTAATTGCCAGGGTTTGGAGCAGGGGGCTAGGTTGAGGATTGAATAGGCAGAGCACAGAAGGTTTTTAGGACAGTGAAAATACTTGGTATGATAAATGGGTACATGTCATTATATTGTTGTCCAAACCCATAGAATGTACAGCATCAAGTGAACTGTAATACAAGCTATGAACTTTGAGTGATCATGACGCATCATTGTAGGTTCATCAGTTGTAACAAATGTACCACTCTGATGGGGGATGTTGATAATGGGAGAGGCTGTGCATGTGTAGGGGCTGGGAGTATAATGGGAAATCTCTGAATCTTTCCCTCAATTTTGCTGTGAACCTCAAATTGCTCTAAAAGAAATAAAATCTCAATTTAAAAAAAATGTTTACATTCTAGTTTGTTGATAAGACACATAGATGTATACCTATACACATTACAATAACATTTAAATAAGCTCAGGAAATAACACATGAATTTCTTCAATCTCTTATCTCTAGGTCTCCAGGCATGTGCACATACTATTCTGTTCACTCTCCCTCTCCTTCACTGCAGATCTCAGTTTAGAGTCACTCATTCCAGAAACTTCCTTGCCCCTCCCCAGAAATGCCCCATGGATTTGCACAGTATACTACGTTAACTCCTACTACACCGCATGCCACATTCTATTCTGTTGTCCTGTTGACTTGTTACTATCCCCCTTGAGACCATGTGTTCCTTGGAAGAGGACAATGAATGGTTCACCCTAATACCCAGCACAACACCTGACATAGGTGTTTGCATAAGAGAAAATTACTGAATAAATTAAAAATATTTTTACCCACAGTCCCAAATAATCTTGAACTGGCTTCTCTTTAGGTATTAGAACCCCTCTATCCTTACAATGTTCTAATACTTCCAATGCTTTTTGTTGAAGATTCTCTTCCTTATTTAAAGAGGACCTGAAGGCAGAGGAAATAGCATTCCAGGAAGAGAAGGGCTCTGAGTGGGAGAGAGTCCTGAGAAGACCTTCTACTTTTGCACCTCTACCAGCATAGCAGTTTCCAAATCCTGTCATCTCTAACCCTGAGGTCTCTCTTAAATCCAGCCTCCTATTTTCCACTGTAATTGCACTATTTCAAGTCCCTAGAACTTGTTGCCTAAGTTACAGGATAGCTATCTTCTAATGGGGCTTTCTCTCTCAAAGCTGATGGACACACAACTCTGCAAGACTACTGAAGATGCTCCTGATGAATAAGAAAGGTGTTGACTCCTTAGCTTGCTTTCACCCTGACCTGATATTAGATATGTACATACCCCAGATACCTCCAGTATCAGTAGACAATTTGCCATCCCTTGTATATGATTTATATATTCTCATCCTGGAATTTGAATAAAACTAAGGGGGGACGCCTGGGTGGCTCAATGGTTAAGAATCTGCCTTCGGCTCAGGGTGTGATCCCGGGATCCAGGATGGAGTCCCGCATCAGGCTCCTTGCAGGGAGCCTGCTTCTCCCTCTGCCTATGTGTCTCTCGCTATTGTGTCTCTTATGAATAAACAAATACATTTTTTAAAAAAAGTAAATAAATAAAACTAAGGGGAATCTAAGATTTCTTTTTCCTTTTTGTCTGGGCCTGAAATATTTATATAGGAAACCATTTACAGAATCTTACAGAGGACCTATCTTAACGTTCAGTCCCAGAAAGCCAAACTCTCTCCTTAAAAATAAAGAGACATACACTAACGGACACTGTAGTTCATAAGAGGGTCCAATTTCAGCACTCAAAGCAACAGACTAATAGACTCCTTTTGAAACAGAATTAAGAAAAAGGAAAACCTTAGAAAATTTTAATCCATTTCTCAAAAATATGCACAAAGATATTGCACCCATGGCACTGAAGAAGGCACTTCTGAAAAAGAAACAAATTAAGATCAGTAAAGATTGTATGAAGATGAAAAGAACTTCTGGTGAATAAAAAATTGCAATGAGGGATGCCTGGGTGGCTCAGCGGTTTGCCTTTGGCCCAGGGCATGATCCTGGAGTCCTGGGATCGAGTCCCACATCAGGCTCCCTGCATGGAGCCTGCTTCTCCTTCTGCCTGTGTCTCTGTCTCTGTCTCTGTCTCTCTCTCTCTCTCTCTCTCTGTGTCTCATGAATAAATAAATAAAATCTTTAAAAAAATTGCAATGAAAACAAACTGCAAATTGCAATGAAAACAAACTGCAAAATTAGGTCCTGCAAAAACAGAAAACAACCTTGAGAATTTCACCAAAAGTGCCTGTTAAAGAAGGGGAAATAAGAATCCATTTCTAAAAATGAAGGAAAGATCCAGGGGACACAATATGCACAGAATAGCACTACCAAAAGGGAACTAAACTTACAGAGAACTTGTGATAATCAAACAGTAGGTAAAACTCTCTGATCTACAGCAGAATTTCAGTTTTCAAAATCAATTAGGACTTAGCAAGTTACCAGCAAAAGAGATAAAAGGAGACCAACACTCACTCATATACAAGTGGAAAAACAAGGTTACTATGTAGCAACAAAAATCAGACTTTTCCTTTATAATTATAAATGCTAAAAGAATCATTAGCAGTTTTGACAGTCAAAGGTTATATTCCCCATGGCAAAATTTTACATTCGACCAAACTATTGTTTATATTCAAGGTCAAGTAAGATGCATTTTCAGACATGCAAGGGTATGGAGAATATACTAAGAATGTACTTTTCCTAAAAAATCATTAGAAGACAATATAATAGTACTAAGAGTAATATTTTTAAGAAAATGGAAAACCATGGTATGAAAAAAACTGATGTTGAGCAATGAAATGAATATTATAAAGAATTAATTCTGAACTATTTTTCATATTCTTATGAAATAACAATGCAAATTTCAAAAGCAATTATTGAAAGTGTGAGAATGTCATAATTATATTAGCAAAATAATAATGATATTAGCTAAAAACTAAATCCAAGATTATACCAACAAAAAATGGAGAAATACAGTAGAGGATACAGGGAAGTCAATTTCTCATTTTAAAGTGGCATCAGTGAGAAGTTGATTCATTCTTGTTATTAGATATAAAGAATATGTTAAAAAAAATTCCAACTCACTAGGGCAAAAATGAACAAAACAACATGTCTTGTAGCAAAATATTTAAACAAGACCACCATGTAAGCTTCATGCATTGCTAACATTCAGCCTAGTGCCTGACACATGGTAGGTGTCGAAGAAATATTTATTGAATGAATAAGTAAGTGAATGTGATGAAATAAAAGGTCAGCAATCTTAATTAAGAAACTAAATATGAATGGGCTTAGTGTTTTTATTAAAAGATACAGATTTTCAGATTTGATTAGAATGTAATTCATAAAAAAAAATCACCTAAGACAATATGCTAAAAAACTGGAAAAAAATGACAGGAAAGGAAACATTATGCCTTTAGATAACATCATGAAGGACTTCAAGGCACCTAATAGATGAAAAAGGAATAAAGTGAGGAGAGGGTCTCTGATTGTAGGGTCTCTGGTTCATCCTCTTAGATTCAAATCTCCACCTCTTCAAACTATTAATTATGTATATTATTTTTACAGATTTTATTTATTCATTTGAGGCAGAGAGGGAGAAGCAGACTCCCCACTGAGCAGTGGAGCCAAATGTGGGGCTTAACCCCAGGACCTGGAGATCATGACCTGAGCCAAAGCAGATGCTTAACCATCTGAGCCACCCAGGCACCCCACTGGTCATTAATTTTAACCAAGAGTTTTCTGTATTCAACTTCTCACAGACCTGTACATTTGCTTGTCATCACAAAATCGTACCAGTGATTTATTGGAACAGTTCTTTCTACTTTTAAGACAACCAGGTCCCAATAATGTATAAAACAACAAAAACATATATATTCATGCTACCTGTGCCACCATTCTGATTGAAATTTATGACTAGGAAGACCTTTTCTTTCCCATTTTAGATCAGCATCTCTATTCAAATTATAAAGGTATCATAATGTTAGAAAGGAAATGGGTACGAAGACAAAGTTGGCTAGGGTGGTTCCAAAGGCAATAAACTCTGGTTCAAAAGATGCCTTTGTCCTTCTGAAGCATCATTCCCAGTGAAGTAAACATGATTCCTGGTACACAGAATTGGCTATGTATCAGAAATTTTGTGCCAAACTCAAAGTGTTGTTTAGAGGAGTTAAATGGCATCTATAATTGAATAAATTTATCAAAGGAAGAAGATGCCTACTGCAGAATCACAGAATGCTAGAGGTGAAAGGAATCCTTTCAAACCAAAAACCTAAATTTACAAAAAAGGATATTAGGCAAAAAGAAATTATTTACGGAGATTACATAGCTAGAAATCCTAGATTATAATGTTGCCAACTAACATCACCTAGCGAGGGTACTCAATAAATACTATTAACTGGTAAATTGTAAAAGAATGACATGGTGCTAAAGTTACAGAAGACTGACAACTCATTATGAACACTAAAAAAAGAAATTTTGTTTATCTCCTTAAATGGATATCTAATTGTGTGTGTAGAGCAGTAATCTGGGAGAAATAGAATGAAGGTCTAAAAAGAGTGTTTATAAAAGATCAGGAAGACAAAAAATGAAGAAGGACTCTAAGTAGCTGTTTTGCTATCTTGCTCAAAAGCTGAAAAATAGTCTGATGTGAATACCCACATTTGATAATCTGATTTGGTCTATTGTACCCTAAAAGAGCCGTCCTTTTCACAGGTGAGAGGGGAAAATTCAGTAAAGACCCAGACGTGGGTCTGTCTCATAACGCTGAGATCATGACCTGAGCCATAAATCAAGAGTCAGCTGCGTAATCCGCTGAGCTACCTAGGTACCCTGTTATCCCCATTTTTAAGATGAGAAACCTAGGACTTTAAGAAAGATAATGGATTAGAAATAGGTAGAACCACTACAAACCCAAGCATCTTGAACTCATTGGTGTAAGTTTCTTCGCTATTGTGGGTCAGATGCACTGCTCTCATCCTACACTTAGATTAAATGGGGAGTATGGAGACAAGTTTGCAATTCTGTTCCCCCAGTTTCTTCCTAATTTGGGTTTATTAACAATAAAAATGATATTTAAGTAATGTTAAGTGATCAGTTGAGAGGGATGACTGGGTGGCTCAGTGGTTAAGCATCTGCCTTCGGCTCAGGTAGTGATCTTGGGGTCCTGGGATTGAGTCCCTCATCAGGCTCCCGGTAGGGAGCCTGCTTCTCCCTCTGCCTGTGTCTCTGCCTCTCTCTGTATCTCTCATGAATAAATAAATAAAATCTTTTTAAAAAAATCAGTTAAGAATCAAGAATAGAAACATTAATCATGATGGTTTCAGATCCTCAAAGCAACTATGTTGATTGTCTAAGCAGCCATAAAGTAAAAATGGGTGAAACCTGTTTCTAATCTTTCAAGATTTGCATTGCTGTCTTTAATTTCCATGAATCTGGTTTACCTGACAGCAGTAATACAAATGACACATGTGAAATAAGTACACAGTTATATCCTTGTATCCTCAACTCATTCTCCTTCATAGAAATCATTCAGCATCTTCTTCTAGTAAAAGGTATGCTCATAAAGAATTTGGCCTCTGTTGTTTCCTTTTATTTACTTTAAAAGGCTGCATTGGGACTGCCTATAAAAATTTCCTGTAGATCTTCCCACTACCCCCAGATGGTAGTGTGTGTAACATTTATTTAAGTCTATCTTTGAATTTAAACCTTAACCCAGCCAAATTTTTTTAAAAGGCAGTTCTGGATTGTAACCAGTTACTTAAAATTACTAAAGTGTTAGATGATAGATTTTTTTTTAATATATGGTGGGAAAAAATACCTGATAAAAGCTGAATTCAGTATTTTCTTTTGACAAACATACTTGGTTAATATTATAGCTTTTAAAAAAAATTATCTAAGACATATAGAAAAGATTAAGTCTCATCTGATATCTGTTGATTTTGAAAGCATTCAGATGCTTTTGTCACAGCCAGATTGAATCACTGTAATTCTTTGCAGCTTTGCCAACAACATCATTACAAAGTTTGTAATGGCTCCAGAAAACAGCAGCAGGGATGATCCTGGACCTGTAGGAACCACAACTTCCTTTCACATATTCCAAAACTTCCAAAATATCCTCTTCTGTCTTCCAACCTAATCTCCTTAAAAATATGGGCTGTGAGGGACACAGGAAGTGTGATTATTTGTGGTGGCATTTGAGATTGGTTATAACGGACATGGGAAATTCCCTCTAAATGTCTTGGCTAGATTGGTCCAATTTTTACTTCTGGAAACCACACAGTGAGATTTGGGAAAACATTTCTCAAAGCATGTGAACTGTGTTTAGCCCTTTTATTTATCTCCTTTTATTAAAAGATGTATTTGTGATACTCCTTTTCAGAGTAATTACTTAGTAATGCTACACATTTAATAGTTAATTTAGCATCCTTTTAAAGACTGTATCCTAAAAATTTTAATTTCCAAGATTTAAAACTCTGACTCACTGACTTCCTTCAGCTGGCTGCCGAGTATTCAGAAATGGGATGAGGAACAAGAGGAGGCTACCAGTTAATGTGTTTTTCTCTTTTCAGAAAAAGATCTTTAACCCAGGGACTGTTGAGTCTACAAAGTAATGGCAGATTCTGGAACAGACTATTGGCTCTATCATTTACTACCTTAAGCAAATAACTTCATTTTTCCCTACCACCATTTTCTCATCTATACATACGGGATAATAAACTATCTGCCTTAGGATGGTGATAAGGATTAATAAGCAAGTGGAGGTTAAACATTTAGAAACTGTGACTTACATCCTACGAACACTTGGTAAGGATTAGTTGTCATTGTTAAAATTATTAAAGAATGTTTTGTTCCTCCTACTGTAATTCTAACATGGCCTCCTTTCCTCAAAGGAGATGCAGATGGTAGCCATGCCCATGTTTATGGTAATTTTTGTAATCTAGAGCAGGGTCAGGAACCTAAGGCCTGAGGGCCAAATCTGGCCCACTGTCTGCTTTTGTAAATAGTTTTGTAAATTAGTTTTATTGAACGCACTATATTAATTCATTTACATATTACTGGTGGCTGCTTTTACACTACAGCAGCCAAGTTGAGTAATTGTGACAGAGATTGTGTTATATGGCCTTTTGCAACAAAATGCTCGCCAACCCTTGATTTAGTGTACAATGAGGTTTCAGTGTTTATTCTGAAAGATCGGTGAATGACCAGATGGGAGAATACTGGAATTTGAACCCAAAGACCATGGCTTTTGCTCTGCCTCTGCTGCTAGTTGCTGTGAGGACTCCAACAAGTCATGTTGACTTTCCACACCTCAAGTTCACCATTCATAAAAATAAATTAGAACACCCAAAAGAAAGTAATCATAATTTTCACCTTACATAATTAGTGGAAAGTTTAAGTATAATAGCTTGGATAAAAGTGCTTGGTCAAATTTAAATTGCTAAGCAAATTTGAGACATTAATCACAGCCAAGCTTACTAAATCTATTCCACTCATTCACCTTCTTGATGACAGAGCTTCTTGGCAGCTCTAAACTTGCCTTCCTGGGCTGGTTCTGGGCCCAGTCCAGTGCTACAGCCTCTTTTAGCTAGTCATGAATAATTTCTCCCCAATTCGAGTCTTTAGGATAATGAATTTCATTATGAAATATAAGAAACATATGATTAAGCAATTATTTTCTCTTGGAAGGGTCATCATTAAAAAGTAGTGCTTTCCAGCCAATGGCACTGAAGCTACACACACACAGAGGACTCTAAGGGGTCCTTTGCCAGCTGACCTCATTAACTCTCTGATGTGCTCTCCACATTTTATTGTAATAGGGTGTTCACTCCTTGATGATTCTGTGTTTCTGTCCCAGGAGTCTTAGGTTCACACCTTCGTGTATCTCCCTGTGCTGGGCTTTGACTCTTTCTTTCTTAGGTAGAATTTTGTCTTGTTTATCCCATGTTTATCACACTTACTGCCTTAAAGTAAAAGAATACATTCCACAACTGCTTTTTCTCTTCTTCCTAATACTTAAGATCCGATTCCTTTCTCTCAACCCAGACCAAACTCTAAGAAGGAAACAGTTGTGTCTACAAAGTAATGGGTTTTCCTTTTTTTTTTTTTGGGGGGGGGGGTTCCTTTTTATATGCAGCACCTTCCCACCCTGTTCTCCGGGGTAGTGCACTGTGGCTTATCTATCATTACTCTGGGTGTCACATAAAGGAATTCATTCTGTTAAAAGCCTGAGATTTTAGAGAATGGAGAATCATAAAGCTAAGTCCTGTGGATAAAGCCTGTCTTCAGTGTGACCATTGACAGCAGAAGACATTTGGGAACACACAAGAAGAGGAGAAATGTGACAAAAAGTTCCACACGTAAAGTTTCTTTAATAACGCTCTTTGGAGAGGCTTTATCACTTAGAAAGGCAGAGGGTATCTGTTCTTTAGGTTTGTGGTAAAAGTTTTTATTCTGCATATGCCTATTATCAATTATGATTTTGACAGGTTATAAACATTATGCTACATTATTATTATATTACAAACATTTGGTTTAATTCGCCCAATGAATGTGGTAATATACAGAACACTTGATTAATCATACACTAAACGCTAAAGAGTAAACAGCTCAGAAATATTTAAAATTCTGGCTAGGAAAGACATTTATTCCAACAGACAGGCGTAAAGCTTTCTTACAAAACAAAAAAGAAGTGCCATCATGCTAGATCCACTTAGCTTATCTGATCAAACTCCTCAAGGTCAAAATTGTAGAAGGAACTGAAGTTTCAAGTTATAGAGAAAAATTATCAGGGCTCCATAAACTCTAAAAGTTTGAATGCTTCAATTTAAAAAGTGACCCATGGCAAAGAAGTTTACACTGCTGCAGTATAAAAATGTAAAATAAAAACACAAATATTTCTACCTCCCAAGATCTTCAGTAGCTAAGACTATCTGCTATTCTGGCCAAATTACTGAAAATTATGATTGATAAACCAACCACAAAGAAATAGTGACATTTAGTTCTGTCCTGTTTTTTTCCTTTGAGCCATGCAGCATTGAAAGGCATTCAATAAATATCAATAAATATCAATTTTGCATAGTAGTTCAGAGAATAGGCTTTACACTCAGACAGCCCTGGATTTAAAACCTAATTCTACCACTCATTATATGTGGCCTTGGACTTGCAAAACTTAACCTCCGTGTGTGTTTCCATAGGCACATTCTGCAAAATCAAGATTCCACTTCATAGGTTGCTATTAGCATCAAATGAGACACACACATATATATACTCACAATGTATATTGTACATTGTATCAGCAATATTGTATATTGTTGATGACACTATACAAAGTTAAAGCATGAAGCTAATGTCTTTGGAAGCATCAGCTATATTAATATAGAACTGCTCATTCTTCAACTTATAATAATAACAAAAGTGTGGGGGGATTGTTTTTAAATATCTATGAGATATGGGAGTAGGTAGGTATACAAATAATTGTAATAACAAACTTCCTGTCAGTTTCTAATTATTATGTTACATTTGGAGGTTTATAATATGAAGAGATTCCTATCCCTTAAATGAACCATTACAAAAAGTAGAAATAATAATTTATGTATGTAAACTCATAACTGTGTGAAATAAATACTATTGGTATCTCATCTTATGGGATGAAGAAACTGAAGCACCGAGGGATAATACGAGAAACATGACCAAGGTTACACAACTGTCTGGGGCCATTAACTGGTTCACTAAAGTTGTGATATAGATACTATTGAGAAAAAATATATTTCACATCATCCAGCCTACTAATGACCAGGATGCTTTATAGGGTACATGCCAAATTCAAAATAACACAGCATTCAACCATCTGAAGACTTCATCTCCCTGCAGTGGAGGTTAGGGCAAGACAGGAAGAGATGAAATAACAAATCTTCTGGATGTTAGATTTTAAACAGTAAAAATCTATTTGCCTTGGGAAGAGGCTTTCATTTAATTTCCAGTTTGGTCTTGTCATTCAATGGGAGAAGAGGAGGTTTTCAACCAAAACAATTTGTAGGTGTGCAATGCAGTTTACTAGGAAGTATGGTGGTCTTATCTTAAAGGGTTCCTCCTCCTAGGCTGTGCAGGTAAGCAACATGAGCCTGCCTGTCTGGAAGGCAGGAGGTAAACCATGGGCCACATGTGACTAAATTCTCTGATCCACTGCTGGAAGACCATAGGGCTGTGAGGGGATGGTGGGTGCAGGGTGGGGGGCTGGGCATGGGGGTAATGAATAAAACCTGGTTCTGGAAGGCTTGGAAAAGAAACAGTTGCTTGGTCCTAAGAAGTTCTTTCCTTCTTGGTTCCCCCTTTCTCCTCTTTGAGACCATTCATGCCAGAAGGTTTCTTGCACCAAATTCATATCCTATAACCCCAAAGCCTCAGAGCCCAAATAATTACCACATTTAAAGGAGGATTCAAGTAGTACAGGCTAGCATAGGCAATAAAAGAAAATATTTGAATTCTGAACTGCTTTTGAATAGATCTTGCATATACCATGGAAACAAATGGGGTAAATGCTTCTTCTTTGCGGATATACAATGAATACGCACCCAGCTGTGTTGCCAAGGTTGGCATTTTTCTACAATGGACTATGCCTGTAATGTAGGAACCTCTTACTTTATTTCCTCCCTCTATAAATAGTTGATTCTCTCATATGTAAAAATTATGTTTCCTTTTGTTAGCATTAATGGTCTTCAATTAAATCATGTGCTTTTATCATATCAATTTATGGAAGTATTTTTAGTCAGATTATTTATGGAACATTTAGGTCTGCCTTTCAAAGTCCTCAGTATTTTTTAGTGTTTGCTGGTCTGCTTTTAATTTATCAAAGCCCTCCCTCCACAGGCATTGCACAAAACACACAAGCAGCAGAGATTTCCCCTATACAATGTGTATTTGATATGCTTAATGTTCATCTTTATACACACAGAGATGTTGGCATACAAGAAATGTGGAGGGTGTCTATAAATTCAAAGAAACATTTAAGTGCACAGTGATACATAGATACATGGGTATAATACTTTATGTACTTGATAAATATTTCATCCCTACCATAAAGAAAGCTTTTTATCAACTTTGATTGTTTTTTTATTACCTTAAAGTATTGCAGTTGTTTCTCAGCATTCATTGTTCCTTCCTTTTCTTGTCTCAGACAGGAATTGAAGATGAAAAGCTCTGTATCTCTTAGCCACCCTTTCAGTTCTTTGATCCTGACCTCCAGCTGCCTTACCAGGCTTCCGCTTTCAGGAGAGAGCAGGTCACGTGGACCAGACCCACTGTGTCCTGCCATTGTGTCCTGGATCTTCTGTCCTAGGGTTTTCTAATGCATCAGATTAAAAGCAAAAACAAAACCAAAAACAAACAAATAAACAAAAACAAAAAATATAGATTAGCTTCAGCACCAAAAACATACCATAGTTTGGTTAGTAACAAGAGCCACCTGGAAGGTGTCCCACTGCACCTGCCACCTCACAACTGACATTCAGTTCAGATTAGCTCATTGTTCCATTTAGGATTTTTGAATTCTTGAGCAATGTGTGTTGTTCTGACTACCACTAGAGGCTTAAGAAGACCTCATTCACTTATAATTTCCTTTAACAGGGAGGAAAAGTTCACTATGGTCACTGATGAAAATTCATTTAAATTCTCATGACAGGAGTTTACAGTAAAATATTCCCTGCATAATATTTTCGGGAGATAGAAGTCCGAGTTTAATCAATATACTAAAGAGGCCAAGAGTAGATTGTGCATGGAGAATTAAATTATTTCTTTCTTCTTTCTTTCTTTCTTTCTTTCTTTCTTTCTTTCTTTCTTTCTTTCTCTCTCTCTCTCTCTCTCTTTCTTTCTTTCTCTCTTTCTTTCTTTCTTTCTTTCTTTCTTTTTTTCTTTCTTCTCTCTCTCTCTCTCTCTCTCTCTTGCTTTCATTTCATAAACTACAATTTCCCAAACCATGGCTGTTAAGAAGGGGTAGCCTCCTTGGTGCCGATGTTACATTTTACCTGACTTGGAAATTGTTCAACCCCACAATTTCTCCCACTTTGCATTTCTGGATGCTAGACTTTCTAATATACGTGTCAAAAGAAGTCCCAATCCACTATTCTAGAAGCCTTCTTAGATTAACCTCTATGGCACGAACGTGCAGCTGAGAGGGCCTTTTTTCTTTCTTTCTTTCTTTCTTTCTAAGGAAAACACTCTGGAGAATCAGTAGGAGTTAATCTATAATGATGAATTAAACCTACAAAAATAAGCTTTAAAACACAAATAAAATTAAGTCAACAAACATTCATTTGCTGCGTAGTGTTCTGTAAATAGTATCTTTAGGAGATCATAACAGAAAAATAGCCTTT
Organism: Vulpes lagopus; assembly: GCF_018345385.1. Classification (NCBI taxonomy): domain Eukaryota; kingdom Metazoa; phylum Chordata; class Mammalia; order Carnivora; family Canidae; genus Vulpes; species Vulpes lagopus. Next base: position 61,993,959 of record NC_054829.1, read on the forward strand.
CTTGGCAACACCCTTGTATTTTCATGGTGCAAATATTGATAATTTGAAGACCCTCGGTGGAATCCAGATTTAGCTATTGTTTTTATGCTGTAACAAAAGTAGCAGCAGGAGGTGAAATCAATGCCCTTGGAGGGTAGGGTCACAAAAAAGAATTTATTGCCACTTTTTTGTTCTGGAACAGTTTGCAATCATAAATTCTTCATAAACAGAATACTTCAGAGAATGGTCCGTCTTCATAAATATACGACAGAGGACATCAATTTCATTTAATTCACAATTTGTGTCAGCACAGCAGATGCCAATGCCTGCCTTGATAGGGTTGTTTAATATGCAATTGAGACAGAGTAATATGCAGCACAGGGGACAAAATTTCACAGATTAAACTGTACGCACCACTGACATTTCATTCTAATGTATTTCCATTCCACACTGTTCACCTTAGATGAAAGTAATATTAAAAACCATATCCCTCTATTTTACTATTGTTAGAAGTTAAAATCCTTGTCTTTAAATTTTTTTCATGCCAATTAAAATGTAATCATGCCAATTAAAGCAGGATGCCTGGTGGTGTTGGTGTGGCATAGGTTTTGCTAAAGTCTCCCTTCCACCCTTCTCACCCCCTAAATCATTACAAAATTCTGCCTATTGTACTCAAAGGGTATTTTTGTCAAAATGACAACCATTTTTTTGTATCTGACTCATGAAGGATAGCTAAATATTGTTTCTTTCTTTAATCTTCTCTTGATTTACAATTTTTGTTGAGGAAGCAATATAACCCAACATCAAACAATTTTCAGAAAAGATTATTGTGAGCTGCTTATCAAATTAGAAATAGATAATATTAAAATACAACATAAACTATTGCTCTTTCTATCAAGCACATAAAGTTGCTGATCTCATCTATTTAGTGAAATAACCCTTTAAAAATGTTGTATGTTAACCACGTTTCTCCTGTAGATCATCAACGAATTCTGTGGAATTTAGCAGGTTCTGATTTCAATCACCATATTATAAAGTGGAAGCCACTAATTACTAGTAAAAAGTAACAGTAGGTCAGAATAAAAACTTTCGATGTTTTAAGTTACTTTGCACAAGTGCAGAGTGTAGTGAATTTAGATGAGAAAGCGAGGATTTAAACTTGCAGTTTTTAATCACCTAGATTAAGTATGGCATAAACCGAACACTGGCATTCCTCCAAGTCATCAGGTACACGGAGAGCTTTTTATTCAAAATATTTTTGGAGTATTATTTCTTTAAAATTAAAAAAAGGCAGAAAAGGGAAGGCATGCAAAATTATGCTCCATAGCTGACACCGCCCATACTTTGCTGTTATAATTAATCATTTAAGTAATTGACAAATTTAGCTTACCCTTGATTTGAAGTGAAGGCAATTTAGGAGAGAAGTGGATGAAAAAATACAGTTTAACCTCTCTCTCTCAGCTGTCTTCCAACAAAAGGACAGCACTGTCTCTCGCACAAGTGCCATCCTGGTCTGTGGTTAACAGAATCTCTATATTGCCTTTTTGCCAGATTCTTGCAACACAGTCTTTGGCTGAGACCCAGCCCATCATTGCGTGAAATGAATTACACGAAACTTTTTTTTGGGGGGGGCTTTTGTTAAAAGTGAGCTGGAAATTGAGGCACAAAACAGTGGCCGATTTCATTCTGCAATTCAGATTTGGGTCAGATTTGCATCTTTGTTTTGGTGGCTTTCTTGTGACTTGGAAGCTGTAGTGACAACTCCACTTTTCGTCTGAAGGGTACAGTAAATAGTTAAACAGTGGATGTCTCTAACATGTACCTTCAGAATAAATTCTATTAACATTCATTCAAGCATGACAGTCAGTGTATATCAGATATACTGTATTATAGTTGACTTGGTGCATACCCATAATACATGGCATATTTTACTTACTTTTTTATGTATTAAAGAACCAAAATTATTAAAATCTGAGAGAAGACAAGCTCAGAGTTAAAAAAAAAAAAAGCAACAGAAGAGGAAAAGCAGTGTTTTTCCCTCATAATAGCATAAATAGCTTGTTTGAAAGGTAGGTGGTGAATTGAAAGAGAGAGATATTTGTGCTTCAAATTAGAAATCAGACAGATAGAGTACTTCACTACACAAAAAATGTACACATAACCTACAAACAGTAATAAAAATGCAAATACCCCAAGCAGTTCCCATTTTTCATTAATTGAATCCACTTTTTCAAGGAGATCATTTGGTAGTAAAACGCCACCTTTCTTCAGTGCTTCAACCTTACTAAGCAGCTCCGCCTTTTTCGGGTCCCTGATGGACATTTCCACACTGTACCGCTGAAACGGTAAAAGAAAAGGAGAGATCTCATTAGGGAGACAGGTGTTCTTAAAGAGTCTTTCAGCACAGAGTTAGTGATGCTCATGGGTGTTAAATGTTTTTGTTTCCAATAAAATTTATGGGGAGGCTAAATCCAAGTATCTTCAGTAGTTGAGGAATGTTACGGAAACATTTCAAATATATATCACTCACACATACATCAACATCCAAGGGATTGCATTTAGTTGACTAAGATTTATGTCATTTTTAAAGTAAAGTTTACACACACAAATGATCTTTGATTTAAGATATTCCAAACAGGAAAATACCTGGTCCAGAGAGATTTAATATTACAGTTCATTTCAGCTAACATGTGACTCCGGAGTGCTGCCCATCTCTCATCTCTGCCCCACAAAGAACTGGTGGTACAGGTACAAATAAAATGATCCCTAAAGATTGTGTGACCTTCCTCCTTAGCCTGTAAGTCTCCTGAATTCTCAGTTAACACTTTTTCTCCCCATTTTTCTTTTACTTAAAAACTGTGTGGGCCTGAGAAGAGGTACATATAGAGGAAAAAAAAAAAGAGCAAATCAGTGCTTTGGAAATGTTTACAAATCTATGCCTCTTTAATGATTACCACAAAATGTCCCCAACATCACAATTGACTACAGATACCTCTCCCCCAATACATGTTATATTCTAATAAACTGCCAAGTGAGTCTCTGCTAAGAGATGCTTTGCTAGAGATAACCTAAGTGCCATTTAATAATGTTTCTATAGTGATTTCTATAGTGGCAGTTTCTATAGTGATTCTCTTCAAATAACTCTATTTGGATAACTTCATAGTTAGAAAGTTTTAAATTACAAATAGCTATAAATGACTATATTTTTAAAATGTACTACACACAAAAACACCTCTGAGTAGAAAACTAGATTCTGGTTAAAACATTATCCATATTTACAACTTTAGCACATTTCCAAAACGTAATGGCGATCCTCCAATTTTTTCCTTTGAGGCACGTAAGCTGGGCCACTGAGGCCCTTGGTAGTATTGCTCTATTGCGCTAACTGAGCTAAGAGGGTCGCCTCATCAGATCCAAAGAGAAAAGCTTTTGTCTGGGCAAAGTAGCAAATCAGGAAGTCCAAAACATGCCCAAGCATGTTATTCACCCTGAAAACACAGTATTAGATAAGATCCCAAACTAAAATACAATTGGAAGTAGCTTATAGGAAAAGAAGCTATGAAATCCTTGTTTTGGGTAATAGATACTCAGCATTTATGTGTATATGTTTGCATACTTTGTTTCATATTTTAATCTTTCATTTACACTAAACACACACATCATTTGTATTATGTAAACTTCTGCAAATGTTAGTCATTTGTGGATCACAGAACAAAATGTTTTAAATGAGATGATTTAAAGCATTTCATAGTATTAATGAATGTTGATCAGAGTGTCAAAGTATCCAAAATTACATGAATATGCATAATAAAAAAAATGAAGGGTTGTTTCAGAACTCTTCCAGAATTTGACCTGTGACACATGGGAGATTCTGATTGCATTTTCTGATGGCAGGCAATTACCAGGACCATGTTACTCCAATACTTAAAAAACACTGGCCACCGAGTTTTCTGGACAAAATACTCAACAAGTATTCTAGAAACCTAGATAGTGTTTTATTTATCAAAGTGATGATTGAGGAGAGGGCAATCTGCTTTAGGTAATCAGATTCCCATCTAAAGATGATGCTGCTGACAAAGATTTACATAATTAATTTGGTAAGACTTCTTTGACATAATATTGGGGAAACCAGCATTTCAGGGAGGCAGAAGAATCCTATTTAAATCTTTTGCTTATGCCACGTGCACTGATAGAAGGAGTCCTCTGACTGTGCCACCTGGGAGCAGTCTCAACCAGTTATCACTTCACTTATGACAAGCTCATCCCTCTCTTTACCCCAACTTTTAAGGGCTCCCACACAGCAGATCAGTCAAGACAGAGGACAGTTTAGATTTGACTCATAAAAATGATAGTCTGGTAATAATAAAAAAATATAAAAAGCAATTAATTTAATTTTAGACATAGTAAAATAATTTTCTCTAGGAAATGTGGTACAAGTAGTCACTGCAATGGCTATTATAAAAGGTTATTACATTAAAAAACTTGTCTTTTTTTTTTTTTTTAAACTTGTCTTTACGTATGCTCCCTGTCTCACCACCATGTAACCTACTGTATAAATAGCTTGATCAAAGATGTGATTGATGGACAGTGCTTTCAAACTATAAAAGCTAGGAGAATCTAGCTAATCATTAGGTGTATCAGTATATGCACAAGGGGTACCAGAATCTCATGTAATTTAAGGCACAGATATTGACTTTAAGTTTTGAGGCCCTCTGAAGGTTGAATCTGATATGACTTAGGACCTCAAGTTGTATATATGTGTAACAATGCCAGAGGGTTGTTTTTGCTGATACCCAAGACATTTTGCTCTTTTCTCTTTCAACATCTTTTCAGCAAAGAAGCCTTAGATGGGGAGAATCAACTGCCAGCTCCATCAGTTCTCAGTCATCCTATCAAGTAGGGCTACTTTCTCCTGTGGAGAGAAGATAATTTAATCTTCATATTCATTTCACCCACAGCAGCAAGTGAGCAGAGACTGCCCCCATTGTGTCCTATAGTCTGGGGATATTATGATAGGGACTACTCTTCAATAGCCAAAAATGAGATTAACAAAGTTAAAGTCAGATGGCTTTCCTTGAGTGCAAAGGTAAATAAGCATCCAGTATTTAATTTCCCCACAGCACCTGCTGTGGGCCTCTCTGTCTAGTCGAAAATAAAATATACTCTATTGAAAGGGCATATTTACATTATTAAGTGTATTTGCCTGGCCAATTCAATTTTGACTAATGAAGCCTCCTAATAGATACGTGAATGATCTAAATCAAAGACACAGGCTACTCCTATCCAAAATGCCACTCCCATGTGTACCGGGAGGTATATAAGAAAACTTTAAAAACAAAGCTAAAAATAACCACAAACACTAGCTTGCTATTTTTAACTAAAAATTAAAGAAGTTTTTAGAAATTCTTACTCAGTGCTTGCTTTTTAAAAACACAAATGCTAAAATCGAATTATAAAACAAAGCCAGTAAAACATGGATTTCTGAAAGTAAATATAATTAGAAATGCATAAAGACTTGATTGAGATAACTTTTTTGACAGTTATGCTAAAGGCTCTTTCCCTCCTAAAATCTGTTAAAAATCACACCAAAAATTCTGCCCAAATGGAGACTGGAACAATGCCTTGAAACAGTGTTAATTGTCACCATGGAAACCAGAAGAATAAGCCATTTTGAAACTGGTATAGAAGGCACACATTGAGCAACTCAAGCATTTTTCTGCCTCCCTCAATGTTAAAGAACAAGATGCCTTGTCACTGTGAGGTCAGAGAAAGAAAGCATCATGAAAGGGTTGTAGATGCTCACTGTCTAGTAAATAAAAAAAATAGAAAATAAACTACATACAGCTAATGCTATAAGACTACCCAGTGAATCTTTTTGAAATAGAAAGATCATCAAAAGATGGCCAGGATTGGGGGATGGATTCCACCTAAGCAAATCTTCAGGGCTATATTATGTGAACCTTGCCCCCAAAGCTCCCTGGGAATTCTGCTGTTGTAATAAAACTTCAGAAGAGGAAAGAAAAAAGGCAGCATGATGGAATTCAAAATAATGCTCTAAAAGCACACAGAGAGATTAAGACATCCATTGTAAGACTTTTGTATGGTGCTTCTGTTGGTTATGCTGAAAAGAGACCAGACATTGCTGAGCAGAGGGTGAAGTTTTGGCTACAAGAAACATAAGAATTAAACCAAAGAATTTTCTTGATTATTAGAATAGAGCTGTCCAATTCTGTGTCTTCAGGGTCTGAGCATTTCCATCTTATGCCACATTTTAACTGGGCTTTACATGACTTTATATCAAGAAGGGTTAAAGCAAGGAAAATGATCTGGTTATTAGAATATCAAGTTTGAGTATCTTTCCCAGTGCAAAGTAATACCACACACAAACACCTGTATATCCAGCATAATCCCCTTTCCTTTAAACTCACAACAGAAAGAGAGAGAAAATACAGCGAGGGAAAAAGCAAAACAAAACATGTATTTTAGTCTATTTACAAGAAAGCACATGCTAGGAATACACCAAAACACCAAACTACTGGTAAAACTATACGTGAAAATATGCATTTTTGCACCAAAATGCAGAGATGTGTCTGTCTGTGACTCTCGTATTGTGCTCTCTGGCTAGTGTTTGCCCTCCTCATGTGAGGCTTCATGGTGGCCCCTCAGCAAGTCCATGCCTAATGCCATTCAGTGGCGAACAAAGAGTCTTTTTATATGAAAGTCCAGGGTCCACGGCTCAGCTGTACATGCCCCCCGAGTGCAGGAATCTGCTAGAGGCCAGTGCCGTCTTTGCCGCAGCTCCTGTGCTGCCCCCTTTTCCAGAACACCAGTGTCCAGCATTTCACAACGCATGTGATGTTTCACATGGAGCCACTATCACCCACACTCCAGGAAGATGTTCCAGATTGAAGAAGGTTCAAGCCCAAGACAAATAATAGTCGTTATTTCTTGCAAACTCTTTGTATTTTATCATTAGCAATTTATGGCGAATAATTGCACGGAGAAATTATAAAGACTCCTACAATTGTCCTTGTAAATTAATAATAGGCTTTCTTGATTGGGATAAATTTGCTGCTGAGCCTTTGGAAAAATTAAAAAGTGCAATGTCATTTAAAATTGCCAGAACTCGCACAGCAAATTACATCTGAGGTTAAGAATTGAGTTTTACCCCCTCTTCTAGCTTATTCCATTTGCATGATCTGGAAATCACATTACATTGGCCATGTATTGTTAATTGGACATAGATTGCATTATCTTTAATATAAATCAAACTACAAATATTAAAATGAATTGCAAATTCCCTAATAGAAGATCATAAAACAATCTTTTTTAAAGTATCTCCCATTAATAATTTAATTCCAATTATATCACTCAGAAAACTTAAGTAGGAAACCTGGCAACTTATTTCTCCAATCATTTCTTTTACATAACAAATACCCAAGCCTTTGAAAACAAATACCCAGAGTAGAATTCATTGTTATAGAAGAAAAATAAAAACACCAAGAACCAAGAACTTTTCATTCCGATTTCATGTTGAAATACTGCATAAGAACACCAAGCCTGCCTGTCTCATCCCTTCCCTACCCATGGCAAGGGTAAGAAAGAAGTCTCCACAGAAAAGATTCACTAAGTTTCAGAACTATTGTGATCTCATTATCTAAAATTATAAAATTGATTATTATTCTTCTTCTACTTATTTTTTAAAGGTTCTCTAGCCCCTTAGATTTCTATATAAATCTTCTATCTTTCTGAAGCCTTTGCATGGCCTTTAATGAGTTTATATTAAATATTTAATACTGTTTAGGGCATATCCACTACTACCCAAAACAGTTATATTCCCAGCAGTCCCACTGTTTCAGGCAGAGGACTTGATTGATCCTCCTACCCTGAATTGAGTAGAATGAAAAGAAGCAGTTGGAAAATAGCAGCAATCATTTAATGCAGATGACCTCTGACAGCCTCGCAGCTCTTCTATCTGAACAGAAATTTGCATGGGGTCTCTGTGCAGAGGAACAATGTAACCTAAATGGTAGACAATCTTTATTCTAATGAAGTGGGTGTCAAGGTCAATGTAAAACTGCAATGATAAATGGTACACCACTAGGCAAGAGAAGTTGCATAGGCATTGTAGTGCTTTCACATTAATTGAAGACTGAAATGCACTGCGTGAAAAGCACAAGCCTCTCTTTTCACCATAATGTGTTAATGCGCCAATGCCGAAATGATTTCTTCAAGATGTTTGCCTGTTGACACGTATCTTATTGGAAAAATAACGCAAATGTGGAATTATGGCAAAAAAAAGAACATTTTTAGAATTTTGCTTTTTCCTGGAATAGAATTACAAAAACCTAAATAAAATGTCCCCAAACAACATCCTGACACCTAATGTAATTCCTTTGATCCCCTTTTCTTTTCTTTTTCTATTTAGACCTGTCTTTAATTAGTTTCAACCAAGCAACCTTTAAAGACCCCTTCGCTGGGTGCTTTTATACTGAGCTAACTGTAAAAGAGGACCAAGGAGAGAAGAATCATTCAAATATTATTTTTTTCTTCTCACTTCTAAGTTTTTCTGCTTAGTCTGCAGTTAAGATATTCAGGTATTGTTTGTCCTGAATGAAAATGTATGAAAAGCCTATGGTTTGTAAAAGAAAATAACTATTTTCTAGTGTGAGAACTAGAAAACTATAATCTGGCCATTTGACATTGCCAAAATGACTATACAGCAATAATTACACCATATCTTCAGTTGATCTAGCAATCTTGTGACAGCCAATTTTTTTTTTTTTGTTATATAAAAATAAGGACTATACACTGCTTTAAAAAAAATCCTGATTTACTTAAGCCTGTAGAGGGGACATTGTTTGCTAATACACTCATTAGCAACCAAGCATTTTAACTTCATCAATTAAACAGGAAATGGAGTTGCACCATTAGTTTCACTCTTTGCTAAAATACTGATAAGAGCATATTATGAACCATTTGAGAAACATTTCTAGGCTCAACCCGTAATATGTCATAAACTCGATGCATTCTTATGGTTGACTTTTTTTCCCCCTGATTCTGGTAGATGTAACCACCTTTCTAACACTAAGCTTCCTGCTACAAATAGATTTTAACAATGGAATTACAGTTACACTAGTCAGGAAAGGTCTGTGGGTCTTTTGGTGTATAGTCTTGGTGACTAGGAGGCTATTAGTATGATTTACTAGAAAATAAATGATATTGCTAGTTTGCAATTTTGATGGAAAACAAAATGTTTCAAATAGAATTTAAAATTCCTTAAATGGTAATTCAGAGGGAAAAAAAATCTCAATATGAGGGAGGATAGTGAAAAAGAAAAAAAAGTTACTGATGAAACTGTTTAAAAAACTGTACAGCTTCATCTGTGTGTGATTTGTCAGGTCTGAAGCTTTGACGTGCCCAAGGGGCAGACCCCAGCGGGGAGTAGGCTGCCGAGCTAAATAGCTGTGAAAGAAGTCTTAATGTAGGATGGAATTCAAACTAACCTTGACATGACCTCGGGAAAAATATGCAAAAAGTAAAATGAATGCACTCTGCAAGATACATCCTAATTTTGTGGTGGAGCTGGTTAGTTTTACAAACATAACTGAGACCTTAAAAGAAAAATAGAAAGCTAGTAAAAGGGGCAAACTTTGGAATTCAGGCAAAAAAAAAAAAAAAAACGTAAGCAAGCATGATGTGTTACTGTGAAGGCATGTGAACCATTTGGAAAGAATCCAAATAAAAACCCACACCGAACAATATTGTTGTCAGCCTGTCTATTCAGGAAAATTGTTTTTTTTTTTTTTTTTTTTTAGGTTGAATATAAATGACACAAAGCCAAGATTACATCACTGCATTACAAAGTCTGTTGTGGTTTTTAGCTGAACAAGCCCCATGGATCTATTGGTTTAGGACAGTAATTCAGTAAGGAGGTTTTAATGTGTTATTTTTCCTCCAGTGACAATAAAAAATAGAGGAATTTAAGGAAGAAATATCGTGGGTGCTCTCTAGTCTATCTCTTGCTTTTGATCTGTATTTGATAAACCACGCTCACATTTTAGTTGATGCATTGAGTCTTGATTTGACTTTATTATAAATTTTGCCTGTTTTGATGTGATCGGCTTAGGAGGAAGGCATTTGTTCTAGCTCCCCGGCCAAGAACTGGCTAACTCATTGGATATATGGAAATTTTAATTGACTGTCAACTTGTGTAGAAATTCAATCCTATTACCTTCTCAATGCAATTTTGTAGCAATACCAGTTATTTACTACACTACTAACCAGATTTTAAACATAATTAAATTGCTAAGAACATACACCCAAAATCTAATGACTTAAATCCCTACAGCAAGGATGTGAATTCCTAGATCAGGTATTCGTGATTCCATTAGGTTTTCATAAGCATAAAGTGAGCAGAAGGATGTAATCACTTAGAAGCACAGAAGCAAGGAGTTTTCCTGAGAACCTGTTGAACAACATATGTAAAGATCACTGTTTTATGGATATCTTATACTACAGTGCTCTTTTGTGATCTAGTCTTATTCAATATTTTTATTAATGATACATGGAAGTAGAATATGTGTATGGCATGTTGATTGGATTGCCAGATTATACTAATCTCAATGACCAATAGAGAATAATAAATATTTCAATTCAAAGATCAGAAATTCATATATGTATAAGGTAGTGGTATACAAGCAAAATGGCCGTCTTGAGGAAAAAGAAAAAAAAAAAAGCCCTAATTTGTAGTGTTTGCTGATTTCCCTGGTGTAAATACTCCTCCCATGGCAGATTCCAAACTACCAAAGGTGGCTACCACTGGCAAAATTTCTGAATATTTAAGGATCAGTTCTTCTGAGCCAGTAGTAGCTAGCTAAAGTAGTATCCTACTACCTGGCAGCTAATGTAAAGAAGTTGAGCTGTGCACAGATTAAATCATCTTCTTTCATACTCTAACCATTGCTAGTGTCTTGGAAGAAGAGAACTACTTTCTCTACTAAAAGAAAAACAATGCAAAAATTGGATGATTACTAACATTCAATCCGAGTGAAGGGGAAAAAGAAGTAGTGTGGTTTGTGGAGGATAGGAGAACATGAGTTCCATCTAAATGAGGCAACCATTACTCAGCTCTTTCAACTGTTCCTTTGTTGAGATTATGGCTTCAGGATGGTCTCTATGTGAACAGGTTTCTGGTTTAGGAGAAGACAGAAATATATATTTTCATGTGAAATCTCCTAATTTTTAGACATTGAATTAAAACTTTTTAACACTGTGCAGGCCAAACTATGTCCCTGAGCTGGATCTGAATTCGTAGGCAACCTGAAGCTATGATGATACTATACTCCAAAGGGAACACAACATGCTAGCATAGTAGATTAAATCTAAGTAGAAGATATGATACATGTCAAGCCTGAGATAATAATCTCCCACCAATAAAAAAAATAAAAATACAAAAACTGCATAAACTGTCTTTAGGTTCAATGAGTCAACAGACAGTGGAAGGTAAATATAAAAAAGGAAATATGATTTGGGGCTGGACTGAGATAAACATAGGGTTATAAATAAGAAAAGTAACAGCTTGATTGTGATTTACTAGGCTCAAACCTGGTTCTGGTTGGGTTCTATTTTCCAAGAGGCGCTTAGACACTCTCTAAAATGTCCGTAGGAGAGCACTCAAGGAAGGCCAAATATTTAACGTTTCGCCAAGGAGCAAGCTATTGAAGGAGCTGAAGATATTCAGCCAACAGGTAAGTAAGAGTTGAAGATGATAGAAGAGAGGAAAGGACATGTAAGCAACTTGAAAAATTTAGAAGACTTTCAATAGAAAAATACTAATTTCTTTCATCTGATCTCAGAGGTCAGGCATGGGATCAAAGGCTGAAGAACAAGTAGGAACAAAGCTGGGGCAACAGGGAGTTCCCACTTACCACAGGTATTCAAGCAGAGACCGGAAGTGTACCTGGTTGGGATATTTTATGAGATAGTTAGGAACTGAATGAGAACTGGTCTAGAAAATAAAGTCTACAGTTCCTATCTGTTTTAGAAAGTGGAACTTCTCTGCACCCCCATCTCTAAATCAGCCATAATGATCATATTATTATGTGTATAAGAGGAATGCTAAGACCAAAACACACCAAGTCAAGGAGAAGCCACCACTTACTGGAACAAGACTCACATATAAGATTCTCACGTAGAGAAACCTAGGAGAACAACAAGGGAGCAAAGGTATAACCATATAAAATGTAAGCTATCAATCAAAGCTCAAGATAGGACACTGAGAATGAGAAGAAAAGGCAAGGTTAAATGAAAAATCCTCAAATCATCTTCAATCTGTCCTACTTTAGAAAAGGATTTCATTGAATTTGAGTCATTAAATGAAACCTTTTGAGTCTTTTTTTTTTTGGTAAATATTTTATGGGGGAACTTCTATAGAATTTATGCAGCTAAGTCTATATTTCAATAAAGTCTTTCCTGTAGATTTTTTTAAAGACATAAACTTCACAAATGCCACTCTCAAATATTTCCTTCCATCAATACAGAACTTTCCCTAACAGATTGAAGAAATGTGTTATAACCCTTGCTGCCAGCAGTGTGGGCATAATGGCAATTTCTCCTCCATGCTATGAAACTTCATGGTTGTGCTATATTATGTTGAAAATCTGCACATCTCAATGGGTTTTCTGTGCATTCCAATGCACTTCAGTGACGATGTGGATCATTGCCATAATACATCATGACTGTTCTAATTACGGTTTCATTATGATGCACCATATCAGGGCTGTCGTAATGTCATGTCAGCACATAGTAAGAATAGTTATGCAATTATGTAATATCTGTTAGAGTACGCAGTGTAGGATGGAAAAAAGACATGAGGAGCAGCAATTAATGTAATGAAACTCAGTTTTCTCTTCAAAAAAGTTTCCAATATAAAAGTATTATTTCTTCTACTTTCCATCTTCTGACCTAAACAGAATGCCTTGCAACACATCTATTTTTGTTTCATCGGGTACTACTTTATAATCTAATGAATTTTTTAATAAAGCAAAATAAGATGAGAAAAGGGAAATTCCTGACTTTAGCTGTTATCCACATGTCACAAAAGAATGAGATTTACCTAATATATGCTATAAGAAATCCAGTAAAAATTTGAGTGTAGTAAATTAAAGTCCACTGAAGGCTTACTATTGTGCAAATTTCAAACAATGTCACATTTCTCTGTCTTCCATGATCTCTTGTGTAGCACAGAACTTCTTACTTTACCTCTTAAAACTTGACTGATCACTTAAATCTTACATAAACTATGATACTGAAATGAGATAAAGCATCGGTATCCATATTTACCTCCCTAAATTACAACCATAAATATGCACTTGCCTTTAGTCTAGCTGCCAAAATATATCCAAATATCCATAAAAACAGAAATCTTATTGTTTGTCTTATGTTTGAAGAATATAAAATCTCAAAGGATGAGGGCTATTCCATTTTTGGCCAATCATGAACAGTACCTTGAATATTTGAGGTCCTTGGTAAACACTGAATCAATGAACAGTTTTTCAAACTAAGCAATACACAAATTGTTGTTTGTTGTTTTAATATACAACCATAGGAGAATTTATATATCAAAGCTTACCCCATATCTCTATAGCTGAATTATAGGCTTGTTCGACACAAGTATTTATAATAGAAATGCTGATGAAGTCTAAACCATGGACGTATACAGTTGTGCAGCAGCAGCCATTTCAAATATAGATATATTTTTAGCATTAGGAGGCACCAAGTTTGTTTAAATCTGGACTTTTTTTTTTTTTTTTTTTTACAATTGCAAGTAATGTTAATAGCACACTGTAAATGTTAAGGCTAAGTGTGCAATGTCAAAATAGATTGAATCTCTCTGAAAATTGGAAATTCAGGCTTTTCAAACGTAATCCAGATGTTTGGCTTTTATTCAGATTTCAAGAAAGAGGGAACTAATATGATATAAAATTCATACATGCATATTTCATTAGTGCCTTTTGTATCGCTGAATTAAACATTCTGAAACGTGCTTTTCCCAAATCACAGAGTTTTAAACCAAAGCAGTTGCCAAGATGTTGCGCACCTCAAAAATAATGCCAAATTAATTTCATAAGGAAGAGACTATATATTTCTCATGTTAATGCTGTTGATAATGTTTCTTCAAAGAGAATATCATGCTTTCTCTTTGAGGATGACAAGAAAAATGAGAGGTAGAACACTGTAGCCATTGTAGTTTATCAAAAAGATATTGCTACAGAACACAGTGACTTTGGAACTCTAAGAGTAATCAGTGGTCTAAATGAAGGCTGAAAGCACTATCTTCCATAATGTCATTATCAAAAGCTATCTTTTCAGGTTTACCACAAATAGGCATTCCTCAGGGACTTATGTACATCAGCCCTGAGAAACATATCCAGAACTCACCATGTTTTAGGTTTTAAGACAGAGCCGATCAAAGCATTTCCAGGGTTGTTTGCTCCCCAAAACACAATGGAAATGCCATCATCCCTCTATGTATTGATATCAAGACTTTTTCTTTGTAGCGTATTTTTGGCTTTTTAAAAGATTTTTACATCTTTAATCTTAACAGATCCAAAATGCCATGGAGTTTTTCTTGGTGATCACCCAAATCCCTGAATTGTAAAGTACTTGATGCCCTAGGCCACTTTTTTGAGGCTACTCTGCTACCTTTACTTCAGATAAGGATGAATGTAGTTTCAGAATTAGATTATAAATTCTTACAATGGATGTAGAAGGTCAGGGATCATGTGTTGTGCACCCTTTATCCACAGTAACTCTTAGTATTATGGATTAGATGTAGAAGGTATTTGGGAAATATTTATTCATTTGAATTTCTCCCAAATAAAAGCCCAAGTGAGTCTATATCAGCTGTTGAAACATATGTCAGGTATAGTATTAGCACACAGAAATGAGTAGCATGTGATTGCCTCCATTTATCTTTGAACTTCATGTTCTGTAGAAAAACTATGTGATCAGAGCATCTATCTAATACAAAAACATTACTCTCAATTTTTAGTTAGAAACTGTGAACAAAGTTAATTATTTCCCATGGCCAGGAATGGTTAACAGAAAGAAAGCTTCTATAAAATGTATCAAGAAAAAGAGGAAGGTGACAAAAACCTTTTAAATATTTAAGGATACCTTTTAGGAATTCAGTGTTTTCCAGTGGCAATAATATTTGACCCAGATGTAAGAGGTGGGTCCAGTATCCAGTCCAACACCAATCTGCTACAGATTTAAAAACTTTTCTGTTCTAGCCTATTTTTTGTTTGTTTGTTTCTTTGGAGTACATGTCCATATTTACTAGAAAGAGATCTTAAGAAAATAAATTTTAGAGATTTCAGGCTTTAAGTACTATTTGTTGCTCCAGCATCAGAAAGTGTGACCATCATTTCAATGGATTGTTTTCTTTTTTGTTCTCCTATGGCAAGCCCACGGGGAAAGTCAGTAATATCACATCTGTCTTATAGATTAGAAATTGATACATAGAAGTTAAGTGACTTGCCCAAGGTCAGTAAGATATCGTTAAAACCCAGAAACAGAACTTTCAGGAGGAATTTCAGCTTAACTTGCTAGGTCATGCTGTCATTCTTGAAAATCCATCTTTAGATACAGTCCCAAATTCTGAGAAAATTGGTAGGCCCTGGCAGTATGTATAATGTAAATAAAGGAGGTCAAGAATGCGGTTCAAAGTGACTTTGGAGTGGTCAAAACGCCCTTGGAACTTCTATGGCCAGATTCGTTTTGCTGTAGGTTCATCCTTCAAAATTCCACAAATTTTTAGTAGCATGAAGTTGAGGCTAAAAAGGCAGACAGACTCTCACTGGTAGCCGTGCCTATTGTTCAGAAGAATGATGGCTTACAGTTTAAAGAAGCTCTAGGGTACAGGTGAAAATTTATTAGCATAAACTAAGACTATAAAGAGCAAATGTTGGTTATGATAACTGCTTTTGAGCATTTTCCCAGCTATGTAAGGGAGTCTGCCTTAAACATTCAAGGATGTTTATTAGAATAGCTCCATTAAAGTGAAACACAGTGTGTGTGTTTGTGTGTGTGTGTTCAATCCCAAGAGTGATAAAAGTAAGAGAAAGGAAGGAGTAAAGATGTAGAGAACAAAATGAAAGAAATACACAGATGAATGGAGAGAAAGTAATAAGCAAATATGGGAAATTACAAAGGTCTCACCAGATAGGGGAAACAATAACTAGTCCACAGAGAATAAATCATAAAAACTACATAAAAATAGAAAATGTTGCGGAAGAGGAAGGAAATCACAGCCAGAGAGAAAGTTTTCAGTGAATGGTTCCCTTGAAATTATCAGATGAAAGAATATAATACTGATGACTTAAAAATTTGCATAAGGGCTGCAAAAATTCAGTAAGTGGAGATTGAAACAAAAAACCCCAGAAGTACAAGGATGTGGCCACTTAGTGAAGCTTATGCCATAACAATGGATAACTTCTCAAAAAGAAATAGGTACTAAAACTTGTGATTTTGAAGATTTTCTCTGAGCACATCAATAAGGCGCCCCTTCACTGGGCACCATTTTCTCTGTGGCTGTTACTTCTCCCTTTGGCAGCTTGCTCTATTGAGGGAAGTTATTTCTTATTCTCTTGGTTATCACATCTGTAAAACAAAGACAATAATATACTCACCACAAACATTTTAAGAAATAAATAGGTCTTGTATGAAATTTCAGATCTCTATGTAAAATGTGCCATTTAAAACAGTCTTCGTTCTTAATACATGTGACTTACAATAAGATAATGTGGTTTGTTACTTATTTCAAGACTGCATATTTCTCATTCATTTTTATTATCTTAGACATAACGTACTGTAATACTCCCCACCTTAGAAAAAAAAAATAGGGGGGAGGGGCAAGATGGCGGCAGAGCAGGGTCCCCAAGTCACCTGTCCTCAACAAATTACCTAGAAAACCTTCCAATCATCCTGAAAATCTACGAATTCGGCCTGAGATTTAAAGAGAGACCAGCTGGAACGCTCCAGTGAGAAGAGTTCGCGCTTCTATCAAGGTAGGAAGACGGGGAAAAAGAAATAAAGACACAAAAGGCCTCCGAGGGGGAGGGGCCCGCGAGGAGCCGGGCTGAGGCCGGGGCGAGTGTCCCCAGGACAGGAGAGCCCCGTCCCGGAGGAGCAGGAGCTGCACCAACCTTCCCCGCGGAAAGGCCTCCCGGGGAATTGGAGCAGGATCCCCAGAAAGGCGGGGATGCCCTCGGGCTCCCGGGGACAGTAACAGAGGAACCGCGCCCCGGAGAGTGCGCCGAGCTCCCTAAGGGCTGCAGCGCTCGGCGGGACCCGGAGCAGCTCGGAGGGGCTCGGGCGGCGGCTCCGCGGAGGGGGCTGCGGGGCTCCGGGAACAGCTCGGCGGCGGCGGCTCGGGCGGAGGAAGAAGCTCCGCGGAGGGGGCGGCGCGGCTCCGGGAACAGCTCGAAGGGGCTCGGGCGGCGGCTCCGCGGAGGGGGCTGCGGGGCTCCGGGAACAGCTCGGAGGGGCTCGGGCTGCAGCTCCACGGAGGGGGCGGCGCGGTTCCGGCAGCAGCTCAGCGGTGGCGGCTCGGGCAGAGGAAGAAGCTCCGCGCGGAGGGGGCTGCGCGGCTCCGGGAACAGCTCGGAGGGGCTTGGGCGGCGGCTCCGCGGAGGGGGCTGCGGGGTGGGAGCTGAATCCAACAGCGCAGGCCCCGGAGCACAGGGCGCCGGGACACAGCCCAGGATCCGGCCTCCCCCGGGACAGGCAGAGGCCAGGAGGGCCCAGGACAGCAAGGACACTCCTGCCTGGAACTGAGCAGATCAGCGGCCCCGCCGGGGAGCCCCCGGGCCCTGCAGACGGAGAGCCCCGGAGCTACTGCGGGGGCTGACTCCAGGGTCCCAGAGCTGCCCCCGCCACTGTGGCTTCCTCCCGCGGGGTGAACAACCCCCACTGAGCCCTGCACCAGGCAGGGGCAGAGCAGCTCCCCCAAGTGCTAACACCTGAGAATCAGCACAGCAGGCCCCTCCCCCAGAAGACCAGAGAGACGGACCAGTTCCAGGGGAAGTCAAGGGACTTAAAGTATACAGAATCGGAAGATACTCCCCCGTGTTTTTTTTTGTTTTGTTTTGTGCTTTTTTTTTCTCTCTTTCTTCTTGATTTCGGATTGCTTCCCCCACCCCCCCTTTTTTTTCTTTTTTCTCCTTTCTTTTTCTTCTCTTTTTCCCCCTTTTTTTTCTTCTTTCTCTTTTTTCTTTTTCTCTTTTCTTTCCTTCTCTCTCTTTTTCTCCTTTTCCCAATACAACTTGTTTTTGGCCACTCTGCACTGAGCAAAATGCCTAGAAGGAAAACCTCACCTCAAAAAAAAAGAATCAGAAACAGCCCACTCTCCCACAGAGTTACAAAATATGGATTACAATTCAATGTCAGAAAGCCAATTCAGAAGCACTATTTTACAGCTACTGGTGGCTCTAGAAAAAACCATAAAGGACTCAAGAGACTTCATGACTGCAGAATTTAGATCCAATCAGGCAGAAATTAAAAATCAATTAAATGAGATGCAATCCAAGCTAGAAGTCCTAACGACAAGGGTTAACGAGGTGGAAGAACGAGTGAGTGACATAGAAGACAAGTTGATGGCAAAGAGGGAAACTGAGGAAAAAAGAGACAAGCAATTAAAAGATCATGAGGATAGATTAAGGGAAATAAATGACAGCCTGAGGAAGAAAAACCTACGTTTAATTGGGGTTCCTGAGGGCGCCGAAAGGGCCAGAGGGCCAGAATATGTATTTGAACAAATCCTAGCTGAAAACTTTCCTAATCTGGGAAGGGAAACAGGCATTCAGATCCAGGAAATAGAGAGATCCCCCCCTAAAATCAACAAAAACCGTTCAACACCTCAACATTTAATAGTGAACCTTGCAAATTCCAAAGATAAGGAGAAGATCCTTAAAGCAGCAAGAGAAAAAAAGTCCCTGACTTTTATGGGGAGGAATATTAGGGTAACAACAGACCTCTCCACAGAGACCTGGCAGGCCAGAAAGGGCTGGCAGGATATATTCAGGGTCCTAAATGAGAAGAACATGCAACCAAGAATACTTTACCCAGCAAGGCTTTCATTCAAAATGGAAGGAGAGATAAAGAGCTTCCAAGACAGGCAGGAACTGAAAGAATATGTAACCTCCAAACCAGCTCTGCAAGAAATTTTAAGGGGGACTCTTAAAATTCCCCTTTAAGAAGAAGTTCAGTGGAACAATCCACAAAAACAAGGACTGAATAGATATGATGACACTAAACTCATATCTATCAATAGTAACTCTGAACGTGAACGGGCTTAATGACCCCATCAAAAGGCACAGGGTTTCAGACTGGATAAAAAAGCAGGACCCATCTATTTGCTGTCTACAGGAGACTCATTTTAGACAGAAGGACACCTACAACCTGAAAATAAAAGGTTGGAGAACCATTTACCATTCAAATGGTCCTCAAAAGAAAGCAGGGGTTGCCATCCTTATATCAGATAAATTAAAATTTACCCCAAAGACTATAGTGAGAGATGAAGAGGGACACTATCTCATACTCAAAGGATCTATCCAACAAGAGGACTTAACAATCGTCAATATATATGCCCCGAATGTGGGAGCTGCCAAATATTTAAACCAATTAATAACCAAACTCAAGAAATACCTTGATAATAATACACTTATACTTGGTGACTTCAATCTAGTGCTTTCTACACTCGATAGGTCTTCTAAGCACAACATCTCCAAAGAAACGAGAGCTTTAAATGATACACTGGACCAGAGGGATTTCACATATATCTACAGAACTTTCCATCCAAACTCAACTGAATACACATTCTTCTCAAGTGCACATGGAACTTTCTCCAGAATAGACCACATACTGGGTCACAAATCGGGTCTGAACCGATACCAAAAGATCGGGATAGTCCCCTGTATATTCTCAGACCATAATGCCTTGAAATTAGAACTTAATCACAACAAGAAATATGGAAGGACCACAAACACGTGGAGGTTAAGGACCATCCTGCTAAAAGATGAAAAGGTCAACCAGGAAATTAAGGAAGAATTAAAAAGATTCATGGAAACTAATGAGAATGAAGATACAACCGTTCAAAATCTTTGGGATGCAGCAAAAGCAGTCCTGAGGGGGAAATACATCGCAATACAAGCATCCATTCAAAAACTGGAAAGATCTCAAATTCAAAAGCTCACCTTACACATAAAGGAACTAGAGAAAAAGCAACAAATAGACCCCACCCCCAGCAGAAGAAGACAGTTAATTAAAATTCGAGCAGAACTCAATGATATCGAGACCAAAAGAACTGTGGAACAGATCAACAGAACCAGGAGTTGGTTCTTTGAAAGAATTAATAAGATAGATAAACCATTAGCCAACCTTATTAAAAAGAAGAGAGAGAAGACTCAAATTAATAAAATCATGAATGAGAAAGGGGACATCACTACCAACACCAAGGAAATACAAACGATTTTAAAAACATATTATGAATGGCTGTACGCCAATAAATTAGGAAATCTAGAAGAAATGGACGCATTCCTGGAAAGCCACAAACTACCAAAACTGGAACAGGAAGAAATAGAAAACCTGAACAGGCCAATAACCAGGGAGGAAATTGAAGCAGTCATCAAAAACCTCCCAAGACACAAGAGTCCAGGGCCAGATGGCTTCCCAGGGGAATTCTATCAAACGTTTAAAGAAGAAATCATACCTATTCTACTAAAGCTGTTTGGAAAGATAGAAAGAGATGGAGTACTTCCAAATTTGTTCTATGAGGCCAGCATCACCTTAATTCTGAAACCAGACAAAGACCCCACCAAAAAGGAGAATTACAGACCAATATCCCTGATGAACATGGATGCAAAAATTCTCAACAAGATACTAGCCAATAGGATCCAACAACACATTAAGAAAATTATTCACCATGACCAAGTAGGATTTATCCCTGGGACACAAGGCTGGTTCAACACTCGTAAAACCATCAATGTGATTCATCATATCAGCAAGAGAAAAACCAAGAACCATATGATACTCTCATTAGATGCAGAGAAAGCGTTTGACAAAATACAGCATCCATTCCTGATCAAAACCCTTCAGAGTGTTGGGATAGAGGGAACTTTCCTCGACATCTTAAAAGCCATCTACGAAAAGCCCACAGCAAATATCATTCTCAATGGGGAAGCACTGGGAGCCTTTCCCCTAAGATCAGGAACAAGACAGGGATGTCCACTCTCACCACTGCTGTTCAACATAGTTCTGGAAGTCCTCGCCTCAGCAATCAGACAACAAAAAGACATTAAAGGCATTCAAATTGGCAAAGAAGAAGTCAAACTCTCCCTCTTCGCCGATGACATGATACTCTACATAGAAAACCCAAAAGCCTCCACCCCAAGATTGCTAGAACTCATACAGCAATTTGGTAGCGTGGCAGGATACAAAATCAATGCCCAGAAATCAATGGCATTTCTATACACTAACAATGAGACTGAAGAAAGAGAAATTAAGGAGTCAATCCCATTTACAATTGCACCCAAAAGCATAAGATACCTAGGAATAAACCTAACCAAAGAGGTAAAAGATCTATACCCTAAAAACTATAGAACACTTCTGAAAGAAATTGAGGAAGACACAAAGAGATGGAAAAATATTCCATGCTCATGGATTGGCAGAATTAATATTGTAAAAATGTCAGTGTTACCCAGGGCAATTTATACGTTAATGCAATCCCTATCAAAATACCATGGACTTTCTTCAGAGAGTTAGAACAAATTATTTTAAGATTTGTGTGGAATCAGAAAAGACCCCGAATAGCCAGGGGAATTTTAAAAAAGAAAACCATAGCTGGGGGCATCACAATGCCAGATTTCAGGTTGTACTACAAAGCTGTGGTCATCAAGACAGTGTGGTACTGGCACAAAAACAGACACATAGATCAATGGAACAGAATAGAGAATCCAGAAGTGGACCCTGAAATGTACGGTCATCTAATATTTGATAAAGGAGGAAAGACTATCCATTGGAAGAAAGACAGTCTCTTCAATAAATGGTGCTGGGAAAATTGGACATCCACAGGCAGAAGAATGAAACTGGACCACTCTCTTTCACCATACACAAAGATAAACTCAAAATGGATGAGAGATCTAAATGTGAGACAAGATTCCATCAAAATCCTAGAGGAGAACACAGGCAACACCCTTTTTGAACTCAGCCACAGTAACTTCTTGCAAGATACATCCACGAAGGCAAAAGAAACAAAAGCAAAAATGAACTATTGGGACTTCATCAAGATAAGAAGCTTTTGCACAGCAAAGGATACAGTCAGCAAAACTAAAAGACAACCTACAGAATGGGAGAAGATATTTGCAAATGACATATCAGATAAAGGTCTAGTTTCCAAAATCTATAAAGAACTTATTAAACTCAACACCAAAGAAACAAACAATCCAATCATGAAATGGGCAAAAGACATGAAGAGAAATCTCACAGAGGAAGACATGGCCATGGCCAACAAGCACATGAGAAAATGCTCTGCATCACTTGCCATCAGGGAAATACAAATCAAAACCACAATGAGATACCACCTCACACCAGTGAGAATGGGGAAAATTAACAAGGCAGGAAACAACAAATGTTGGAGAGGATGCGGAGAAAAGGGAACCCTCTTACACTGTTGGTGGGAATGTGAACTGGTGCAGCCACTCTGGAAAACTGTGTGGAGGTTCCTCAAAGAGTTAAAAATAGACCTGCCCTACGACCCAGCAATTGCACTGTTGGGGATTTACCCCAAAGATTCAGATGCAATGAAACATTGGGACACCTGCACCCCGATGTTTCTATCAGCAGTGGCCACAATAGCCAAACTGTGGAAGGAGCCTCGGTGTCCATCGAAAGATGAATGGATAAAGAAGATGTGGTTTATGTATACAATGGAATATTACTCAGCAATTAGAAACGACAAATACCCACCATTTGCTTCAATATGGATGGAACTGGAGGGTATTATGCTGAGTGAAATAAGTCAATCGGAGAAGGACAAACAGTGTATGTTCTCATTCATTTGGGGAATATGAATAATAGTGAAAGGGAATATAAAGGAAGGGAAAAGAAATGTTGGGAAATATCAGGAAGGGAGACAGAACATAAAGACTCCTAAGTCGGGGAAACGAACTAGGGGTGGTGGAAGGGGAGGAGGGCGGGTGTTGGAGGGGAATGGGTGACGGGCACTGAGGTGGACACTTGACGGGATGAGCACTGGGTGTTTTTCTGTATGTTGGTAAATTGAACACCAATAAAAGTTAATTAAAAATAAATAAAAAAAAAAAGAAAGAAAAAAAATAGGTAGGTTGCTTTGGAATGGAGTCATTGAAGAGGTAAACAATATTTACATATAATACATAGTATATATAGTATGTTTATATATAATACATATATATTAACTATGTATATACAGTCTTCATCTTTTAGAAAATATACCAACAAAGTGTTACTATTTTTCTCTACCCTTAATGAAGGGAGGAAGGTATATGCTGGTATTACCTAGTAATACTACTTCTCAAAACCTACACACATAACCGTTTGATCACTAGGTTCTATAAACATGGTGACAGAAAAGGACCCATGCCAAGCATTTTAATTTGTGAATCAATGAGATTCAAGGAGTTTGGCAAAAATAAATAAATAAATGAGAATAAAATATACGCCTGGAATCAGACTGCCCATTTTTTAAACTTTGTGCAAAGCTGTGCAACTCCATGTGCCTTAGTTGCTCATCTGGGGATAATATTAATACTTCTTTCACAAGTTTGCTGTGAGGATTGAAGGCGCTAATATACGCAAAGATCCTAGAACAACTCCTGTTACATAATAAGCACTATTTAGACATGTTTGTTCAAACTTGATCCAAATGTTGCCTGCTAAGAAAATATGACCTTTGGCACACCTCTTCTCATCTCTTTAATGCCATTAGTTTGTATATTTATGTATATAATTTCCCTTCACTACATGAAACATGGAATCTAGGATTCAATGTTCAATAGAAAACAATCTTGGCTTCTGTTGACTTTGACTGACCACACACGGTTGAAAGCCATTATTATGTGCCACTGGTTTGCTCCTCTTCCCCAATGTATCTTCCTGATTTGGGTAAAGTCCTAGTCATGTGTCAAACTAACTCCTAGATCTGAAGGTTTCTTCCTCCATGTTACATTGTTCTACAATGTACCTAACTCCATTCCACTTACTTAAATTCTATCCAGAAAGGCTCAGTTCAAATATTTCTTCTTATGAAGACATTCTAAGAGGACCAACACTTACTCTTCTTTTGTACCACTCATATTTGCTATCTTTGCTATTATTTCTTTTTTGTTTGTTTGTTTTGCTTTTCCAAATAGGTCATAAATTACTTGAGGAAAATGATACCCTTCCTTTTATGTCAGTTTTCAGAGCATAGAATAATCCCTAACAGATGCTTAGCACCTCATCTTCACAGTCACTCATACCAGACAGCATCATTTCTTACTTTTCCTTACTTTTAAAGTAAAGGTGAAATTATAAGACTGTTAATTCCTAATATGTATTAGACATGAACATGACACACATGAATATATATTTAAAAATACATATTAAAAAAAGAAGAAATGTTTGTGCTTAGGCAAACAGAAGGCAATGCAAATTTCATAAATTATTAGTTGAGCTTGATACCAATTAGTGCAGTTTGCAAAGTGGGAAAAAGTTGTAATCAATTTTTCCCCAAGCAAGTATGAATCTGCCTTTAACCAGATAGCTCTCCAGAGAAGCAGCCCCAGTAAGGAATTTGGAATTAGAGAAATTGCCTGTCACTAGGTCTCTCAGGGTAACTCTGGATTCAAAAGTGAGCCTGTTCTTTACCAAAATGCCCTAGGGACAATTCTGGTCCTTTCCTCATAGACAGCTAAATGCCTTCATCAGTGTTTGCCATGACATCCAATGTGACAATTCAAATACAAACCAGTGATGTGCATATAGCTATTTAACTAGAAGGTAAGAACAGGTTACCTTCATATAGAATGATGCATTTTCAATGGAAATATAAGTGAATATATCTGTTCTATGCTGCAAAGAAATTTGAGGAGGACTTGATCATTCTGCCCCCCCAAAAAAGTTAGGAAAATTGAAATGTGTAGAAAATAAGACGTCAAAGAGAAAGCTAAATTTCCATGACAGATTTAGCAAGACACTGTTCTAGAATCCAACTAGTTATCCACCACTGAATAAAAATAAAATGTTAAGAAAACAGCCTAAGAGGGCTTATAAAATGTGCATTTATGATTACCACCTGAAATGAACTAAAAACAAGGTGGCATTTAACAATTATATGCTTTTTAATGGTAATTTGCCAAAAAAAATTATATTTACTCATGAGTTTGTTTCCTTAGCCTTTGAAATTGAGTTACTAAAATTCTGGTTTTGCCAGGTTGTTAATAGTCAAGTCAATTACTCCTTGGGATAATCTTTGATTTTTCACCAGTCAGAGAATATTGAAGTTGGAACGGACCTTAAAGCCACCTGGTCCATCCCCCTAGCTTTACAGATGAAGAAAATGAAATCTGAGAGGATAAGAGTCATTGCCCAAGGAGAATCCAGCCTCCTTCTCCAGCACTTTATCACACAGCTTTCTAATCTTCCTTGCCAAACAATGGCCTTCAGCAAAGCTAAAAAATAATATAAAATAAAATTCAAATAGAAAATCTAGAGAATAAAATAAGATAAAGAAACTGAGGTACTGAAGTCCACTTATGTTCTTCAAGGGAAATTAACATATGGAGATCTGAGTGGCAGTGGCCTTTGTCTTTCCTGTGGAAGCTTCAAGATTAGTTAATCCTGCCAGTACACATCTGAGAACAATATTGTGTCATGGTAAACCTTTTATGTGATAGCTAAACTTCTTTTTTAAAAAAATCACTTTGATGTAGGTGTGAGTATGCATTTAAATATTTTTATTTTGTTTTTACTGCTTTAACTGTTTCTAACTGTGATTTAGAATTCATTTTCTAAAAAGGTCAGTGTGAATTTATGTTTCAGGACCAAATATAAAACATAGAGTGATTTCAGAGCAGCAGAGCCACCAGAAAAGTGCTAATAAGAGGAGAATCACAGCCAAAGTTGAAAGACTCATTTTAGATCCATTTTCTGCTTTCCTTTGGGTCCCACTAGCACAATAGAGTATAGGAGGCCACCTGGTGGTGAAATTAACCAATTAACCATTTAATGTTAAGGAGCAAGGAAAACAGGCCGACTTTGGGTTATTACAAAAGGAAAACTTGAACCTTGGGCAAAAGAATGATAGTCAACAGGTATTATTGGAATACAACAGATAGAAAATTGAATAGGAAAATAATTCGAGTCTGTAGAAAAATGTGTATTACTAAACAGTCACCATAATAGTTATTTATACAAGGGACTGGTGAACTTTTTCTGCCAAGAGTCACATATATTAGCATGCTGGCCATATGGTCACTGTTGAAATTACTCAACTCTGTTACTGAAGTGCAAAAACAGCCACAAACAATACATAAATGAATGCGCCTGGCTATGTTCCAATAAAACTTTATTTAAAAAACAGGCCATGGGCTGGATTTGACCTTCAGGCTATAGCTTGCTAACCCCTGATTCTGTATTATATATTGAGCTATTTACCAAGCACAAGGTTGGGCCCCTTCCATACATTACTGATTGAATCCTGACAACCTTTCAAAGTGGGTGTTAATGCCCATTTCACAGGTTGAAAACTGCAGCTTAAAAAGCTTAAACAGTGTGGTAGAAAATGCAGTATGCTCCTTCTAACTTAAAAATGCTTTCTGCAGTCTCATGATCATTTTTCCTCTGTGACCACAGAATTCTGTTCTGAACCTCCCTCCCATTTATCCTGCAGAGGCTGCTTTGGTTCTCCCCATGGAGACTTTGCTCCTGTTTCTCCATCTTGCGTTCCTTTAAAATGTTGTTTGTCTCTTACCATCTCTTTCTCCATCACTTCTTTTATGTTTAAAAACTTTATGTCAGTTTTCATAACAACAGATGTAAGCAAGCATGAAAAAAGACAAAAGCAATGTATTAAAAATAGATAGCCATATATACAACAATAAGCCAAAGAAACTGTCATACTGTATATGCTCCAAATGGAATGTGAGCCAAAAACATGATGCTCACTCACTCTTACATAAATAATATATTACGCATCCACTGGGAGAAGAAGCAGCTCTGTCCCTAAATGGGAAGAAGATTTTTTAGCCCATTTTTATATCCTTTTCAAACTTTTATTTTTTGGTACATGCTGTAAGTCATACCATCTCAGACAGGCCATATTCCTCTTCCAAACCATCCATGAACTATTTTATTAACTGTTAATAAGAGAGAGTTGAAAAACCTGATGGAGAAATCCATGGAGCTTGTTAAAGCCCCTCAACTATATGGATTTACCAGTACCATCTCAATATTAGCATATTTTCTCCTATAAAAGAGGATAGAAGTGGTTTCAGTTAGATAGAGTATAGACAAGACTGATATAAAGGACTTTTAAAAGATTTTTTAACTTGAAAAGAAACCTGCAAAAGCTTGAGAAATGTGACTATATAGAAAACAGAAAGAAGGGGTTTAATTACCGAGCATGGATTCTGGCTGATTTGACAATTAAACCTAACAACAGAAGGGATTTACACTAGATATAAGAAGACTTTCAGGGCAGGGAGAGTTGTTAAACATTTTAATGGGAGGCTGTGGAATTCCCTCTGGAAAGATCTTTAATGCAGGACAAATTCTCTCCTATCTGGAATGGATAAAAAACAATCCTTAAAAGAGAGGAAATGAAATGAAGGTCCTTACGAGGTCACTTGCAGTCCTGAAACTCCAGGTAAAATTCTCACCTCCTGTGGAAATAAATAACTGTACAAAACCTCTATGAGATTCACTTTGGAAGATTCAAGAGAAAACACTCATTAAGCAGGTGATTTAAATCAGAAAGTATTTATCGAGTGCCCAATATTACCGAGCCCTGGGGAGATGTACACCCGCAGCAGAGCACAGGTCTGAGCAGCAGTGTTGGACAATGGACAGAACACACAATTATTTACTTCAGTTAATTTTTTTTAAAAAAATCTTTGAACTCCAATCAGCTTTCTGGAACTATTTCCTGAACTTGGTGAGCTCAAAAAATCCCACAAGAGCTGGCTGTCACATGAGATTTCTGGCATTACTCATGGTATCCCTGGATCTTTTTGTAAACAGAAAAGGCTTCTGACAGTGTTTCCATACTTCATTTCTTTTTCTAACCCAAACTTGGACGGACGGAGCCTCTTAGACTATCATCAAAACATGGATTATAAAATGCTAGCCAATTCTGAGTTATTTTGCAATATTCCCATGTTGTAGAAAAAGAATTCAATTAGCTCAGCTCTAGAGATTCATTTATACTTAAGTTTTAATGAACATGAGGATTTTTGTTCAAAGCTTGTAAGAAATCCAGCGATTCACAGAATGGATCTTTAGCATCAGCAGGCAGAAGAGACTGAGGAAGAAGAGAGAATAATCACAGAGAAAGGGACATACTTCACACATATTTTCAAATCTCAACATGTCCCAGCTGAGGAGAGCAGAGGAGGAAGGACAAAGTTCAAAGGGAACATACTAAAACCCAAATAGATGTCAAGGACATAAATAGGGGCAAATAGTGAATTCGCAAATGGTGAATTCATCACAAATCTGTATCAAATTCTCATTTAAATGGTATATCTTTTAGCTTTTTATTAATTGCATAAAACCAATGAAGCTCTCAATTAATGGCTAAGTGAAAGAGATAAAGGACCATATATGAGGATTATTTTTAAAAACTATGAATGGTGAGAAACTTTTTTTAAATGAACGAGTAGGAGAAAGTTTCAAAATTACATTTTAGATTTCTCCTGACATCCCAGCCACAAAACTTAATTTTTTATTAAGTTGCTTATTCTGAATTAGCTAGCTGTAGCTTTGGAAAGTTGAGTCAGTCTTTTAGACTCCATCCATCCATCCACCCTGATCACGATGGACTCGGGTTACCTCTTATTGTTTTGCTTACTTCCTCCATAACTATTTTTTTTAGACATACACACTCCTCTGATGTCAACTGTAATATACTACAATAAATATGTCAATAAACTCTCCCATTAACTATGGTACAAGGAAAAAATGTGCTGATATTCCTAGCATTTCTAACGACTGTCCATGTTCATTCACCTGCCTCTATTGTTCTATTTTATATTTGCATGGGACATCATATCCTTATATGTATAAGTAATTATAATGTCTACATAATCAGGAATACAACAACCAATATTACAGTTTGAGGGCTTACAGACTAGCCACAGAATTATGATGATTAGTTGTGCATTTTTGTACTGTTTGTCTCGGGCATGGGCATCATTATCCAACCCTTCCTCCCCCCCCCCCTCTTTTTTTCCCTCTCTTTCTCCCTGATACTTGATCAAATTTGGGTACTCTGAGTAGTAAGCACTGTACTTAATGCACTTCAGTTTTTAAAGGAGAGAGATTTTTGGTTTTGTTTGAATTTACGATATAAGAGGAAGCCATGAAGTTTCAGACTGAATTACCATGGCATGAAAATAGGATTGTTCTCTTGCAAAAGTAAAGAATTGATAGCATAGATTGGATCAGTAGAATTTAATTAGTAGATTATTAAATAAACCTATTTGAAAAATGTTTTTCAATATATATTTATTGAGTTTCTATTATGTGCCAGGTACAACACTAGGCAGTGGAGATATGGCAATAAACAACACAGACATGAACCCTGCCCTCCTGGAGTATGGAGTCTAACAAAAATTTTAATTATCCATTTTCAGATTTGGTCTAAAAGTCCAAATCTATCATCACTATTAAAAAGTATGCATTTAATTATAACAAAGTGCTCATGGCTAAATTATTCTCAAGGAGGGCTCTCTTAGGGAGACACCTATGAATATCGACAGGGTAAAACTATTATAATGAAGGTAGCAAAATCCTATATGCCGAGACTTATAACAAAAATTAGCTCCAAACTGAAACTTGGCATGTATGAAGGAAGTTTGTGTAGTTATTTACATATGTGTGATTTTTAAAAAGATTTCATTTATTTATTCATGAGAGACACACAGAGAGAGAGAGAGAGGCAGAGACACAGGAAGAAGAAGAAACAGGCTCCATGCAGGGAGCCTGACATGGGACTCGATCCCAGGACCCCAGGATCACACCCTGGGCCAAAGGCAGGCGCTAAACTGCTGAGCCACCCAGGGATCTCCATATGTGTGACTTAAATGTCCTGGGACTACCAGCATATTTGGCCCAAGAAATCTGGTTTCATCTAAATTCAATCCTTATGAAAGATTTTTTTTAACTAAATGAGTTAATACTTTGTATACTTCGTGTCTATATGTGTGAACACACATAAATGTGTGTGCATAACCATGTGTACACATGGACCTCTTCCACAAACTTTATAGTTTTCAATGGATAAAATGAGATGACAAGAAAAACATCACGAATCACAATTTTTTTTTAAGCAAATATCAATGAGCATATAGAATCAATGACTTAAGAAAGTGGCTAAAATAGTATGTTCAGGGGAGTTACAAAGGTGTATAGATGTCCTTCTAGAGGGATCCCTGGGTGGCGCAGCGGTTTGGCGCCTGCCTTTGGCCCGGGGCGCGATCCTGGAGACCCGGGATCGAATCCCACGTCGGGCTCCCGGTGCATGGAGCCTGCTTCTCCCTCTGCCTATGTCTCTGCTTCTCTCTCTCTCACTGTGTGTCTATCATAAATAAATAAAATTAAAAAAAAAAAAAAAAGATGTCCTTCTAGAGAAAGGCTCTGTGGTCTAAAAATGTTTAGAAGAAAATTAAAATAATCTCTAGAAGCATTAGCCTGCTTGACTCTTTCCTGGCTTCAGTAAAAGAAAATGTGTATGTGAGTGTGTGCATGCATGTGTGTGTAT
This sequence comes from Vulpes lagopus, assembly GCF_018345385.1. Lineage (NCBI taxonomy): Eukaryota > Metazoa > Chordata > Mammalia > Carnivora > Canidae > Vulpes > Vulpes lagopus. The sequence goes on from NC_054829.1 coordinate 62,024,998, forward strand.
GTTTATGTTTTGTGCCTTATGTAAATGAGTGAGGGTTCAGCAGGAAGACCACTGCTTCCCTCTTAGCTTACCCCAGTGTGCCTCATTAGGTACAGAGTGTCGCAGAAGTGCCTAGTTTAAGAATGTATGAGCTTCGCAAATGCCAACATTATTAAAAATATGCTTGGGAATGCCCTTATTTCTGAGAACTGAAATTGCTTCCTTGACAGGACTGGAAAGTGGTTTTTCTGCAAACGGTATTCCTCTAGAGTACCTCTCCATGGGGACCCCTTCCCCAATAACTCCCTGTGGCAATAACAGGATCCATGAGATTGAATCTTCCTAGTGTAATGCTGTCTTTAGTGCATCTCTCTCTCCAAAAACTTGAATATTTTCAGCCTTAGCTTTCCTGAATCTCACCAAATATAGGAGGTTCCTGTGAAGTTCCACATGGCAACATTCTCCCAGGGTGCTGAGGTGCTTAAGAAAGTTTGGGGGTTTTCACAGAACAGCCTGATGATGGGCTAAAGAGCAAACCCAAGTCCATCATGTTTCATTTAATATATAGGAAGTTCCTTCTATCTGGTACAAAAAGTTCTTTCTATCTGGTACAAGTGAGGAAAATGCACTTGCGAGAATTCTTCCGATGGTAGAGAAGATGATACGGGGCAACAGTGAGCAGGCAAGTAGCATGTGAAAGACTGCATTAAAGCCAAACAGATTGGGTTCAAACTCTGACTTATTTACTTATTTATTGTGGAAGCTACTGATACAGCTCAACAACGATTTCTATCTTTCTGCCTTTTAGGCATATAGTAGGGATCCATTTCCCCATCCACTTTGGAATTGGGTAGGGCCACGCAATTAGTTGTGGTCAATGATTTTGAGAGGAAGTTATGTGTTTCCCTTCCAAGTAGAAGGTTTTATGTCAAGAGGGAGACCCTCCATAACTCTCCTTTCCCTTTGCCACAGTGAAGGAATATTTAAGGAGGGTGGCTGGTTCATTAGTCTGAGTCTTGGAGTAAAAACAATGCCAAGCAGAGCCCACAGCCAACCTGTGATGGATGTGTAGTATGTGTGAGAAATAAATCTTTGTAACTTTAAACTTTTGCAATTTGGGGATTGTTTGGAATCTCAGCAAACCCTAGCCTAACCCGAGAAACTGGTTCGTTTAGGCTAGTCATTTAACCTGCTTGTGTTTCAGGCTCAGATCCATGAAATGGGGAAAATAATCCAGGATCACCATGAGTGTTAAATAAGATATGTATAAGGCACTAACAAAGTCAAATAGTAAGATCTGACCAATTTCATTTTTTTTCTCCTATCCTACTCTCATAATACACACACACACAGAAACATATCTCCCTTCTTATCAAATGGTGAAATAAATAATATCTGTCCTTGGTATCTTTTTTAGATTTCTTCTCTCTACTGATTCCATCTTCCCTTTCTAGTACCCTTTCAATTTTAACGAAATGTTAAAATTGGCATTTAATTCAGTATTATTCCCCTACCTCCTGAGAATATCTGTATCCAGTAGAGTGTGTTCTTCTTTACCTCAAAGATGAATCTTAAGGATGGGATTTAAGGCAATATGAACATTTAATATTGGAAATAGTTGGGTTGGAGAATTCCTAATACTTCAAAATGATGTCCCACGTCTTCTCTTTTTAAAGTTAGACATGCTAGTGAGATAAGGGCAAGAAAAGAGGAAGTTAATGAATTGATCTTTGAAAGTACTATGGTTGAACTTTTCCAACCCAGGATTTTCCAGAATATTCTGAACAGGTACCAGACTACTTTTTCTTCTCCTTATCCTTTTAATATAGAACATTTCACAAATTTGCGTGTCATCCTTGTGCAGGAGCCTGGATAATCTTCTCTGTATCATTCCAATTTTAGTATATGTGCTGCCAAAGCAAGCACCAGGACTTTTTTTGAAATAATTAAAATATTATCTAGCTATCCTTCTAAGCCCCACCTACCTGTTTTAGGAATACATGTATGAAATTCTAATAAATTGTAAAAACTAGAATAATCATAAGGACACAATATTTGGATTCAATGGCATATCTTATACACTTGGCTATGTTATAACATATTGTAGGTTATATGATTTAGTGTTGGAGTTATGAAATAGTTATGATAACCAATGCCTTCCTGAAGTAATTACATGCACATTAAACCTAACAGTTATCTTTTTTACATCAAGACCCTTTGTCAATGATAATGCTTGGTCTTCATCTTTAAACCTTGGTAGTCCTTTTTTTTTTTTTTTCAAACAAAATAAATAACTCTCAGTTCATCCTGTGTGAAGTGTAATCACACATCGTATGTTTTTTTCTAGCTACAAAGCAGATCAGCCCAAATATGAATATAGCCCCTAAAGATAAGTAATTTAAAAATAGGAAATGCTAAAAAGTAGGAGAGGGACATTTCCATGGACTCACTGACCCGAAACCGACACACAATATCGAGCAGTTCTGGAGCAAAAGGTGGTAGTGAGCCTAACACCCTTTCTTATAAGTAGTTTAAGTGTTCCTCTAATTTATTTTATAAAAACCGAAAGAAATCTCCAAATACGTGCGGTTAAAGCCAAATCTCTCAACTTAACACAGGAGGGACCACTGCACATTCACATCTAATTAAGCAAAAGTCGTTTTTCAAAAGTTAAAGGCTGGAATTTTTGCAATTTAATCCAAAATTTTATTAGCAAACTCTAACGATTATCCTGATTGCAATTAATAAAAGCTTCCAAACAGGTCAACTCATTTAAGAGCTATCTGTAATCATTTGGATTTTAACATGATGGTTATTACTTATTACCCTGAAACCAAGCCATGCAATGAGATATTGATTACTTTTAACCTTTAGATCCAAGGATTCAAGAAAGGTCAGAGGAGGGGAACACTATACCTTTCTTGGCTGGCAAATGTGTTGCATTCAGGAGAATTCAAATGATTCCCATTGGCCAAGTAGATCCCAGATTAGTTTATTCTCTGGGCTGACAAGAAATGATGATGCTTTTAAAAATAACACCCAGCACATATTTAGTGAAGTGTTACATTTATATAACCAGTGGCCTCAAGATGTGCTTCACATCATAGCAGTTCTCAGGCTGTTAACCCTTTAATGAGTTTTGTTCATGGAAGCATGTTTGTTGAGACGAGATACTAGACATAGTCACTTTAATTGGAATCAACTCATCTCATTAAATTATCTCCTGGGTTCCAAGGGGCTGAATACAATCACTGGCCGCTGCCGGCCACTAGCATTTCTTTCGGTTTTCTTTTCCCATGACAACATTTAGAAATATTTTTCACATTCGCGCCACCAAAAAGCAGGGAGTTCTTGGTAGGGTCCAGCAGAATTACGGGCAAGGGAAACATAACTGTTATGTGTGAGATTAATTCGCAGAACACTTGGCATTATTATTGCCAAGTCGTCAAATTGTTCCAAGTTGTTCCGGAAGGTTGTTATTAATAGTATGTTTTCTGAGGAAAGTTCTGTCTACTTTTGGAACTGCATTTCTGTTGCCAAGGAAACTCCTTTAAGCACAGTTTTCTAGGAGCACACTGCTGCTTTTGTTTGCCAGTGTCCTATTCATATCATCTAAGTAAGCGTTTTACATGCTCCAGCCTTCAGGCCCAAATGTTGAAGTTTTAGCCCATTTAAGTTGCTTTTTCAAACACAGCTTATGCCTGCTATGATTTCCCTCTTTCTCTCCCCGCCCCCCCCCCTTCTCTCTCTCTCTCTCTGTCCAAAGCCCCTCTCTCCGCCTTCTTCCCATTCTCCCTCCAACGGGCCCAACTCTTACAATTCAAGGTTGATTTTTTTTAAAACAGTTGCATTAGGGGAGATAGTTTTCACAAGTTTTTGATAAATTAACTTCAATTTGAATAATAATTCCATAGGTTGTAGCATTAGTCCTTCAAGTGTTAATTATCTTTTCACTTTAAAATTAATGTAGTCATTTCCTCCTGACTCCTCTACCCCATTTATTGAAGTGCTGAGGAAAACATGTCATTGAGTCCTGAGCCAGCCCTGTTGTTGTGATTAAGCGTGGTCACATGGCCCATCTCTGCCAAAAGGAGGGCCCTGAGAAAAGGTGACAAAGACAGTGATTTCCTGTCAGCAAAGAGTACGACAGGGCTGTCTAGAAGTGATGCAAATGAGGGGAACTTTCCCCACGGCTTGTTTGATCCACTCTAGGCCAGAGCAGGCCAGGCCAGGGAGAGAGGGAGTAGCACAATGCAGCAGAGGCAGCCCGGAGAGCCAACGCACCTTCCGGACAGCAGCTCACCCACCAGAGACAAAAACTGCTGGCGGGGCTTCCCTTCCTTGCCCCTCTGCACACAGAGCCAACTATTTCTTGGCATACTATTCTCTTCACATCCTTTCTGTATCTCTCTCTCCCTCTTAAAAAAGCGATCCAAATAGGAATTGTAAGTTCCAGCAAAAACAGCACTTCCCATATCATTCAGAAACCACATTCATCTACTTCTAAACATTTTCAGGACGTGTTTTGTCCTCTTCAAGAAAGAAAAGAAAAATATGTGTATTTGTCTTCACAGCAAACATTAATATGACAGCTAATCTAGGACTTTTTAGCTTTAATAAAAATGGAACAACAAATTCGTTTCTCCATAGCGGTGGAGGCAGCCTAGATTTTCCTATTCTGATCACTTTTAAAATGACTAGATAATGTTATTTGAAATATTATAATGATTTTAAGCATATTCTTCTTATCTTAATGGAGTTTTAATCTAACATACAATTAAGCTCTACAATTAATCTACTGAGAAAGAGGTAAAAAAAATTATCATTAGGTTCTTATGCCTGATATATCTAGTACATTTTTACCTTGACTGCTTCAATAACTAGTAATTTGCTTCATTTTGGTACTGAAATTCCAACCTAAGGCCTGATTAACAGAATTTAATTTTTCTAAAGATTTATTTATTTGAAAACCAGAGACAGAGACAGAAAGAATACAAATGGAGAGGGGCAGAGGGAGAAAGAAAGAAATCCTCAAGCAGACTCTCTGCTGAGCAGAGAGGCTGACATAGGCTTGATCCCAGGACCCTGAAATCATGACCTGAGCTGAAATCAAGAGTCAGACCCTTAACCGAATGAGTCACCCAGGCACCCCCAGAATTTAATTTTTTGACACATACTTCTCTATTCTATACACCAACACATAAATTTTTTTTTATAAAGGTAATGAATTCTCTACTATTTTAAGCCCAGCTACAACAACCTAGACTGTAAATCAGCTTAGCATTTCATTCTTAGGAGCTTAAGTTCACTCATAAAGGTATCGGACAACATCTGAAATTATTTAGATCAATCTAGTCCACAACAAAATGAAAGAAAACTATTATAGAGGGTTGAAATTGTGGATTTATAAAATATAGGGGTAGTGGAATTAATCTCTTTTCTATGATCAGTTCATAGCTATGACAACGTCAGTTTGGCATCAGTAGTCATAAAATACCAAGTCTTTTACACTGTGTTTCTTATTCTCCAGAATTTCTTTTTTTTAATTAATTAATTAATTTATGATAGACATTGAGAGAGGGAGAGAGAGAGGCAGAGACACAGGAGGAGGGAGAAGCAGGCTCCATGCAGGGAGCCTGACATGGGACTCGATCCCAGGACTCCAGGATCGTGCTCTGGGCCAAAGGCAGGCGGTAAACCGCTGAGCCACTCAGGGATCCCCTTCTCCAGAATTTCTAATCTTATTCTATACATATTTCTTTTAAAAAGTCATAATGCTTGTCTTATACACACTCAAATTCTCTAAGTAATATTTTCTCCTTTAAAATTTATCCCTTTTGGGGATCCCTGGTTGGCTCAGTGGTTTAGTGCCTGCCTTTGGCCCAGGGCACAATCCTGGAGTCCCAGGATCGAGTCCCTCATTGGACTCCCGGTATGGAGCCTGTTTCTCCCTCCTCCTGTGTCTCTGCCTCTCTGTCTCTCTCTCTCTGTCTGTCTATCATGAATAAATAAATAAATAAATAAATAAATAAATAAATAAATAAATAAATCTTTAAATAAATAAAATAAAATTTATCCCTTTCTTTTGTCTATCTTTTTCCTAAAGCAATTCTTCTTTCAGTGTTTTAGTTCTGTTTGTTTGTATTTGCTTTTTAGCAGTTTTCTTATTTATTCATTCATCTACCCATGATTTTAATTTACTCTTTTTGTTTTTAATTGTTTTAAATCACTCATTTTTGTTTGGTTAGCTGTAAATTAACTAATTTCAACTGTTTTTCTTTCTCTACAATGCTTATATTTCTCTCTCTCTTTCCTAAAAACCTCTTCTTTTCAAACATATAATATTGATGTCTTCTCTTATTAATCCCACCTCGTCAAACTCTCATTGAAAGGAACCACTTCTGGATGTGAGCTGTGCTCAAAATCTGTAATGTTACCTGGCAACAGAGTTAGAGAAAAAGTAATTCACTTGTTAGAAGTATTATGTTTAGAAACTTGCTTGTAAGAAATATTGTGGTTAGACATTTCTCTATTATGCTGTTCTACTCCCTTACATGTTAAAATGTAAATCCTAATAAAAAGTGTTTTCATATTTAAGTATCAAAATAAACTTAATTTCTTAAAAGGAAGTATAATTTTTTTCTCATGGAAAATGTAAATTTGGCAATTGAGCACATTTCCCTCTTTGCTTTTACCACCAGGAAACCCAAGGTGAAATTTTAGGTTCTTTAGTAAGTACGTAGGAACAAACAGTCTATATGCCTACATATTAACTCTTCTCACTGAGAGAGACTAGTCTGATTTGTATTTATGTGTTAAAAATATTTTTAAATTTTTCCTGTGAATTCTTATAAGCAACCTCAAATCCAGAGAGTAAAAAATGTAATTAGTCGATTTAGTGAGCATTGTATCATGCAAAATGAACACTTCTTTTCCTTTTGCCCCCAGGCCATATTTATATGATACTTATGCCAAAAGAGAAAGATAGAAGACACTTGCATGTTTCCCATAAAAGTAGAACTATATGACAGTAACTAACCCTCATAATGAAATATAAAATCTTCAGTGTAAATTCCTTGAAAGTATAAAGGTCTCAGTTGAAATGAGTATGAATGTCACATAATTTTTAAGCTGTGTTATTTTAACCCCTTAGAAATCATATAAACTACTATTTTTTTTTACAAGGAGCAGCTAAGCCTTCTCTCAGGAACAAATTTATAAATGTGGTGTTTTAATGAGCTTTACACTATCTGAAAACAGCTCTGTTCAAGTATAACAATAATCACCAGATCACAATTTTTGAATTTGGCCCAGGAAATTAACCCTTGTACTCTGGAACCTCACACCAACCCAGGATCACTAAGAGCTCTGTCATCTGTGCTTTGTAGGTGGCAGAGATTGGGCAGTGGTCTGTAGTGTGGTAAGGAGCCCCTGACAGGGCACAGCCTCACAGCACTCCAGAGTCAACTGCATATGCCTCAGAGGGTAGGACAGCGACAGCAGCAGCCAGAGCTCCAGCTTCTCCCATCTTAGTGATGCTTCTAGGTCACTCAGTCTATAAAATTCATGGGATGGGGGGGGGGGGTGTCTTGAGCTTCCCTGAGCCCAAGAATAATGCCACCTTTGATCTGTAGAAATGAAAAAATGGAGCTTTTCCTTTGCAAGTGGGTTTTAAATATTTCTCCATTAATAGTTAATGCACATGCAGACCAGCAGAGTGACAGCTCCCTGTGATTATGAATTCTGGCTTCGTAACTCCAGTCCAAATAGGAGCTGAACTTTCAAAATCACGGTGGTTACTTTTGACAAATTAAATTGTCCTACTTAGGAAGGTAGGAGGAATGAAGAAAAAGAAAGGGAGAGAGTGGGAGCAAATTCTCCTTGGAGGTGATTCTCAGATTGAGGAAGAAAAAACAAGAAAGAACTACGTTTATGTTCTCTAGGCTGACAATACTGCCAGTGTTTATTAGAAAAGAGCTATAGAAGGTCCCTGCTCCGAAGTTGGGCAAGTAGAGGCCAGACAAAAAGGGAGAAGGAAAGACACTGGCAATATGGCTCACTGTCTTGAAACGAGGAAGAAAATATCTTTAAAGAAGTGATCATTTTTAAGTAAGAATCTAGTTGCTCTTAAGACCTGCAGTTGAAAATTAATTAGAAAGAAAATGGTCTTAAATTCCTAACAATCTGAAAATAACAAGAAATGGTTTAAACAGAAAATCTCTTCTGTAGTTCATTGTAATGTTAAGGTTCTAAATTATAAATTACATCAGGTTGTGTCAATGTATTCTTTGCCTATTAAACCTAATTCTTTTCCTTTAAGAAGTCCCTTTGGTATTCTGCTGGTTTGGGGTAACCAACATATCACAATAGGTACCCAACTCAGGAGGTCTGCTGAATGAATAATCGAAGGTATTTATCTATAGCAGCATACCTAGGAGTTCAGGCCAGATGATTTTTCTAGCAGAGATGAGATTATAAAATAAATTGGTAAAGTCAGGCAAATAGTACCTGATGTTGAAAAGGCTAAAAAAAAAATCTTCACTCATTGACTACCACTTTATTATACTTCCTCTAAACGAACATTTCCAAATGTGTACTTTGGGGCTCCACCTAGGTCTGTATAATGCATGTCATGACTCAGGATCCGGGCATGACTAGGGAAGGAGCTGAGTGATAAAGTACAGAGAGCCCCCCCACCAGGGAGAGGAGAGAAAAGGTTTTGAATTCTATGGTAATAGGAATCATGCTTCTGTCCTGGTCTACAGTTCCTGAGATTTTACCATCACTCAGCTGAAGGTCTCTCTGAAAGATTTCACCTTCATTTCTTATGATAATACCAGCGATCATGAACTTCATTCTCACCCTTAATTTTTTAGTACATATGCTACCTAAATGAGCACTCATCCTTAATTTTTTAACACAATGATTGTTCGTTCAATATTGGCTATGTAAGGTGTTTTGCTTAACAACATACAATATCCAAGCACAAGGCATTTTTCTTAGTGTTATAGATGCATTTTAAGAAAGGAAAATGATGTACATAGTTTGATCTGGACTGGGAATGCCATGAAATGGCTAGGCATCCTACTGAATTGTCACAATGGCTAGGGAATGTGAATCATAAATGCCCCACGTGGAAGGGATAGTCCCATTGACCAACAAAAAATGATTCTGTCCCAAAGGTCAGTGGTGCCCTTGATGAAAAATGCTGATAGAACACTGGTATCTTTCAGGGCCAACAAATTTAAAGATTAAAGTCTCAAATGGTATTGAAAGCCCAGGAAGGCCTGGGGACCAACAGAAAAGCACTATTACTCAGGGGTCTCTATGATCAATAGTCTCCAAGTCCTCCTCTCCCAGGTCATAGGTTCAGTTGATTCCTGAAAATTCAGGCACATTACAACAGAGCAATAGGACATCGAAAATGTTGACCTAACCTGAGAATCCCCGAGGATTTGAAACAAAGACCTGAAATTAATTTTCCTCCATCAATTTTTCTAATTCTGGAGCCACCCCAAGTTCTAAATGACTCCTTAGTGATGTCCTCAGGATTGCTTTGGAGGTCTCTAAAACTCTGGAATAACATGGGGGCTTGGATAAAGAAAGACCCTATAGACTGGTAGCATTTGCTCTCGTATGTAGCTCAACCTTTAATTTTGCTTATAAGCCAAATGCAAAGTTAGTGCCAGTTTTGTAAACTTAGCTATGTCAAGCACCTCAGAGCAGAAAGATGATGATAGGACATGAGTCACAAATGAAGAACCCCAATATGGAAAATGTTTGGGCAAATACTCTAATCCAGAAGTACTAAGTGGGTGGAATAATGGCCTTCAATATACCAGAATGGGAATTTTCAGGCAGAGCACTTATAAGGAAACCACAAGAAAAAGAAGACTGATTTCCTATTAATTGTGATGTAAATTATATGGATATGATTTTGACAAAGAATAGCACTATTACTGAAAAAAAAATAGTGGTTTATGTGCAAAATGCAAATACATCAAGAAGAAAAATGTTATTTGGCATCATGAGTGCAATAAAATCAGAGATAATGGCTTATGGTTAGTTAACTTTTGTATTATTTTTTCCTGTTTGGTTTAATTTTGATGCTTTTTAGGAATAAAGTTAATATTTTTGTATCAATAAATTAATAAAGATTAATGGACATTTTTCATACATAATTCTTGATCCTGACATGAAACGTGACATCACCTAGCTTCGTTCACATTAGGTGAGGACTCTTACTCCAACAATACGTTATGTCAGAAGATAAGCTCTGTTGTTAATGTGGACAGCCACCCATATAGGAAATAGCTAATAGTCAACAAACTCGATTAATGTTGGACGGAATTCTTTAGGGAATAAAATATCACCATTTGCTGACTCCCTGGGGAGCTTACATCTTCTTTTAACCAAGATGATTCTCAGGGGACACTACTTAAAGTCAACCAGACACTTGAAAAGTATACATAAAGATCTCTCTGTAGAGAAGGTAAAAGTTAAAATAAGATATTTAGGAAAGGTAACTTAAAATGATTTTAAAAAATGGGGAAGAAAGAAGACAACTTTTATTTGACCTTGAATGTACTTCTTATTCTATAAGAAATTTTTAAAAGCTAGAGGGTAGTTGTTTCCTGTCATTATACTGTTGCTGATTCTGTGGTTAGTTATTAATTTTATTTTTTATGATTCACAATCTGCTCTTTGAAATATGCCATATGCTCAAAGCAATTCAAGGATGACAACTGTCAGAATTACTCCAATAAAAATTGCCTAAATGAGGAAGATTTACTGCAATCTGATATTTCAGTGGAAAGTCCCTCTACCCTCCCCAACAGCTTTTTCAGACACTGTGAATCTTGCAACCATTTTTTCAGTTGAAATCACATAGCTGTTTTGTAAGAATTTCTAAGACTATTTAAGGAGAATTGGTAAAACATATTAGGCTAAGGGTGAATTAGCAGACACGGAAAAACAATATAGATAGTTATTAGCTGGATTGCCTGCAATCAATATATGAGTTCCAAGCCAGTTTTCTTAAATCACACGCAAATGTATTGACTCGATATGACAACGTCTGTTCTATGTATCACTAATAAACATTAAATTGAATGAGCCCTGTACCCTGCAAGTAGCAAGCCAAACTGAAGGCAAATTTCTTTTTTCTCTGGAAAGATCTGAGGGGTGGATGGAATCCACCTGAGTGCTCCAATGAAAACACATTTTGTTAAATGTTAGCAGTCCATTTATCCTTCATTTTGTTTCAGTCTATTTATTAATGCGGTTTCATTTATTGCTATTCATCTTGGAGATAAATCTTTGTCCTTCTATAGAATTACACCAAATAGAATGTGATAAAGGGAACTTTCTTGCAATTATGATGTCGGTGCAGCCTGTCAGCACACAAGGGATGGAAATGAGTTTGGGGACAGGGAAGGGAATTCTAATAGACACCATGATACATACAATGAACGCAAAGATATCCTGAGAGAGAGAGAGACTTGTCAGGCTAATCAGATCTTCCACAGCAAGGTAAAGGCAAGAAGGGTAGCTCTAACCTTGTAAAGATGCTGCTGCTGCTCCTCTGACATCATCAGGTCGTGGCTGTCCATCACGAGGGACTCCATGTCAATCAGCCAATCCCAGAGCTCCTGATATTCTGAATCAAAGTCCAGAAGCCTGAAGATAAGGCACAAAATGTATTATGCATAAATACAGTGTAGTTGTTAAAATCTCATATTAGAATAATATATTCTTGAAAACCCGTGATGTTCCTAGGTGATACCTGTAAAAAGAGAAGGGAAGAATTCTCTGTGTGGTTACACGGTGGGCAAAATAGAAACTCCAGCCTGTGACATAGCATTTCTTAGATTTTGAAAACATAACATGTTATTCTGATGCTCATACCCAAGACATATCATGACTATTTCCATTTGCTAACCCTTTTTGAGGATTTACAGCACTTGAACACAATGACTACTACTATGTCCTTGAAAGAGAGCGTTGCCATATTTAACATACTGAGAAATGGGGGGTCAGGGCCTTGTGAAAGTTGTATGGTCCAGAATGGGGGATCAGAATAGCCCCCTCAAAAATTCAAACCACTTTTTCATCTACTAGATTTTCACAGATGTTGTATCCTAAATACATTTACGATTAAGAATACTAATTTAACTAATTTCTTTACAATGATCACAATTTATTATCAGATCTGAAATACTATTTTCACTGGGAAATGACTCAATCATTTATTTATTTGTCCCTCTGCTGTCTATCTGCCTATCTCTGCAAACATATATCCTACATTTATTGTCATGGATGAGTAGCCAGCATTTCAGCTTAACACTCAGAGATAGGCTTGAGTGACTCTGGTAAGCCAGTGAGAACCAGGGGCAGATCCAGTATTAGACAGGTGTTCCCCACAGACATGTAGGAAACAAAGGTAAGGACAGGAAGTCAAAACAATGAATCTTTGAATAGCCAGCAATCATTAAAATTCAAAGGAGGATCACTATGGTTTTCAACAAAATAAATCATTAGAATAAGGAGCTTAAAAGGATTAATGTGATTCTCTATTGAAAGCCTGGTGAATAAGTAAAGCCCAGATTCTTCTAAAACACTGTGATCAGAAAATGAAAGTGCAGGATGAAAAACTATGACTTTGTCCTTCCCCCCAAAATCATCTCCCTAAAAGAAACCACATCCTTATCAAACTGTAACTGAGCAAAACCCTATCAGTGTCAATGAAGCAAGCAGGTTCAAGTATGAATCTGGATTTATCAAGTGAGTATTTTATTACTACCCTGTTCCTGTCTCTATACAATAAATGACTGATTTCCACGAAAATGAACATCTACTTTTCATAACTTACAATTTAATCTTAATACATCTGCCAAAGAAAACTTAAGGTGTGTCTGGTGATAAAGGAAAACTAGATCTAGAACTGTCTAATTTATTTTAATTGTTTTACCATAATGATAAAGATTATTGACTAAGACCATAAGTATCCAGGGGCAAGGATCATCATTGACTGGTGTGTAGAATTAATGTTTAACTGACGTTTGGTATAGGGGATGTGACCAAAACCTTTGGAAGGCTATGGTGGCCTAGAGCAGAGCTTCTCAGATTTAATGTGCATGTGACAGAGATGAGGATTCTGTTGAAATGCAGGTCTGATTCAGTGATTTTAGGGTGGGGCCCGGGATTCTGCATTCTTGGCAACTGGCAGCGCTGTTGGTCACAGGTCTCACTTTGAATAGCAAGGAATTCCAGCATAAATGAGAAACTGCACCTCCCCCATTTTAACCAAAAAGACAGGGGAAAGGGGAAATAACACCCCCCCAAATTAGGAAAGTATGGTCCTGGGGAACATTAAAAGCAAAGGAGAAATAAAGGGAAAAGCTCACCCTTTCCATATCAGTGGATTTAAATAAGAAAGAAATAGAGGCAAAAGAACTCATGCTAAGATGTATATCCTCCCCTCTTGGACTAAGAACCAGAGGGGAGGTATGTGAGGCAGGTTGAAAGGATAGTCCAAAGCACAAGCATGTCAGTTCCATTTCGTGCTAGGTAGTCTGGGAAGAGATTGCCGTAAAGTGTCTTCACCATAACCTGGACTTGGAATGTTACAGAGAGAATTTTGGTTAACACTCCCTTTGCTACCTGTTCTTTTATCTCCTCAATGAGGACACTATTCTTTCTCCTCACCACCACCCCCCATGAAGTTTCTGGGAGTTCATCTGGTGAACTCCACAGAGGTGTTGCCATGGCAACAGAGGCACAGTGACCCCCAGGGCAGGCAGGGGAACTTCTTAAGCCAGACCTCAGAGGGTTGGCACGGTCAGTAAGGGTTGAGATGGGGCTTAGAGAGCAGAAAATACCACCTGACCAAGCCAAGAGAGAACAACACAGCCAGAACCTCTGTGGGGGACAACCTCAGAATATCTAAGGTGAGATCCATTTCAATGAGCCCAGCCAATCTGTACCCTAGGGCCACAGTAAATCAGGGGAGCTCACCACACCCCAGAATTGCAAGGTCATGTAAACCCAGATGCCATCTTAGAAAAAACTAGGGAGAGAAATAAATCTGAAAAACAGCGTTTACTCCACGAGATAGTTCCTTAATGATGATGTTAATTTATTAGAAGAGGCTATAAGCATTGTGCTAAAGAGCCTGGCCTCTGATCTTTTTTTTAAAGATTTTATTTATTTATTCATGAGAGACACATAGAGAGAGGCAGAGACATAGGCAAAGGGAGAAGCAGGCTCCATGGAGGACTCGATCCCAGGACCCTGGGATCACAACCTGAGCCAAAGACAGACGCTCAACCACTGAGCCACCCAAGTGTCTCCTGGCCTCTGATCTTAAAGCAAGGTTTTCCCTTACTTTGTCAGGAAATTATGTGTTTAGGATGTTTCATAAAAATTATCAACCGGCAAGGAAAATAAAGGAGCCTGTTTTCCATATGTGTATGAGGAAAAGAAATTTTGATTATGCTCAAATAATTCAAGGGTGAGAGATGAATTTATCTTTGCAACTCTAGTGCTCAGCACTGGACCTGGTGAATGATGATGAGTGAATGTAGATAATGAAGCCAAAAATCTTTAGTAGGGCAAGAATGACTTCAGAAGAGCAGCACGTGGCAGAGATAATAGTATCTCCTCCCCAAATGCCAGTATCAGCCCAGCCAGTGCAACATGGACTGGCTTCTTCACTCATTCTGAAGGTGGGATTTTGCCTTCAAGTACAGGATAAAGGTGCATATGCTAACTTAAAAAGAATTACGTGGGTAGGTTCTCCATTAATGTGAGTTGCCCTCCCATTCCTTTCACACCTTCTTTTTTCTACCCTGAAAATTAAAGGAGATTTAAATAAACAAAGCATATATAGGATGGCAAAATGTTCAGAACCAAGAACATGTTTGAACTGGCTCTTTACGATGACTTTATATCTACTGAACTATTCCCTCTTATTATTCCCCTTAGCGAGGGACTTGGAACAAAACCCCTTTCTTCTAGTTAACTGCACCTCACATTTCTTCTCCGAGGGTCTACACTGAAGACCCACAAAGCAAAGGAACCTCACACAGATACTCACCCTTTCTTCAGTCTAGTCTATTTTCATTTTAGCTGAGAATATTTAGCTTGAGTTTGTTAGATATTGTAAATGCTTTGGTTTCATATTTTGCTTTATTGGTACAGAATCAACAGCAGTGTTTTCCAAACAACAATTCTTAAAAGGTCCTACTACTGAAGACAGAAACATTTTTCTTAAGCATTTGTGCCTGATTTCAGATTGTTGGCCACATGGTAATTCGCAGCTTTGAAAAGACCTCAGAACTTTACAAATTTAGTGAAATCAAATATGTAACTTTGTAGCAAATCACAACTAAATTACTAGATTTCTTTGTTGGTTCTTCAAAAGCTTCTGAAATGAATGCAATTAAGTGTGCTCATTATTTCAGGAAGATTCTTGGATAAGAAAGTAGTTTACTTAATCTTACGTTTACATTACCTGCAAAGGTAGTGCTAAGTGTTTTCCAAGTGATTTTGTGAAAGACAGTTTCTTCCAGGAAAAATGCCAACTATTATACAGGGAAAACAGAGAGGATCATAGATGAGTGAATTTATCAAGGGTAGCATAGAACTCGTTAACAGTTTTACATCCCTTTGAAGAATATGCTGATTCTATCAGCTGAATTCAGAACAAGGTTCTTTTCCTGAATTCTTGGTGACAAAGGCCTTGTCTCTCTTTTTAGAAGACAGAGGCAACTGAAATTATAGCAAGTAGCTCATAATCTCATAAGGAATATAAACATAAGAACTACTCTTTTGGACGGATTTTCCTCATAAAATTTTTTGTTAGTTGTGTTTTGGTTTGTATTAACTCATCCAGTCAAATATATAATCGGTTAGATTTCTTTTTTAAGATTTTATTTATTTATGCATTAAAGAGAGAGAGAGAGGCAGAGACACAGACAGAGAGAGAAGCAGGCTCCACGCAGAGAGCCCAATGTGGGACTCAATCCGGGGTCTCCAGGATCATGCCCTGAGCTAAAGGCAGATGCTTAATCGCTGAGCCTCCCAGGTGTCCCTGTTAGATTTTAAAAGATCTCAAAGCATACCTTTTCAGGACCCTGTGAATCTGTCACATTCTCTATGAAAATGTTACAAAGCAAACTTATATATACTCTAGGAAAGTGTTATAAAGCAAACACATTACCAAAATGGTATTCTTTTGGATATTTCTCCTTTAAATTGCCATATACTTGATCTTAAATGGGATCACAATAAAAGAGTTGGACATTTCTATTATAGGTTTACATTTCCATTTTAGGATGTTGAGACGCTTATGCATGTTATGAGGAGAAACAGCCATCTAACTCAAAGTCAGCTTTTGTTAGACAAGTACAGAATTATGAATGTATTTATTTCATAGTCAGAGAATTTAATAGAGATGGAGAGAAGGCTATGGAGAAATAAACGTGCAACTTTTTCTTTAATGTATATTTCTAAATTTGGGTTAACTACTATGGGTAATTGACAAAAATATTTCCCAACAGCCTGTCCACCATTTTACTTTGCCTTTTCAAGGTTACAAAAAGATTCCAGGGCTTTTCACCACAGAAATAAAATACTAACAAGCTTATTCGGTATCATTTTTCTGCAGATTGGGTAGCAATACATTATTTGTAAGGCTAGCATAGTTTAAGAAATAATCCTTCCTCTAAACCCTGATGGGAGTTATGTTTGACTAGCTAAGTGTTTGAATACATAAATGCATTCAGCCTTTGGTATTTAAAGTGAGCATCATTAACTCAACATTTCAACTTAAACTTTGCTTAAAAGATAAAGTTTCACCCAAGTGAAATCAATGGGAGGTGTGTGTGAATATATGAGGTTTCAGCTTGGCCCACTGAGGAATTTTGATTAAAACAGACAACCAGATAAAGAAATCATCAAAATAGAGCAATTATTGGTTGAAGAAAAGATAACACTAAAAAGTCCTGGCAGTTTTTCTACCTAAGTCTGAGTAACATGTATTTGGGAGCATTTAAGACTCCATCTTTTATATGTTTAATGGTTTGTTTCACACCAACACACCCAAAAACACAAGACTGGTTCCTGAAATACCAGCTTGTCTATAGTGGGACTTCTATTAAATGATCCAATTTTCCTAGCTTCTTTAGCATATTGATTCTTTCCCCAAATATTCACTAAGTGTTCACTCTTCACATTATTTGCTCAAGGAAGTTTGCCTCTGCTTTTCAAGAAAGACACTAAAGGGAGTGGTAACAAAATCTTGTACAAATATGGTTTAAGAATTTTACTAAAGTAAAATACTAATAACAGATCAGAATTTCCCATCACCCTTTACTCTATGTGGCATGTAAGCATAGAAGGGAGATAGGACAGGAGCCCCTGCCCCAATCATAATATCATTAAAGAATAAAATTTAGCTTTCTAGACATGGAATCTGATATGCACAGTTGCATGTAGAATCCCTTTCCACTCTAAACATATTAAAGTGTGGACACTAATTTACTATTTTGAATGAAAATTCATGAGCGACTTCCTCATGAGAAAAGCAGCCTGCCTTTGCCATTAATAAATAAAAAGGAATATGGAGTTCTTTCCAGCAGTAATTTTCTCAATTCTCATATATGCCCACATACATGTGAAAATGCCTGAGAAAAAGAAAACCATCCCTACAAATTTATTAAAGACTGGCCCCACTTTCTCATGGACTCATGGGCTGCCTGTCCATAAGCAGTTGTTACTATAACAAAAGCCATTAAGCAAAACAAAATTCTAATCTCCAAGGTTAGAAAATATCAATTAGAAATATCAGTGTAGGGGATATGTAGGATGGCTCAGTGGTTTAGCACCTGCCTTCAGCCCAGGGCATGGTCCTAGAGTCCTGGGATCGAGTCCCATGTTGGGCTCCCTGCATGGAGCCTGCTTCTCCCTCTGCCTATGTCTCTGCCTCTCTCTCTCTCTCTCCGTCTCTCATGAATAAATAAATAAAATCTTTAAAAAAAAAGAAATATCAGTGTAGATTTCTGAATGTATTTGGAGGACTCTGTTAGGCTGTCAGGAAGTCAAACTCTTATCTAAATTTCCAGATAATATGCTTTTAACTAAGTCTAGCCAAAGAGCTGGAAAACATTCTGAAGAATTTAGAATCAGTAGTGATTTTGACAGAAATGGAGGGACAATACAAAACAAGAGATGATGTCATCAAAAAAAGAGAAAATAAATCTTCCTACATTGTCATCTGTGTGTTAGAGTGGACTGGAGCTACACATGCTACTGGCATACTGGGTCACCAGACTCACGTCAGGCAGCTTAACCTTTTGTAAAAGGACCATCCCACTCTCAGCCTCACAGGTTTTCAAAGATTTAATAAGTAATAGAGAATATTTACTCTTAGGGTTAGGGCAGGAAGTAAATAGTCTGGATATTACTCTCTGCCACTTAATTCCTAACAAAAGCCTGTTAGCAGAATTAACATGGATAGCCCACCTACAATGATTTTGTTTATCTCATCCATCAAGGCTGACCCTGACCAGGGAGTGCTATGCTCAGACTACAAGGTTTTAGTTACTTGTAGAACTGTCCTTACCGAATTATGCTTTGACATCACTTCCTCAGCCCATGTTTAATAACTGCCTTGGGAATTTCATTTCTCTTGTCGGGATATAGTATCACAGATGACTGTCTTCTCCTTAAAGAACTACAGGAGAAACTCCTCAGGCCTCAGTGGCAAAAGAAACTGTGCTTCCCTTGATATATATCATTTTAAATCCTAGAACACCATGAATTTTCTGATAGAGGAGATTTTTTTTTTCTTTTCTTTGGTATGGAAAATTGAGAGCCAAATCACAACCCCTCTTGAGGATATGCAGAGAATAAGCATTTGTTTGTTTTCTTACGCATATTTTGCTTTTGCTTAACTTCTGTCAAATATTTATTTTATTTTATTGTAAATATTTTTGTAAGTTGACTCAAATCCTCTGTGAAGAAAATGGGAGAATGAATAAAGGAATACATTTTAAAGAGTTAAGCTCTGCACATTACAATGAGGTAGATTAGATTTGTCTTTGGTACTCTCATTGTCCCTGCTAGCATCTATCTGCCTTTTCAATGGGCCTCATCAACTCTTCAAGGCAGTACAGAAATTAAGATGGAAGGGAGATACAGATATATATCTTTGTAAGTTGATTTTATTGTTAACTTTGAAGTAATGGTTCCCCAAAGAGTATGCTTCTGCCTCTCTGGTTTGCCCTTTGCTGAATCCTTGGCATGGTTGGCATTAGATCACTGAAGTGGAAGATTGTCCAGGTCTAAAATTAGTTTAATGTACTTGCACATTAAAAGGGTATAATATCATGACTCCAATGAATAGAGTTCTACTGGTGAGATTCTTTTTTTGTAGCCCAGAAACACCGATTTTAATAATTGCATAGTAGCCAGAATAGCAGTCATCCAGAAGGTAGCCAGGTACTTTCTGCTCCTTTTAACTGCATGCTGTGTTGTAATCTCCCTATTTAATAACATCAGAATACAAAAGATGGAGCAAAGACAACATGAAATGAACATCAGCTATTCATTAGATTGAGACAGGATAAGAGTCAGAGGAAGAAAGTAGAAATTCATGGTGGAAATAAGGTTTTTTGGGGGTTGCCTAGTGATTTATCTTTGAGAACACTGTCAACATTAGCTCTAATAAGAGGTGGTACTTCATTTTACGGCTGGTGTATACCAAAAAGAAAACATTTTATTATTTCAAAATATTTAAATATTCCAAAAACACCCATTGAGCACAAATTAAAAATGGTCATTTTGTATGTGAGAGAGAGAACCAGCAAGACAATATGAGCAAGCACCTATGTTCCTCTAACTGCAACAGAGATATTTTTGGTATGTTGTTCAACAGAAAACCCTGAAGATCACCCTGCAGCAGTAAAATACAGGGTGATTATATCCCTTCTCAGGTGGTTAAAATCATTCAGTGTATCTTATTGCTTAATTAATTTAGAGAATCAAATTTGATCTTTAATCAAACAATATTTTAAATAGTGATATATTTGTCTTCATTTGTCAAAATCATTTCCCTTTGGCAATGCTTTATATATATCTGTATGTGTTTTTTCATACAAATATAAAGATGCTTCTTTTTCTTTTTTTTTTAAAGATTTTATTTATTTATTCATGAGAGACACACACACAGAGAGAGGCAGAGACACAGGCAGAGAGAGAAGCAGGCTCCATGCAGGGAGTCCGATGTGGGACTCGATCCCAGGTCTCCAGGATCACACCCTGGGCCAAAGGCAGGTGCTCAACCACTGAGGCACCCAGGCATCCCAGATGCTTCTTTTTCTGAAGGAAAATGGACTCACCTTTCCTGCCAAATTTTTGTCTATTTAAAGTTCACTTAGGGGGCACCTGGGTAGCTCAGTGGTTGAGTGTCTGCCTTTGGCTCAGGTCATGATCTCAGGGTCATGGGATCAAATCCCACATCAGGATCCCTACAGGGAGCCTGCTTCTCACTCAGCCTATGTCTCTCTCTCTCCCTCTCTCTCTCTCTGTGTCTCTCATGAATAAATAAATAAAATCTTTAAAAAAAAAAAGTTCATTTACTTCAATCTGTTGTGTTTGGGAATTATCTGTTTGTATTTCGGAGTAAATTTTATACCAAAACCTTGCATGGTAAGGGGTGAATTACTCATATATTCTTAGATACAGGGCATAAACCTTGACTATGTCTCCATCTGTAGACATTGCTCGAATTTCCACATAGCCAGAGAAAGCCTGGCATGTGGCCAATGAGACTGAGGTATCTTCTAGAACTTTACCACAGGAGCAGAAGTCCCTAAGGACTTGCTTGGTATTCCCTCCTGATCTCAGGAAGCAGAGTCAAAAAGAGCTCCATGCCCTTCTGCTTCAACAACATCAAATTAGTATTTATAGTAAACCTCAATACGCATACGTGCACATACATACACCCTCCCTACACAGTTACTGTCTTGTGGTTGAGATTCTCACTTTTTCTCTATCAATGTACCTTTTATAACAGCTCAGATATTCCCTCCCCCCATAAATCTCTCCAATTAGGCAGACCTCCTAAGTATCCCCATAATACACTCTATCTTGAATTTTACCCACTGTTTCATAAGGATGTATCGGAGTTTATCTTTATACCTCCCTAGACTATAAAGTTTTTTGTATCTTTTCTATTCCAAGCATCTCATATCACTCCCTGCTACACAGTAGTTGCTCAATGCATATTTCACTCACTAATTTTTATATATCTATTACATTATAAATATTTCGGATATTTTCTTATCAATTATTGTATTTCTGGGTTACAAAGTCTATATGGAGTTAGGAGGGTAGGAGGATGGGCAAAATAGGTGAAGGGGATTAAGAGGTACAAACTCCCAGTTATAAAATAAATAAGTCACAGATGAAAAGTATAGCATATGGAATATGGTCAATAATATTGTAATAACATTGTATGGTAACAGGTGATAACTATACTTACTAGGATAAGCATTGCTTAGTGTGTAGAATTGCTGAATCACTATGTGGTGCATCTGAAACTAATACAGCATTGTATGTCAACTATACTTTGTAATAATTTTTTTAAATTTAAGAACATGAAGTAGACTGGGATAACTATGCCCATTTTACAGAGAGAGATATTGCATCTTGAGGAAGTTAAGTGTCCCAGTCGAGGTCACATAGCTAAAAAGCAGAAGAGTGCCAACCTGAATTAAGGTCTTTAATTTTTAATCTAGTACACACTCTCTCCTCCTTTAAAAAATCAGACTACAGGGAATTCATGACTATCCCTAAAGGTAAATGTGATTTGTGTAGTTAAGAAGCTATATGAGCAGTCCTAATTCACTCTAATATCTGGGATCAGAAGCTTTTACCTGCAGCTTTGAGACAGAAAATAATAGGTGACTGTAGCTCTAAATTCCTGCCAGTCAGGGTACCACCTAGAATTCTCAATGACAGAATTTTTATTTTGGAATACTTGCATAATATAGCAGGAAAGATTCCAACTGAAATAAAAATGTTTGGACTATCCATACTTTTTTCAAACAAGCATTCCTTAAAAATAACATTATGTCCACCTCGGTGGGGGAGCAGTTCACCATAGAGTCAGTTCCTACCTCTCTCAGCCTCTGCTACCCCATAGTTACCACATTGTCCTTGTTGATGGTTGAGGAGCCCAAAAATCCTAAGCTCCGGATCTGCTTCCTGGGCATTTCCACTTGAATATTCCACAGACCATCAAAAGAACTATGTCCCAAACACTCAATCTCCCTCCCCCCACTCCTGCAACTGCCTTTTCTTCCCCACCTCAGTGAAAGACATGTCCATTTGCCAGAGGGCACAAGTCTGAATCATGGAAGTCCATTCTTTTTTTTTTTTTTTTTTTTTTTTAGGATTTTATTTATTTATTCGTGAGAGATGCAGAGAAAGAGGCAGAGACATAGGCAAAGGGAGAAGCAGGCTGTCTACAGGGAGCTCCATGTAGGACTCAATCTGGGATCATGACCTTAGCCAAAGACAGATACTCAGTCACTTAGCCACCCAGGTGCCCCTGGAAGTCCATGTTTAAACTCCCCTTCCCTTAATGCCCCCTACCTACTTGGTGTCCAAGGCCTGTCTTCAACTTCCTTCTTTCAGTTTCCATTAGGAACTTTCAGCTTCCATTGCTACTGTCCTAGGTCAGGCCCTATTTCTTATTTGGATGACTGGAATAGCATCTTAAATGAGCATTGCCTACTCTTGCCCATGCCAATCTATTCTTCACACCACTGCCAGAATATTGTTTCAAAACTGACATGCTGGGCAGCCTTTACTGGTTCTAGAGGTTTGTATACACTGCTGCCTCCATAGGAAGCATTCTCATTGCCATTTCTGACTCTGAGACATATTCCATGACACTTATGGAAGGTCTTCCTGATTTATATACATCTGCCACACACTGTGTCCCATTGTCTCTACATCCCCAGTACAGCCTGCACTTAATGGTTGTTCAACAAATATTCAATATAAATGACACAAAAGCCATTTGAATCCAAATCCTATTTCATTTTTTTTAAGATTTTATTTATTTATTTGAGAGAAAGAGAGAGTGTGTCAGAGAGAGCACAGGCAGGGAATGGGAAAAGAGAGAAGCAGGGAGCCCGCTGAGCAGGAAGCCAATGCAAGGCTCCATCCTAGGACCCCAGGATTATGACCTGAACTGAAGGCAGACACTCAACCAACTGAGCCGCCCAGGCACCCCCCCAAATCCTCCTATTTTCTTTCTCCTCCCTGAACTAGCAATTAGAACTTCAGAGTAGTTCTTTTCTCTCTTTCTCATTCCCTCATCTGATGGGTCATCAGTTCTTTCTGGCTTTAGTCTCCAATCCTGTCTCCTGGATTCTCAGTTAATTTCTCGGTTAATTTCTAAACTAAAATCTTCATTGACAAAAGCAGTGTTTCTCAAACAGAAGCATCAGAATCATTTGGAGGGCTCATTAAACAAAGGTTGCTTGGTCTCCAGCTCTAGACTTCCCAATTTAGTTAAGTCCAGAGTGGGACTGAGAATTGGCATTTCTAACAAATTCCCAGGAGATGCTGATGCTGCTGGTCCAGAAAAGACACTTTGAAGACCACTAGTGCAAAGATTCTCAACCAGAAATGAACGTTAGAGCAAATGAACATATTTATATCCTTGGCTCATGCCTGCTTCCCGAATCAGAATTTTCAGTGTGGGTGGGGGATGGCAGGCATTTCTCAGCTTAAAGGTTCCACAGGTGATTCTGATGCACTATCCTGGTTAAGAACCATGAATTCAATGATTAACTTCAAGAGCTGGACTTCACCTTCTTCCCAAGCCTTATTTTTCACATATACCCAACTTTCTACCCTGCTTTCCAGTCATATGGAACCAGCAGGCATTCTAATGATTCCAGATCTTTGCTCCCTCTCCCTGACCCCCACACCAATTTTAGCTACTCATTTATGTATTCATTCACTGAGCATCTAGCACATGCCAAGCACCGTAGCAGATTCAGGGCAGAGTATGGTGAGCATGACAGAGGTAGCTTTGCCTCATGGAGTCCACCCTGTTCCTCTGAGCTCCTCTAGCACTCTCTGCTTCAAATGCTGGCTTACTGTAACACTTCCTTGCTGTCAGTGTAAATTTCATGAATTTACATGGTCTGTCTTTGTAGGTGCTCAATAAACACTTGTTCAGATTAAATTGAAAAGCGCTTCCCCTGACCCAGCCTTCTTCCCCCCCCCCTTTTTTTATTTGAGTATAGTTGACATACTATGTTACATTAGTTTCAGGCATACAACTTAGTGCTTTGGCAGGTTTATACATTATGCTATGTTCACCATAAGTATAGCTAGTCATCTGTCCCATTACATCACTATTACTACAAATATCACTGATTATATTCCTTACATTCTGCTTTTTAAATCTTGTAATTTATTCTATAACTGGAGGCTTATATCTCCCTCTCTCCGTCACCCATTTTGCTTATCCCCTACCCTCTCCCATCTGTCAGCCATCAGTTTGTTTTCTGTATTTATCATTCTGATTCTGCTTTTTTGTTTGTTCATTTTTAAGATTCTATTTATGAGTGGAATCTTATGGTATTTGTCTATCTCAGTCTGATTTATTTCCCTTAGCTAATACCCTCTAGGTCTATCCATGTTGTTTCAAATGGCATTATCTCATCCTTTTCTGTGTAATATGACTATGTAATATTCCATTGTGTATATGTACCACATTTTCCTTATCTATTCATCTACCAATGGATATTTAGGTTGCTTCTGTGTCTTGGCTATTGTAAATAACGCTGCAGTAAACACAGGCAAGAACATACATGGGGAAAAGACAGTCTTTTCAATAAACGGATAGCTACATGCAAAAGAATAAAACTGGACTCTTTTTTTTTTTTTTTTTTAGAGAGAGAGAAAGAATGAAATGAGGAGAGAGGGGAGAGGGAGAGAGAGAATTTTAAGCAGGCTCCATACCAAGAGACTCTTAAGCCCCAGTGTGGGGCTTGATCTCACAACCCTGAGTTCATGATCTAAGCCAAAATCAAGAGTTGGATGCTTAACGGACTAAACCACCCAGGTGCCCCCAAACTGGACAAATTTCTAACAGCATACACAAAAATGAATCCAAAATGGATTAAAGACCTAGATATAAGACCTGAAACCATAAAAATCCTAGAAGAAAACACAGGCAGGAAGTAATTTCTCTGACACCAGCCATAACAACAATTTCTAGACATATCTCCTAAGGCAAGGGAAACAAAAGCAAAAATAAACGACTGGGACTATATCAAAATAAAAGGCTTTACCATAGTAAAGGAAACCATCAAAAAAAGAAAAAAAAAAGACAACCTACTCAATAGGAGAAGATATTTGCAAATGATTTATCCAATAAAAAGTTAACATCTAAAATATATAAGGAACTTACACAACTTAACACCAAAGAACCAAATAATTCAATTTAAAAAATGGGCAGAGGACCTAGACACTGTTCCAAAGAAGACGTACAGATGGTCAACAGACACATGAAAAGATGCTCAACATCACTGACCAAGCATTCTTTCAAAAGTGGTCTCCACAGTCCTCTCTCTACTGTCTTTCCTGAGTTGCTCCAACTCTTCCCACTGCAGTCAGAATTGAGGTCTGCCTTCCATGAGCCACAGCCCCTACCCAATAAAAGATTTCTAATTTAGCACTTTATTCCATGCTGCCTACAAACTGGCTCCTTTTACCAAACCATGAGCCTCTCCTTTTTGCCCTTTATCTCTGCACTTCATATTAGTAATATTTGCCAAATTAATGAATTAAGTCAATTTTGTTTTCACTTAAGCTTACTTCCCAATGTTCTTGCCCAAACTTCCTTGTGGCTTTAATCAAATCTCCTTAAGACTCTTCAATTTCTCCAGAGTAGAAAAATGTCATAATTTAATTTCATACACTATAGAATACGCACAACATAGGATTTAGAGGAAAAAATGGTTATCAGGAGTCTGAATGAAATCCTCAGAGAAAAAGCAAAGCATGACTTGATGAACTGTCCACTGCATTCAGACCAAAGGCTCTGCATTGAGATCTTAGCTCCAATTTAGATAATCATCCTGGGCGTGCCAGTCACCTCACCTTTCTGCCTTCCAGTTCTATCATTTATAAACTGAACAAAAGACATGGTTTGTGATCGACAGTAAGCCTTGACAGCGAGTAGGATGCTACTTAATGAATTAAATAGCATCTTTAAAATTCAAAAAATGAAATCAGACAACCTCTTGATAGAAAAACGTGTCAGGAAAAAAGATGGTTACACTTTACAAAATATACAAAAGGTAAGTGTTCTTGACAAACTCTGCTCAGACTATCATGCCATTCACACAGTAGGCCTTCAGGGAATATTTACCAGGCAAAAGAAACCAAACAATTTGTAAATGCTTTCATGTAGATTGCCAGGAATCAAAAAGCACCAATCTGCTCCCATAGAGAATCATCGATGACTCATGCATTGCATGTCCCTCCAGAAAGCCACGGTTTCCCACTTTGCAATGTAGAGCCAGTGCCAATGTCTCCCATAGGTAAACAACTCTGTTACTAGCATTCAGACAGCCTCACATACATTCAGGAAAATCTTTCCACCACACATATTCATGACTGTTAGACACACAGTTCATAGTTGTATATAAGCTCTGTTCTAGCATCTTGATGTCCAACTTTTTATCAAGCCAGAGAGGTGCAAATTCATTTCTAAGCAATATTGTGGTTATGTAAACTTCCTAGAAATTTAAGATCATAGTTCTACCTAGCAGCTGAATCTTCCCTGGCATAGCCTATCCATTTTTTTTCAACCACGAACTCCTAGTATGCATGTAGACATGGGGAGGAAATAAAAATATATGAATTGTATCACCAGCTTAATTTTCTCTTTAGTGGATTGGATGTCTGTATATGGAATGAGGACCCTAGAAAGCCCACACTATTCCCACAGTTGCTTATTGGAAACAATGCTCATTCTACACAACAAAAGGAACAGTTAATGAAGTTTATGTATCATTGGAGCAGATAATTTTACAAGACTGTGTTCTTAAGGCTCCGGAATTAAGGATTTGACTGTGGGAGCAGGGAGTCTTGGGGGCAGGACACCCCAGATAACCTCACCCACATGCATTCCTCCAACAATGCTTTTCTGTATGTAAACAGAAAATAAAAAGGAGTATATGGTTTTTGTCCCTAGTATTAAATAGCTGCCTTTTCTTCAGCACACTCTTAAATTTCTGCACAATGCACAGCCTTCAGCACCCCAAGGAACATAAACAAAGGATATCAGGCAAGTTCACCTACTCCCACTTCACAGAACAATGCTTGTTGTTAACTAAGCAATTCCCAGGGCAAATTTATGATTTGTGGAACCCAGAGTAAGTACTCAGGTTAGGTCCTTGGAATCTGAGGTCAGAAGCACGTGGTGCCCGCTCAGTCCTTGGGGCTTTTAGAAAACATGAAAATGTGACCTAAAGTTTGTGCTTGCATCTACACCAAAGACTATTTAGGCATTGAGAGGAACTAAAGCATGTTAAAGCCTCAAAACAGCTTATTGTTCTTGCTCCAAGATTTAACCTTTTCTTTGTTATTTGCTGCTACTCTTTTCTTCTTCTAAATACTTATGAATGTCTACTGAGTCATCTAAGATAAATCAGATATGTTCATAATGTGTCTATGTATAAAATAGTCTAGCGAGGGCAGCAAATTTATATAGATTTGAAAATCTGAAATTTGAAAACTTGGAAAGTCCATTGCCATTTCCTAAGCAGAATTAGAACTCTTATCCTTTCCCTGGATTCTTAGACTCTGGGTTTTATCACAAGACAGAATTTATAATCAGTACTTAATTTATCCTCAAATATCTGTAACTATAAGCACTTAAAATATAAGTGCAAATAAGTGCATGAAAAGATTTCTTTCCTCCTGACTTTTCAGGGAATATTTTGACTACAGTTATATGCCATAGGTTTATATAACGCTTATTAACATGTAATGGAACTTGGGGGAATGATTTCTTCCCTTTATCATAAGTCTGGCTCAAGTATAAAAGTGAAATAGATTATTGTTTCCATTTTTATGAGTATACTTATTATTAAGTCATTAAAATAATGAAATAATTAAATTTAATTAGTACTCTTTTACTCTTTGGTAATTATTTATAAAATAATAGAATTGAGCCAGAAAAGACAGAAAAAGAAAAAATACACACACAATATTTAAATAACTTTTGTTAACTAAGCAATTAGTTATAGCATTTGAAAATATCTGGATGTATGAGTTAATTATTTAATAGTATGGGTAGTTAGTATAAGGCAAATGGAGTCATATGTCTCAGGCTGAATGAAATTGTTGATGGGTCACTGAACTTGTTCGGTCCTTTCACGTACGATAGACAAATCTAGGGCTAGTCTGTTATTCCAATTGACTTTATGTGAAGCCAACTGGCTAACCCAGGGTCTCTAAAGGATTATTAAACAGCTATGTTTTCAGGAAAATTATGTTCTATCAGATTTCCAGTGAGGTTTTGATATTTAAAATTCCTTGGATAGACTTTGAAATAAATGGCAAAGTTTAAAAAGGGGGGAGAAAAACTGAAAAAACATTTACGAAGAAGAAAGACCAACACCATGGGCACGCCGCAGTCACACATCACTCCTACCATCTCTGCTTCAAAACGGAGATTTGAAACTAGTAAAAAGGCTGTTTTGGAAAAAAATGACAACAGAGTTAGGAAGTTCTGGGCTAAATGACAAGGGTGGATAAAATCCACAGCCTCCCATTCTCACACAAATGGAACAGAACACAGATGCCTACTCTCCTGAGCTTCTCCTGATATGCCCACTAAGGAGGAAATGCTTGCCGAACACCCGGTAGGGGAGAATCATTGAAAGAGTAGAGATTGGTGACAGTAAAACAACAAAAAGAAGAGTTCCCTACCCATTGCCTCCCACTGAATGAACTTTTGACATATCGGCAAACTCTTCTTTCCTCTTGCTGCTGCTGGTGTACTGCTCGCTGTACAGCTTGAGGGACATCTGCTCAACAGCATCTCTTTGTGCTTCCAGGTAGCAGAGTTGAACCTCAGCCTGGAGAGAGAAACAAAGAGGGATTGCTGTTTTAATCCTCAAGGAATGCATTTCAAGTGAGGTGTAACAACGCAAAGAATGGGAATTGTTCACATCATTATACTGCTCCTTTTCGGGCTGGATTTAATGGGATCAGCTGGGCATATTACAGAATTATATTTTAGATCTGAATCCTATAAGTCCCTCCTTAAAATATGACCTGAATAAATGAACTCTCAGAAGACTCAGTAAATATCACAAAATATCCCTGAGATCATGATACTGTATGATGAGATTTTACATAAAAATTCTGTGAAATTCCTTAATAATATTCTTCTTCATATTGCCACATATGTAACATTTATTTTTTAAAGATCTCCCTCCAACCCATACATCTGCGTGGACACAGATTCTGAACGTTTCTCATTATCTTCCCTGAGAAGAATAAAAAAAGCCGAGTACTAATTCTAATACATCTTCAATAGTGACAACAGACTTCTTTTATTACAATTTGAGGGGTCCTCTGTGTTATCATCTTAAGTTTAAAATAGAAGGAATAGTGATTTTGCTTACATGTTGGGTTGAATTGTTATATCCTTCATAGTTACTTGGGGCTTACTGTAGTAAAGAGAGGTAGTAAGTTCACCATGCTGTTTTCTATCAAACCAAGGCTAAAAGAATGCTGAATAATATTTGGCATGGAAATGTATTGAATAGATGCTTTATTTATTGCAGCTGTTATGATCCCTGTGGCTTTAGGGTTCCCCAGAACACCAGATGAGACCGGGAATGCTTGCCCACGGTAAAGGGAGGGGAAATGCTGAGTTCCTGTGCACTGTAGGCCAAAGCAGCTCTTATTTTCTTTTGGCCTACTTCACTAAATCCAAGCACGTCCGTTAAGATTTCTGATAAGCCTTAAAGCTGCTACTTCTTTCTAATTTAATTACATATTGTGTTAAAGACAGTTCTGGGTCAGCTGTTAGGTAGTTGCCAGAATTCTGTAATAGTTAAGAAAAGCCAAGTCAGACATGACCTTCTACTTTTTGTGAGCCAACCAAGGCCTTTTGCATGATCCCTGGCTTTATAGACTTGACCATGGAAGAAGAAGAAGAAGAAGAAAAAATAAAATAAAATAACAAAACCAGAGGTGTAAAGTGGCAGCTGCTTAAAAGAGCAAATCAGGACTCTGTAAATGAAATGGCCAGTTTAGATCTCCAACCATTCTGGAGTTCCTTTGTTGTTGCTTTCTACAATTTCTAATTCTGAACAGTCTAGACTACGGAGGAGAAACTTTTTTTTAAAAAAATGCTCAAATTACTATATTCTTATTGAAGTTTCAGAAATCAGTTAAAAACTGTAATCTGTATGTTGGTTCATGTGAATTTTTATTGCCCAAACTAACTGGTAACTGAGAGTCAAAGAACTTAAAAGCAATAATCCTCCCAATGCCCCTCCTCAAGGCTGTAGGGATAACGAGGAGATCATCCCACACCAAGTATTCTAGTGGAAACCCCATTCAAATTGTGTAACTCCACCATTAGGGATCAAGAGGCATGTCTGATCCCTAGAGGTTCCCATATATTTTTAATCGCCCTAAGGCAACAAGCTGGACCACTCTTTGTTCTGGATAATGACCTCACAAATGTATATGTCACTGGTCACAAAAAGAGTCATTGAGAGTGAGATCGGCTCAATTTAGATATCACTACTATGAAAAAATAATTGGACCTCATCCCTTTGAGATCCTCTGCCATTTCTGTGTACAAAGGGACACACCTCACATATGACAGAGATACATGGAAAAGAGTTTAGAGAACAATGCTGAGCGTAACTTGGAGGATAATTAGTCACCTTATGAAAATGTTTGAAATGTTGCAATGTAAGACTTTTATTGCACAATATCTCACAGGCATTTGACATAGGAAACTTCCCTGGACTAACAAAGAGATGAGTTAGATGGCCCAAGTCTTTCCTATCGATCTCTATTTCTCTCTCTGCTTTCAGTGATTCATTCCTAAACGTGATGATAAAAATAGAACCAAAGTAGCTCCTTCTGCTAAGGTTGAATGGCTTTGCCAGTCTAAATCTCTCTGCAGACTGGTTAAATTTTTCTCATACTATATCTTAGTCCAAAGATGAATTTTTAGGAGGAAGATTTGAAGAAAATACACTTCTAAAAAAAATAGTAACATTGGATGTCTGATTAAAAGAATTTTATTTATTAGCATTTATGATAATACTGGACACTTTTGGACTATATTTTACAAATGGTAGCTCAGCTTGATTAAATAACATTCTTGATGTGTTATCAACAGAATTTGGCAACTTACTTTTTAAGGTAAATAAAGAGGAGCAAGAGACAACAGACCCTGTGACAGATCAACTTGTTGCTTCCTGGTCGCTGAGAGCCCCATGATGCCACCAATGGGAGTAGGTGTATAAAAAAAGCAATATGGATGGATGAAACAGATGAGTTAGATTTGAGTCTTTGGGTTTGAGTACTGGTGAAATAGCCAAAACAAGATGTTCAGTAAACATGTGAAAATACCAAGTTGGACATATAAAACTGGAAGCAACGGTTGACATTAGGATGTGAGATGAGAAAGTGATGGGACAGAAAGAAGATCAGTTCTTACTTATTCTACTCAAGGTCTGCATTACCCTTTGGCTGACCTAATGTGATGGATTCTCAATCATTCTCCCTTTCCTTCTCCACCATCTCCAATCTGTTTTACAGATGGCTCATTGATTGATTTCTGAATCATAGCTGAGATCACTGGTTGTTGTTGCTTCAGGGCTTAATTCTGGACTCCTTTTCTTTATTTATACTATTTTCCATTACTTTCAGTGCAGTCTATACAGGTATGGCTTCCAATCTTCTCCTCTGAGCTCCACACTTACATATCTAACCAACCACCCGACATTGCCACTTAGATTTACTTTAGGCACAAGTATTCAAAACAGAACTCTCTCTTCTCATTCTCACCACATCCCTCAGAATTTTCTGTACGTATATCTCTCCTTTCAAACAAATGGCACCATGTGTTGCTCAGGTCAGAAAACTGAAAGTCATCCTTAACTCCTTTTATTTCCCACAGACATTTACTCTCTAAATTCCATTGATTCCTCTTCCAGAATGTCTCTCTTGTCTGTCTGCCCAATCTGATTCCTGCCAGCTTAGTCCAAGCCTTTGTCTCCTCTCTCCTGCAGTACAATTATCTTCTAACATGCATCTCTCTTCACCCATTCCTACCTCTCCAATCTCCCTTTACAGTGGCCACAGTCATTTTTATAAAACATAAGTTGGTTGCATACTGAATTCAGATCAAGGCAAAAAAACAAAACAAAACAAAACAAAACAAAAAAAACCCAAAACTTCTTCCATGCCCCAAGAGGTTTGGTTCCTGCCTACCTCAGATGTCATTTTTCTACTTGTCTCTTGCTTAATCACCATGCCCCTGTCATCCTTGCCTACTTTCAGGTTCTTTAAACAACTCTTTCCTGTCTCAGGAAATATTCCTTTGCACATATTGTTCTCTTTCTCTGGAACATTCTCTTACTAATATCTTCTCGTCCTTCAGCTCTTAGTTGACATTTTTTTCTCTCATAGAGGCCTACCTGGACTACCCTATCAAAGGTAGATTCATTCTATTTTTTTCTCTTTTGGAACAGTGTTAATCTCCTTCCCAGCAAATAACAGTTTAAAATTCTTGTGTTTACTGGTTTATGCTTTTTTCTGTCTCCATCTCCAGACTCCAAGCTCCATAATGAAGCTGTGTCTGTCTCCTTTGCTATTTTGTATTCCCCACAACTTGGCAGTATCTGGAAAATGAGAGGGGCTCAGTAAATAACTGCTGAATAAATGAATTGTACATTCATCTATCCATCCATTTATTCCTCATACGTTCATTGGACCATTCTCACATGTCAGGGACTGCACCGGGGACTGTGGATACAAAGAAGAATGATAAAGAAGGGACCACAGTATAGTGGAGGAAGGAATGATGCCAATAGAGAGCTACAAGTATTCCACATGAGATGCATATGGGGGGAGGATGGGACTTGAAAAAATAACTAATTGTCTGCAAGTGAGGAACGGGCAATAAAAGCTTGAGAGAGGTGCCATTTATTTTTTTTGTTTTGTTTTGTTTTTAAAGATTTTATTTATTTATTTGACAGAAAAAAAGATAGAGAGAACACAAACAGGGGGAGCAGGAAAAGGAGAAGCAGGCTCCCCACCAAGCAGGGAGGCCTGCACAGGACTTGATCCCAGGACTCTGGGATCATGACCTGAGCTGAAGGCAAGATGCTTAACCAACTGAGCCACCCAGGTTCCCTGGTGGTATTTGAACCAGATCTGGGAGTATGAGTATGACTTTGCCAGGTGAAGAAGCAGGTAAATATCTTTATAGGCAGAGTAACTTGTCTGTTCAAATACCTAGAGTTGTGAAAGGATGTGGCATGTTCAGAGAATAGTGGCTGGACCTTGGGGGCATTTGGATGAAGAGTCTAACAGTGAAGGGGATTGGCTGTAGAGAATGTCAGATTAGGGAATTTGGATGCTATCCAACAATATGCCAGTAGAAGATGTCATTGTTTCTGTGAAAGCCCTCATCTTTTTCCATCTTTCTTTTTCTGTCATGGCAAGAGAGTCATCTGATGTATTTAGTCCAAATATGCTCATAAAGAACCTACCTCCTGATAGACTTTTAGAACACTGCATTGAGAAGAGAATTAAGTTTCCATCAGGCCAGTGTCCCAAATAAGTGCTGAAGAGGTTCTAGTAATTTGTACCTCTAGTACACCTTTAACATAATGTTATTGACTGAGTACCCTCCTCCCTGCCAAGTCATATTTTGAATCCCTTACCCCTTATGTGACCATATTTGGAGATAGGGTCTTTAAGGAAGGAATTAAGATTAAATTAGGTCCCAAGGGTGAGGCCCTAATCCAATAGGAATGGTGTTTTTATAAGATTAAGAGTATTCACACAGAGAAAAGACAGTGTGGGGTCACAGGGAGAAGGTGGACGACTCCAAGCCAAGCTGTGATGCCTCATCAAAATCCAAACCTGCCAACATCTTGATCTGGGATTTTCAGCCTCCAGAACTGTGAGAAGTAAATTTTTGTTGTTCAAGCCACCCAGTCTGTGGTATTTTGTTACTGTCATCCTAGCAGACTAATACACATAATAAAGTTAGAAACATTGCCTTTTCATCTGAAGTTGAGTATTATTCCTTTGCTGCTTATCATTAACAGTATGTTTCCCACTTTGTTTTATAAGCACCTGGAGCCTAAGTCACTAGGGACAATCCTCTTCAGATTCAGACTACAAATTAATACCTTAATCAGAACAGAAGACACAGTGTGCTAAAATATTTTATTTAAATTTGGCTTTGTATGTGGTGATCCAAATTCAATAACCTTCTTTGGGGCCTGAAGAAAATTACCCAACCACATACTTCCCCCTGATATTGTATCTAATAACCAAATAGCTAATCCATGATAAATTTGAGGGGTCAAATTCCCTAACAGCCTTACAGGATTAAACACAAGGTCACTTTTATAATCACATATAGACATATCCCATACCCTTGCCCTAACGAGAATAAGACCTAAATAGTTAAGAAATGTCAATTATTTCATTATCACTGCATGTCCCAGCACCCTTTGCTGGATTAAGTATACTGAGAATGTTAAAAGTAATTTCTCTCTTTTTTAACTCATGCTGTTAGGTCTACCTGCACATTCATACTGTACTTCATAGCTTCCCACCGTAGCTACCTGCCTACTTGCATCTGGGTCCACATCCTCTTCCATCCCTCCTGTTTCTGTGGAAACTTTCCATATTTCTATCTAAAACCAATCCCTACTTGTGCACCAGACCTCCTCTTATCTACATAAAGATTATCACCTCAGCAGTAAATTGCCCTTCTTTCCCATATTAAGTTTTCCTCTCCTCAGTATTATTCTCATCAGCATAAGCGCATCAGCCAGAAAAATGCTGTTGCTTTCCCCTTGGTGAGGAGAAAACAGAAGAAGAAGAAGAAAAAGAAGAAATAATCCCCAGACACCACTGACACTAATCTGTCCGCTGGCCAAAGCCCCATTTCTCTGTTATAGCAAAATCACTTTTATATATGCTCTATGTCCAATTCTGTTCCTATTTTCTCTTGAACACACTCCAATCAGGCTTTTGTCCACATTCTCCATGCCAATGGTCAGTCCTGAGTCCTGTCTTCATCCTATCTTGGCCTGCTCCGGCAGGGCTTGTAGGCATGCTATGCTCTAAGGGCACTTGGCCTTGTTTGCATGACAGCTAGTCCCTAACCTCCCTCAGGTCTTCACAGAAATGTCATCTTCTCATTCAGGTCCCTTTCTGATCTCCTGCTTAAAAATTCAATTCACACCCACCACCCTGCAATCCCTATACTCCTTCATACATGTTTACTCTATCTAGCCAAAAGATGGTATTTATATTGTATTGTCCATCTTCCCCCAGTAGATTAGAAGCCTCATGAGGGCAGGACTTTATTCTATGTTTGCTGCTGTATCAATACCACCTTGCACAGCACAGGGCATAGGACAGGCACTCTATAAAAATTGGTTGAATAAATTAACTGAGTTTGAAAATCTGAAATGGTTTAAAATGTACAAAGAAATAAAACAGATTGTTTGAAGGCTGCAGCCTCAGCTTGATTTCTGAAACTGTTGGCTTCATTCTCACTTAGAAAGGAGACTATTTTTTCTTTGACAAAAGAAAATTATTGAAATACATAACTTCTCTAGGAGAAAAAGGGAGAAAATCTTCTTTAATTTAAGAATCATTTGATAATGTTTTATTCAGCTAACAGTGATCTTACATGCCATATATTATATTAGAAACTCACCACAACAATCACACACCTATAGAATGAAAACTTTAGCTATTGTCTTCAGTGGTAATCTTCACAATACACTTCAAAACAAGTTTTAATCTTCTGGGTAGGAATTTGTTTTAGCTCAATAAAATCCAATTTCTCATTTTAAAAAAAGAAGAGTCATTTAAACTTTTGAAGGAGACATTAACAATGCCAGTTTGTTTTTGGAAGAGTCCCTGGTTACTTAGAAAGATCTTTTACATAATGGCAGGGGGATGAGAGAGAGAGAGAGAGAGAGAGAGAGAGAGGATTGTATTTTTCCCAGCAATAATTTTGTCTTTTGGAAATATATTTCCACTTTCACTACACAGAATTTTCTTAACCTTTAATGTGGTATCTCTAAGCACATGCCTTTTTCTCTTCTTGATATATTTATTATGACCTCTCTTTCCCCCCTCCCCCATTGTATCCCTTTCATGCAACTGGCCCAGATTGCCCCTTCTTCTGGAAGCACCTACAGGTCTCAAGACCCCATGGGCCCTGACAAGGACTCCCAGGGTTGGTGAGAATCTACACTTGTAAATCTCTATGATTTTGTTTGGTAGAGTTCCCCATACTCCAGGATTTAGAGCTATCACCTTTACATTGAGACTGTTATTTTCACCCCTCAAGATCCTGCTTATTTTGTGCATTTTTGCTTTTGTCATCATTGTAGGTGGTTCATAATTTCCTAAAATAACTCGCCTTTGGGACTAAATTCAAAGTGCATCTCCTTTGAGGAGGGTGTGAGATCCAGTATAGATGAATCCTGAACTTACCTCCTCTCATGAACACAACAAATATACAGCTACATATAAAACAATTCCGTCTGCAAAGGACCCAACAGCTAACTGAACAGCACTTCCACAGCAAAGGATAAAAGGGTCACATTGAGAAGAGGAGGATAGGCAGAGACACAGTCTAAAAAGAAATCTCACCTCAGATGCCATGACCCACAGTCAAGAGGGATCTTATAATATGAAGCTTAGCCTTGAGGAGCAAGGGGTTTTGACACCCCATTCCTTGGGAACTGCAATGGAAAGATGAGCCCCTAAAGTGTTTGGCCTTGAAAACCAATGGGACTTCCTTCTAGGAGAACTACAGGGATATACGGAATATAAAATCTACTCTTAAGGGCTCATTCACAGACCAGTAGCCTAGGGATGCAACAGTTTGAAAGGCACCTACACCATAAGTGAAGGAAACCCATTTGTTAATATTAAAGTGTCTACCAGAAAGGCAGGAAGCTGTTTGAATTCTCTCTGAGGCAAAGGCACTAATGGGCACCACTTTTGCATTCTGCTTCTGTCTCACTGGTGTTGGTCCTATGCAGGGATATTTTCATATCACTTCCTAGCCTGCTAGCTCTGGTGGGAGTAATCACCCCCAAGAGCTGAGGCCATGCCCTACAGCCAGCTGGGCTGGCTGACCACCTGGCCCCAAATACCACAGTCAAGCTCTCAGGCACCATGGTGGGGCTGGCTGAGTGCTCTCTCCCAATGTCTTCAAGCTTCACTCCACCCCACCATATCTGGTCGGAACATGCAACCCACACAGGGGATACTCCTTGAGCACCTGGCTCTAGTGGCTAAGGGGAGTGTATTTCTGGTTCCCACAGGCCTGAAACAATTGAAGAGATAGTCTTTGACAGGCTACCACCCTCAGGGCACTACACAAACACCAGACTACAATACGCCTGCAGTCTTCATGTAAAAACAGTCCTATTTTCTTGTCCTGGAGCTTCAGACCTGAGGGGAAGATTTTAGATTTTTCTGTACATCATAGGCTAATGGAAGTACCCCCAAAAAACATGGGTGAGAAGAAACAATAATTTCATCCTCCTTTGATCTCACCACAGCTTTCTGATACCTCCCAGAAAGGTGCTTATACACATATCTAAAGCCATATCAGCAACTGTTGCCCAGGGATACCTCCAGACCTCTGGGTCTAGAAGTCAGCAGGGTTTATGATTGCAGACCCACAG
Source organism: Vulpes lagopus (assembly GCF_018345385.1). NCBI lineage: Eukaryota > Metazoa > Chordata > Mammalia > Carnivora > Canidae > Vulpes > Vulpes lagopus. The sequence continues at coordinate 62,063,025 of NC_054829.1, forward strand.
ATTGTAGATATTTAAATACCTTAAAAGATAATTCTTGAAGATCTGGCTTACAATTATCCTAAAACTAGGCACTAGATCCCTCCCTTTGGAACCCTGAGAGGTTTTCGCACACCCTCAATAGCAGGGAACTATCAACAACGAATCTGTCTACTTAGATAATTACAAGAGTCTGAGAAAAAAACAAAAGCTAGAGCAAGGTTGAACAATAAGTTCCATCACCTATACAAGGCCATTCCTTCAAGACTTGGAGATGTAGCTCTTTCATCTAATACATAGAAACAAAAACAGAGAGTTGAGCAAAACAAAGAGACACAGGAATATGTTCCAAGTTAAAGAACAAGACAAAACCTCAGAAAAAGACCTTAATGAAATAAGTAATCTACCCAATAAAGAGTTCAAAGTTAATGGTCATAATGATGTTTAATGAACTTGAGAGAATGAGTGAACACAGTTAGAACTTCAACAGAGATAGAAAACATAAGAGAGTACCAAACAGAACTCACAGAGCTGAATAACACAACAGCTGAATGAAAAAATACACTAGATGAGTTGAACATACTAGAAGAACTAGAAGAGAGGATTAGTGACCTGGAATACAGGGCGCTGGCACTCACCCAAATAGAACAGCAAAAAGAAAAAGAGAATTTTAAAAAGTGAAAAAAGCTTATGAGACCTGTGGGAAAACATCAAAAGGAATAGCATCAGTATTATAGATGGAGAAGAGAGAGAGAGAGAGAGAAAGGGGTAGAAAAGCTATTTGAAGAAATAATGGTTGAAAACTTCCTTAACTTAGAGAAGGAAATAGACATTCAGGTCCAGGAAGCATAGAGAATTCCAAACAAGTTGAACCAAAAAGATTTATACCAAGACAGATTGAAATTAAAATGCCAAAAGTTAAAGAGAGAATACTTAAAAGCAACAGGAGAAAAACAACTTGCTACATACAAGGGAGCCCCCATAAGGCTATCAGCTGATTTTTCAGCCAAAACTTTTCAGGCCAGAAGGGAGTGGCATGATATATTCAAACTGCTAAAAGGAAAAAACTTCAAACCAAGAATATTCTACCTGGCAAGGCAATGATTCAGAATTAAAGGAAAAATAAGGACTTTTTCAGACAAGCAAAACTAAAGTAGTTTATTACTACTAGTTGGCCTTACAAGTAATACTAAAGGAACTTCTTTAAGATGAAAAGGCACTAACTAGTAACAAGAATACATGTGCAAGGAGGATCCCTGGGTGGCTCAGCGGTTTAGCACCTGCCTTTGGCCCAGAGTGTGATCCTGGGGTCCCAGGATCAAGTCCCACATCAGGCTCCCGCATGGGGCCTGCTTCTCCCTCTGCCTGTGTCTCTGCCTCTCTCTCTCTGTGTGTGTCTCTCATGAATAAATAAATAAAATCTTTAAAAAAAAATATGTGCAAGTAAAACTCTCACTGGTAAAAGCACATATATTGTAAAGGTTGTAGATTGCTACTTATAAGGCTATAAGAAGGTTAAAGCACAAATGTAGCAAAATTAACTATAACCATAATAATTACTTAAGGGATACATGACATTAAAAAATGTAAAGTAGGACATCAGAAACAGAACACATTGTGGAGGGGAGTAAAATGGTAGACTTGTCAGAATGTGCTCAAACTTAAGACGCTATCAATTTAAAAAACTGTTGTATACGTAGGGTATTACATGTGAATCTCATGGTAACTACAAAGCCAAAATCTACAATAGATACACAAAAGATAATGAGAAAAGAATCTAAACATAACATTAAAGAAAACCACCAAACTACAACAGTAGAAAGGAACAGAGAGAAACTACAAAATCAAAAAAATTGGCAATACATATATACCTATTGATAATTATTTTTAAAATAAGTGGGTTAAATTTTCCAGTCAAAAGCATAGAGTGGCTAAATGAATAAAAAGAACAAGATCCATCTATATGTTGCCTACAAGTCACTCACTTCAGGTCTAAGCATATACACAGACAGAAACTAAAGGTCTGAAAAAAGATATCCCATGCAAATATAAATTAAAAGAAAGATGGTGCCTCTAAATCTATTCAGAAAAAATAGATAAAGCAAAGATTGTAATAAAAGGCAAAGAAGGCCATTATACAATGACAGAGGGAATCAATCCAACAAGAGGATATAGCATTTGTAAATATTTATGTACCAAACATAGGAGCTCTTAAATATATAAAGCAAATATTAAAAGACCTAAAGAAGGAAACTGACAACAATAAAATAATAATAGGGGACTTTTAATACCCCTTACATCAATGGACAGATCATCCAGACAGAAAATCAATATGGAAATATCAGTCTTAAATGACACATTAGTCCAGATGGACTTAATAGATATACACAGAATTTTCCATCCAAAAGCAGAATACACACTTTTCTTTAGTGTGCAAGGAACATTCTCCAGGACTGATCATATGTTAGGCCACAAAACAAGTCTTAACAAATTTAAGAACTCAAATTTTATCAAGCACATTTTCTGACCACAGTAGTACAGAAAAAGAAGTTAGTTACAGGAAGAAAACTGGAAAAATCACAGATATGTACAGATCAAGCAACATTCTACTGAACAACTAATGGGTCAACAAAAAAATCAAAGAAATAAAAAAGTACCTGGAGACAAATGAAAATGAAAATACAAAATACCCAAATCTTTGGGATGCAGCAAAAGCAGTTCTGAGGGAAGTTTACAGCAATACAGGCCTACCTCAAGAAACAAACAAAAAGAATCTCAAATAAACAATCTAACTCTACATCTAAAAAGAAGGACAAATGCAAATCAAAGTTAATACAAAGAAGGAAATAATAAAGATCAGAGTGGGAATAAATGAAATAGAGACTAAAAAGTCAGTAGAAAAGATCAATGAAACTAAGAGATGGTTCTTGGGAAAGATAAACAAAAATGACAAACTTTTAGCTAGACTCACCAAGAAAAAAGAAAGAGGGCTCAAATAAATAAAACCAGAAATTAAATAGAAAAAGTTACATTTGATATGACAGAAACACAAAGAATTATAAGAGACTACTATGTGCAACTATACCACAACAAATTGGACAACCTAGAAGGGATGGATGAATTCCTAGAAACGTACAATTTTCTAAGACCGAATCACAAAAAAATAGGAAAATCCGGACAGGCCTATTACTAGAAAGGAGATTAACTCGGTAACCAAAATCTCCCAACAAAGAAAAGTCTAGGACCAAAGGGCTTCACTGGTGAATTCTTCCAAATACTCAAAGAAGATTTAATGCCTATTGTTCTTAAACTCTTCCAGAAAAGATGAAAAGGATGGAGAGCTCCCAAAATCATTTTATGAGGTTAGCATTACCCTGATACCAAAGCCACACACACACATACATACACCCCCACACACACAAGGAAAGAGAAAATCATAGGCAAATATCCCTAATGAACATAAATGCAAAAATCCTCTACACATATTAGCGAATTGATTTCAACAATACATCAAAAAGATCATACAACATGATCAAGTGGGATTTATTCCAAGGATGCAAGATAGTTCAACATTCATGAATTAATCAACGTGACATACCACATTAACAAAATGAAGGTTAAAAATCATAAGATTATTATCTCAACAGGTCTCAATAGGAAAAACATTTGACAAATGTAGCATCTATTTATGATTTAAAAAAAAACTCTTGGGGTGCCTGAGTGGTTTAATCAGATAAATGTCTGCTTTCAGCTCAGGTTATTATTCCAGAGTGCTGGGATCAAGCCCTGCACTGGGCTCCCTGCTGAGCCCTCCCTGTCTCCCTCTACCTCCCCAATCCCCACTAGTGCTCTCCCTCTCTCAAAAAACGAATAATAATAATAAAAAAACTCTCAAAGTTGGTATACAGGGAAAACACCTCAATATGATACAGGCCATATATGGATACATGGCAAACCTACAGGTAGCATCATATTCAATGGATAAAAGCTGAAAGATTATCTTCTAAGATCAGGAACACAACAAGCATGCCTAGTCTCCCCACTTTTATTCAACATAGTATTGGAAGTCCAAGACACAGCAAGTAGGCCAAAAAAAAAAAAAAAAAAAAAAAAAGAAAAGGAAAGAAAGAAAGAAAAAAGAAAAAGAAATAAAAAGTATCCAAATTGAAAAGGAAGAAGTAAAACTCACAATTTGCAGATGATATGACACTAGATATTTAAAAAAAAAAAAAAAAAAAACCTAGAGACTTTACCAAAAAAAAACCCTTTTAGGACTAATAAATTAACTTAGTAAAGGTGCAGGATACAAATTCAATATACAAAACCATGTTGTTTCAACATACTAATAATGAACTATAAGAAAGAGAAATTAAGAAAAAAATCTCAGTTACAATTATATAAAAAAGGATAAAATATCTAAGAATAAATTTAACCAAAGAAGTGAAAGACCTGTCCAGTGAAAAAAGAAACTGAAGAAGATACAAATAAATGGAAGAAGATACAAATAAATGGAAACGTATTCTGTGCCCAGGGACTGAAAGAATTCACGTTGTTAAACTGTCCATACTACCAAAGCAATCTATAGATGCACTGAAATTCCTATCAAAATTTCAATGGCATTTTTCACAGAAGTAGAATAAATAATTCTGAAATTAGTATGGAACCACAAAAGATCCTGAATAGCCAAATTAATCTTCAGAGAGAAGAACAAAGCTGGAGATATCAACACTCTCTGATTTCAAACTATGCAATAAAGTTATAGTAATCAAAACTTGGTATAGACACACAGACAGACATATAGATCAATGGAATAGAATAGAGATCCCAGAAATGAATCCATACATTTATGATCAATTAATTATTGACAGAGGAGGCAAGAATATACAATGCGGAAAAGACAGTATCTTTAATAAACAGTATTGGGAAAACTGTACAGCCACATGCAAAAGAATGAAAGTAGACCACTATTTTGTATAATTCACAACAGTTAACTCAAATGAATTAAACATGTGAATGTACGACCCCAAATCATAAAACTCTCAGAGGAAAATGTAGCTGGTGAGGTCCTTGACATTGGTCTTAGCAATGGGGGACCTTTTTTTGTTTTTGCTTTTGGTTTTTGGATATGACTCCAAAGGCAAGGAAAATAAAAGCAAAACTAAACAAATGGGACCACATCAAAATAGAGAGATCCTATATATGGTAGCAAAGAAAACCATCAAATGAAAATGAAAAGGCAACCTACTGAAGGGGAGAAGTTATTTTCAAATCATACATCCAATAAAGGATTTATATCCAAAATATATAAAGAACTCATACAGCTCAACAACAGCAACAAACAAACAAAAACAATTTAAAAATGGTCAGATAATCTGAACAGACATTTTCCCAAAGAGGACATACAGACAGCCAATAGGCGGGTGATGTTCAACATCACTGATTATTAAGGAAATGCAAATTAAAACCACAAAGAGACATCATCTTACACTCGTTAGGATGGACAACACAAGAAATAACAAATATTGGAGAGGATGTGGAGAAAAGGGAACCCTCATACACTTGGTGAGAACTTAAATTGGTGTAGCCATTATGGAAAACAGTATGCAGATTTCTCAAAAAATTAATAATAAAACTATCATATGATCCAGCAATTCTGCTTCTGGGCATTTATCCATAGAATACAAAAACACTAATTTGAAAAGATACATCCATACCTGTGTTCACAGTAGCATTATTTACAACAGCCAAGATATAGAAACAACCTAAGTGCTCATCAAAGGATGAATGGATAAAGATGACATGGAATATATATAAACAAGGGACTACTACTCAGCCATAAAAAATAATGAAATCTTGCCTCTTGAGACAATATGGATGGGCTTTGAAGCTATTATGAAAGGGACATAAGTCAGACAGAAGACAAATATCTTATGATTTCACTTACATGTGGAATCTAAAGAGCAAATGAACAAAACAAAACAAAAGCAAACCCATAGATACAGAGAAGAGGCTGGTGGTTATCAGAGTAGAAGGGGGCAGTGGGATGGGTGCAAGGGACAAAAGGCCACAACTGTATGGTGATGGATGGTAAGTAGACTTATGGTGGTGATCATGTAGTGTATACAAACATAGCATGATTTTGTATACCTGAAATCTACCTAATGTTACATACCAATTTTACCTCAATAAAAAAAGGTGCATTTCCCTTGCATAGAAATGAACTCTCTAAAGCTATCTATGATTAGCTACATTCTGGCTAAACACAAATAACATTTGGCATTACAATGGATGAGAATCTCGTGTTGTTTTTCAGTCCTGTGTGTATGACCAAGTGGAGTAGCAAAGCTTCCTTCTCCTACAGAGTTGGCGCAGAGAATCGGAGGACTAAGGAGCAATGCACTTTTTTATAGTAAAATTGATTAAGGGCCCTCATTTATTCGTCTGACAAATATATCGTGACAGGGTTATGTTAAGATATTGTACAAGTTACCAATCTGGGTCAGACACAGTGCCTGACTTCAGGGAACCTATAACAAAGAATTACAGAAAAATTATACTTAAATAATAGGAGCTAAAATCTTCACCTAAGGATAAAACTATTATTACACTTCAAAAATGTTGACAAACAGTAAGTTTGTTAGAATGTTCTTTTTATCGATGGATAAGAGAGTTATAAAAAATATTTAAAAATATTAACATTTTCCCATTGTTAATAAAAATAATAAAAATTAAATATATAGCAAATATTTAATAAGTGTCTCCAAGCTAGTTGAATATTATACTCAAAAAGACTACTGTATATACTAATCATTGTATATTAGGATATAAAACTCCTATAATCATATTGGCAGCTCCAGAAAACCTAGCCTGAGGTTCTCAAGGTTTATTTGTATTTATATTCATGGATACATGGACAATCAAATCAGACAACTGCAAAAGATAACCGATCTAAGTGAAAAATAATATACTTATATCTTTAAAAGGTCATCTTTATTTCTATTGACTTGATGCTGTTTGCAAGTCATTAAAAACATTCATGATAATGTTAAGGAAATTCCATTTCAAAGCCATATCCTTAATAACATTTGTTAAACAGTAAGCATTTAAACAAAGTGGAAAAATTAACATGAATGCTAATTTCAGTATTTATTCTGCATTTATTTGGATGTAAAGAAAAATGTCTTCTTCCTCCACTTTAATGAAAGGGGAGATGCTTATTAAAAACACCACCACCACCACCTGCACCTAACAAACACAAAGAACAAATATATCACACAACTGCATTTGTGGAGAGCCTCATCCACCACCATCCTCCTCTTTATAATGCAAGTAGTTAAAATCATTAAAAATTCAGCATTTTATGTCATGAGCTACGGTGGGAAGGGAGTGTGATTACACAGTGTGGACTGGAGGGGATGATTAGAATTTCGATGTCTCTCCATTACTGTTTCCTTAGCAAATCTCTGCACAATGACACAGGCATCAAGTCTGTGTTTATATTCTACGGCTGCACCCTTGTTCCCATCTTCCAAATTCCACTACAGCAAATCCTTATTTACTTTCTGGCAGAAACTAAAAATTAAAGATGTATAATGTGAAGATACAATCTTAGCTTCTCTTGCCCTGCAGGACTGGCAGTTCCTTCCCAAGTACAATTATGCTGGCAAATGCTGCTATTAACTCTGTGGCTACAACGCAAGCTCTAGTTCCTTTGAAATTCTATAAAATAGTTGTCCTTAGATGGTGATAGAAAGGAAGGAATGAAGCAGGAACAACAAGCATTACTTTACATACTAATAATAACAATTTAGTTATCAAAACAGAGCTGAACAAGTGTGTCTTTATACTGTTCTTTTAAAAATTTAGCCTCCTAGGGTTCTAATAATCAGGGCCTATGGTTCAGGAATGCACGGTAGCACTCAGCTCAGTGCCTATATCCTCATTTCAAAGAGAATCATTCAAACCGACATCCACCCTGTCAAGAATCTCGACTTTGAGCTGCTAATGTAGAATAAAAATCAATATAAATTTTGATCATTTGATGAATATTTACTTCTTTCTTTAGTGTTTGGGGATTTAGAATTGAAAAGTGCTGAATCAAGTCATTTTATTTTTTTGTGTTTGTGCCAACACCAATTTACTACCCTCCAGAAAGTTCCTGAACAAGATGTCTCAGGTGGCATGCATGTTGGTTTTTCCTGTCAATCATAACTGTATGTCAGTAGGGAACCATAATCATTTCCCTTTCATACTCTTAGTGTTCCAAAAAGGAATATTTTCATTACTTTCCTGGAAAAGGTAAACTTTCTCATTTAGACACACTATTGTAAGCCTGGGTGTCTGTTGTTTTTGGCATTCAGCTGAGCCTAAATTGATACAATCTATTAAAAGTTAAACACTTTATCTTAGGCTCCAAGGGTCGTGCACAATAAGTAGAGTTTACAAATGGATTCCTCTATAAGCAACATTCAGTATCACCCCCAAGACAAAGAGCTTTTATAGAAGCTTCCATCTTCTTCCATATGTTTTCTGAAAAATAACAAGAAAATACCGACTGACTGCTCTAATCAGCAGAATGACTTCACAGTAAAGACTTTACACTTTTCTTTATAAATAAGACAAAAAATGCACTACAGACAAATGACTCTTAAAGAATGTGGCAATTAAAATGTGATTCCAATGTATGTCTAGTTACATGAATAGAGCAGCATGCCACCATTTTTATTATGATACTTTGATATATATATAACAAAAGCTTACTATTCTTGCAGAATGTTTCCATAGTGATTTTTAAAAGAATGGTCTTTCCCAACTTGAAAAAGACTAATTGCAAGCACCAAAAAGGTAAGCTATTCTCATTTAAAACAAACAAAACAAAAACCTCACATATGACATAACGGCAGACTATTCAATATTAAGGAAACATTTTTGATGGTTCCTCATAAATTAAATAAAAATGGCAGCAGCGGCCTCTCCCAAGGATGATATAGCCCTGGACAATCACTAGATATTATGTAGACAGATGTTTTAAATAAAATAAGTATTTAGATTGCTAGATACCTTGCTATATATGAAGACAATTATAGGATGTCTTTGTTAAATTACATTTTTCATTTTTGTGAGGGGAAAAAAGAATTGTCCTGGAAACAGTACCGACAGGAAATGATCCTATATCTAAAACAGCTGGAGACTGTAACTAATATAAATTTACTTGAAAATAAAAATGCTGTGTGTCTCTGGAGACATGCAGTAACATGCCATAAAAACAGATGAGAATATAAAAGTATTTAAAAGGAGGGAAAATACATTGTATCTAGATATTATATTGAGATGTGATTCACTGATAAATGAAAAATATTTAAAGATGAAGAAAAGAAAGAGAACCAAAAGATTTATTTTAAAATTTATAATAAATATTATATTTAAAAACAGATTTGTAGGGAATATCAAAATATTTCTCTAGGAAAGACCCTGTGCTTTTCAATATATTGGTTATTAATCAATTTACTAAAGTTATGATAAAAATGTAAAGGTAGATAATTGTGTTTAGTTGGGAAATTCTAATTGAAGCCAAGATGCTTACTATGAGTAAGACAGGGAACCAAATATTGGATAAGATTACGCCATTATATTTCAAAGCTTTAATAACAGCTACCATGCAGAAGCTCCCATTATCTGGGAGCCTGGGTGGCTCAGTTGGTGAAGTATCTGACTCTTAGTTTCAGCTCAGATTATGATATTTTCAGTTTTGGGATTAAGCCCCACCTTGGCTCATGGGCAGTCTGTCTGAAGATTCTCTTCCTCTGCTCCTCCCCCCGTCCATGCACATATACCCTCTCTCTCTCTCTAACATAAACTTTTTAAAAAAAAAAAATAAGAGCTCCCAATATCTTTGCCCGTTCCTCACCTCCTTTTGTTAACTATTGAATTAAAAAGAAATCAATATATTAATCCATAGTAAATATTCACAGACATTAATATCTTAACATGATAATTATCTCCAAGCTTATAAATTTCAATATTATTTTGTTTTAATTTCATATTCTTGATTGAAAGATTGAAATTCATAAATCTACAAGATAACTTTAGGAAAGACTATGGATGAACATCTATTTTCACAGTACTGGTGAGGAGAGCCTGAAAAAGACTCCCAAGTCTTTGAGTGTCTACTTCCCTCATTTATGCCTAAGACTTATCCTGGTCCTATTCCTAGAGATCTGGGTATCAGGCAGGAAGAGATCATGTGAAGCCGGAATTTCCTATGGAGCCCCAATTTGCACAGTCAGGGAAGATCACAGAGCCTCAGAAGTTAGCTTAGGCATATCAACCAAAGGGAGACCCAATAGGAAGAAAGTGGAATGAGCAGAATAAAGACAAAGAAGAGTGAGAATAAAAAGCAAGCATGTATATGAGTGTGAAGAATGGTTATCACAATAGTGCCCACAGATGTTGAAATGAAATATTCTTAAATAATACCTTGACTAAAATAAAATTCTTTTGTAGGCTGAAGTTGTAATATCCTCAAAAATGAAACTCTAGAATTCAAACTAAAATCAAAACATATTTACTATAGACTGAATGTTGTGTCCTCCTCCTAAATTCAGATGTTGAAACCTGATCCCCAATGTGATGGTATTAGGAGGTGGGGTCTTAGGCAGGTGATTAGGTCATGAATGGGACTAGTGCCCTTATAAAGAGATTCTGCAGAACTCCCTCTCCCTCTGACCATGTAAGGTCGCAATAAACCAGGAAGTGGACTCTCAGCAGAGACTGAATCCACCAGCATTCTTGATCTTGGAACGTCCAGCCTCTAGCACTGAGAGAAATAAGTATCTGTTGTTTATGTTCTATAACCTAATCTATGGTATTGTGTTATAGAAACTCAAACCAACTAAGACAATATCCAATAATTCCTCCCTCCTTTCTACAAGTTCTTCAAATATTAGGGAGCTACTGGGGCTATTTTCTGGTAGATCTCTTTCTCTCTCTCTGTCTCTGTCTCTCTCTCGCTCTCTCTCACTCTCTCTCTCTCTCTCTCTCTCTCACACACACACACACACACACACACTTGCACAAAACTCTGTAACAGTGATTTCCATACATTCATATCATCTTTATGACTACATAGATTGGTCATCTTTACTGCTGCTTGGAGCTCATAAAGATTGGCTTGTTGTTTCTTGTTGCTTAGTTGTTCCGGAAAGTGCTCACTAGTTCACTGCTATTATATCTGGAAGAGACTGAAAACAAAAATACAAATACATATTTTTTTTTTCCTCTCCGATGGCTTGATTCCTACACATCAGGTATAGTGCTATTCTAAGTTAGGGAAATGTAAAACAAAATTATACCCTCCTGCTTTCTCCTCACTTTTGCTTACCTCAATTATATCTTTTTCTGTTCTTTGTTTTAGGATCAGAGTGAAAAAAAATGAACTATTGTTATTTCCTAAGCCAAAGACTAGTTATAGAAGGATTCCTAAACAGTGCTCTCTCCACAGAAAATTTCAACAAATTGCTCCATTATTATTTTATATTTCCATTATTCTGTATTTCTCCCTTACATTGACAACATAATGGTAGGCATTAGATACTATGCTCAAAATCTACTTAAAGGAAGGTTCTGACCTCAGCCTCATCTGGTGTATTGCAGACATATCTCCCCTTGAATACCAGAGTCTTCAGGGGCCCACCTTATCTAGTCTTCACTGTCCATCACTCCTCCTGAGCTGTTCTCTTCCTTGCCCACTTATTCTAGTTATGTTAGGCTTCTTTCAATTCCTTAGATGAGCCTACCATCTTCCCACAATGAACACACTGTTCCCTCTGCCTAGAACATTCCTTCTTTCTTTTTCACGTGGCTGTCACCCTCATATCTCCTTTAGGTTTAATGTTTAAATGTTACTTCCTTCCCTGATCATCTCATCTAAGACAGGTGCCTCTTACTATTCTCTGATTCATAGTCCACTGAAATGTAAATTCCATAAGGGTAAGGACCTCATCATTTTCATTCATAACTGTATACCCCATGCCCAGGAAACTGTATACTGAATGAATGAGTGAATGAATGGGTTGTTGGGTGTAGGTTCATGGACAATCACAGTAGAGGCCTGAAAAAGAGGTGACGTCCTAGTAGAAAGCAGAGATCCTTGGCAAGTGCTGTCAAATACCTCAAGTTGCCAATCTGAGAGGTAAGATATGAATGGTGGCATTCAAAAGACTTACTGAACTGTGGCAGGATAAATATCCTGAAAAGGGATGCTTTGACTAAAGTCTCCTGAGATTCCTTCAGCTTAAGACATAGATTGGGATTTTCTATGAATTGTGTAAACAGAAAAATTCCTGGTGGCTATTAAGCCTCCATGCTACACATTTTATTTTTTTATTATTTTTTTAAGGTTTTATTTATTTATTCATGAGAGACACAGAGAAGAGAGAGAGAGGCAGAGACACAGGCAGAGGGAGAAGCAGGTTCCATGCAGAGAGCCCGATGCGGGACTCCATCCTGGGACTCCAGGGTCACGCCCTGGGCCAAAGGCAGGCGCCAAACCACTGAGCCACCCAAGGGTCCCCATGTTACACTTTTTAATTTAAAGTGATGATGTTTAATTTTAGCAGGTCTCTATGACACTTTAACCCTGGAGATAAAAGACCAGTTGAGCTCAGACATGGGGAAAATAAATCACATTCCAGGCCATAGTAAGAAGCAGAATTCTTAAAGTCATAGTAGGGAAGAATGAACAACACATAACAGGATAGGAAAGTTCAAATCACACGGAATCAACAGAAAATGAAAATGCTTAATAAAGGGTCAAACTTGCTAAGACGAGTTTACAGATCCAAAACCCATCTAATTAGGCTGTCAATTATCAAAAGGGAGAGGGATGGGACAATTTACCTTTTGATGTACCAAGGTATTTTTATTTCATTTCTTCCATTAAGAATAGAAGTCTGAAATATTTCATATCCTTAACAGAATCTATTCTGTGGATGACTGTGAAGATATAAATGCCAATGGTAATGCAATTGTACTTGCAGGTAGTATTGGAACTGCTCTTTATCACATAGAATAGCTTTAGGCCCCATGATCTTGGAGTTCTAGTTTCTCATTTAACAATATATGCCCTCTACTATGTACAGGCTAGAAGAATTACTCCTTGCAAATCTTGATGTGACAGCCTCTAGAAGCTTAGCTTTTCTTTCACATGCTACGTTAAACTGAGTGGGGAAACTACATAACCAAAAACAAGAGTTAAGTAAGTAACCTCAAAGTCAGAGCATAAGAAGTATCATTTCAGTAGGAGTTTCTAGGCTTTCAATTTTCAGCAGCATTTTGGTCGTTGAGGTGTTTTGCTCAGGTGCTACAGCTTATACAATGAAAGTTGACCATGTAAGTTAATATCTGGAGGTATAACTATCAAGATTTTGAGAAAGAAGCAAGAGGAAGGAGTTCTATGCTTAGGAGAAAAACATCTGAGCTGCCTGAGATTTTTCATAGTGACAGGCAATTGAACCATAATAAGTTATGAAGTAACAATAAAACATTTTTGGTGATCTACTGTTGCATGTGAGACATACCATAGGAGTAGCTAGTGCCTTCTATTTGAGTCATTATACTACTTACCAGCCAGCTTGTTCAACATCCAACTGGCCAACAGTATGACTGCATTTCCCCTATAATGACCCACATGAAAAAAAGGCCTCTCTGTGAAGCTTCCTGTGGTACATCTGTAATATTGCTGTCCTGGTTTAAAAATCAAATAACACCAAAGAACAAAAAGCCTTTTCGTGGTTGCCATTTTCTTTAGAACAGAATTCAAATGTCTTAGAACAGTACTTAAACACTGTTTGTAAGTGGATGCCAGTCTACCTTCCCCCATACCCACCTTGACTTCCTTTTCTTTTCTTTTTCTTTTTAAAGATTTTATTTATTTATTCATGAGAGACAAAGAGAGGAGAGAGAGAGAGGCAGAGACACAGGCAGAGGGAGAAGCAGGCTCCATGCAGGGAGCCTGATGTGGGACTCGATCCCGGGTCTCCAGGATTACACTCTGGGCCAAAGGCGGCACTAAACTTCTGAGCCGCCGGGGTTGCCCATTGACTTCCTTTTCTGACAAATAGCAAACCCCACTTATACTCATGTTAGACTAAACCATGTCTTCTAGGTACAAAGCCTTTCCACCTCTGCTTCCCAAGCTTTACTCCATCTCTGCAACTCCACATCCCATACATTCCAAATGTCCCTATAAGTTTCCCCTCATTTGAATTTCCTCAACATAAGATATGCCCCTCTATTATAAAACACGTATCTCTTCCCACCTTTAGATATTCATGATTCCTCCATCCTATTAGATTTTAAGCTCCCCAAGAATAGGATGTGAGCCAGATTTATTTTGATATTGCACGTTCCTGACACATGGCAGATACTTAGTAAGTACTTGCTAAATGAATGAATGAGGCAAAGAGACAGTCTGGTACAGCTTGTTTCTTTATAAAAATAGCTGAACATATCACTTTAAAAATCCCTTTACAAATTTGGAGTAGGAAAAGAATAAAGTGAGCCTGGGACATCTTGTACCAGAAAGCAAAGAAGCATTCGTTGACTAATGGGATCTGTCAAAAGGACACAGGAGCTATCAAGAGGAGACTCCTTTTTGGAAAATTTGGGACAACCTAAGCATCCTAAGAAGAATTATTCTAATCGATAGCAGCGTATTGAATAAATAAAACCAATCAATCTGTAATTACACTCAAAAGGGAGACTAAAAAAAAGTCTCACTACTGAAAGTGACTATTACAGTAGCTTCTTACCTCAAAACTTGGTAAATAGGGAGAAAAAACTAGGCATTTCACTTTTTTTAAAAAAGGAACTGTAGGGGCACCTGAGTGGCTCAGATGGCCAAGCATCTACCTTGGGCCCAGGTCATGATCCCACCCTCCTGGAATTGGGCCTTGCATCAGGTTCCCTGCTTAGCAGGGAGTCTGCTTCTCCCTCTCCATCTCCCCCTACCCACACCCATTCATGCTCTCTCTCAAATAAATAAATAAAACCTTTTAAAATATACACATACAAACATATATGCATAAATATGTACACACATACATAAAAAAGGAACTATAATTCATTTGAAGTTGAAGAAGAAGCTTTATAGAAAAATAATGCCAGGTAAAAATGTGAAAGAAATAATAAAATTAGAAAAATACCATCTTACAAGCCCCAAAGAAATAATTGATTCCAGAAAGAAACGTCAAAGGATTCTAAAACCATTGAGCAAACTTTTAATGGTGAACTGAATATTCACATAATGTCAAAGCATTGCCCTACAGATTGTCTGCTAATTACAAGGGAACTCTCCTCTTAAAGGTACGTAGGCTGTCACAACTTTAGCATCACGAATAATGGACAACCTGACGTGATAAGAGGCTACAGGAAGTACAGTTGTCAAAAATGTTCAACCTTATTCTGAGCAAGCTTCTGGACAAAATTTATAGTTTACAGGAAATAGGGAGTAGAGGAGAAAGTCACAAGATACCACGAAAAAATAATCAGATGAATCTAGAACTTAAAACATTTCACATGATGATTCACCTATGTCTCCACAGTGATACTTAAAGACTGCTGGGACTTCAGTTTGAGTAGAGTTCTGAGACAGAAACATGTGGGAATAAAAGATGACAGTGAGAACAAACTCATTTTATATTGGCATTAAATGCACTGCTGTCTTCAATATCTTACTTTGGGGATCCCTGGGTGGCGCAGCGGTTTGGCGCCTGCCTTTGGCCCAGGGCGCAATCCTGGAGACCCAGGATCGAATCCCACGTCGGGCTCCCGGTGCATGGAGCCTGCTTCTCCCTCTGCCTCTCTCTCTCTCTCTCTCTCTCTCTCTCTCTGTGTGTGTGTGACTATCATAAATAAATAAAAATTTATAAAAAAAAATAAAATAAAACAATATCTTACTTTGCAGCTTGAGGACTGTCCTTAAGAGACAATCGTATTTTTTAAATGATAAATATCTTGCTTTTAGTCAGAATTCCATACTAAAAAATAAACCCTCCATCATTTTATTGGACATGTAAAAAGAACTATAAGATTTTATATTTACATAATTAGATATTTATATTTTATAGTGCCATCCCAAATAATCTATTTTCCTTGAAACGAGTATTGATTTTGTTCTGTTATTTGACTCAATATGCATATTAACAGGTTAATTGGATGTGGTGATCCTGAATTCACTTTCACCTAGCTCACAATTCACCAGCTACCTGAGTAAATGCTTCAATCATCATGGAGAATGAGATATTGATACTTTTTCATAATAAATTACATTTATACCTTTATGGCCTATGTGATTTCACATACATTTTCTCATTTGATAATTATAATAATTTTATGCTGTGCCTGGGTAGATCTGGCATCATTATCCCCACTGAACAGATACAGAGCCAGAGATCAAATAAATTAGGTTGTCCAAAGTCACATAGGCAATGAGAGGAAGAGCCAGACAGATGCTGGCTCCAAGTCTAGTGCTTCTTCTATTACCCATCTCAACTATCCTCTCTAGCCACACTCCTGCAACCATGATTTCCAATCCCCAACCAGTCCCTGACTATGGCAGCTAACATAGCTGGGGTGTGGCTCGAAGTCCCCAGGTAAAATATATACTCATCAGTCACTTTCTTGCCAGACTCAATATACCTTGTCCTGTGATCCTTGGACCCAATCAAAAAAACAAAAACAAAAACAAAAAACCCAAAACCCAATCCTCTCTGCTCCTTTACTTCTAGAAATGATACTGATTGTGAAACTTGAGTGGCTGTGTACCACCACCAAGTGCTTCTTCTCCACATACTCTATTACCGTGCCCTGGCCAGCTGAGCATTCAACCATCTTGTCACTCCTTCCCATCACATGTCCAAGGTGTAATGAGCAATGTAGCCTCACTGTAGGATCTTTTTCTTGGCGATTCTGACTGCTGGTTCCCAATCAGTAATAATTTGTTACCATTATCATGATGTATTAATATGCAGGGTTCATAGGGGTCCTGTGGTAACAGAAATTAAGTCTGGGGTTGCAGTACATGTTGAGCCCTTGACTCCTCTGCATTCAGTTTGTCTCCCTGCTACTCCTTTCCAGAGACACTCTATATCTGTTCCCTTCTGACCCCGTTCCCTTTTTGCCACCGTTTTCTCTGAGCTGCCTCTCTAAGGCTTGTGTTTACGTCCCATCCCAACTCAACTATACTTGCTCAACTCTCTCCACTTCCATCTCTGACTTCTCACTTCCTCACCACCTCCTCACCTCCCACCCCTCCCTCTGTAGTTGGATCCCACCTGGCCCTCTGCTCACAGCAACCTACCTTTTCTAAAGAGGACATGTGCACCCTAGATATTTGGAGACTAGGGTGCTCAGACCCTGCTCATAGTAAACTGTTCCATTCCTTGTTTTCATTTATTTATTTATTTGTTTGAGCCTGGGTCCCCAGGGCAGGACAAACATACAGTGGATAAGGGGGAAGTTGTAGAAGGGAAGATGGACTCAATATTTATTGAAAGGCTGTACTTTGAACAGTCTAGTTTAATCCTGTAAGTGATCCAGACAGCAACTGGGATATCCATGGATTCCCTGGCACCTACTCAGATTTCTCTTTCCTTTCCAACATGTGTAGGCTTGCATATTCCAACACAGGCTTCATGGAGCAACTAAGGGCTTGTCTCATCACCTGTGAGATAATCTGCCCTGATCATGTAGCAGGCACCAGTGGCCTTTGTCTCCCTAAATTCTACCTATCAGCCCCCTAGGGAATGTTGTCCTCACTGTTCCTGTTCTATAGGAAATAATAAGTTCCCGAAATGAAATGTCACTCTATATGGTGAGTCCTGACAGAGAGGTTATGAAAAGTTCGGCAATCCTTGTCAGAAAGTGGGAGAGCAAGCAGTGAGACATAGACAATCAAGGACAAATGGCTGGATGGAAAAAAAAAAAAGAAGAAATATAGAGACAGAAATAGCCAAAAAGCCTTTTATATTTCTTCTAGGTTCCAGAAAAGTCATGAGATAGTAAATCAAGAAAGAAGAATGGTGAATAGAGTCATTAAGTAGTCCACCTTCCTTACTCCACTTTAATTAGTGTTTCCATATTCTCTATGAACACCTAACCTTTCCATAGACCCTCAAAATCCTACATTTTAAATATTATTCATAATTTGGTGATGAATCAAATTTCTTCCTAAAGTGGATTGCAAGTTCATTGCGAGCCTCAGAGACACCTTTAAAAAGTGTGTTCTTATTTGACACTTGGGGAAACGCAAATCAATTTTCTATATTTTTTTTCCTGGAATCTTTTCAACAGGCTCTACAGTCACTTATTTTCAGAATTCCCTCAAATCCCTGAACTAGAATGTCATTCGTGCTCCAGCCAACTCCTTTCTCTCACCACCAAAACACTGAAGTTTCTTTCCAGGCTTTTTGAGTGATTACCTCACAATTAGGAAAAGCCCAGCACACCCATTAGGTTGTCACTTCCTACCGGATGTTTTCCAGCTGTTCCCAGTGTCTTTCTGCTAATGCTCTGCCATCTGCCACCTTAATGGTACCACAACAGGGAATGGATGCTTTGGTGACTTTGTTCTCTGAGTTGTAAAGGCCTGGACCATCGCCTCATCCTGGGAAAATCTGATTGGCATATTTGTCATATCTCTCCAGCTAGTTGTTGCATTTATTCTATCTACTAACTAACCAACATTGAGCCAGTGTGACATGAAGTATGTGAGCTCTCACTATCACATCTAAGCTTGCATTGTTTTTCATTAAGGGACACAATCACATCTTATTTTTAGGAATCATATGTCCTGCCATTAGGATGACAGCTGACATATTCTTGCTCAATCAATACTACTCCATTTTACCTTAAAAAAAATTTTTTTTAATCAGCATGCCAATAGCACATCAGGATAGTAAACAGTGCCTTTTATGTCACCTTGTCGGTTACACCTTACACATGAAAATCGTATGCTCATTTGATATTCGCCACAGTTGAATGAAGACAAATCTAGGCCCGCTGAGATGGACAGTCAGAGTCAAAGTTTGCCAAGGAACACCAGTAACTGGTACTTATTCCAGGAGCTGCAAATCAGTGTGTGATCTATTTGTGTATACTTATTGAGGAGATTATTGCTTCCCCTATTATGTAGAGTAATGGAAACTATTTTTCTGAAATGGTGATTATACTAGATGTCAAAAAGGTTAGCACTATTAGCTCATAATCCTTTCCAAAGACCCAATAGAAATAATTGTTACTGGGTCTTCAGCAAACATAATAAGTAAGTTCAGGAGAACTGATCAGTATACTAATTACAATGTATCTGTCTCCAGCCATCTATTTATATTTTTAATTCTTTTTTTTTAAGATTTGGGTCCATCACATGACAACCCCGTGTGTTATCCTCCAAGATAAAAACATACTGGCTTCCTTAAATGAATAGCTTACTCAAAGTATTTGTGCTTATGATCACAAGCTAACATTGCATGCAAAATGGTCAGTCAGAGTCTAACATCACCCCTGCCAGCATTAACACATGTCTTCTGGTCTCATAACACTGACCATTTTTTTTTTTTACACTGACCATTTTATCTTGAACAAGTAGCCTTTTCCCCATTCCAGCTCATGGTTAACTGAAATTAACAAAAACATCAATCTCTTATTTGTTAAAGAAAAACAATCCCAAACAGCAAGTTCATGCTTTACTGAAAGCAGTCACAAATGTAGCAGTAGTGCAACTGTCATGTGCTAAAAGTAAAAAGTCCACTCATTTATGCTTTGTCAAAAAATGTACTTAGTATTTTACAAACAAGTAATGAGTGTCTTCAACTTATCAAAACATCCTGGCTTCTTATCAGGGGTAATGGTCCTCATAAGGGAGGAAGACAAGGCCTTTAAAGAGCTACTCATTAGCAAGGGATACAAACTGTAATAAGTAATTACGATACAAGGCAGAATGGCATAAAAGAAGAACAACAAACAGGTGCTGATGATATACTGGGAACTAAAAAATACTTAACAGAAGAGGTGTTCTCTCTGGGTCCTGGTGGATGAACAGAATTTTGACCAGTAGACAAGAAGTAAATATAGTTAGACTGAAAAAAGAGTCTCTCTTTTTTCACCTACTGAGCTCCACCATACTTCATATAATCACTGATGTTTTGCACCCCTAAGAGTGTTATTTAAGTTTTCAATGCAGTTAATTGAAACCCTACTAGATGCAAATCAAAAGTTTCACCCTTAATTGAGATATTTTGAAAATTGAACCCATTGCTTCAGGCAGGTGCTACATGAGATTCCATTAATATAGGTAATTAACATTAGCCTCTGCTTTAATTAACATGCACACTTTAATTAGCAAAGCATTAACCAACATTAAAAAATCTGATCTTCATGCATCACAAAAAACTGCAAAGTTATGACTACTATGTTATTTTTCTTCAAGGTTGTAAATCACAAAACAGAGATCAGTTTTGAAGTACACACCAAATTTAAAATATTAAATACGGAGACATATACAATACAAGTGAAAACTCTGTCAAGATGAAAAAGAATGTTCTTTAGAAAATACAGAGCCAAAAGCCTCCACATTTTAAAAACGAATTACATTATAATCTTTCACTGATCATTTGGAGGATAGACGTTGACTTAAAAAAAAATTTCCATAGATTGTCACCTTTTTTAAAGATTATTTGTTTATTTATTTATTTATTTATTTATTTATTTATTTGAGAGAGAGTGCACGTGCACAAGAGAGAGCACATGCACACACAAGGAGTGGGATGAGCAGAGGGAGAGAATCCCAAGCAGACCCTACACTGAGTGCAGAGCCTGAGGTGGGTCTCTATCTCATGACCCCGAGATCATGACCTGAGCAGAAATCAAGAGTTGGAAGATGCTTAACCGACTGAGCCACCCAGGTGCACCTGTCACCTTTCTTATATGTAATGAATGAATGTCTATAATAGAGTTAACATTATCAATGTGACTACTGCCACCTAATCTCTTCTTATCCTTCCCAGACACCAAGGAAAGCATCAGCTGCAATGCCATTTAATACTTGAGGTCTCGGGCAGCCCGGGTGGCTCAGTGGTTTAGTGCTGCCATCAGCCCAGGGCATGATCCTGGAGTCCAGGGATCGAGTCCCATGTCGGGCTCCCTGCATGGAGTCTGTTTCTCCCTCTGCCTGTGTCTCTGCCTCTTTCTCTCTCTCTCTCTCATGAATAAATAAATAACATCTTTAAAAAATATACTAGAGGTCTCAAAATAGCAGGAACTTCATTTTTAAAACAATCTATGTTACCTTGCTTTATCTTAAAGATCCAGATGTATTAGAATAGTTTTTTATTGGGATCCCTGGGTGGCACAACGGTTTGGCACCTGCCTTTGGCCCAGGGCGTGATCCTGGAGACCCGGGATCGAATCCCACATCGGGCTCCCGGTGCATGGAGCCTGCTTCTCCCTCTGCCTATGTCTCTGCCTCTCTCTCTCTCTCTGTGACTATCATAAATAAATAAAAATTAAAAAAAAATTTTAAAAAAGAATAGTTTTTTATTGTCATACTACCATGTGCTGGACCACCAACAATTAATCATTAAAAATGCCTTTTTTGTTAAATACAAAACTGACTTTCATGGTCTTTCCTTAGTAGAATCAATACATGAGCCAGTTTTCAAGTACTATTAATACTATGCCCTACCTTTTTAAAAAAAAATCATCTTAATGAAAATAGCTTCATCATTATATGGAATAAATGGTACCTATGTAGCAC
This sequence comes from Vulpes lagopus, assembly GCF_018345385.1. Classification (NCBI taxonomy): domain Eukaryota; kingdom Metazoa; phylum Chordata; class Mammalia; order Carnivora; family Canidae; genus Vulpes; species Vulpes lagopus. The sequence continues at coordinate 62,084,812 of NC_054829.1, forward strand.
ACTGCTATATTCTTTTGTTCCAAGACATGTTAAAATTATAGTAAAAAGCATTGCAAGCCTTTAAAAACACACACTTATAGAAAAAGTGATCACATTCTGATTAAGCATTAAGAAAAACATTCACAATATTGCAGAAAATCAAAACAACTAAGTCCCCACTGGTCCTCTACTGTGTATAAGGTGGTATTTTAGACACAGGGAAACCCATGTGACAATGATATAAAGTGTCTCTCATGATTTTATATTTAAATCTGAAACTGAAAATACCAGAAATCACAGTCATTGTGGTAAATGTTAGTACAATGAGAAAAGAGCTAGCAGATTGCCTTCATAGATTTGTAGGCTCATTTGCTGGGTTAAGCAGTTACTACCATCAAAACTGCTTGTTCCCAGGGATTTCAAAGAGTTGTGCTTTTCTCCTGTTCCCACCATTGATCCCTTCACCATAGCCAACCACAGGATCAGTATGAATCAGTATTTTTACTCTCTGAACTCCTTTTCAGCTGACAAATTAGGAAATGAATATTTCTTGGGTTTGCAAAGCCATTCTGAAAGCTGTTACAGTAAATTCCTTGGCCCTTTCTCCTATGGCAAATCAGGGCCTGGATTCCTGAGAGACCACGTGGGAACATTCTTCCTGAATCATTGCTAAGAGCAGTGCCCTAGAAACTAATGCAAGGGCACTTCTCAATTTTGTTTAAATGCATTTGGCCTTTCCGAAGTTATTCCTCTATTCTGGAAATTATATTACGACAAAATTCCTTATATAGGGTTGCCATATATCAGTATTATCTGCCCATTAAATTCATTTGGATTTTTAGGCAGGGAAGTACAAGGAAGAAAAACAGAACAATCTTCACAAATATCCCTTCTGGTGTTAAGTTCCAAGGATCTTCTTTATTTTATTAAAGATTTTATTTATTCATGAGAGACACAAAGAGAGAGGCAGAGGGAGAAGCAGGCTCCATGCAGGGAGCCTGATATGGGACTCGATCCTGGGACTCCAGGATCACACCACGGGCTGAAGGGGGACACTAAACAGCTGAGCCACCCAGGAATCCCCCAAGGATCTTCTCTAGAGAAGGCCTTCAGAGATGCAAGAAGAGACCTACAGCATCAAGCACTGAGCCATTTGTTTAACTACATATAAATACTTAAGACAGATGAGTTTGCTCTCCACTAAACTGATTTATTCTCCTTTACTCTAGATAATGTTTCTCAGATCACCAGCTTTATAATCAGCCGTGGATTCACTAAAATGAAGATTCTAAGGCCCAATTAAAATCAAATGATTCCAGGTTCTGGGTTTGGATCAGCTTTAACCAACACCCCCAGGTGATGTTTACTCAGAGTAAATCAGAAGAACCTCTAAGAAAAAGTTCTTTTTCTCCTATGTAGCATATTACAGGAAATGGTCATAAAAAATAAGCAAAATAGCCCATGCCTAATCTGATGGCTTCCAAGAGAAAAAAAATGAGAGAAAAAAAAAAGTTTTGAAGAAGAGAAAGATTTATTGAAAAAAGTCTCTTTTGATAATTAGCAAAATTTGATGGGAAGGGAATAAAAGTCACAAAAAATAGAAAGATTTCTGCTCTCCTTGAATGTATTTTTATAGTCATCTCTGTTGTAAATATTGCTTCATAAATGTATTTTAAGTATGCAGTTTTCTTTAAAAAATCAACTTAAGAAACAAACCAAAACCTAAAACAGAAACAAATTCAAAGTTAGCACTGCTGGTAAGTATCCTACTTTTATTACTTTTACTTCACCAGTAGATGGCTAAATCTCTGTGACATTTCAGGTCAACCAACTCTTTATGATTCTTACTGAAATAACTGAAAGAGAGACACTTGAGAGAAACAGATTTATCTTCAAAGAGACAAATTTAACATATATTGACTTTCTTTAGATTTCTGATTGTATTCCCCTTAATATGATCACCATAAATCTGGGAAAATATAGTCCAACGCACCTGCACAAAAAGGTTAGGTTGGCAAAAAAGGTTTTCCTCAGTCTAATTCCTGTCTTCTTTTCCAATCTTACCTCCCATTATATTCTACACAACTTTCTTCCCTAGACCATTGTCTATCTACTCATTACTGGTTCCAAAATAGAAGCTTCTCACCCCTGTGTCTTTGTAAGCAACATGTTTCTGCATAAAACACTTTCTCTAGCCTGCGGTCTGACATAAAACCAAAAAGTCCTCTAAGCCATCACAAACACCAATTCCCTAGTTCCAACGCTTATGCTTCTTTTCTTCCACTATGTGTCATAGACCACCTTGCATTGGTAGTGATCTGTTTAGGTATGTAAGTCTTACCTTCCTAACAAAATCATGATCTCTTTAAAGTCAAGGAACAGGGACAGCCCCGGTGGCGCAGTGGTTTAGCGCTGCCTGCAGTCCAGGGTGTGATCCTGGAGACCTAGGATTGAGTCCCATGTCGGGCTCCCTGCATGGAGCCTGCTTCTCTCTCTACCTTTCTCTCTGTATGTCTCTCATGAATAAATAAATAAAATCTTAAATAAAAATAAAGTCAAGGAACATCCCAAAGCACCTCAAATCCTGTCTCATACATCAGAGTTACTTAAAAACTTGATATCAACATTTTAAAAGATTTATAATGGAGTAGGAGGGTGGTGAGGGAGGGAGAGGGTAAGGTTAGGAATGAATCAGGTGAAGGTGGTCAAAAGGTATAAACTTCCAGTTATAAGATAAATAAGTCCCAGGGATGTAATGTACAACATGACGACTATATTTAACACTGCTGTATTGTATATCTGAAAGTTGATGAAGGATCAGGTCTGGAAAGTTTTCATTACACAGAAAAAAAGTTATAACTATGTGAGATGAAGGATGTTAACTAATCTTACTGTGGTAATCATTTTGCATATATATATATTTATGTTGTACACCTTAAACTTATACAATGTTACATGCCAATTACATCTCAATAAAACTGGGGACAAAGAATAGCTTAAAAATCAAATCAAATCAATCAATCAATAAAAGATTTACTAAAAGATCCAGTGATGCATTGTGCAAATATGCCATATGGCTTTTAAATTATATATTACCTTGTATTCATCCCTCACACATTTCTGAATGATTAAAAACTGTGTTGGGGAACATTTTTTCTGCTTTTCACTTTCCTTTCCTTTCTCTTTCTTCTTCTCTCCTGTATTTTCCCTTCCTCCCCAAAATGAAAAATATTTGAATGAATAGTTACCCATTGAATTGAATGGTATAATCAGGGTAGAAGGTAATTGAGAATGAAGAAAGGGTGATAATCTCTCCCAATTGCAACAAATTCATTCTTTCACTCTGTCTCTCTCTCTCTCCTCAGAGACTGAATTTCACATTGTTCAGATAAAGAGTATGTGATCCTGTAGCAAAACACGGTAGAATCAGTGGGATACTCTGGCCCTTCAAGGAATTTGTAGGAATCTTCTAAAAATCAAGGAGAACCATACATGAATGGTTTACAAAAAGCATGAAATAAATTGAAAATTGAATTCTGTACTTAATTGAACATTAAATAGTAAGTTTTGGGGTGAAACCATAGTGATTTTTATGCTTACCAATTCATAAAATATTTTATTACAAAAGGGTCTTTATATCTTAATTCAAATTAAATTATTCAAATAAAACTCATTTTTTCTGATGAGAGAGTAATCTCTGCCACAGTCAACTATTTCTTAATATGCTGCGTATTCGTGCTTTTCCTGATAGCTATTTCTCTTTCAACAATCAAATTTACTCATTGACACAGCGTTTCAATTGATATTTTTTTCTAGATTCAACTCCTTAGTTTGTATTTCCCTCACCAAAATATTTTACAACCAAAAGTTAAGTATAAACAAGATTGAAATCATAAATCCTACATACATCATTTTGTGAATTTATAGAAGTGCTTAGAATACGATTCTTCTGTATCCTTTAGATATTTTATTTTATTTTATTTATTTATTTTTTAGATATTTTATAAAAATAGCTGTTTAATACTTTTGTGTACAAGGTACCTTCCTAAAAGACTATCAGGGGCAGCCCGGGTGGCTCAGTGGTTTAGTGTCACCTTCAGCCCAGGGCCTGGTCCTGGAGACCCGGGATCGAGTCCTGCATCAGGCTCCCTGCAGGGAGTCTGCTTCTCCCTCTACCTGTGGCTCTGCCTCTCTCTCTCTCTCTCTCTCTCTCTCTCTCTCTCTGTTTCTCATGAATAAATAAATAAAATCTTTATTAAAAAAAGACTATCAGTATAGTATATCTCGTTCTTAACTAATAAGCCCATGGAATTGTGTTTTGTTTTGGTTTAATTGGTTTGTTGCATGTGTGATTGGGTTCCTCTCAGTTCGCTTTCTCATAGAGGAGAAAATTTTCATTTTAGTCAATGCCACTTCATTCCATGACAGAACATCCCCTAGGGGAGCCCTCAGGGTGTGAAAAATATGCTGTGGGACTGTGGCAGGAAAAGAGACCCAGACTATCAGTGGTGCAGGCTTCAGAGCCCAACTCTTATGAAACTAGAGTTTGTAACAGTCTCACAAAGTCCCCTCGCCACTTGCGAATGACATACCAATATTAAATTGAGCATGACATTTTTTGAAAGAGGAAATTACATAGCAGATATATAGCTGCTAAAAATTATGGGCATTTTATAGGGCAGAGTCTGATTTTTAATAATGATCTGAAATAATGACTTTAAGTTTGAGCAATTAGTTAAGAGTTTAAGGTACAATGGTTTCAAATTAGACTACTGCACATGGTAGAAGAACCCAAATAGCCCAAGACAGGGGTCTTCTGATTGCTAGTATGAGTCTGCACAGGTGTTTAGTAGGCAGAAACCTAGAAATTGCCAATCATTCAACTTGCATGCACATGAAATGGGAGAAATCAATTACTATGTTTTTCTGTTGAACATGCTAATTCATGACCATAAACAAAATGAGGCAATTTTCTGTTTGCTCTACTTGTACTAACACAGAGACCACAGAAAACAGATGAACAAATACAAACCTGTTACTTAATAATTTCTTCATGTCCTTTGAGATGAATATTTTTATACCCATTTTATAGATGAGGAAATTGATACACAAATATTATTTATAGGTTAATAAAAGAAGAGGAGCAAAAAAGTGCCAAACAGGATAACTAAACTTTCAATGGTCAAATACCTAAATGGGGGCAAAATATGTACTAATGAATACAGAGACTCTTCTGCACTTTAAATGTTAGGACACACAGAGTTGCATGGGAGTAAATCAGTGAAGGATTTAAAAGTTTGAGAGATGTGCATTCAGAAAAAGGAATGGGGAGAAAATATCAAGTGAGGAGAGAGGTGAACAAATTCAGAGCACAGCAGTTGAGTTTTAGCTTGAATGGAGAGTAGTTTTCCTGACTGGAAATGAAAAATTACTTTGGTGTAATGGCTGGAAGTATCTTTAAAGAAAAGGCAAAATAACTTGGATTTGATGCAACAGGGAATGATTATAATGCATGGAATTTCCTTCCAGGAAAATTTTCTGTGTTTTATAAGGATCAGAAGGCAAAAGAATGCTTAAAAATAATCCAGCTCTATGATATTCTGGATTTCTAAGGGAAGGAAAGACAATCAGGTAAGAGGCTGGTGGAGTCATCTAGACAGAAATAGATTAAGGTCTAGGCTACTGGGACAGCTGGGAAAATAGAAAAGTAAGATTCCAAAAGGCCATGTCAAGGAAGATTCAGTAGAAGTTGGTGGCTGATGGTTCCCATTTGGGAAATATAAGAGAAGAAGAGTGAAAATGTCTTCTGGTACCTATTGCTAAAGGAAGTACTGGCAGGGTACCAGCAGGATAATGACAGAAAAAGTAGGAAAGGATAAAGAGATACATTTAGTTATTATGGAAAGTTTTAGGTGTCAACACCATATAAAACTGGTAATCTTCTACAGGCAATTGAAGATGGAACTGTAGGTTGCAAAGTGGGCAGAGACTGAACTGATGATGTACATCTGAATGTCACTGCCTAAGGTTATGGTTGAAATCATCATAAATGATAAGACTTTTATGAGAATATGTATATAGAAAGATTTAGAATGGGCTTTAAAGACAGAGGTGTGAGGATAAAAGGTAGTCAAAAAACAAGGAATCTAAGATACAAGGGACCAGAAGGAAATTACAACAATTTGTTGTTAACAATCTCTAGGGAGAAGATCTTCACAGCACATGAAGCTACAAATGACCGCACAGAGAATGATTATATTATCTGTAACATTTAGGTAGCACACCACCACCATTCAAACAACTTAGAAAGAGTGATGAATCTGTTAAACCCATGATCCTTGGCTGCCATGGATAGAACAGGCACAGGCACCTTGCATAAGGTAGAGAAAGTGGTTGGAAATGCAGAGCAAGGGACAAGGCAGACGCTGCATAAATGTGGACACTGGGCACCCAAGGTGGGGGCCATTAAAATATGTGAAAGGGCAGAGAGGGGCTACTGGGGCAAATTCCTATGACTGACTGGTCAGTATGAAGAGCATCAAATAACCTATACAAGAGCCAAGCCTTTCTGTGTCATCATAGGGCTATTCCCAGTTGTTACTGTATATTCCAATCAAAGTTAAAATAATTAGGTATCACGGATAATTTTTCTTTATTATGTCTCACTTTATGGCTTAGAACAAGCAAATTTTACAATCCTCTTTGGTAAGTCACAAGGATTACATTTTAAAGAATACAAAATAGAGGAAAGAGAGCTCTTGGAACTACCCAGCCTAAACCAGCCTTCCTAACAGTATTTGTTATTTTCTTAAAGTATTAAAAATCTATGAACAGTCTAGGTGAATGCAAAACAGGCCCAAAAATGCTGCTTTTGCTATTATTGCATCTTCACAGGGAACCTTGGTCCGCTTAAAACATATTTGAGCTGGTAACGGATTTGTTTTTTAGGTGACATAGGTTTTTGTAAATTAATTGTACTTAGCATTTAGAAGTTAGACCAGATCACCAGTATGTCTTTAAAAGGCAAATTGCAGGGGTGGGGTTGGCAGTGGGGTGGGGGGAGGAACCTGATTGATGTAGTTGAGGGAGCATGCAACTCTTGATTTCCCTGTCTAGAGTTTGAGCCTCATGTTAGGTGTAGAGATTACTAAGAAAAACAAATTAACTTAAAAAACAAAAGGCAGGGCACCAGGGTGGCTCAGTTGGTTAAGTGTCTGACTCTTGATTTCAGCTCAGATCATGATCTCAGGGTTGTGAGATCAAGCCCTGCGTGAGGCTCTGCACTCAGTGTGAAGTCTGCCTGAGAGTCTCTCTCTCCCTTTCCCTCTGCCAATCATTTCCCTGCTCATGCTGTCTCTCTCTCCCTGGCTCTCCAGCATTTTTTTTTTAAAAGGCAAACTAGTGTAAGGTATACTGGGCTCCTTGCATGGTACACAGCTAAGGTGTCTCCAGATGAAATACTGCGGAGTAAATTGCATATACTTGTCTGCATTGCACAGGACTAACATTAAGGGAGTTTCATTTTAGAAAAGAAGAATAAGACCCCAATAACAGGCTATCTTTTTAACTCTGACATTTATGCCGATGAGACAAATTCAAATATACAAAATTATAATAAAACCCCAAACCCTAGATAATTAATTCAACATCTGTGTTAAAGAAAGAAAGTACAAGGTTCCATTTTTCTTAGGTTCCATTTTTAAAGGTGATTTATATAAAATGTGAGCCATGTGAGCAGCTTAGAGAAACCCTGTGTCCCCACCAAAGAAAGACAAGGAACTTTTCTCTAACACACTTTCTGCCCTCTCTTCATTTGTTAAACCGACTTCAAATCATTTACCAAATCATTTTGCAAACCCAGCTGAGTGACCAACCAGCTCTTGCTTTTTAATATTATTTTTATGAAATCCAGGTCACTTCAGAAAGGGATTGTATAAAATTAACCATAAATTATTCAAAGTGATTTGTTTACTATTGCATATTTGTTCCATATTTGCATACTAAATTTTCAGACTGCTGAAATTTATAATTAATTCATATTTATTAAAAAAAAAGAAGAAATAATGCCTAAGACTTGCTGTAAAGAAAATCCAAATCTCTCTTTATAAGTGATAAACATAATAAATATACAAATAAAACTACACTGGAATCTATTGTAGCCTTTCAGTTCATGCCTTAGAAATAAAAAGATATTTGCAGAAATTTAATGAAAACTTTGCAGCACAATTAAATGTAAAATAAGTTTTCACATGCATTTCTCCTGCCAATTGGCATACATAATAGAAAAATGGTAGAGAATAGGTTAAACAGTCTAAAAGGATTTTAACCTTAAATTTGACAGAAGTTAAATGGCTGTGACATTGGGTTCTTCTGCTTTATTCCAGCTAGTAATCCACCCTCAAAGTTCCTGTCAGGTAAATGACCTTGTATTTCATTAACTGATAATTAAATGGATTTATTCCACTAACGGTTTTAATTAAAATGCTAGAAATATTGATTACCCCTCTCATCCTTATTCCCCCAGATGAAAAAAAGGTTTTAGGAATGTTTATTTAGAGAAGACAGAGAATTAAATTAGATTGAATCTCTATGAGACCCGAAGACTGGTTCTTTCATTTCTGCTGCTCAAGCAGAAAAAGGTTTCAATTTTTTGATGTTTGATTAATTATTTTGAAATCCATTTATGCTTACCTTGGTGTTTAATTAAAAATGTCATTTTTAGCATAATTAAATTGGCTATCTGTGGAAGACTAACTTCAAACTTATATTTTAAAAATGCAATGCCTTTTTTTTTTTTGGTAAAAGAAACTTTTTAGTTATTTGCTTTTTCGGTAGAGCTACTGCCTCATGAATGAGAAACTAAGGAGAGCTGGAGCTTAATTGGATTTCCTACATTTGAATATTAGGCCACATATGCTTATGACTAGTCTAGGTTTATTTGGCTGTGCTCTTTAATCCATTAGTGATTCATTCATTCTAACAAATACAGAGTATGCTCTTCCAAATGTGTTGGATTTCATAGTGTTTACACTGACAAAATGTACCTCATAAAAGCTGTCTTCAGCATGCCTGGGTGCTTTTCTACAGCACTGATTCAAGTAAGTTAAGATACAGTTTCTACTGTCAGTGCTGTCAAAGCACATACAGGCGATTGGAAAGCGTTCCTGCTAAACATCAGACCTGATAATGACAGAGTGGGAAGTGTAATAAATAGGAAAGGAAGACCTGATCCTTCTTGCTTAAGGCAATTGACCAAAAGGGAAGGCATTCATATGTGTTCCTCCAAAAGGCAATTCTAAAAATGATCACTATTATTATTTATAAAACAGTGCTAAAAAAGCTAATTTCTATATAAGCAAATAGTAATTCATAAAAAAAAAAAAAAAAAAAAAAAAAAAAGGACAACCTGAGTGGTAACTAATGGAAACCAAGTCTGATTCAATAATGAGATATTTTGTTGTAGCTTTTAAACCAAAACCAGCTCAAATCAACACATTTTCTAAAATGTCTGATTTTTGATAAGCTTCTTCTAAATTTCTTCTCTAGCTAAGTTTGTGACTGTTTAGTTCTGGCTTGCTGAAGTCACAGAAATGAGAACACATGCAATTCTCATGCTTATGACAAGGCCTCAAGAAGTGATGGTAACTATTTGCATTACTTTGAATGGAAAGAAAATAAAGGGAGAAATACTGATCCAAAGACTTCAGATAAATTCCTGTTTTGGTGCAATTTCATATATCATGATTTAGGTATCTGTTTTTAACAGCCTAAAGGTATACCTTTTCAGGGTACACTGACACACTTTCTTTTTTGATGAAGAAAGGCAAGTGTAGTCATGCTGATAATATAATTCTTTTAATTCTTCAAGTAATTCCAGGAAGGGTCTTGAATCTGTTTGTGCTCTGCATAAAAAGGCATATTTCATAGAGCTGGGCAAAGTGGATTCATGGTTGCCCAATGCCCCATAGACATCAAGTTCTGAACTTCAGTTACTAAAAAGAGTAGTAACTTTCAGCACTCATATCCCTAAATTACCCTAGTAGTGCCAAAATTTATTGGCTAGATTCAGTAGCATAATTTCAACTGTGTGGATTTTCTCAAAGATTGTTACAAGTCAGTGATACATGTTCCTCCTGTCATTGTCAGGAGAAGATTCTGGCAAAAGCTTTTACCAGACAGCTTCGTTCAAAAAGTGAGGAGGCCACTGAAAGTTGGCTCAGGCTTCCTAAGAAAAGGTTAAAAATAATAATAATAATAAAAATAAAAAATAAAAATAAGGCTGTACATCAGCAAAAAAAAAAAAAAAAAAAAGAGGACTAGAAAAAATGAAAGTGAACAGGATTCCAAAGCTTACATTTCTTACCAGTAAAAGGAAACATACACCTCAGTTTTCTCATCTAGCAAATGGGAATAATGCTGAGGGAGAAGGATGGTTCCTTTCTAAAAGCACTAGCATCTGCTTCACTAGAAGTGAAGACCAATGAACGCCATTCACAAAATGATATTTGCACCGGCAGTTCAAATTTGCATAGAAGAACAAAGACACAGAGATAAAAAAAAAAAAAAAAAAGACACAGAGATAAGAGAAGTTGGCCTGAGCTACTATACTTTAAAAATGTCAGGTTTCATTTTCATAATAATAGAAGCAGGGGTTTACAGAATATCTATCACTTCTGGTATTTAAACAACAACCACTTGTCAAGATTGCTGATAGTCCCAGCGTATTACACCTACTTTCTTGGCTACTGTTTTGTGAGATAGTGACTTGGTATGCCCTCAGATACATATGGAAATATTTTCAAGTTACTAATATAGTTGTAGCGCCTTTCCCATGAACTTTAAGCAAGTAGCCAGGACAAAGAACTTTATTTTTATCACTGATATGTGACATATTTTAACCTGTCTACATACAAAAGTAGTGCTGTTAACAATTGCAACTTTCTTCAAGTATGCTATGAATCACTGTATTCCTTTTCCCTTTTTTCATGCACCATTGCCACTATCTTACCTTCAGCAGTTTTGCTAGATTTCAATGAAGATGGAACTAGAGGGCACACATTAGAATTTTATATCAGTTCAAGAAGGGGAGAGAAGAAAGACATATGAAGCCAGAATGACATTCATTGAAGGTTCCCTAGGGAAGATAACACATGTTTTTGTCTCTCACCTGCTAGGCATGCTAAATCAGTGCAATGATAAGCTAATTTATGAAATATATTTCATTGAAACCTGGACATCTTTACTGTTGCTAGTTCAGCCATTAGAATTTCAGAAATAATGGAAGCCTAATTTTTAAAACATAGAAGACGTGAATTCTCTGTATGCAGCTTCAGACGTCTAACTAAAATAATTGTTAACCATGCAGGCACTTAGCTTAAACTCAGAATCTCTTTCTGTTCCTCTCTGAAACTTGTCACACCAGTGTTGAATGCTGTTAATTTTCATTAGTGTCAAAGTGATGGGGTTTTGGGAAATCCAAATTTATATAAATAAAACCTACTGTATGTTATTATATGTGTTTTCAGATGTATAACTGCCATTTAGCTCTTCAAATGTCCTTTATAATGCTTTATCACTCAAATGTCCAAACTTGGCTTTTTTCCTGCTTTTTAAAGACTCAATCTTGACCCATTTTTCTTCAGAACTGACTTTTACAAAGCTTTTAGGCAATCACAATCAGAAGAGTGGGCATAGAGATGATAGCCATGATTCTAGAGGTGTGTGCTTCAATGTTTCTAGGTGGGCACTATTAAAATACAATGCCATCATGGTAGCCCCTGAAACCAATTCTGTTTTGTTAGCAATAGAGCAGATAGTTTTTCATATAATCAATGCCATCTCCAAGGAATGGCAAATTAAATGTGGATCAAATTAAAAGCATCTAAGCATAAAATTAGAGTCAAAACAAGAATTTCCCATTAAAAAGTGCTATTTAGTCTTGTGTGATATTTTTTGAAGGCTCCTTCTCCCTGCCATGCTCTGATCTCCCTGCCAGGTTCCCAAGAATTGTGTATAAACAGTGTTTGCCTCCCTTACCAATGTCCTGCTCCTCTCGCCAGCCTTACTTGAATTCAAGACAGCCTTATTTGAGGCTCAACACATGAGTGAGCTCCTCTGTCACCCACACCAGAAAGTGCCATCAAGGAGCATACAAGGCAGGAAGATGCCAGTTATAAAAGACATTGTTTACCTACAAATATATTGTCAATCAGCAATGATGGGAAAGGAAGTGCAGCAAACATTACTGTAGCTTAATGGCATTTAAATAAGATACTCAAGGTTGAAAATTTCAGTGCCAACCTTGTTCTTTTAACTATGAGCTCTGTAGGATGAAATAGTTTTTCCTGATATATGCATATAGATAAATTATTGGGTTTTTAATTTAATGACCCAATTCTCCTTGTGCACAGAGTCAGAATTTAAGTAAAATTTAACTTTTCAAGATCAGGTCACTGTCAAAAGCAAATACTTTTTCTTTAGCCAGATAATAGCACCACCCCCAAGCAAAGTACTGGTGCATGTTTTACAGGAAAGATGACAACAAAAGATTTAGGATTGTCATAGAAATAAATCCGTAAATGAGAGGTGACTGGTTTGTAACTTTTGTGCTTGAATGATCCATTGATTACAGTAAACACACCTGTTCATCTGTCAAAGACCAGAAGCATCATGGCATGGCAGTGTTTTAGGAAACGAAGGCCTCTCTTGACAAAGACAGAAGCGAATTTTTATTGGGTAATCATACGAGGAACTTCTGAGTGCTCTGTGTAACAAATTAGGGAGATTAACTGGAAAGGCTAAAAAATAATTTATATAGTCAGAGAAACACAAATGTTTCAGTATGTGAAAGCTGGTGAGTAGAGAGAAGACAGAAAAGAAAACAGGCAGAGAGAAACAGAGAAGCTGCAGGATTAGAAATCTTGGTCCCCACAATACAATAAGAAACTAAAACAATCCAAGGCCTTGTTATATAGACTTTGTGCCATTTTAAAGCAAACTAGAAAAAAATTTCAAGTACTTAAAATTCTTTTTACTTCCTAGGCCAGTAGAACTCTCGGGAACATCTTGGAAACAAAACCCCTTGGGCAGTATTTACAGAGAGATCAAGGGAATGTCTCAAGAAACCAGCACTATGTTAGACTTCTTTGCTCCAAGGTCACCAGATGAAACCTAGCCAGGTTAGAAATTACTGACAGCTTTCCTCTCTGATGCTGGCCTGGAAATACTTGAGACGAGGGAGAAATGACCTTCACAGAAAAAGCCACTTCTTTGGTCATTATTTGACAGCCTTTGGAGGGTAGTAACTTCCCATCCCTATCACCTCTTCAAATTCCTGAAGTGCAATCCCAACCCCATCTGAACTACAATCTACATAGATGGTTGGGCTCACAATGCCTCCCTATCATTCTGTGGTAAGCAGCAGATTACCAAACTAAATCAGACCATTTAACGTCAAATCATCTGTCAGAAATGGTCTACTCCAGCAAATGTCTCATCCTCAAGGCTCTGCAACTGAGTAGCTTTCTCACAAGTCAAAATTATGAGCTCTCTATGTGTATACATATATGTGAGCATCTATTAATGCAGGATTCATTAATATTTCAGTATGTCAGGTGAATATATCTACAAGAAACAGGGGAAAGAGGCAAATAACCAAAGTCAGCATTATGGGTAATTCAAGGCTATGAATTGAGTCCTATGTGAAGGTGAAGAACCGAGCATTTTTCATTTCTATTTCAGATGGCTTTTGTTGGGCAAAGAATGAAGACTAAGCACCAATGTCCATGTATGTAAAGGACGTCTCTTTATGTTTCCTCCGAAGACACATAGTTGGCATAAGGCAACACTGTAACCCTTCTTTAACAACACAAATGTATAAGGAAACATGCTTATAAATCAGGAGGATGGAAAACCATTGGGGGTATTAGAAAACACTAGCAAAACAAAGCAGGAGATAGAAGAGAATGCAGCAAGAAAATGAAGAAGTCAAGAAAAAGAAAAAGAAGAGAGGGGCAATCAGGAAACACTTTCCTCAACGTAATATGCGTCCTTGTAGATGGGTTTTACCATTGATTCCTACTTTCTACTTTCAGGGCCAGAAGATTTCAAACTCTCATTAGGACAATACAATAGTAAGAGAGTCCCTTTCAAGAGACCCAGAGTATTAATCCACCTTATTATATTTGTTTCAAAGCTATACTGAAATGTGCACATTTGTTCTAGTTGTACTAGTAAGTCTCAATTCATCCTCTTATATTGTCATGAAAACTTTTTTTATCTTAATGAAAAAAATTCTAATACTATGTGAACTTTAATTGTATTGCCAATTTCCTTGTCATATTGTATTCCCATGGTAGAGTATTAACACTGATATACTTTAACTGTGCTTCATGTATAAATTTATACACACAGAGGCATATGCATTTTTTAATGGGATTTACCTGAGTAATGCTAATAGGGAGCCACACATGTAAATCCTTGTGCATCGAAATGAAAATACATCTCTACATATTCTCAAATAAGGTTTCTTGGGGGTTCATTTAATGTTTGTGGGGAATTCATGTATATTTGTAACCAGTTCTAATCATCTAAAGGTCACAGAATTTGGAGTATTTTTTAAATGCTCCTTTCTGTGGTGAACGAATGGAACAGACTATGTTCAGATTTGTTGCCTTCTTCATAGTCCATTCCAACACAAGATGCCTAATTTTAAGGACATTTTCCCCCTATTTAAAAAAATAAATCAACTTTGTGAAAGAAAAAATATATAGCTGCCAAGTATATAGAAGTTCAAAAGTTTTTCTATTGCCTGAAATAGAGATGCAAGAAATTACATTAAAGTTTTAAACAGAAACAGAAGTTTTCAGTCGATGTAGATAAAAATCTATTAGAGATAAAATTGTTTTGACAAAAACTGTGTAAATACAATGCCACTGGCTGCAAGCCTATTATTGAATGCAAGTGGAAAATAAGAATAGCACTCCTGAAGGGGCATTGCTAAAGTGACACAAAATAAACACAACCATTTCAGTATAATTTTTCACATTAATTATGTTCTCTTATCGTAGATGTATAACTAGCCAAGTATAACAACAATAACAAGATAGCACTGAAGTTATTTTGCAAACAGGAAAAAGCAAATAAAATAATACTGATATGCTAGTTATTAGATTACTAGCCTTTTATCTTGTGGAATAGCTTCCCTGAACAAAAAGACTATATTAATCATTTCTGTTCCTCCAAGTAAATGATATTGCATTTCTGGAAAAATAATGTTAACAGCCTTTTTCCTTAAAGATACCTTCATTTATTTGCAGATTTGCCATCTACAAATCTCCAACTACTAAGAATATTTTCGAAAACAACTTTTAGCATAAGAATGTTGGTTTCTTTTTTTCTCTCTCTCATCAGGCCAAAATATAATACCCTAAAAACAAAATTTTCCTCACTTTCTTTAATGGAATCTTTGTACTGTTATTTGCAATTTTATCAAGGATGTACCTGTAGATTGCATCCTTTTTAGTCTCCTCCAGTAAACTCACCTTTTTCCAAGTTCTAATTGTAGCTTTCTGTTATTTCTCACTGAGCGGAAGTTATTTCTCACTGAGCGGAAGGATCACACTGAATTCAACCAATCTCCATGGATGGTCTTCAAGGTTTGTCCTCTAAAGGCCATCGTTTTTGTCAGTTAATCTTAGAAATAACTTGCAAGTTCAACTCCAATATGTTTGGTTAACATAGGTCCTTCAGTTTTTCAACTCAAAGACAGCAAAAAGTTCTTCTCTTTGCCTGGAAAGTCCTAGCTTTCTGACTTTCTTTATTGTATCGTATATTCCACTTCTTCCACTTACATACTTTGTATTCTTCTCTTGCCTTCAGATCTACCCTTCTGTACACTGAGCATGCCAGATTTAATCGGATGCACACCTGATTATTCATGACTGTCACAGAGAGAAGATGGGCATATTTTTCTTTATTAGTACCCAAACATTCTTTTTGTGAAGGAAAAATTCACAAGAATCTTCCAGGGAGTAGAAGAGCAGTAAACCATTTCACCTGCATCTCCCCTAAAAATTGTATCTGTGATGTGCCTTGAACAAAATCTGAGGATTCAGTGGGTAGCGTACCTAGTGACAGTTTATGAAAACATACTGCCAAAAGGTCATCAAAGGGAAATGGCAGCAGTTAATGATTCCTTACTATTTCACATCTTAGATTTTTGTTTGTACATTTGTTCCTATACTTTTATTTTTACATTTTTTGACTGTATATATATGTAAGAGTCCCATGCCATTAATACAATAAATTTTCCGAAGTAGTATTTTTGTGTCATTTCCAAATTACATTCTTTGAAGCTTAGCATTTATAAAGTTTAGAACCTTGGTCTCCAGGGATAATAGGATATTAAAATATACCACTAGATATGCCTAAGACTCTCAAACAATTGAGGGTTATCCGTGAGGGCTAATGCGAACACAGACAAGAAAGAGTTGGTCTCTATTCACAATGTAAAGCATATTGAAGAACTAACTTATTTTAAGGATTGATTAGAATAGATGCTTATGCTTGCATTTTACTTATGTAGATATTTACAAATTGTCACAAAAAAAAACACCGAAAATTATTTCTTTTCATCTCCCTAAGACACTTATGAGGAAAATAAAAAAGAAATGTTGAGGAGAAAACTAGAAAGTCATGGACCCCAAAAAGAAATAAGAGGGCTCAATCCTCTTTAAGGCCTAAATCAAAGCTCTGCAGTATTTTTAAATGTTTTTAAATGTTTTTTTAAAAATGATTTAATATAGTGAGTTGAGATACATTACATTAGATATAATTAGACCTAGACAGGAAAGGTGGTTCTGAGAAGCTAATGAAATATCATTAAGGTTGAATATAAGATTGTTGATTAGGATAAAGCTAATCCTGATTAGGATAAACAAGATAGGAGCTAGAGATCTTATTTTTCCTCTTATTTATATATTTATTTTCTGAGTAAGGAAGAGGTATGCTACCTCACCTTTATTGGGGAAAAAAAAAAAAGAATGTTACCATTTTTACATTTTGTTAAAATATTCCATCATGACAATAATGTCTTTTCCACTTTATTCTTGGGAAAGGCATTTGCCTTGAGATGTATCTATATTAAGCTAAAAGATATGAATAAAAATTGAATTTACTTGCTGTATATTATGCCTTTATGGCAAAGAAGTACTACAAGGCCCCAAGCAGTCTGCTCCTTCCCTCCCAAAGCTCACCCCACACCAGGTCTCTCCTAGAAAAAAGATTTTCAGTCCCTCATTCCCCTTCCACCTTTGCCCAGTTAATACCTAATCATTATTCAGATCTCTTGTCCATTCTAGGTCTTAATGAACACTGACTTCCCTGACTTGATCAAATCAACTACAAATTCTCCTAACACTCTGGACTTCTCCCTTGTGGTATTCTTCATAGGTGCAATTTTACTTTTATTTGTGCAAATATTTGATTACCTTCCATATTCCTCAGGTCTCATGAGGAGACAAGTCCCCATCTGGGTTTGCTCATAACTGTTTTCCCAAAAGCTTAGTGTGGTTCCTAGCACATGGAAGGTACTCAAAAAACATTTGACAACTGAATGAAGGAATGAACAAATAAATGATTTTCACTTTGTATCAAAATGGTTGTGTTGTGTAGATACAAGCAATCATTGGTTCTAGTCATGAGATAGATGAAGATGACTGCAGCGTCTTCTTTGTAAAAATTTGATGTATACTTGAAAGCTCTTCTCCAAGAGTAAATATCTCAGTTCTTTGAGTACATCAATGATTAATCACAAACCATAATTTCATGTACACTCATGCAAAAGCAACTTAGGTATTTCTGGATCACTTACAACTCCTTTAATCATCTTCAGGTCTTATTTGTAAGTATCAATACATCATAACATTGACACATTATGAACTATTCAATAGCAATAGCATTTAAACATTTTATATTGCATATATAGCCATCTACACTTTGAAATTTAGAGACTGCTATTGCCATATCAGGACCAAACTTCCTGCTTAGGCACATGAATTCATAAAGGATTTCATAATCTTTAATTGCTCCTTCCTCTATACTTCCAGAAGAGATCATTTATGCCTTCATTTTAGCCATGTTTTTGGCTGGCAGTATGGTTATAGTTATGTATAACATTAATTATTTCCTTATCTATAACAATGTAGGAATAGGAACCAAGTTCTGTTCATTTAATACCACCTCCAATACTCGCACCAACAACCATGCACAGTGCTTTGGTGGTTAAAACACAATGTATGTGTTTTAAATGGAAGGGAGGAGAAAAAAAATAAGTAAGAGAGAGGAAAGGAGGAAGAAAGGAATAAAAGGGGGAGGCAGATAGAAAAAGTGGTCTTTCCATTGATGGTGCCATTTTGCTTGGATGGAGCCATTAGATAATACCAACTATGTGCTGCAGTTATTTTGCATAAACTCAACAATTTTTAAGCTTTCACTGATACAACATACAATCACCTGCTGATTAGCTTTTCATTCCTTCTCACTATCTCTCTCCCCTCAATTATCTGGCTGAAATGCTAATATACAGTGAAACAGGCAAAATGTTGGTTGGAGAAAAGAAAAAGAAGCAAAACAGAAACACATAAGACATAGAGTTGAATATATTGTCTACCGCTCAGTGCCTCTGCCTGTATCAGAATGGAAGTTCGGGCCCAGTTAATTCTACCATGCTTCCCATCCTTGCCCTTCTTCATACCTACTCAAAAAAGAAATTCCTTTTTCTGTGTGTTCACCTGTCCTCACACATTACTGCTTCCAACTCCTCTTCTGCATATCTTCAGCATCTCTTTCCTCAAAACTACAGGTTTTGAGGTTTTCTTCCCCTCTACACTTGCCATAATGTGAAGGGAGACAGTCTCTGTGGTTCCCATAGTCTTTTCCAAACTATTGTTCCCTTACCCTAGTTTTAAAACATGTCCCTTGGGGTGTCTGGGTGGCTTAGATGGTTAAGCATCTGCCTTGGACTCAGCTCATGATCTCCAAGACCTGGGATTGAGCCCCATGTCTGGCTCCTGGCTCAGTGGGGAGTCCGCTTCTCCTCCCTCTTTCTCTTCCCCTGCTCGTTCTCTCTCTCTCTCTCTCTCTCTCTCTGTCTCATATGAATAAAAAGAATCTTTAAAAAAGAAATAAGAAAATAAAAATAAAAACATGTCCCTTGAGACAAACCTTGAATCTCTGTGTATGGCCCATTATTCCTGGATTTTTCCCATTCATCAGTGGAGGATTATGGTACCTGGCTCAGGATCTTTATCTCTCTCCCAACCCTGGTCTGCTTTGGACAATTCCATTTTACATGAGGGTCATTCTTCCCACATTCCAGTTCCTTCACTTCTTCAATTTTGATAAGCTAATCATTCTGCAATCCACTCCCGTAATCATATTCTTGCCATATCTAGAATGTAAATTCCCACATTCCACTTCTCTGACCACAATCTCTGATTTCTCCCAGCTCACTTGTGTTGGTTGTGTCTCTCTCTCACTCTCGCTCATTGTTAATGCATTTCATCTTCCCAGACGTGTCTTGAGTAATTATAATCCCTGCTCATATATCAGCAATCTAGCAATCTGCAGTCTTCCTGTTTTTTCCAAGCTAGATCTCAGGGTTCATTATACCAACCATCTTCTTGCCACTATTCTCTGACTCTTGACTCAATTGAACATAGTCTTATATATGCTACAAGTAACCCAGAACAAAAGCAAAGCAATAAAAGAAAACCTTTATGTAATATCGCCCTTTGGCTGTGATCTTTCTTCCCCCTTCCTTTCACAATCAAATATCTTAATAGAGTAACCTACCCTTTCTGCAATTCTTTACTCTGAATTGTTCTTAGACCCACTATAATCTGGCTTCCATCCTCCAGGATCCTGGTCTTTCCTCCACGACTACCTGTCTCAGAATTCATCGCTTTCAACCACTGTCTCATCCAAAGCCAGCAGTTGCCTCTGTTCTCTCTTCCCTTCCATCAGTTACCAAGTTCCACTGATGTACTATGATGTATCATAAGTTAATATTCATTGAACTTATGCTGTGTTCGAGGCTCCATGCTAAGTGCTTTACATTTCATCCTCACAACAACCCTGTGGAGTACATAATCCTATTATTATTCCCATTTTATACATATGAAAAGTATAACTAGAGATGATAGGCTAGGCCAAGATTTTTCTATCTTCTAAATGTCTCTTGGACCTATCCTCTCTATTTTCCTGTTGTCACGGCCTTGTACCAGCTCAGCTAGAGGCTCCCCTCCTCACTGCTTTTCTTGGCTCAACTCCATGGCCCCCATCCATGCGCTCCACTGCTGTCAGAGACTCCTCTCAATTTCATGGCTTAAATACTTTCACAGGTGCCCCTTTACTGTCACAGTAAAGTTCAGTTGGTCATACTTATCACACAAGTCTGTTCATAGTCTGCCCCTTGCTGGCCTCCCTGTCCTGCCACTTTCTCTTCCCTCCCACCCAAAAGGAATTACTCATTGTACCCTAACAGTGTCACACTGTGGCTGCTTGCATGAAGTAGACTTCCATCCAATTTATTTTTATTCAGTCTTTAAAACTAAGTTTCCACATGGGAAGCTTCATGATAGCTGGTGTAGACACCACCACTGTGACTTATCACACTGCACTCACAGCATGGAGGTACATGTCACTTTTCCATATTCAACGTGAAGTTCATGTAGGGCTGGCAGGGCTGTGGTTTTCTGAACTTTGAACCATCAGTTCTACTTACAGGGCCTGACGATATTTAGAAGAACTCAAATAGTTGCTTCTCAATCTCTTCTTTCCAACTTAGCTGTCCTGATTTGAACCCACACATCAAAAGAATGTTTTTCAAATTCCATCACACACCTAAAGATATGTTTTTATGATTTTCCAAGTGCAAAACAAATGATGTTTTGATAAGTTAACACTCCTAATGAAGACAGCATCCGTGAATTTAGAGTAAAACAGAATCCATTTGCTTGTTTTGATGGGCAAGTCATTTGATTGCCAGCAATTATATGTGTGTAGATATTTCTGCACATGTACCATTTGCTGCATTGCAAAGCCTGCTATATTTAAAGGTATATAGATTTTTGGTTTAAAATGTCTAACAGATACAGGGACACTTTTATTTTAAAGAATTTTTAAAATAAGTACAAAACATTTCTGGGCAAAACACAGGGTCCTTACAAATACTAGTCTACATACAACCAAGCAAGAAGACAACTATTTGCATGTAAATCAGTAAGCTTAATGGTGGATTTCAGGTCTCTTGAGAACTATCTAACATAAAGCAACGAATAAATTGAATGGTACCACATTGTTCTCACAAAAACTAATAAACATGGCTTTATAGCACCCTGTTCTTTGAAGTGATCTCCTCTTCTACCATTATTTGGCTTCACATATGTATTTCTACAACTTTCACATATGCAATCATACTTTTAAAAATTAAGTACTGTAATTAATCACCCACTTTCAACATTTTTTATGTGTTTAGCAAAATAAGTCCATTGAAATACAATCATTTTCCCGTAAAAACATTTGACATTCTTTTCCCCCAACTATACTTATCAATACCTTCAATGTAATCATTGTCTATTTCTATCAGTGTTCTTCAGTAGATGTTGTTCTAATTCATTCATCTATCCTAGCTCCTAGTTCTAAGACAGCTTCCTAGCCACAGCCTAATTAATAGTGGAGTTCTCTGTTGAAGGTAGTACTTTCTAAAATTACTTTCAATTTAATAATTACAGATGGATCCATGATGTTTGCTTCATGTGATTCTTTTTTTTTTTTTTTTTTAGGGAATGATACAAATTAAAATAGACAATAAAACATCCAAACACAGGACCCTTGTGACTTACGTCATATACATAACTTACATACACCTTAAGGCTTGAAGCAAAGACTTTTTACTCTGACCATGACTCAGACATCAAGCTTTCCATAATTCCCTGTTATTCACAGTTGCAGAATTGGCAAAATGCTTTTCCATGCCTCATTCCCTCACTAAAATAAATTGGCTCCCAGAGTTTCCTGGAAAGGCTGTAACTTTATATTCCAATCTGAAAACAATTAATAAAGTACTCAGTGGTGAGACCCAAATAATACAAGACAACTTGACCTTGGCAGAACATATACTTCATTGAGCTAGGAATGATTTTCCCTTTCAAAACTTCTCTGATTAAATTCAGTAACACTGAGGTCACTCTTGAGCCCTACACTGAAAGCTGACCCTAAAGTCTGGCCCTCATTTCCTTTAGCTTTGAATTCTTGACATGTTTTTATCTTAACACCAAATCAATTGTTATGGCTACAGGATTCTTTCAAGCTTGGGGTGTATTTAGGAAACTGGATGATAAGCCAGAGGTCAATCATTTTCAGAGTAGTCTGAAAATCAAATTGTATTCTGTTAAAACTACAGCGATTTCTACACTGAATCTATCCCTACACCTATACCTCCCCCAAATCACTGGCTCTCAAAAAGAATAACCTTAACAAGAGAATTACTATTAATCAATTGGTTCTATTCAGCCTATAGAAAAATAGAGTAAGTTTCATTCATCACTGTTTTCAGAAAGCTTAAAACCAGGAAGAAACAGTAATGAGTATATATAGATAGTGCCAAAAAACTGTAAGGGAAGACTTCACAGAGAAAGTGAGCTTTGAACTCAGATTTGATGTGTGTTCAAAACAGAGATTAATCAGAAGAAAGAAAATCATTCCACATGAAAGCAACAACATAATCCCAGTTACCACTTACTGATCATTTACTATGTGGCAGATGCCACACTGAGCACTGCACACACTTAACACTGGCTAATAATACAGCCCTGTGACTTGGGTACTTTTATTATCCCCATTTTTCAGATAAGGATATTAAGGCTTAAATAGCCCAAGAAACTTGTTCAAGGTCACCCAGCCAGGTGGCATGGGACCAGGGTTCCCTCCTATGCTGTCTCAGTCCAGGAGCCACTCTTAATCATTACACTCAGCTACCCTAAACACATGTGTGGAGCTTTGGGGGCAATGAGGAAACTGATCCAACTAGTAATGAAAGCTATGTGAAGTAAAATAAATTTGCCATATGAATTAGACTGTAGGCTGCCTTAGAATGAGAAAAGGTTCAAATTTGAGATAAGGAGCTACAGAAGGTTTGTGAGCAAGAGAGCAGTGTTAGAAGGAGACAGAGCTGGGAAAACATGCAGAAGCATAGGGTGGTTTGGTGAAGATGGGGAAGTACTTAGGTCTTTGGTAACTGTATTTGGTAAACTCTGCTTCAGTAACAACCCCCAAATGTTGGGGGCTTACAAAAACAAATGTTTACTTTTCACTTACATTACATGTCTGCTAAGGATGGCTGTGAGGGAGTTGTGAGTTTTGAGTTTCCTCCCTCCGTCTGTCTGTTTCGTTCCTGAATACAGGATGAAGGAGCAGCCCTTATTTGGACATGCAAGTCTTGTGGCAGAGGAAAAGAGCCAGAGAGCTGGCAGATATGTGAGATGGCTCCTAAAACATCTGCTCACTCATCACTGTCAAAAGCAAGTCACATGGCTAAGCCTGGGCTCCAGAACCATGGGGCAAGGGTACATCCTCCTCCACAGGAGGCCTGCAAGTCACATGATAGCAGGCAAGGGTATATAATCCTCTTACAGGAAAGGGGAATGAATCGTGGGAACAATAATGCCATCTACTAGAGGAAGCCGGGGCTCTTTAAAGATGCTGTCACTATAAATTAAAGCAGCAGACCGAAATGAGTAAACTTCATAGAAGGGGGTGAAATCTCTTGTTTTCCCAGATAGAGGGCTCTGTCCTGAGGAGAACAACTGCTGTTCTATTTCCATATTTTCTGGTGTAAAAGCCTTATGCTGTATGATTTTTATCGTCGTGTGCCTAAAATCTGTCAAAGACTGAAAAGTGAGTCAAAGACAGTTTATATGAATTGATGGGGTGGATAGGAATCCTTTATATTCTGGTTCATTACAATGAAAATTAAATTAAATTGGAAAAATAAACAGAGAAAGGACCCAGTTAACATGTGTCATACCTTCTTGATCTTCTATCATAGATGGCGCTACAATTAAGATGACTTTACCTGCTGACTTTGTGGCTGCTGACCTAATAAAATATTCTAGTTGCATACAAAATATATGTGATACAAATGAATGATAGTAAAGAATGAACTGATCTAAATAATTTTGGTGCTAAACAAGTTGCCCCCACATATACAAATCATTAATTAAATCAAACAAAAATTATGTAATGGTATTCTTAGAATGAACTGTCTCCAAGATTTTCTTCGGAATTTTTGAAACCTACAAAACTGCCATCTGAATCTTAGCTTTACACTGTTTGGTTTTCTTGCTCAAATTTTTTGTTCCTAGAAGTCATTTATAGCTTCCAGGGTCTTTCCAAAAGGTCCACTGTTTCTCTGGTTCAAAGCCTGATTCTTTGATTCCCTTCCTAGCTCCCCATCAAGCATTCCTGCTTGGATTCTTATACACAGATGTATATCTCTGGAAATTTACCATTTTATCTGAGCACAAAGTTTGCCAAATCCAGAACATTCCCATTAAAGATCAGTTTTGTCTGATTTTAAATTAGAAGATGGTCTGTTCCTCTCCTTTCTTGCAGTTTTACCAAATCTTTTAGGGGAAGCCCAAGTTTTACCAGAACACAAAATTTGAAAGCTTGAGGAAGATAAATATTAGGACATGTGATAAATATTAAGTACTTAATAGGTATTTGCAGAATAAATTGACCAAAGGATACACTGACCGATCATTGAAGCAGTTAAGTCCTCCTATATAGCAAAAACTCCTAAACTTTCATTCATAAAACATTTAAAGAGAATACAGTATGTGTTTTTCATATAAGATGCTCGATAAATATTTTTCATTTAGTGGGCAAGGAGAAAAAAGTATGGTCAGTGGTTCATAGCAAAAAAGATATCCAATCCCATTATCTCCCACCTCCCCCATTATTTAAAATAAAACAAGCATTTATAAGCCCTGGGGAAAAGGAATGAATATAATAATGGAAATTCTACCACTAGGAAGAGAAAGTTGTCTCATACTCTATCATCTACAATGCCATTTCATAAATACTACAGAATGCTATCAGAATGTCAT
The DNA here is from genome assembly GCF_018345385.1 of Vulpes lagopus. NCBI lineage: Eukaryota > Metazoa > Chordata > Mammalia > Carnivora > Canidae > Vulpes > Vulpes lagopus. The sequence continues at coordinate 62,109,963 of NC_054829.1, forward strand.
CAAGGTCTAAGAAGGCTTCTTTTGTATTATAATGACTACTACACTACTATATTTATAAAAGAACACTGACAACCCACAGCATAACCACATCTACAGTATATTACATTTGCTTTCTAAAGACCTTTACCTAAATTGACAATCGAAATGCTGCTGTAAATTTTTAAATCATTTTAAACATCTCATTTATGTGGCAAATTCAACAGCTTATTCTAAGGCTACTTTCAGCAGAGTAACTCAAATAGTCTTATGAGCTACATCTTATTGGTGAAATGCTGGAGTGCTGGGTTCAATCATAACAACGAACTTCGAAGCACTAGAAGAATGTGAATAGAATCCCATCTCTTCATGCTGCAATTACTGCTCTCAGGAGATCAATAAATGTATTTCTCCAACTTTTGTACAACTGCACAACTGTAATATATAGTGTTTACTAACTCTGTTTTGCTACATTTGTAAAACCTATTTAAAATCTAACCAATCTCAATCTTAAAAAATCATAAACTATTCAATCATGAAATCCAATCATGAAATCATAAACTATCTAAGAAAGCATTCCAAAAAGTGGAAAATTGGTAAATATAAAACCTGTCATTATAACATCATGAGCTTATTTGCATAAGCACAGAAGCGGTGCTAATCTTAATCTTGTACACAAACATAGGGTACATAAAGAATAATTTTCTAAAAATAACATGATAAACAATAGATGGGATATTTCAAGCACAATATGAGATTTTAGTAATATAAACATGAAAACAAAGCTTCCTAACAAAATGAAATACTATTTTGGAAAATGAGGCATGGGAAGCATATTTCCTAATAGAACATATGAAGTATAAAATATCTTGATTTAATTTAAATCTCTCTATGTATAATCTGTGAATTTTTCAAAATTCATCAAAATTATTGGCAGTAGAAGAAAGACTAGAAGGAAATATTATACATAAGAATATTACTCATCCTTAATATTCAATGATAAGAGAGTTGTGACTTTTATTTCTTTTTTACTGTTGTCTGTAGCTTCCAGTTTTCTTCAATAAATATCTATTATTATTAATATTAGAACAATGAATCATTTAGAATATTAAAAGAACTAACCCTTTGAATCAGGAAAGGGTTACACTGTTAAGCAGACTTTATACACTCTGTGGAAGGGCTTACCTTTTTTACTTCACATTTCAAAGAACACTGAAGGCTCACATTATCAGGTTATAATTTCACTCTGTTGGAGTTATTGCTTGCATATAAATCCTAGCAGGAGACATTAGCTGTGATAGGGATATTTTCTCTCTGATCCAAAAGCATCTTGCCTTTTTCCCCTGAACTATTGTAAAAATTATTACAAAAATGTCTTGGAAAATAAAATCAATGCTGTACCTAACTCCATTGCATTAACAGGTTTTTCATCAAATTCTACAAGTAATGCATTATATTGCTTTTCTTTTCCAAAATAGCAACATGAGGTAATTTCCATTATACTCTTTTTATAATTGAAAAAAAAAGTTTCATTTTCTAAATGTTGAACAATACAATAAGCTGCTTGCTTATATTCTCATCTGGGACCTTATTTCTAATTTCAATTTAAAGATGGTTTGAAGTAAATTAAATGGGCCTATGAAACAAGATCTTCTCAAAACCCAAGTTTAAAATGAGATGAGATCTTCGATTAAAAATTTTACATGTTACGTTGTGACAGCGTTATTTAATCGTGACAGGAAGAGGCAGCTGGTAACTGCAGCCTCAGTTTGCAAAAAGGAAAAGAGAAATCCACATATTAGAAGAATAAATTTCTGGGTATGACACAGATATAGCCCATATTCACCTAGCTTTTGGAAAGTGGTTTTCTCTTCCTTTCTTTTTTTTTTTTTTTTCTTTTAAAAAAAATTTTTTTTATTTGTTTATGATAGTCAGAGAGAGAGAGAGAGGCAGAGACACAGGCAGAGGGAGAAGCAGGCTCCATGCACTGGGAGCCCGACGTGGGATTCAATCCCGGGTCTCCAGGATCGCGCTCTGGGCCAAAGGCAGGCGCGAAAACGCTGCGCCACCCAGGGATCCCTTTTCTCTTCCTTTCACATCAAGGTCATTCCAAACTAACTACTTTGTTTAGTCAATGTAATACAATGTAATATGGCAAAGTATTGTTATACTTACCAAAGACATAATCTTAAAGCACTGAAGAAGTTCAGTTGTGTTTAAAAATCCAAGATCTAATCTTTATAGCTTCCTAATCAGTGAATGCTTACATGCAACTAGCTCACTAAAACATGTCATAAACTTACACATATGTACTTTGATTAGGAACAAAGTTTAGGACTGTCCTCTTACATTTATAGAAAAATCCCACTTATATCTAGAAATCCAGAGATGTGGGGCTAGCTTAAGAGCATTCTTCTACTGGGGAAAAATGCTGAATGGCTTTCATTTTGAAAAAAAAAATCTGTGCCTGTCTTTTTTCATATCTTTCTCTCTCTTTTTTTCCTTTTTTAATTTTTTCAGAAACTAGCACTTCAGCAAATCACATATTTAGGCTGTGTTATGATGCATGGTGTTTTCATAGTAATGTGACATGTCTAAATGACAAAACGCTGGCTATCTACCAAAAATGCAAAGTAGTTTAAATATTTTTCCAAAGGAAAAAAAGGCCATTATCAATTTCTTCAGCAAATTTCTTTGCTGTAAAATGGCAGCCAACCAACTTAACACCAAATTTTCACAAAGTACAATGAAACAAAGGGTTTTAGGTATTGACAATTTTGTTTATGAAATTGTTCACTACCCATAGCTTCTTCCTTCTTGGCTCAGAGAGGTAAAATTATGAACCTTGAAATTGCTTTATCTCCCCTTTGTTCCTAGAGAAGGAGTAATAGAAGACTCCCTCCCCAAATTGCACATCCCTCCCACTTTATGAGATCTGAACTGCAGGTGGTTGGATGCTTTTATTTAGAAAATAACTTATTTATAAATCATGGATGGCAAAAATCTGGCATTAGTTCTCCTTTTTGTGTGGCTTAACTTATATTTTAATAAATTGTTTATTTTATTCTGACTTCTCACAGGTACAGCTACCCTGAAAGAACCAGATGTGTGTAATTATCAAGAGATGAGCTTCCTTACAATTGAGAAAGGAGGAAAAAAAAAAACCAGCCTCCTTTTTTGGGGGAAACTTTTTCTATTTTTCCCCCATTTATTTGGACACCAAGGAGGAAAAAAGAAGAAAGGAAAAGAGTAAAGAAGTGAGATATATACTGTGTTTTAAGGGCCTGACGTATGTACCCAAACCTAGCCATATAAATGAATCCTTTCAACTTGAAAAAAAAAAAAAAAAGGCAAAAAAAAAAAAAAAACCAAAACTTCCCTTTATTATTCCCTCAGTTTTTTCCCTTGCAGTGGTCCATGGTGAAATTCTTTCCGGGAATCATTCACCCAGCCCTAATTCTAACAGAAGACTTCAGAGCAGTTTGTGTCTAATAACTGCTCTGTGGAGGCCCTTGAAATTCTAATAAAGAACCATCAACCTATCAGAAGAACATGTAATTTTATGTTCATTACTTCTTGGTGCCTAGCTGTAGAATTTGGATGGTTGCACCTCAATTAAAAGTTGAATTGAAGTTAATATCATTTAAATAAAAACTTCAATAAAAAGTTAAAGTTCTATTCTTAATAGCATTAATACCCTCTAATGACCGCTATGGTCATTACCACCGGATAACTGACCTCCTTGACCCTTTCCTAACTGAGACACCTTTTCGTAGCACAATTATTTAGCAGTAATGAGCACTCAATGGGAGATTATTGTGTAACCAAGCACCTTGACTTACCATTCTCAGCCATCTCCATTCTTCCACAAATATTGCAGTTTTCCATTACAAGTTTTTCTGTTTCTAAAAGAGAAAGCTGCTCCAGCTCCACATCCACTCCTCCCACCCTTAGCCCTGCAGAAGTTTATCATATAATTGTTAAAAACTTTAAATGTAATTAAAATGGTATAGGGGAAGTCTACTGTTCATGTGTAATGACCGCTGCTAAAGACCTTAATCTCCACCATTTAAGACCACTCTAAAGACAAAGAGAGGGGCAAAAAAAAGAATGCTTAAAAAAGAAGTTAAATGTGGCTTTCTAAGTCTCTTTCCAACTGGACTTTGCATATGGTGCTAAACTGGAAAATATGGAAGACAAAAAGAAGTCCAAAAGGATGATTTGAAAGGAGAGACTTCCACAAATCCTTTAAGAACTTCATTTCCTGTTTTCCCTTTCCTGGAGACTGCCATTAACTGGGGGTAGGGCCAGAGAAGAAAGCAAAGAGACACTAACCCACTTTTCTGTTAAAATAACATCCTATTAGGCTCAGTTCCTGAAAACATTGAGACATTCTCATTTCATAATGTATCTTTAGAGCACTATTTAAGGAAAAAATTAAACTTACCCTGCTCTGAAACTTTATATTTTAATTAAGAACAAATCCAGTTGATAGAAAGTAATTCCAGTTTTTGTGGCAACTCAATGTGATAATCTAGAAAAACAATATAATATCAAATACTGATGAATAAATAACTAATTTTCTAACAAGTGAAACTGGGTTGCAAAGAGAAGGAAAACAGTACCGATATGTGAGATATTCCTAGTTCAAAGTTCATTTATTTTATTCCTCTGATTTTCACATTGAGTTTTTATTGCAGTAGGATATCATCCAGAGGATGAAGACCAGATAGTCTTCAATTCCTCAGAGGACAGACAAGAGGAACTGAACATTTGATGGTACTTTCAGATGTAAACAAAAGAATTTGTTCACAAGGATTTTTCCACTAACATAATATGTTGCTCTGAGGAGTCATATAATCTCTTTTTCTATAAGCCTGTTAGACTTTAGGTCTATATACATGTCCATAAGCCCTGAACAAAGAAAGGCAGGGAGACTGAATAAAACTTCAATTGATATCAGCCTAAAGGTTCAGTGATTCCCAATCCTTTCAAGATTACAAGAAGAAGAAGAAGAAGGAAGAGGAGGAGGAAGGGGAGGAGGAGGAGAAGAAAAAAAGAAAAAAAGAAAAGAAAAAGAAAGAAAGAAAGATCACCAATAAAACAGTACCTACTAAATACTGAAATATTGTATTGGGTACAGGTATTGAGTATTGGGTACAGATATTGGGTACAAAAGCAAAGATGAAAGAGGTCTAGTTATTGCCCTCACAGAGTTTAGAATCTAGTGAATAACAATAAAACAGAAGGAAATATATGAGAAATATCTGTTGCTTCACAGAGACACAACATGCTAAAGGAATATAACAGATGTGATTGAATTTGACTGAAGGAGAATTAGGACAACCCTAATGGGTGAAGTAATATTTGAGAAGGATTCAGAAGAAACGCAGTTAGGATGGGTAAAAAGCAGAGAAGAGCACTCAGCCCAAGGAACTGGCTTGGACCTGTGGTTGAGTGTGGCATTGGAGAAGTGGGGTCAAGGTGACAGGACATAGGGTCTGTGAGTCCAGAGAAGTGATCTGATGCTGGATCAAGGAAAATTTGGAGTACCTTTTAAAGGAATTCAGATTTATTTGTGGCAAGGCTTTTGAGCTGGAGCTTGATGTGACCCAACATGTATTTTAGGAGGATGATGATGGAAGTAGAGTGATCAGTATTCAGAGGCAAAATTGAAGCTGAGAGTCAATTTAAAGCCAGTTTCAGGGATCCCTGGGTGGCGCAGCGGTTTGGCGCCTGCCTTTGGCCCAGGGCGCGATCCTGGAGACCCGGGATCGAATCCCACGTTGGGCTCCCTGCATGGAGCCTGCGTCTCCCTCTGCCTGTGTCTCTGCTTCTCTCTCCTCTCTGTGTATTCTCATGAATAAATAAATAAAATTAAAAAAAAAAAAAAAGCCAGTGACATTATTCAGTTTCAGCACTGTGCCTGAATACTGAAGACTCAGGGTGGGGTGGGCACTGCCAACATTAACCACAGGGTTATAGACAAATCAGAATGCCCTCAGGACCTCATCTGTAAAATACAAATTATGTGCAACTACCTGAGTCTATCTGTGGGAAATCAGATTTCAAGATTAGTCTTGGCCCTCTCTGGCTGGAATGATAAGACCTAGACCAAGTAAGTAGGTGTAGAAAGGAGATGAGACCTAAGAGAAAAGCACCCCCATGGCTCAACCAAATGCTGGTGTTCCACTGATGTGGAAATAAAAACATTCTTGACCAATCATCCTTGACCTAAGCTGGGAAAACAAACCAAATTAGACATATATTTGGCATTATAATGGGCTTCCCAGTTAGTCCCTGTTGGTCTCTGTACATATCAGCCCAAAGCCAAGCCCAAGTGCTGTCAACTAAATAGCACCTGGAATGACCTCTGAAGGGTTGGTAAAAAAGCCTCCTTTTGGCCGAAATGGTTGAAATGGTGCTTAACTCATGTCTTTCCAGCAGATGCCAGAAGCAGGAAGAGCAATGTCCCACATGCAGCTGGTGCTCAGGTATGACCACAGGTGAGGATTCTATAGACCAAAAAGAAAAACTGTCAAGCAAACATTTTTACTACACTGAAAGAAAATGGAACAGGAAGGTTTTTTTTTTTTTTATTTGTATAAAATATATTGTTCTTCCAGGCTGCAGTGAAATAGTTTCTATTTAATTGCACAGAAATCCTAAGAAGGTTACAGCAGTGAAACATTAAAATTCTAAGGGCAACTAATAACATTAAAACTTTATAGCCCCAGATAGAATAATTTAGACAAAAACAACATGAACATATGTTTTGTGTAATAATAACAAACATTTATAGCTGTCAAGAGAGAAAAACACAGGTTTATGCACACCTTAATGGTGTGCATGGGTGAGCATGAGTATATTTAAAACATAATATATTACAAAAATGACAGCAGGCATGGCTCTTCTGGGTACTATGTTAAATCAATGAATAAATTACCAAAAGTGAGCTGTGGCTGTTTGGATGTGTAATTGAGCTTAACGTATGTAGTGTTATTTCAAAAGAAACTGTTCAAGGAGTTTCGAGCCCAATCCACTCTGCATCTATCCTAGGCAGTTTACAAATAGCAATAAATGAAACCGTTTCACAGTAGGAAGGAAGTTTAGTTATACACATTACTTAAATGGAGGAAAAGTTAATTTTAATATGCTTTGCAGGAATTGAAAACAAACTTATAATAATTTGCTTATGTTCACCAAACTGGAAATTGAAATGTTAATATTTGAATTTAAATTTATTTTAATTATTCACTGTATGACTCACAAAACCACTAGAAACTATCTGTTCAACTTACAACAAATACATATACAACCCTTCATAAATATATGTTTATTATTCTACTTGTTTTAATTACATCATTTGAATGCCACACTTTTTCAAAAAATTATTAGGACTACAGAATATGAAGTAAATTTTAAGCTTGTTTGTGTCAACAAGTTAATGGCAATTGGTAATAACTGTGCTGCAGACAAAGCCATTAATGTGATTTTTTGAATAAAAATAACTTCTCATAATTTTGTTTCTAATTATAAGGTTGTTTGTCTTACTTAGCACTCTACAGTTTTATGAAACAGGGAAAGAGGTATGTTTTCTTCTTTTTCCCTGCCTGTTTTTTTCTGGCCTTAGTCACCTCATATTTTTCTGTGATATATAAAATGCTGTGACCCTCTTACATAGAAAAGCTGAGACAAAATTCTGTAAGAATTAATTCCTAAACCATTTGAATTACAGATCTTGCCAAGTAGCCAAAAGGGCCACTCAACAACCGTAATTTCTTTTTAGGAGATTGCAACTTTAAGCAATTTAAAATGTTATGACGGGCTTAGGTAACAACCATGCTGACTCCTTATTTTCCATTTCTTTTGTGTTAATAGGGTCATTATATCATGGCAGATGCAGGATGCAGGACTGTCATGTGTTTTATGAAAGGCAGACTATTTTTCTTGAACAGCATATTTTCATCTGTCCTATTAGTCCCATGTTCTGTCGTCATTTATAGCCACCTAATACCACAAGTATCTTCCAATGCCCTCCCACAATCATGTGGGGCCCTGGACTCGTAAACCCAGGCTCGCTTTTCATTCACACTAGATAAATAGCTTCCCACTAGCACTGAAAATAACTAAACTTAACCTATACTTAACAAAGATCTCTTTATTCAGAATCACAATACAATTAGATAGGAAGCCGTCCCTCTGCATTTTCACCACCACTTTTCCTCATGTTACCGCTATTAACTCACTTTGCCACTCTGTTCTCTTCTCCCAAACTTTCGCACAAACCAACCAATTTACTGACTCTGCCAAACACTAATCCCCCAGGGTTTCCATGCTTCTGTGAGCAGATGATGATTAACACAGTTGGGGCAGTCGGATGCAGAGAGACAGTGGAGCCCACTTAGTGCTCAGGGCTCGTTAGGAGACCAAGATATGGAAAATACTAGGAAATCCTGCTTGATGAGAGCTGGGAGTTTAAAGACCGGGCCATATATGCTGAAATAGGTAAAGCTACTTGGAAGAAGCTTCCTTAGCTTACCCTCTTTGGAGTCTTCTCTGTCTGGGACTGGAGCCATAGTTCTATTATCCCTAGGGACTGATCCCACAGAGGTATTGCTGGCAGTTAAGCAGCAAGCATCAAATACTTTGCAGAGAGAAATTCACTGAGGCTCCTGTGGGCAAGGCTTTAAGAGCCAGAGCCTTTCCCTGACTATATTCATTTTAAGCAGCCCATTTTCCTTTCTCTGATTTAAACTGGGTCTTATAGAATTAATGGGCAAAGAATGGGAGAATGTGGGATCTAGAAAGGGATCAGCAGCCAAGTTAGTGTTAAAGCACCAGCCAACTAGCATGTTTCAAGTGTTGCCCTATGCCTAGTAGACCTACCAAAAATAAAAAATGAACACAGAGTCATAGAAGCAATTTACTTTAGACCTCTAGATACATGTTAATAAAATATTAACCTCAAAGATCCTTGACAAGGTATCATAATACTTTGCAATAACAATAACAAACATTAATATTATAATTAAGGAGGTCAGATCCTGTATCTTTTATATTTCAGAAGCTAGTCACCTTAGGGCATAATGCTAGAGTTCAAAAAATATGAAGATGTCACACACTGAATCTGTGGGGTTTATAGCACAAGTATTTTTGCACTGAAGTGGAACAGGAATCCCAGGTATCACAGGATAGGCTGTGTGGAAGACATGGCCTCTGCTGGTTTTTCTGGCACCTTAACAGCTACCACTACCACTACCACTGAGGTCCCTGTGTTGTAAAGCATATGGCTCTGAGTACTATTGCCTCAAAGTGGCTCCTTCTAGGTTCAACTTCCTGCTTTCCTTTCCATATCCATCCCCTCTGCCTCCAGTTGTGCGCTGAATCCTTATTTCCAGCTGTACTTTTGGTTCTCATGCCCACCTTCGCCCTGGATGCTGTGATTCTCCTTCATTCCATGTTGCAATGTTTCACTCAAAGTTCCTCACCTTAACCCAGGACCATGGGTCCAGCCCCTCATCTCACCACGCATGAGAGCAGGAAGTCAGATGCCTACCCTGGTGACAACAATAGGAGTTTATGTATGAAATATCTCTGATCTTCTTAGCAATCATGTATGAATTAATTAGCCAACCTTTCAACTCTGACAATACATTCATAAATATCATTCCTTGTTTGCAGGTGCAGGAAAAGGATTCTCTGACCTGATAATCCCTGGGGATGGCACCTTCTATTTGCCTATTGTTTATGGATATAGGGATTTAGCTCAAGCTCTCAGTGATCTGATTCTGAAATATATCTCATTGCCCCTATCATTATTTCTAGTCCCAAAGTCAGTTCCTTTCCAGCAATGAAAATTATCAATAACTTCAGTCTTGGAAAAAACTTCCTAGTGTATTTGGTTTTTTTTCTCCTCCAAAGCATATCAGTCATTATGCTATCACTACTATATTATGAGATATATTCTTATTACAGTTTGTTTGGAATATTAACTTTACCAAATCAACATACCTTTTTCTTTTCATCAGAACTATTTTAAGATATTAATAAAATTATGAACCACTAAGTAGCTAAAATGAAATAGTAAAAACTAAATAGTTGTACAGTGGTATATACTTTCCTTCAATGACTTTCATAATTTTTATTAAACTTAATGGAATTGTCAAGTACATTCTACTAATATACAATAATCTTATAGTGATTATGGGAAACAGGAAAATAAAGAAAAAAAGAGGTATACTTTATTGAAATTGCACATTTGGTTGTCTTTCCTGAGAGCTCAAAAGCAATTACTTAAATTAAAATTAAGTGTTTGAAAATTATAGTATTGTACAGCTGCCACACTTTTCATTAATTCACAACTTGTAAGCCCAGGATATCAGTGAGCTAACTAACTCAAATAACCCCGCATAAAATGTCAAAAAAGGCAAATTTCCAAGTATGGGCATAGTAGGTGGCTTTCTTTTTCTTTTTTTTTTTTTTTAATTGTGAAATGAAAAGCTATAAAAAATTTTGCATTAAAAAGATACTTCACTTTAGTTTTATATAAGCAGCTTAGATTCCATTTTATCAATTAAATTAATTGAATCTACAAAATTTCAGAGTATAGATCAATTTACAAAAATGATACATATTTAAAGGACCAACAGAAATAAGTAGCCTAAAGAATTACCACATATTATAAGGATTTTGAATTCTGTTGCAAATTTTTTGTTCATCAACAAGCATTTTTTGAGAGTAGTCTTTGAGGGGCATATGCTGAACACTTCAGTGTTCAGAACAATGAACAAAAAATAGTTTCCCCACCTTCAGAGAGCATACGGCATGAGGAATATCTTTAATGCAAAATCCAAAGATGAATGTGCTAAGTGCTACAACTGAGGTACAAATGCTATAGGCACTTTCAGGAAATTGGCAGTCACTCTGACTCAGGTAGGTCCTGGGGTGGGAATGAAAAGGATGGAATAGGTGCAGATGGACAGGATCTGAGGAGTAGAATGAGAAGAGCAGAGGAAAAAAGGACATGTGGCTGTAGCAAATGAAAACAAAGGAGACTCACAGGGACAAAGTTAGGAAGGACGGAATTTTATAGGTAGGCAATAGAAAACCACCAAAGCATTCTAGGTGGAAGAATTACAGTGCAAATGGAAAAGAGGTGAGACAGACACCAACAAGGTCAATTTGGAATCTAGTCTTAGAATCAGGTCCTCTGTGAACTCTGAGTTGTGCAGAGGTTGGGAGCAGGGAGGGCTAGAGAAACTTCAGGTGGCAATAAGCAGGGGTGAAAAGCCTGAGTCAATCAAGAAATTCCACTTTGGTTTTCTGTGTGTGTGTGTGTGTGTGTGTGTGTGTGCATGTGTGTGTAAAAAGCATATTTTACTTTATTTTATTTTATTTATTTTAACACTTGGTTTGTTTTACATGTTGGGATTATGAATAAGATTCGGTTGAAATAAATTAATTGGCTAATACTTTTAAAATTAAAACCACCAATCAAGATCACATGCCTTATTAACAGACTACAGAGCTGAGTCTCAGAGACTATTTGATTTGGTAACTAAGAGGTCATGAGTGAACTGATGAGGATAATTTCAATCAAACACCTGTGGCCAAAGGTACCATGTAGCAATGAGTTGAGAAGAGGCTTAAAAAGGCGGATGATGGTTTAGCAGTGAGGACTAAAACAAGTAAAAGAATTTTGAACAGTAATAGAGAAAGATTCAAAGGGTAAAATACTCAGCAGCTGATAACACTTCATTAAAACAGTGAATTTGTTGCTTAAAATGCATGTATTTAATGCATTTAAATAAATAAGAGAAAATTCCAACTCTTCTAACAGAAGAAGCCTAAGGAAACAAGGAAATTGTCAAAAATGCTGAAGGAGGATGGCTCCAGGGTAAGTCAATTCAGCTATTCAGTAATATTTTTTAAAAAATCCATCTTTCTTCTTTGTCATCTTGGGCATATAAACCTTGACTTCAACCTAGCTCTATTCATAAAGCAACAAAATGGCTACAGCAGTTCAGCCTCACGTCCTTTTGAAAGCATCCAGAGTTTGAAAGGGAATCTTTTCTTCTTGTTCATCTCTTTCTACAAGAAGAAAAAAAAGCTTTTCTGAAAGCCCTGCAGAGACTTTTCTTCATCTCCAGTCAGAAGTGCATTAGTTGGCTGTGCCTAAACCAATCAGTAACGTGGAAGGGAGTCCTGATGGTTGTCTGAGGGACCATGAGTGACTGCCTGGGCTGGGGAATACAGTCCACCTTCCAGAACCACACAGTACAGAATTAGTGGGGTAATGGCTATTGGGTAGGCAGTCCCCATGCTTGCAAATGAAGCCTAATAAGCATTGCTTGATGCTGCTGTTGATGATTATGTCAATAGTGAATTATCCCCAACCCATTTCCCTCCTAGGAGGAAAAGTGTGCCTATACTTCCCAATATCCAATTTTTATCACTTATGGGAAGAAAGAGAACTATTGATTGCCTAGGAAAAGTATGCACAACAAGAGTTTCTATTTTAAGGCATTCATTGAAAGAATCTACTGTGAGACAACATCTGCTTAAGATGCAGGATTTCCAAAGAGATCCTATCTTCAAACTCTGTTACCTGATTCCTCTTTTGCATATTAGCCAAAAGAGAATAGTCATTAAGCTTTTTGTATACAACTGACACTAAAAGAATCTGCAGATAACAACAGAAGATGCTATTTGTCAAAGGTCTGGAGCAGAAATACAAGTGAAAACTATGATACAATTGGAGAAAATACAAAAGTAATTACAAAGGAAGGAAACCATTCGGAGCATCAAATTTACCTTTTATGCCATGATGTTTTTATTCACATTGCTGTTCTCTCTGTCCTATACTACACTGTTAATAATTCTTAGCCTTCAACCAAAAAAAAAAAAAAAAGAGGATTGGGGAAAACTTGCAAGTACTGATTAACGGTAATAGTTACCGAAGTTAGTTACAAAGTTCTCACCTATCAGGAAATGAGATGATTTCATTTCACTCTAAAACACAACAAAAATTAATAGTAACACTATTTAATAATAATTTTGAAAAAATTCATTTTTTCCATTGACTCATACTACTTTAATTTACTTGAGAGAAAAAAGCATCATGACATAAGAACTGCATTAATTGGGACACCTGGTGGCTCAGTGGTTGAGCGTTTGCATTTGGCTCAGGGCGTGATCCCAGAGTCCCAGGATTGAGTCCCACATCAGGCTCCCTGCATGGAGCCTGCTTCTCCCTCTGCCTATGTCTCTGCCTCACTCTCTCTGCGTCTCTCATGAATAAATAAATAAAATCTTTAAAAAAAAAAAAAAAAAAGAACTTCATTAATGATAAGTTGTAGTGGGCCCAGAAAGTTGCCATTTTATAAATAAATATGTACCTCTCTCTTCAAAGAGTTTGTAAAGTGAGGAAACAATAGCGTAAGTAGGGGAAGTGAGTTTAAGACACTTGTTAAGTATACAGCAGGTCAAGTTCTGGAATCTCCAAAGTCTTGAATAATGGGAAAATTCCCAACACATTAAGTGGTTGGCATCCTACGATAGTCAATATTACAGATACAATTGAGCCTCCTTAGCATTGGAATCATGAGTTTACAACATGTGGTTATTCATTTACTTTCAGCTAAGAAAGAAAGAAAAGCTTTGGGCATGAGGTTCTGAAAAAGAGAAAAGGGCTGAGACAAAGGGGAGTTTTTCAAAATTCCTCATAATTCAAAATGCATAGCCCTCAAATTATGGATGAACTTTAGAAGGTTCAAATAAGTACTGACGTTCATATATATTAATTTCTTTCTAGTCTCACAACTAGACCAACAATTCCCATCAGAAATTACTTAACTGGTTTTAGCCAGATGGAACTATCTAGTGAAATTCAGTATTTCCCCCATCTATCTAATGAAAGCCAGAAGAGGCATCAAATGAATGACAGCAGGAAAATAAATCTGACCAAGCTGGTTTGGAAAAATGCATGAGTCTGTGTTTTATGGAGACTGTTTCAGAGAAGTGATCCAGGTCATTTTACAATGCAGGGCTCCTCAACCCTGTATTTCCTACAAAGGTCCAGAAGAGTATAAACTATATTATGTTAGCTAAACCTCATTCATCATTTACTAGAAGCATGTGTATATACACAGATTATAGTGCACCAAATATAATATGTCAGAGATTAGACTTTGTTAGCGATTCAAATAGTGGCATGATCCAGTTCTGCCCTTTCAGTTTATGTCAATTTAGAGACCTTTACCTTCTCAGGTTCAATCTCACCTAATCTTGTTAGAGAGCTTTAGAGCAAAGACTACAAATTTCATCAACCAGTGTGCTGGTCAACTGGTAAGTTACATTAGACATTTTTAATCCTTTTCAAAGAAGCAACTCAGAGTATATTCTTTCAGCAAGTCTGTTTAAGTAGATTTTTTTTTTAAAAAAAACTTAACCTATTAAGACAACAAACTAGGCCTGAATCAAGAAAGTACACAAATAATAATAAAATCATATATTATTTCTTTTTTATTGCATAAATTACTAGCTATTTTATGGTGAAATGGCTCTAAAGATTTTTTATTCATAATAAAAAGCAAGAGGCAAAGGAAATGGAAGAGAATTGTAGGAAAAAAATGTAAAGGTGATAAGATAGAATTGTGTCATTATTTATACAGCTAAGATAAAGTATCATGAAAGATGAGAAAATAAAGTGTAATTCTGTCCTTGGCTTTAATAAGAATATTCTACATCAACCAATTAAGAATAAAGTATCTTTTTAGCTCAAATAATGTTTAAAGTGTGTAGAACAAAGAGGTTTAGGATATAAACACTGCCCCAAGGGGTTTGTAGTCATGGAGTATAATCACTTTAAAAGTTAACTATAAAAGATATAAATGGAAGTTCAAGACAACAATGGAAATGGTGTCACAAGGCTGCATGTGATTAATCACCAAACATGTGGTACAGATAGTAAATGCAATACAGTTTAGAGGGGTAGTAATCACTTAGGACTAGAAAATTATAGGAAATCTCTATTGAGAGGGTAGGATTTAAATCCCAGTCTTGTTCTCCAGTCACCCCTCATCCTAAACCCTCCCTCTGGTCAAATAATTGTCTCACTGTCTAATCACACTGAATTTGCCTAAATCCTTTGGCTACCTTCCCTCAATACTCTTATTTACCACCCAACATTCCTCTTTCTCTCTTATCTCAGAGGATAACATCCTCCCTTCCTGAAACTCACAGCTCCACTTGACTCACTTCTTCTCCCTCATCTGAATCATTGTGCCAATTCACCTTCTTTCCTGTCTTTCTTAAACTATCCCCTTCAACTGTCCCCTTTTAATTCATTCTTTCTTTGGCCTATAGACATGCCAGTGTCACCCTTATTCTACGAAAAGTTCCTTTGACCTACATCCTGACTCTCCCCTGGCTGCCGGCATTCTGGGAGTTTCACTATTGAGCACATAGATTTCCACTCAATCCCCAGTTTTAATATGGCATCCTTGTTCTCAGTTACTCCAGACATTCTTCAAGGTTCTATCATATTTCTCCTTTATTCTCATACAATAGTCCTTTCTTGTCACTATCAACTTCCAAAGCTATTATTTCTATTTTGACTGCCAAAGTTGTATCCTTAGCATCGACCCTCTCTCCAAGCTTCAGACTTGTATTTTTGACTGAATATTGCACAATACCACATAGATGATTTTCAGGCTTCAAAACTATTTCTAAATTACTGTTTTCAAACTGTTATGTACTTTGGAATCACCTGCAGAGGTTACAAAATATCTGTGCCCCAGTTATATACCCAGATACTCTTAATTGGATACCAAGTCATTATACTTAGCTTTCAAAACTGCTCCTTATCAAAATGTGCCCAATGTCCGTAAATGCTAACATGATTTTCCTAACTGCTCATGCTCAGTTCCTTTGGGTCACCATTAACTTTTCCTACAGCACTCCCCCATGCTCCAGATGCCAAATTCTGATATTTCTTCTTCTATAATATCACTTCTATTTTTTCTTTATATTATCACAGCCACTGCTTTTACTTCAGCTGCCTTTAGTTATTGTACTAGATTCCTAATTCGGTCCTTCCTCTCTCATCCTACTTTTGCCATCTGTTTTCTATGGCTAAATCCAATCATTAAAAACACTCATGGCATACTAGTAAAATACAAACTCTTCAGCTGATATTCAAAGTTCTCCATTATACAGAATTTATTTCCCACTATGTCCTCATTCCTTCTCATAAATTAGACACACTATGCTTGAAAGAGCTAAACTATTCATTGTTCACAATTCTCTAGTTGTCCCTCATACATTCTCTTTTCCATACTTGGGCCATTCCTCTGCCTGGAATGCTCTCCCTTTAATATCTTCCTACCAATAATTTATCAGAATATTAGGGGATCAACAAAATCCATTTTCTCTTAGGGGTGGGGGGAGCCTTCCTAGACTCATCAGATTGAGATCATGTCCCATCCTCCAAATTCCCTGTCTCTTACATGCCCTATTATAGGATTTATCATGCAGCCTGCATTAATTTAGAATTACATATGTGTCGGGATCCCTGGGTGGCGCTACGGTTTGGTGCCTGCCTTTGGCCCAGGGCGTGATCCCGGAGACCCGGGATCGAATCCCACGTCGGGCTCCCGGTGCATGGAGCCTGCTTCTCCCTCTGCCTATGTCTCTGCCTCTCTCTCTCTCTCTCTCTCTGTGTGTGTGACTATCATAAATAAATAAAGATAAAAAAGCCATGAAAAAAAAAAAAAAAAGAATTACATATGTGCAAATCTGTCTCCACTAAACGAGCAGGGAGCAAGGAGAGGTACAGTGTCCTGCCCAGAGCTATGACATCACAGTGTAGTTACATATTCAATATTTATTGATTTTAAGGATGAATAAGAGCAGCATAGATATAGAGAACTGGAAATACCCTGGGCAAAAGGGAAAAAAGAAAAGAAAGAGGAAACTGCATTTGGAAGATGGTGAATTAACTAGAAGATTGATGAAATGAAACAGTGACATGAATCTTCACTAAGCAGGTAGAGTCAAATGACAGGATAAGGTCTTTGGCCTTTACCCTGTCATGTAAGGTTTTAAAAAAGATTGAATAAGACTGAGTATCTTATATATGTTTGGAGCCTAAGTTCTTACATCAGTAAAGTGAAAATGATTATAGGAGTTACAACTGCTAGTTCTGTTGGGAAAAATAAATGAGGCCATCCGGGGAAAAGGCTTGTCACAAACCCAGAGCATAGTGACTCCACTCTAAGTGCTAACCCATTAGAGGGTGTTATATACACACACACACACACACACAAAATGGTTACACAATAATGCCTAAGATGTCAAAGTGCAGAAAGCTTTTCTGACTTTGATTTCCAAATCTAGAGAAAGACAGAAGGAGAGAGAGAAAGAGACAGAGACAGAGATATAAAACCATAAATGTCCAAGAAACGGACTTGGGCAGTTAGCTTCAACTAAATTTACTGGACACTACTTCCTTCTTTTATCTTTCTCTCTGGGCCTTCTTTCTCCTACCCTCTCTTTTTCTTTGTCTTGGTCTCCTGCTCTAGGCTTTCTTTTCTCCCTATCGTTACTCTGCAAGATCCATGGCCTTGCTCTGCCCTGCAGGGGGCAATGCGAAACAAGTGTTGGCCTCCACAGGCCAAGCATAAAGACAGGAAGGCACCGCCCCAACCCAGTGCAAAATGTCTTCGAAACTGCACTGAGACGGCTCCCTGGGCTCTGGCCCAGCAGGACCTCCAATCTAGTTAACGTTTCCTGAGAAACATTAACCCTCATTTAGGCGCAGTGGGAGGTAAGACTAAGAATGTTCTGTGAGTCCTGGTGGCAAAGAATACTGGGTTACACTGAGAAAAGATCGCCATCTCTCTTAACATCAGCAGCACACAAATGGCTAGATTGCAGCTGACTTCCAAGGAGAAGGAAAAAAGCAGGATGTGGATATCTCAGACTTCACTGGGTGGGAGAGACACTCTGGGTGTGAGAACAGTTAAACAAACGTTTGGAGTATTCAGGGTGTCAAGTGCAGGTGTGTGTACATTTGGAAGCTGCTGTTTTATAAGAAGTCCTAGGTGACTCAATAAACACAAGAGCCAAAGCAGAGTAATCCCGTTAGCAGGGCTCTCCTCAGCTCAGACTGCTCCCCTGCCAGAAACAACACATTCCGGGGGAAAAAGGGTAAATCATACACTGAGGTAATTGTTTCACACCTTCAAAGAATTGACCTATTAATGTCAGTGTTTTGGGAAACAATTCTGTATCTTTCCTTCCGTTTTATGCTTAAATACTTATGGTTGGCAATTTTTGTTTTTTGCTTTTTGTTTTTGAAATGTTGACCTCCACTATGTACCAAAAAGTCCCTCTTAATGTATTTACTATACATTATCTTTAAAATAGATCATGCTGAGTTACAATAGAATGTGAGTTCTGCCAATAAAAGAGGGCTGCTTTCCATTGAATGCAGCTCTGTATACAATACCACACATCTTTGCAACTCTAGGTATTATAGATTCTGAGATTAGGCACTGTTTGGCTAAATACAAAAAAGAAAATAGACTACCTTCTCCCGTCAATGACATTTCTCTGTGTTGGTTAGAGACACCAACGAATTTCATTCCCAGATTTTTGCTGAGCCAAACTCTTCTACCTTCAAGGCCACCACCGACAATGGAAACATAAGTATAAAAAAATTAAGATAAGGTGTGGGCTCACATATCATATAGACCATGCTAGGGATGCCCATTACCTGCCCTTTGACCTAGAATATATTTTTATCAATCTCAAATCATTTGTTCAGTCACCTCATTAGAGTGGCAGATCATTTAAAGAAATTCCTCATCTTGGATCCACCCATACATCTGATAATATGCAAATTTAAGTGCCTCAAGGAGATTAGAGGAACTATCTTTTATTGGATTCTATCATAAATTTAGTAACTACAACTGATCTTCAAAGAAATAACTCACTTTTGTTTCTGTCTTTCAAAAACACTTTTGAAGAAAAGTTGCCCTTCTGATAACAAAAAAAGCACTACTGAAGAATCCACAGTAGAAGAAAGGGCTCTCCCTAGGTACTGCATATCAGGACTATGTTTATATAGTTCAGCAGAAAAGAAACTGGATCAGATACTGGCTTTAGGAAGAACTCTGTGTGAAAGAGGTGGAATTGGTAATGCATTTACTACTCATTTGCTTGCATCAAGAACCACATTCCATTTCAATCTGCCAACATCCTAATTAAGATGATCTGAATCTTAGGTGATCTATTATTCTAGATCTGAGATAGCCCAATTTACATTAGACAAGATGTTACACTGTGTGCTTACACCGAGATGATAAGACCACTGTGCATGTCTTCCCTCACGTCTGGCCCAGCACTGGGCAAAGCTCTCTGTCAGCACTCAATAAATAATGGCTAGGCCTTTGCCTATTGTCTTTCTCTCTACCACTTTAGGCACAATTTAATCTTATGATATCATATCTGATTCCTTTCGACACATATAGCTGTGCTCCTTTTTCCATAAGGAAGACAGCAAAGTATCTCAAGTAACTCTACATGTATGTGTCAGTGTATATGGGACTAGCAACATATAAATTCATTACTTGAATGCTGTTTCTAAAGATCTTATATTTAAAAACATGTTACCTACATCAGCTTTTGAGCCGGAAAAGGAAAGAATATAAAGACAATACTTTGGAAGCATCAAAATCAAATTCCATTCCACGATAATAATATCCAGCTGCAATATTACCCAAGAGACACTATAAAATACAAGGAAAATATCATACAAAGGTACTCTCCAAATCAGCTGCTTTCTCTCCACTTCAGATAAAGAAAGTTACCATAATTTATTAACATAATACTAGGTTAACACTCCGGTGTCTGATAAATACACAAACAATGTGTATTAATATTGGACTTGTTCTCCCTAGATATCTGAATAAAGTCCAGGTTGTGTTGGCAACATAACCAAGTCAGAAGCCACACATACATCCCTTCTTTACCACTATCTAAAACTGTCATTTGTAGGGCTGAGCAAATGTATTTAAGAAGTATTCTTAAGCTTACTCTAAGTGCTATTGTTGAGCAATAACATGGATGACCTTCATAGTCTGATATCCATTTCCAAAGGGATGACAATCTAAGATGTCAATGTAAGAACTTCAAAGAAAGCAGATAAATAAGCACAACCCTGGAGTTCAAAGCACCCAACCTTCTGTCTCCATTCACTAAGGAAATGAAGGTATTCGATGGAACCCAGGCTAGGTCACCCTTCTAGTAGCTGTAAAGTTTTCTGAATTTACAATAAAATCTTCAAATATTTTTTGTTCTGGAAACTTATCTATTAAAAAAAAAAGATTTATTTATTTGACAGAGAAAAAGATAGAGAGCAAGCATGGGGGGGGGGCGGTGAAGGAGAAAATCTCAAGCAGACTCTCTGCTGAGCACGGAGCCTGATGCAGGGGCCCCCCTCTCACAACCCTGAGATCTCAATCTGAGCCAAAATCAAAAGTTTGATGCTAAACCGACTGAGCCACCGAAGGGCCCTGATAAACTTATCTGTTTCTTTAAAGAGTACAAAGGAACTGCTGTGGGATTACAGTGATGCAAAGTTTGAGATGTCACATTAGGGACACACTGGGCCCGATTCTAAGACAACTATAATGATGGCTGAATAGGTGAAAGGCAAAGAAGCAGAAAATAAGAACATCTTAAAGGAGGCAATGTGCAAAATACTAGCAAGAATGCTTACTTGCTTTCAGGATTTTTGTTTTTTGCCTCAAAAGGTCAAAAGAGGAAAAAAAAAAAAGGAATGCAGCCTTTCTTAGGTGTTGGGTGTTCAATGTTTTGAAATCCTTGTAGCTATACACCATTCAAAAATTTAACATACTGAAAGCCTAGTTTTAGCTGATAAACTTTAACCAATCTATCTTAAAATAAAATACATAATTACGAGCATATATTCAATTCTTGGAAGTGAGTGCTGAAGCTCTATTTCTAGAACTGGTGAATTCTGTCCTCTATTTCCATGTATAAAAGATCTCGTAGTCCTGGGAAAACACTTTTTTAAAAAATGAAATACAACAAATAAGGTATGCTGTCGAGTCCTGGGGGAGAAGTTTCCCAGAGTCTTTGAATTTCCTCCTATCCTCCTTCTTTACAAGATTTCTAAGACCAAGTCCTTTTCTGCAGTCTCTCAAACAAGGTAAAAAAGAAAAATACCCCCTAGATATATTCTTTAGATTTTCTATTATGCTTCTCAAGTTCCCAGTAGCTTCTGAAGTAAACTTGAGATGAATTCTGGAGTTTTTTTTATTATTATTATGTTTTAATTTTAGTTCTCTTTTAGGTTTAAGATGAAATAGATGATCATAACTGCTATGCTTGGAGATGCATTTCATGGCACAATTTGTACGTGACCTAAGCAAGGTCACGTCATGGAAAGAGAACTGACATGATAGATAACAAGTCAAATCCAAGCTTTTAGTCTTAGACAACTTTAGAGTAACCTATTTAAGCTTGCTCTATGTCATGCAATACAGCAAGAAAATTTTCTTTTTAAACAGTACATAGTAGATGTAGTCCGTACAGAGTTCTCACTCTGGTTTGGATTGTGTCAATAACAGATATATGAAGAATTATTGCTCAAATCACTGATCATTAAGGGTTATTTTTTCATCCACATTGTGAGCCTTGGTGCAGACCTGCAAGCCAGCCTAATTCTCATCCACAATAAGATCCCATGTTCCAGCCTTACCACACGTTTTTACACCACAAGATCTCTGCACATGTTTCATGCTGACAAACATCCTTTCCACCCCTCATTTTAAACATCAATTCCCCTGTTAATCTTTCTTTTGATACTCCCAAATAAGCTCATTACTTCCTTCTCTGTGAACTCAGAGTGCTGTATACCTATCTTTAGTAGAGTATATCCCAGATTCTATTATAATTGTTTACTCTCTCCACCATCAGAAATGAAAACTTGTCCACTGACTCTTATCTAGGATTTCCCATATGCCAGGCACTGTTTTCAGTGCTTCAGCTATGTCAACTCTTTCATCTGTATCACAACCTTTTGCAGAGGATATTATCACTGCTTCATTTTACAAATGAGGAACCTAAGACACAGAGAAGTGATGTTGCTTTCCCAAGGACACACACACAGCTAGGGAGAGCCTGGAGTTGAACCCAGGCAGTCTGATGTCCCTCTGAGTCTGAGCTTTCCCAAATATTCTTTGTGTTTGCCGCACAAAGGGAGACAGTTCATGGATATTAAACAGATAAAAAGAATAATCATACTGATTTTTCTGTAGTTTCCTAAGCTTAAATTAGAGATCTATTACCTTTGTCTTAAGTTGATTTCACTTTCTTGACTATGGAGTTCATTTGTCCAGAGAAAATTCAGGCCAGAAGGGGCAAGAGAGAACTAGTTGAGAGGTAGGAGGCCTGGGGTTTTGCTGGCTCTACTAGGTCGGAGTCAGACTCTGCACCTCCCTCAGCTTCCACGGCTGCCAAAACCTACAGAAGTCCCTCCAGGAGCTGCTCGTAGATGTACGACACTGTGCACACAGCGTGACACAGAATGCTTGGAATAGAAATAATACTAACGGAAACCACTTAGCCTGTTTTTTGTAAACTGATGGGACTCAAGGAAGACACTTTTACTTTGGGGATGATTGAAACAGAGAGGTTTTTGTCATTGTTTCTTTAGAAGTGAGGCACTCAAATCATGGAGAACCAGATATATTTATTCTTCCTCCTGACCTTTAAATTTATATCTCAAGTCCTCACAGATAATTGCCACCTATTTTACCATTTAAATCACTTCTTAATTCTTGTATTTTGTATACCTTCTTTATTTTTCTGATTAAAATAATTTTTACTCATTGTAGAGATTTAGAAAGATATTTAAAAATGCACAACTATTTACATTATTTAAGTATTTTAAAGAACACAATTGCAGGGACGCCTGGGTGGCTCAGTGGTTAAGTGTCTGCCTTCGGCTCAGGGCATGATCCTGGAATCCTGGGATGGGGTCCCACATCGGGCTTCCTGCAGAGTGAGCCTGCTTCTCACTCTGCCTGTATCTCTGCCTCTTTCTGTGTGTCTCTCATGAATAAATAAATAAAATCTTAAAAAAAAAACACAATTGTATATTATAGGACTTACCCAAAGTTTCAAAATTCTCTTCTAAAACATTATTTTATTTTATTTTATTTTTTTTATTTTTTATTTTTTTAAAACATTATTTTAAATGACTCTATAACCATGCATTAGGATAAGATGTAACATGATTTAATTAATTGGTCCCTGTTTTAAACATTTTGTTGTTTGTTATTATAAGCAACAAAGTGATAGATTTTCTTCCACCTTGTCTGAGGATCCTGGTCATATGAGAATCCTGTAACCCTTGAAGGAAAAGGGCCTTATTGGAGCCTACAGGACAATGTGGTTCTCTGGGAGCTTGTGGAATGCGGATTATGGGGCCCCAGCCAGGAGGTTCTGATCTCTCAAGGCTGGGCCTGGACAAGTGCTCCTCTTTTTGAGAAATGCTGACACTGCCTGTCCTTTGATAATACTTTCTCTTTGTTGGGTTATCTTCTTTATTCCCACTCAATATACTCCCCTACAAAATGAGCTGGTTTCAAAGTCAAATTCACATTGGGTCTGGTGAAGAGAGCTACTATTCATTTTTAGCCCAGTCTTTTATTAATTTAGGTGATTGAGCCATCTCTGCAGTTCCTCTTTGGTACCTCGCTACCCTAACTCCCACTTACCCAATCCACCCACCCATGTTCCATACTACAGCCAGGAACAGCTTTTTTTTTTTTTTTTTTTAATTTTTATTTATTTACGATAGGCACACAGTGAGAGAGAGAGAGGCAGAGACATAGGCAGAGGGAGAAGCAGGCTCCCTGCACTGGGAGCCCGACGTGGGATTCGATCCCGGGTCTCCAGGATCGCGCCCCGGGGCCAAAGGCAGGCGCTAAACCGCTGCGCCACCCAGGGATCCCCAGGAACAGCTTTTTATGCTGCAAATCAATGATGTCATTTCCCTACTTACTACAAAACCCTCCCCTGTGCTATCAGAGGCCACCCAATGGCCTATGGTTCCCTCAAACCCTTCTGTCTCTCTCTCCAACTGCATGGGCCTAGTCATAGAATTTTGCCCCCTCCAAGAAGCCCTCCTTGATGCCCCTGATCTAAATCACTTCTCCCAGCCCAACCTCTAGCTGCTCTCTTTTCTTTCATAGCACATCACCATCTATAGAGGCATGATTATTAGATTAAGCCTGTCTCCCCATTTCACCACAAGATCCATGTGTGACACAGGCACTGAAGCTAATTGTTCATCACCACCATACCTGGCCCTAAGCAGTGCCAGTTGAGAGGCAGTACTCTGTGTGGCAACCTACATAGGCTCTGGGGCCAATCAAATTCAAATCTGAGTTCTACTACTTATGCCTGTGTGACCTTAGGCAAGTAACTTAATTTCTCTGTGCCTCCATTCTCTCCACTGGGGATCATATGGGACTAACCTATAAGTTTGTTGTGAGAATTAAATGAAAGAATCCACAGAGGTGCCATAGAACCACATCTGGTATGCAGATAGCTTTTTAAAAGTAAATAATCAGTATAAATAAATAGGACACAACAGACTTTAGAGCTGTGTTTTTTCTCATCATCACCCCACCTCCACCCCAGCCAAAGCATTAGTCCCTTCAACTTGTCCCTGCAGTCTGTTCCTTGAAAGGGCCTACTTCTGCCCTGAGAAATCTGATGAATACATTCTCCCTTCCATATTATTAGTTCCAGCTTTGATCTTTTCGTCACGTCACTTCCTAAAATGTGCACTCCTGTGCCAAGCCACTGCTCTTCCTTCCTTCGAGTATTTCCTGAAATGTGACCTCCTCCAAGGAGCTTGCTTTAAGTGGAACAGAGCTCATCATTCCGTTCTATGTTTCCAAAAAATAAGTTAAAGGTTGTTGTTTGAGGTACCAAAGCCATAAATCTTCTGAGCTCTTCACTGGCTGCATGGTCTCACCATTGCTGGGCAGGTGGGGTTTCTCCTCTGCGTGCACTTAAGAATGTAAGTCTACGAAGGTAAAGGGTTTAACTTGCTCTGTATACATTTAGCACAATGCCAATCCACATGGATGCTGAATAAATGTGACTTGATGATTTAATTACTTTGTCCATGACTGGAATAGAAACCATGAACTCTTAAATCTGTTTTCCCCCACACAGCAATGTGTTTCAAGGCTGAGTCTATTATGAGACTGGTTTTCTGCATTTACTTTCAAAAGAGAATAAATACAAAAGAAAGAGAGACCACGAGAAAATACCGAATTAATAAAATTATTTTCCACATCATGAGGTCAAAGATACCTTTAGAACAGCACTGCACTGTATTAAAAAATACACTTAAAGTTTAATTGCATATGCTTTATGGGTTATTTTGTAAATCTAAAATAGATAACCAAAACATGTCAATACTCATTTTTAAAGTACTTGTTGTATTCGGTGCATGCACCATTATGGAGAACTTACACTCAGAGCAAAAAGATTTGTAGCAAAGCATATGACCTTCTTCCCACTACAATGACCATCCCCTAATTAGGCAATGCATCTGATAGTCATTAACAGGAATGAGATAATGAATCACTTTCTCTCTTCTTTGTTAATTTGCTGTAACCAAGCGGCTAATGGATGTCAGAGCTGAGTGATTGCACTGATTATAGTGATTTATAGTTGCAAAAAAACAATTTAAAACCATTCTGATTATTCATGTTAAAGATGCTTTATGTTTTGTTTACTAAATGTTTTATGTCCCCCTTTCTCCTACCCTTAAAGTATCATGCCCCTCCTACTTTGCACTTTTGACAAAAAGACCTCTTCCTGGAAAACTTGAAAGTTGTAGCCTTTTTGTTATTATTATTATTGTTTTAAACTAAGCCATTTCGTTTTATCTTTCTATGTCTCTCTAGAGAGAGAGAGAGAGACATAGATATAGATGTATAGATATATATAGACATATAGATATGTAGATAGACACACACACATATGTATATATATATATATATATATATATATAAAGAGAGAGAGATAGAAATAGATATATAAAGTTTACCCAGTAGAAACAAAAAGCCTTAGGGGTAGAAAGAAAACTTCAGTGGTGCCTAGTTCAAAAGAAGGCAGAAATGAGAGGAAATCAGGCAAACTTCAAGCCACTTACCTTGGGGCTTCCAGTCCCTTCCTCGCCCTCCACAGACACATCAGTAGCCAGAATCTCAGCTTTGATGGTATCCAGAGCCCTGAGAATCCAGCTGTGTTGTCGTTTGATTTGCCTCTGCAGCTCCTTCCACTGGCTTGCAATCATCCGCAGCATGTCCTTCAGCCCTTCTCCAAAATGAGGGGAAAATACAAGTTACAGACTGGACTGCATTTTTACCCAGTATTGTCTTTTATCCAATAAATTAGATGAATATCCCAAATAGTAAACATAATTTTAAACGACAATTACCATCACCTGCCATATAAGCCTTTGTCCCTAAGGAGAGGGGCCAGGGATTTTTGCCTTCGCATAAGGCATAAGGACCAAAAATGGGATAACCACATAGATGCATGGTTGGGAATCGACTTAGCTTCAGTATACTGGCTAAAAAAAAAAAAAAATGCATGTCGAACAAAAATCACAATGTGCAAAAATGACTAACATGAAAGCTTCACATTCCAAGTAAAAGGCCCTTTTGTGTAACTGTGTGGAGACCTTATAATGATCAGAAAGATGTACAGAAATAGGCAAAGTTAATGCAATGAGCAATATAGTAAATGGACCAGAATAAGACAGCAGTCTTTAGCATTAGCATGTCCGATTAATGTTGCTCTTTCCTTATTTAGCTGTAGTAAGCTCAAAGCAAGAGTCAAATTATAATTCATCCTGTCTTATGGTCTTTTACTACCAGGATAAGTATAACCAAATGACAAAACTATTTTTTATTTATAATCTGTTCTTCATAAATACATTAATACCGGGTAAGAGTTGGTTTAAGGCCAAAACTCTGCTAATGCAATGACCAGCAGAAAACATGCAAAATGTTCATGTGTGCGAATTGGCAGGGAAATAATCGGATATATCTGGACTGCCTGCCTTATATCTGTAATGATATCTATAAGTACCCTAATGCATATGCATTATAACTATTTGCACAATTCTCATTCATTATCTTAACGTTATTTCCAGAGCACCTACATCAAAAAGCATGTCAATGTGAAGTTTTCAGGAATGTGATTTCAATTGAAACTCGGGCGAACAGCAAGCCCAAAATAAAATGAACAGACCATTTGGAGGCAGTATTTCATCTTATAAGTATCACAGCATTGTATGCAGTATATGAAACATTTATAAATCTTGAAGGTCAATCTGATAATGTAAATATTAATAATACATAAGGAAGTGAATATATGCAGTAATTTACAGCAATGCTTCTTCATTCTTAATAGTCTGGAGACATAAAGGCTTGCAATATTTCAGGAGGATTTACCTGCTTTGTGAGATGCAATAAGCTCGAGAAGTTGGTGTCCTTCCTCCTCCACAGCTTCCTTGAGAGCACAATGACTGTCTACATTCAACTTAAAACTCTGCAAGGAAAAATATGAGCATCAAACCCTGGCAAGGCAGTTAAACATAAAACATCCATACAAAATTACTTGCTACTTTTTATCAAGAACCACACAGCCCAATTTACCCAATAGACAAACTAATTTGCAATACTAAAAGCTATTGATATTTGGAATCTGGGCTCAAAATGTTTCCATTAGATTAGCAGAGTGCATCTGTTTGGAAACAGCTGACAAATCTAGAAATTCATTAGGTTTTTATGAAAAGTCACATCCCGTAGGCTATATCAGGAATAGCAGTGTTCTATAAAATACACTGAATTTCTACCAGCACATATGAGCTCTTTCCTTCACTTTTTAAAAATGTTAGTGATAGCACTATTTATGAAACCATAAAAAAATTGGCAGCATAAAATATATTAGCCTTATGTGCACATATATAAATCCATTAATATAGTAAGGGTTGGATTCAGCTGTTTCTCAGATATCACACAAACCAGAGAATACCAAGGTGGAATGAAGTGCTGTGCTGAGGGGTCAAATGCTCTCCAAATCTTCGATTTTTTAAAAGCTTATTTCTTACAGTGTGACTCGGTCTGAAAAATGAATACATCAAGCACATCGGGGGCATTTTCACTCACGACAGTCATCCAAAAACTAAAAACGGCTCGCTAAATCCCAACTCAGAGCCATTTCTTTCAGGCAGCCTTCTCTATTGCTTCATATGGAGTTACCTACTCCCTTCTCTGTTCCTTACGTGTGTTTGTACTACAGAACTTATCATCTGTATTCTGCTTTATTTCTATACTTGGCTACCACATTTTAAGCAATTTTAAAGAAATACTAGTTGCACATTTATCTCCAATGCATGTCACACACAAGATGTTCAATAGATTTGTAGAAATAATGGATATCTATCTAACTGAATCAGTAACACTCTCTGAGAGGAGGGCTTCCATTTCGATATTTCAAGAAACATGGGTGGTTTTCCAAAGATTTTCCATCTCTGGAATGTTATAAGGCATTCCAACCACAAGGAGGTCCAATGGAGAGTAATCATGGTAACCAATCTCCTGAATCAGTGGTTAGTCTTCAGGGTGAAAATCAATTCCTTGAGTTGACTAATTAGAACATGAATTTGAAATACTGTGTGTCAAATATTGGCTTCTCCATGATAGGACTCCAAAAATACAACATATTTTGCTATTACTGAACACTCATTGAGCAATTGCTGTATGCACAGCACTAATCTTAGTATTGAGAACATTTAACAGAAGTTCAAGATGATACAGACCCAGTTAGAATGTAATTTGGATGAAAGGGGTTAAACCACCATAAATTGTGAAATTAGGTATTCATTCATTTAGAAACCATGCATCATGCCTGTTCTGTAAACTGGACAAAGTGACAGGGATTTAGGGGGGTTAAAACATGGCTTCTGGCATCAAAAGGCAATTAAATGTGTTACTAGGAGAACAAAGTATAGCCTCTAAGTTATCTTAGATGTTCAGTTGTGAATCTGGGCTCCCTTTTTCTTAGTGGAGAAAAGGTGGTCTTTTTAAAGCTGAGAATAAAAAGCAGATTAAAAGAAACTGAAAATGAAGGCGATAAAAACAGACAATTCAGACCATTAAGTATAAAGGTAAGAAATTTGACTAAAAAAATTTTTGACTCCAAAATGAACTATTTCATCTGACTAGAGGCATAAGAAACAGTAGAGTTTTAGCCAAATACAACAGAAAGAAACAGTATTAAGTTTCCCCACAGGCTGTTCACTCTTGTATTGTCCTCTTTCAGCTACAGGTATACAGTTGAATAAAATAAAGTATGGCAACGTATGAGAAGCCTAATGCCTTGGTCAATACAAACAATATGATATCTATGAAAAATTAAATATTTATTATTTTATAGCCAAAATATGGCTGCACGTACTTTTTGTCACTGCAGCAGAAATCCTCAACTCTGAAACCATGCCATGTAGAGTAAGGTTCATGTATGTTTCAGGGAAGAGGGACAAAGAAAAGAAAAACACTTGAGATCAACAGGAGAGTGCCAAAGTTTAGGAAGAAACGTGTTCTACAGATTTCCTTAAAACTGTAAATTTAGCCTAGTACTCTCTCTGATTCTCTGTTTACTTACAACAGACTTGTGCTGAATGGTTAGTAATCATGAACTTCTGAAGAGGTGCATCAGGCTTATGTCTCAGAGCAAAAGAGAACCTAAGGACCTGTGAGTAGGTTGGATAATTTGACATAATTGAAGCCAAGAGTATAGAATAGATGCAGCTGGGTCTGGTTCTGCCTCAAGATGATGTGGAAGCATTTGATTAGGAAAGAGGAAAAGATGAGGTATTCATTATTAGGAAAAAGATAAGCTGATAAGCTTGATGCAGTAGAAAAGACCCATTTAATATATCTATTACTCAAATGGCACAATATTGCTTGATTTTCAGGTGCACCCATTAACCATTAATAACATCACCTAAGGAATTCACAATTGTCCTCTGAGAAGGCAGCTATACAGGCACATTAACAAAATCGTCAATGAAATTTCTGACTGCTAAAGGATTCTGTAATAAGCTCTCCCCCTTCTGTTCCTACCTTATTCCTAGGGAAGGAAGCTTAAATGAAACGGTTTTATTTTCTTTCTTTGTCTTTATCTGACACTTGGACACATATCCATTCTGTGCTCCTCAGCAATGCCTTATGTCCCTCCACAACATCCACAGCATTCCCTGAAAATTCAGGACATTCTCTGAAGATTTAATTTATGGCAACAACATTGTCATAGGTGGGTACCGTGTTCCTAGGTCACTGACTACATGAAATTCCTTAAATATGAGTAATCTGGGTTCTGTGAGACTCAAGATCTTTTTTAATGTCTTTAAAGTAGCATGGGGGCACCTGGTGGCTCAGTGGTTGAGCATCTGCCTTTGGCTCAGATCATGATCCCAGGGTCCTGAGATCGAGTCAGTCATCAGGCTCCCAGTGGGGAGCCTGCTTCTACCTCTGTCTGTCTCTGACTCTCTCTCTCTCTTTCTCTCTCTCTCTGCATCTCTCATGAATAAATAAATAAAATCTTTAAAAAATAAAAAATGAAGTAGCATGTAATTGAATATCTAGAAGATAATAACTAAGGAAATGGAAAATGCAGTCACTGAAACAAAGGAGTGGATTATCAAAAAGATAATACATCAGAGGCTGACCAATGGGTATTTCCATCCCTGCAATCTCTAGCTTCACCAGTTTAGATAGATCTGGGTGCATTACTCCTTGGCAGGATGGAAATTTGGGTGAGCAAACTGATTGTACTTTGACCATGACCAGACTTCACAAAACAAAATACTGCATCTTATCCCCTTCTATTCAAATTTCTGAAGATTCCCCTTGGATGAGAGTATGGCAGTCATGTGGATGCGAAATGAAATCTAGGAAATGTGTGCCCTATTGGACAAAACTACGACAAAGGTGAAGAATGATTACTCATGAGGACTCATAAGAACAGATAGGAATCTCCTGGTGCAGGAAATAGTAGGTAAGACCATAATCACATTCAGAGGCTTAAAGATCCTAAGTGGCTCAGTCTTAGTAGCTTCGTATGGTGAACACAGACTTTGAATCATCCAATGAAATACTGTTAATGTCTGCACGTCTGTTGATGTCCATGAGTTTTGAGATGTTGGTGAACAATCAGAAAATCCAAAAAAGAGTTATTAAGTCTTTCATGACCAATTTCAGTTTCTTTAAGGCACAAATTAGTATATATTTATTGGGTAGTCTTTGCCAGGCTTATAGATACAAAAGGTAGCGATACATAATCCTGGCATAAGCATCGTATAGTCTCTTGGGTAAAAGAGATTTAGAAAAAAAAAAAGCCAGGAGCCTTATGTGACCCAGCATAGCATAAATGGGGAATGAAGGTTTGGTGTATAATAGAGTGGTGGGGGCAGCCCCAGTGGCGCAGCGGTTTAGCGCCACCTGCAGCCTGGGGTATGATCCTGGAGACCTGGGATCGAGTCCCATATCAGGTTTCCTGTATGGAGCCTGCTTCTCCCTCTGCCTGTGTCTCTGCCTCTCTCTCTCTCTCTCTCTCTCTCTCTCTCTCTCTCTCTCTCTTTCTGTGTCTCTATGAATAAATAAAATCTTTAAAAAAAAATAGAGAGTGGTGGGACCTTAAGCAAACTGAATAGTAATATGCCCTACCCAATGAGATTTTTTTTTTAATTAAAGTATCATGCTAGCCAGTAAAACCAAGACTGTGGGCTGTATTCCATGAGTGTAGTAAATGCCGATAGGTGCTGTGGGATCCCAAGCTGGGTGCCAGGTTCTGCAGAGCCTTGCAGGGAGCTTGTACAGAAAGGATTAATTTTTATGCAGGCCTGGAGATGCTGTTTATTGTAGCAGGAAGTGGGAAGCCTTGAGCAGCTTGGTGTGGCTGGGACAAGGTACAAGTGGGAGAGGTGGAAGCCATGGCTATACATGCTATTTAATTCCAAGGGCCATGAAAGAGGCAAGAAGATGTCAGCCACATTGGAGAGTAACTGCTCTAGTTCTGTGTTCTAGAAAGATCTCTCTGACTGTTAAGCAGAGTTTTTAAAAGGGCAGACTGGAGACAAGCAGGCCATTGAGGAGGCTGAGATGATAATATAGGCCAGATGTTTCTGCATGCTCACAATTTTTTTAATTAAAAAAAGGTATGCTTTTCTTCTAAATGAATGAAAGAAGAAAAAAATGGAGAAAATCTTCCGTCTTTTTAAGTTTTTCTCAGTGTGTGAGAGCAGCATGTGCCAGAATTTAGTTCTTTGGCTGTTCTGATGATAAATACCAGAGGTTATTAGTCAGGAGTCTCCCAATGTGAAAGACATATTGAACTGATGAACTTTTACTCCCACTGTCATTTTAAAGAGATGGTATATATGCTGATGAATAAGGCACTTGATGACACTTTTTCTTCACACAAAAGATTTTTTACTACCCTAAGAAAATGAAAACTTGCTGCTTTTTTTTTTTTTAACAAGGGCAAGAGGAAGAATGTGTGTTCAATCAGAAAAGCAGAGGCTTAAAAAGTCACCTGCTACCTGCCTCAGGCCATCTCCACCAGGGCTCCACTCTGAGCCATGCCTTAACACCATCCTGTGTTCCCACTGGGGCTCTTGCTGAGGAAGAAAGCCCCAATCCCCTGTGTTGAGCCTGGCAGATCCTCTTCTTCCCTCCCCATGCCATTGACAGAGGGTGATCATCTGGTCTTCAAAATATAAAATATACCTTCCAAATATCATATGTGCCAAGAATTGAAGGGTTTTTATGAGTAAACATTTCTTTGTTTAAGAACCTCTGGAAAAATTGACAAGGCACTATCCAGCCATTCAAGTGAAGATTATGAAATCACATGAAAAATACACAGAACATATTACAAGCCAAAAAATGAAGATTCAGAATTGCACCCATGATAGCAGTAGAGCTATGTAAATGAACACTCCCGGCACATGGGAACAGAAGACCTTGGGGAAACACAATGAAATGTTAACATCGTTTGTGCAGAGTAGGACTTAGAGTTAACAGAGTCTGGTCTCATGGAATCAGTTCTCAGTGCTTCGCCGTTCTAAGACATATAATGAAAATAATACTAACTTCTAGGTTATTATAAGAATTAGAGATAATGATTATAAAGCACTGAAGCAATGCCTGGAAATAAGTGAGACTAAAGAAAAACCATTACGACTTTTAAGTTCATTTTCTCTATTTTCCGAATGTGTTCTGTGGTAAATGGTACCTTATGGTGACTTCAAGTGATGAGTAGCGCCTACTGTTGAGGTTCTCCAAACTTCTTAGGTGCAGATACCACATACTCTTCGCTTTAGTGTCATCACCCAGCAGAAGCTTGCCCACAGGCACACCAAAACATACATGCTGCTTTCTGAGTTTTGGGGCAAAGTGTGCGTGGACAGAGAGGCCAGTGATTTGGGGCTTCCTCTTGCCTCGAGTGTGTGCTCTTGGGCGAATCATCTAACCCTTCTGGGCTTCTGTTTCCTTACCTACAATCCAGGCATTTGGACTCAGTATTTTCCAGTCCTTGGACACTTCGATTTTATCTTTCAGCCAGGCAGTTAAGGATAGGTGGCTTGGGAGACATTTTATTTATTCTAAACTAGAAAATTTTCAAAGGGGGAAGAATCCCAAAGGCCATCTAACTATTCATCTA
This sequence comes from Vulpes lagopus, assembly GCF_018345385.1. Lineage (NCBI taxonomy): Eukaryota > Metazoa > Chordata > Mammalia > Carnivora > Canidae > Vulpes > Vulpes lagopus. The sequence goes on from NC_054829.1 coordinate 62,143,800, forward strand.
CCCCAGGGCAGCTCTGTCTCTCAACCGTCCCGGGCAGATGTGTTCATTCTATTTTTAACATCTCCAGGGAAGTTTCTTCTGACTTCTCATCCTGAGTCCACAACATTTCTTCTCAGGAATTTAAGAGCTCTGTGAAAAGCAGCACGAGCTTCAAATTCTTTTGCCAAGTCATCTCTCCAGTGGAGGAGTTGGAAATCAGAAACACTGTGAGAATATGCCAACAAAATCCACACGTCCAATCAATCACCAGGCCCTGCCAATTAATTTCTTCATCTTCAACTCTTCCATATTGACTAACACTGCCCAAGATTCAGGCCCTCATCATTGTCCCTGCCAGGTTGACTTTGACAGCTTTTGGTTATGGCCTCTCAAAACTACATTTAATCCTTATTTGTGGCATGTCTCTGAAGGTGCAGGCATCGTCCTAAGCATGCAGGATGGGGCTGTGAACAAGGTAAATACAGCCCCTGACCTCACAGAGCTCACAGTCTAATGGGGTGGAGGATGTGCATCTTATAAACAGGCAGTTGCAATTGATTGTGTCAAGGAGGCCATGATATCATGCAGGTGCTGGTGACAGTATGGACTCTGGAGCTGACAGCCTGGGTTCAAACCTCAGCTCCTCCATCAGCCATGTGTAACTGTGGGAAACCCTAGGTACTTAGTTTCTTCCACTGTAAAAAGGGAGAAATATTAGTGCCTATTTCATGAGATCGTTGTGAGGAAGAAATGCCTTTTTACCAGTAGAACACCGCCTGGCATATCATAGTCACTCAATTAAAACATTTGGTTACACAGAATGGCCTATCTCTAAAACAACTCTGAAAAAGGTGCTCCTTCTCTTAAGGTCTTTTAATAGCTTCCCAGAGGTATGACTTATAGAGCCCTCTAAAATCCCAACCAAGTTCGCTTCTCAGGTCCCATGTCTACCTTGAAATGTGCCTGAACTGCTTCAAGTTTTTCAAGCTTCTAGCATATACCAGCCATCTTGCTCCTCTGAGATCCTGCTCTTGCTGGCACCCCTGGTAAGGAGGTATGGACAGTCCTCCCCTTCCCTGGCTAAGCTCTACTCATTCTTTAAGATTCATCTCAGGTGTCAATCTGTCTAGCAAGTTTTCCCTGTCTTTCTTCTATCTTCCCAGTTTGCACATTCTCTTCAGTATCACCAGTACCTCTGCAGAGCTTGAACTGCCACTTGCTGCAATGTTCGATAACTAATGATGTGCTTGCTTCCCATCCACGAGTTCCTTCCCACTCGTTTTTGAGTCCACAGTGCCTAGGACAGTGCCTGACACACAGAACATACCTAACAAATGTTGGGGAACAAATATTCAGACCAAAAACGTTCCAAGTAGCTTTCAAACTGCATATAGCACTTGGGAGATATTGGTACAGTCGCTTTTTGCCTAGAAGTGGTTGATAAATGTCCCCAAATTTTACTCAGTGAACACCATGTAAATGAGCTGTCATGTTCCTTTGCTTACAAAATTACTTGCCAATTACACTTAGATGATCTCAGTGTAATTGCCATGTAAACTGTACCCTGTCTGAGATAGCCCAAATCATCAATTTAACTTTACCCTTTCATCATATGGTACTTACCACGTAATTAAATAAATGGTCAGTCACCACCACAATTGTGTATCTCCCCAACCAAATGAAGTGGCCACATTTGTCACTGATTTATCAGTTATGACAATATGCAACACACTTCCAGGTATACTATCAGAAGCTTAAAAAATTTAAAAGCACTAGGTACAACTTGAGAAAGAAGTTCCAAATTCATGAGAAAAAAGATAAGCATTATAAAAACTTTGTTTTCCTCTTTAAAAAAAAAAAAAAGAAGGCAGCACTAAGATATAAAGACAAAAATCCTCATTCTTCCTGAGAAGACCTTCTTCCTGAAACCTGAGATAATAAAAACATCTCCAGGGATCCCTGGGTGGCTCAGTGGTTTGGCGCCTGCCTTCAGCCCAGGGCGTGATCCTGGAGTTCCAGGATCAAGTCCCACATCAGGCTCCCCTGCATGGAGCCTGTTTCTCCCTCTGCCTATGTCTCTGCCTCGCTCTCTCTCTCTCTCTCTCTCTCTCTCTCTGCATGTGTGTGTCTCATGAATAAATAAATAAAATCTTTAAAAAACAAAACAAAACAAAACACATCTCCAAGCATTTGAAGGTGAATTTAGCTCTTCAAACAAATCACAGTTTCTTTCAAATAAATACAGTTGTATTTTGTGTGTGTGTGGAAGGTAAATGTATTTTACTAAGGTTGACATTCTTTTCTGATAGACTCATTAATACCTTATACAAAAATTAGATACATGGGAGAAAGATCCTAAGTGTTGACAGTGCCTCTTGGTGACCAAATTTTAATTTGCTTTTCTGGATGCCACCTCCACATCTGGCACAGGTAATCACATTGACTTCCCAGCGTGGCCACATTAGGCAGAGTGGAGTCTCAAACAGGTTCTGTCTAAAGGGACCACTTGACTTCCAGAATACAGTGCTCTGAGGCTCTGATTAAAAAAGAGGTCAATGCTGGCCCAAATATCGCTCTACCCCCTGCAGGGGAATAATTGATGTGCAGCAGCCCCTACAGATGTGGAGTCACCAAGGTGATGGATGGATATAAGTATATTATTCACATGTACATCTGCTAATATACAGGTCCCAGTGCAAACACCAAGACTTAAGAATATTATGTGGATTTAGGACAATCCCTGAAGGACTCCAGTTCCATTAAAAATTTGTTTGGCAGCCTGGGGCAGATCTATTCCAACTCCCACATGTTTCATGCATTTGAGAGGGGGAACCAAAATGCTTTAAAAATAAATTTAATAAATTTTGTAATGTCAAATCATTAACATCCTGTCTAGTCATACAGCCTTCGTATTTTGAAATAGCAACATTAATCTGCAGAATTTTTTTAAACCTTTCTAATATCAGAGTTAATATTTTTGTTTTCAAAAAAAAAATATCTTCCTTGTGTTTTCTGCCAAAGGGAATGAATTACATCCTGAAAACAGGAAAAAACATTCCAATTTTTTCCCTCTATAGGCATTTCTCTTGTCACAAATATACCAGACAATACCCAGAAAGCTCTGTGACCAGAGTCCATTTTTGGTTTGGAAATAGTAGAGGAAATAATTTAACTCACAGACATTCTCAGTTATTGTTTGCTGATTTACAATACTAGTTACAATGTGCTGCCTGTAATGGTTGTAACACTGCTCTTACAAATGCTCATTCATTCATCTAGCAGATATTTTTAGTACTTATTATGCACATACAAGGCTGGGTGTCAGAGGACACTGCAAAGAGACACACAAGCCATCCCCTCAAGGAGGTGACAGTCTGGGTGGATAGGGAGAAATCCAACTTCTCTAGGGGCACCTGAGCTTCTCACACCACACATTCTTCTCAGGTCTCCAACAAAAATGCTAACGATTCCCTCCAAATGAACAAAGCATCATCAAATACAACATGTTTATTTGATCTTCACAACAATCAGCAGATATGACAGGCATTTTTCTGTTTCAGATCTGCTTCAGGCCTGAAACTCTTAACTTTAATATCACTTATACTGAGTAAACTGCTTCGAGATTCCAAAACTCCATGTCACCCGGTAGGTAAGTGGGAACTGCACATAGGCCTATACAAGAAGAGAGGCAGGAGGTGACAGCACCCTGGCTTAGAAGAATTAGGCCACACCCTGGCTTTTGTCTACACAGTGTCCTGTGGCCTGTACGTGAACGCTCACAGTGCAAAGCCAGACTGCAAATATTCTCTTCAGCCCCTAAATAGGAAATGCTTAATAAACACAGTGTTTCCCTGGTATCCTAATGTAAAACAATCATCACATCTTAAAAAGAGCAATAAACAAAATAATAAATTAGTAAAATGTCTAGCCACCAACAATTTTCAAAACAATGAGAACTGCTGGGTATCACAGCCCAAGTCCTTAAACTGAATCAGGCCAAAAGTATATCCCCAGGTGCTCTGAACAGTTCAGGAATCCTTTTAAACTGAAAATGGAAGACAATACTATTTGTCTCCTAGATGTCCAGAAATAGTTATGTAAGCAAAGGAACGTGGTCCGGGGCTCCTACGTGTCCAAAATGAGCTTCCTGTCCCCACACATCAACGCCAAAATGCCCGCATGCTCATGAATTCCCAGCAGAGCTTTCCATTCCCAAGCTACCAAATGAAGTAACTCAAGGCTGAGAACTGAGTATTTTAAATCCCCCAAAGAGAAGTAATGCTGCTCCCCACTAAATTCTCAGCTATTCACCTTAAACTGATGGGAATCCAGGGGAACGAGCAAATGGAACTTCAAAGCTCCTACGAGGCTACTAGCTCTGCTCAGCAAGGCTGAGGGAAGTGGCAGCCAAACTCACACAGCTCAGTCTTTTGAAGTCTAACTGACAGTCTCCCATTAGCTGAGCAATACAGTCGCTGCTGTACAGTGGCAGCTGCTAGGCTTGTGAAGCTCGTCTTTCTTGGGCCAGGGCTGCCTGTCATCTCAGCAGAGGATGGTAGCCAGGGAAAGGTGGGCACCAGGAAGTAGGGAAAAGGAAAGCCCATCCTCTATCTCTTAACTTGGAGCAATGAAAAATGGAGCAGAGGCGGACATAGAAGGGTGAGCAAAAGAAAAACAGCTGAGCATCTTCGGGGAAACTTTCTTGTATGGTTAAAAACTCTGTGAGAAGTATATATTTTTTTTAATGAAACCTATTTAATAAAAAAAAATATATACAATGTAACATGAAGTTCTAAATATATGTTATAAATGCATGAAAGTATCTGTGTGGAGATTTTATTAGCCAGGAACACTACCAGTTTAATCCAGTTTGTTTTTATAAGTACTTAGGGTAATGACACATGAAGATTTCAAACCCTTCAAGGGTACCAAGAACGGTAAACTCTGTCTGCAGGATTTGGTGCTTCTGTGCCACCTTGTGGTAGCCCCCTCAAATTGCAGGTACTAATCCTGAAATGAACAAGTTCTAGAAGGTGGGCTTTACAAGCTACCCCTATAAACACATACTCAACCTCTGTACACACATAAACATGGGCTCTACTCACTTTTCTAGGCCTGTAGAAACATCCATTATTGTAAGTATTGTATTGTATTATAAGTATTACACACTTCCAGTCCATGGGGGCCCAGAGATGCTTCTATAAATAAACACTAATGGGACAAAGAGGAGACTTTCAACTAATGTGTAAAAACAAACAAACAAACAAACAAACAAACAAAAACAAACCTGAATGCTCACTACAGTATTATCTGCAAAAGCATAAATAAGGACATGGCTTAAATGGCCATCATCATGGGAATGATTAAATAAATTGTGGCGCATCCACTCAATAAAAAATTAAGGAGCTGCTAAAAGTGCTATGGGTAATAGATCTTCATGCACTGACAGAAAGAAGTCTGAGATATCTTTAGATACAAAAAGCAAGTCATTGAATAGCATGTAAATATGAATTTTAAAATTCTTAAAATGTATGCACCTTTATATAAAGAGGTCCAAAAGGATATAGAACAGACTGTTTATGCAAGTTATCCAAGGGAGGGTAAGACTTTTTCCTTTTATTTTTATGTTCTTTTATTTGAATTTTGGTTTGAATTATTTTCCCAGTGAATACAATGTTTTTCTTTAACGAGTTCCATAATGTCAGCCGCTGCATGAAAGACAAAGTTTCTTTCACCTTCAGCACATGCTCCCCCATAGTCACCAAGCTTTTGAAACATCTGTCCCCTCTTTCCCATGCAAATCCTTCTTGTAATGTTCACATTCCCTAGTTTTGCACACCCCCAAAAGGCCCTAGAGCTTTGGGCCCACTCTACACAGAGAAGCTTTCTGCCAATTTCCACACTCTTCGATATATTCAAGTCCTGATTAGATTTCTGTCAGCTAGCAGGTAGCAGGCCTTGCTGTGCTATTGTCAAGGACATTAGTAGCCTCAGGGAAGACGAGGAAAGATGAAATAGACACTGCCATTGAGGTTTCTGACCATCCAAAAGAGAACATCAAAAAGAGAACTCTGATCCATCCCCCTCTCTGTCATCTATCCCCTCTCCTCTGTTCTTACCTACCTACCACCTAACGCTGATTCACCTCCTCTCCAGTTTTCTCATGATTAGACATCACTTCATCCATGTATTCAACCACAGCCTCCATGATCTCAGTCTTATTCCACCCATGCCTAGGTAAGCAAACTCCCTGGAGCACACTGGTCTTTCCAGGGCTGGAATCTGAACGTGCTTTTGAGATGGGTAGAGACCTGTTGCATACTTATCAGCCTGACCTTGAGATCTCCTGAACTCTTGATTCCTCAAACTGTGGAGATATCCATGTTATTTTGGAACAGAATCCCCAAAATAGTATCCTTTTAACACACTTTCTATTCACATCACAGACCAGGGACTCATTTCCTTAATATATACAAAACTCCCATAAATCTCGAAGCAAAAAGCCAATGACCCAACAGAAAAAAATAGGCTAATAATATGAACAGACAGTTCTCAAAAAAGAAATACAAATGACTCCTAAAAATATGAAGAGGTACTCGACTCCACTTAAAATACAAGAAATACAAACTAAACTACAATGAAATGCCATTTGTAACTATCAAAGGGACAAAGATCACCAATGTGATAACAGTTCAATAGCAAGCATGGGCACATGGAGGCATTCTCCATGCCCTGCTGAGTATAAATTGGTACAATCTCGATAAAGGACCATTTGGCAATACAGAAAGATTGTAAATGTATATAACCTTTGACACAGAAATTTCATATATAAGGTATTTATCCTAAGGATATACTTACAATGATGCAATGTGATGAATATACAAGCAGATACGCTGAGGCACTGTTTATAATTTTAAAAGGACTACAGCAACCTAAGTTTTCATCAATATAGAACTAGTTAAGTGAATTATGGCATACTCATAAATGGAACACTGTGCAGCATTCAAAAGGATAAAGTAATTCTACATTTGCTCTTTTTGAATTATTGGTAACATAAATCAAGGGAACAAAGTTAAGTACACACATGCATTTGTTTTCAAATACCTTGAATACTGAAAGAATATAAAGAACCAAGGAATACTGGTTGCCTCAGAGGCAGAGAATGGGTAACTGGGAGGACAGAGGTAGGAGGCTTACTTTTGGCTTTCTACCTTTTTATTCCCTTTCCTTTATTTACCATTAGAATTTTGTGTTACAGCCATATACTCGTCATTAAAAAAAAGAGAACCCACACATTTAAAAAAGCTGATAAACATTGTCTGTACCCGCATCTTTCAAATGCTATACTCAAATCCATTTTCCATTATGCTCATGGTTATCCTTTCTCTAAGCCATGGACCTCATCCATTTAATCTATGTCAAACTGACTCTACCCTCATGTAGAATTTACAGTTGATTCATGTTACTCTACTGTTTTAAAATCAAATCAAATCTTCATGGAGTCCCTTTGCTCTCAGAGAAACATTCAATCCATTAAAAAGACATTCAATCTCCTTCACCATCAGCCCCAACCCTACAAGACCCCAATCCAGTTTCAGCCACACCAGATGGCTCACTACACCTCCCTAACTTGCCCATAAAATTTCCTCGCATCTCTTCTCCTCCCCTCTCTATCCAAAAAAATCACAAATGGCCTATGAGGTCTACATTCAGTTATTTCTTTGAGCCTTCCTTACTCTCAGGAAGAAGAAGAAGAAGAAAAATTTCTCTCTGTGTTCCTATCAGTACTTTGCTTATCCTACGAGAAGTTTACTGTTCAAAATTATATTACATTTACCATTTATGGCTCTATAGATGACTACATTTAATCTATGGTCATCTCTCTTAGATTGCAAATCCCTGGAAGAAAGAAGCCAAACTCATTTATCATGTATTCCTAGCACCTACATAATTGCCTGGCATGCACAGGTGCTGGATAGATGAACTCTTCATCACCATTTCTCCCCATGTTTTCTTATTCATCAAACTGAATTAAGAGCATTGTTCCTCCAACGTTATTTCTATGTGGCTGGTTAATGTTTGCCCAGTATGACATGGTATTGCCTGTGCAAATTTATCTCCCAAGTTTAAATCAGGCCCTTGTGCTTTATGGTGTCATAGACTTTGCATTCTCCTACTAGATACCTGATTGGCTATGGATTTAAAAACTGCTGTTTTCCTGCAACTGGTTTTATACAACGTGGTGCCCATTTGGTGAGTTAGGCATGCATAAAAACAACTTGGGAGATCAGAGTTATCTTTTCAGAAGCAAATATGGACATGAACTGAAATCTCTAGAGGGAGAAGTTGCTGTCCTGCTCCGATGCTTTACTCATAAGCCCTCTAAGTCTGAAGATATTATAAATTCTCTTAGGGGAAAAAAAATCTAAATAGTCTGCCCAGAACTATTTATGAGGCTTCTTTAAAAAAAAAGATTTTATTTATTTTTTCATGAGAGACATAGAAAGAGAGAGAGGCAGGGACTCAGGCAGAGGGAGATGTAGGCTCCCTGCGGGAAACCCGATGCAGAACTCGATCCCAGGACCCTGGATCATGACCTGAGCCAAAGGCAGACGCTCAACCACTGAGCCAACCAGGTGCCCCTATGAGGCTTCTATTTATGATGCATTGAGTCAAAAATGCAGTTTTTTGTGACTTCTCTTTCTTTAGCCACTAAGAAAGGTAAAGAGAGAAACAACCTAAACGTCCATCAGCAGGTGAAAGGATAAACAAACTGATAAATCTATACAATGAAATACTACTCAGCAACCAAAATGAATAAGCAGTTGAAACATGCAATATCCTAAAACTAGGTGAAAGAAATCGGGGGGTGGGGGGCGGATGAAAAAGAGAGACGGAGGACATATATTGTTTGATTCCATTCATGTAAAATTCTAAAAAGTACAAAATAATCTTTTTTTTTTTTTTTTTTTTTTTTTTTTTAAATTTTTATTTATTTATGATAGTCACAGAGAGAGAGAGAGAGAGGCAGAGACACAGGCAGAGGGAGAAGCAGGCTCCATGCACTGGGAGCCTGATGTGGGATTCGATCCCGGGTCTCCAGGATCGCGCCCTGGGCCAAAGGCAAGCGCCAATCCACTGCGCCACCCAGGGATCCCCAAAATAATCTTCATAGTAACAGCGGATCAGTGCTTATTTAGGGATTAGGGAAAGGCTGGGAGAGAAGGTAGGAAAGAATTATAAAAGGGTGGTAAGGAAGCTTTTGGAGGTGATGGATATATTCACTATCTTGACTGTGAATATGGTGTTATGGCTGTATACATTTGCCAATTTGTTGAAAGTTTTAGATGTATATATTTTAAACATATACAACTTATTGTATGTTAGTTATACTACCATAAAGCTGTTTTAAGGAAAAAAGTAGACAAAGGTGAAGAAGAAGGGAATCTGTCCAAGAGCATAAGTATACTATCTGTTTTAAAAGTGGTTTTCAGAGAAGAGGGATGCTCAATACTCACAAAATACCTTTCCAGAGTGACATTTCCCTGAGAATGTCATTTTCTAGGAAGACAGGAATTGTTTTTTGAAAGGAGCAGCCAGGTTGCAAGCAGATGATTAATTATCATGGAAAATCATTGATGTATCATCGCAATTTCACAGTATTTCTTACAGTTAAAATAAGGCTCCTTCATATCTCTCATAAAGGTATTGTGAAGCTTTAATTGATTTGTGTTGGTAAAAACCCTTGGTTACTGTCATGGAAAATAATTGAATTAAGTATCAAAATATAAATGTGCAACTTTTGTTATTGTCTTTACATTTGTTTTCTTTACAATAATCACTGCAGGGTGCCAGTTCTTCTAACACATTGTTAAACCATGGAAGACACCAAACTCAGGGGCTTGCATGTCTGTTGATTTAATGTTAAATTATAGAATCTATAGAGGTGTTTAAAGGAACTCATGTTTAAAGAAACTCACATAACTATCTCTACATACTGGATAATCTTGTAGGTACCACTTGCCCACTCAGTGAGGAGCAGTAATGACTTATGCATGTTGAATTCAAGGATATAAATCTCTGAGCTTAGTTGTATACTTTCTTTATGGGAAGGCAGGCATTCTTTGCCTTCTTTTGAGAAGAATAACTTAATATTAACTCAGCACCACAGTAAGGAAATACAATAAAAAATATAAATGACAGTATTGATCAGGAGGACAAGGTAGACATTGTCCTCAGAGACTGAGTAACTCAGAGTTTGTTTGAGGGACGTTTAAACAACAGGCTGCATCTAGAGCAACAGGCACTGCATGTAGTATAGCAGTGACTCAATAATTGTCCGTAAGTATCACTGCCAATCCACGCACACTGAGTCTTCAGTAACTGGTAGCCAGCATTATTCATAACTTCAGAAGTCAAAGTTGTGATTGTGATTTAGCATTCACCGAGCAGATCTGGAGAGCATAGTGCCTCACTATTTGCAAAGCAGAGATGAAGATGCTCCTATGTTATCTCTATTCCAACCAATATAATTAGGTGATGCTAGAGAAAACTCATTTCAAGAAAGTGTTGATCATTAGGTAACAACAAGGTTATTCTTTAAGAGATAAACATTTTAAGAAGGACTCTTTGCTGTGGATCTAGTGTAGAGATCCACAACAAAGGGGATGAGGGGTGCACATTTCGGAGGAGACTGTCATTATGAGGCAGGTACACATACGTGCAATTCATTATGGGCAGCGGTAAAGAGTTTGGCAACTGATTAAAGCTAGAATGCAGTAGTCACAGAAACATGTGGCAATTTACATTTAAATGTAAGTTAATTAGAATTAAAAATTCATTTCTTCAGTTGCTTAAGCCACATTTCAAGTGCTCAGGAGATACATGTTGTGAGTGGCTCCCATGTTGGACATTGCAACCTTGAATATTCCATTCTCACAGAAAGTTCTACTGGATACTGTTGGGCTAGAATGAGGCAGAGGCCAACACGGCAATACTAAGAAAGGAACTCTGTAAGGGGGACTTGAGAATGATGAGTGCGCATTGGTTACAAAGAGGCCATGTTGCTCAAATCCCAAAGAGAAGTGAGACCCTGGTTCCTACTCTCCTAGCCTGGCTTTCAACAAATAGCCTAGGGTTAAAGCCCTCTTCATGTCCCCATGCCCTCTGGGACCTCAAAAACTAAATGTGTGTTTTCCATAAAATATTAAATCAAGAGAAATTAAGACAGCACACTTAATGTGAAATAAAGTTCATATACTCCTGTTTAAACACAGATTAGAATTTCTGTCAGAACAATGCCAGTGAAAAGTTGACATTCTAATTAATACAATTTACATTATAAAGCGCTGAATATCTTTATCTTGCTATTATGAAATGCCCTCTTTAAAAGAAAAAAAATCAAGTTTCTACTGAACAGGGAATTGAGTACCAAGGGCAATATGTAAAAACCCATGTACAAGAGAGGTGGTTAGGGTCACTGGCATTTTTACACACCATCAACCCAGGTCTCTAAAAAGAGAAGCAATACACTCATCCTCTTACACATAGTTTTGTCATCTTTTATCATCCACAAGGCTATTTTCATGCAGCAATAGGATTTTGAGACTGTTTTACTTGCAATGATATAAAACATACTGCAAAAAGTAAACACCAAAAGCCTAAAACATCCTCTCTCTCCTTCCCCTTTTCTCCCCTCTCGTCTCCCTCTCTCTCATTCTCTCGTTTAACATCACAGGGAACTGTCTGGAACTCTGTGAGCTTGCACACGTGTAGGACTCCCACACAATGTTTATTCAATCCAAATTCTGAGTGTGTAAGAGGGGCAGAAAATCAACCCCACAGTTGGGTACCCAAGGATCCGTGTTCATTGCCTTTGTCAATTTTATGCTATCGGTGAAAGGAATAAAGATGAGATCCTTAAAGCTTGAATTTTCATTTCCTATGACAACGTGCTTTTTCTTCATGCTTTATCACACTCCACTACTTGGTTTCCACCCCTTCATAATTGATATCGGCCATTTGAAGCATTCAGTAAAAACCTCATGAGGTTCATCAAATGTCCCCCAGTCTATAATTCTTGCTTCTAACATATTCAGAAGCATATTCATCCAAGTATTTTCCACTTCCCCTCCATGATTTTCCCTGTGCACAGGGACGAGTGTAATGACAGTTGTATTAATTATATGCTGAAAAAACCACATAGCAGCAAAAATGATGGAGATCATCGTTTTAAATATTTTATTAAAATAACCCAGTGTAGAACAGATAATGTAGACCCTCTTGATAATGAGAGGTTCATTAATTTTACAAGAATTCTAGAAAGCTTAGAATGGTCATCAAAATGATCTCTTTCATTTATTTATTTTTTTCAGAAGAAGAAAACCTTCAATTATAGCTTTAGAGAACAGGAGCTTAGTACATTTTTAAGTTAATTACTTACCTTTCTGGAAACAGTTTTGAAAAAATAACTTGAAATATGGAGGATTTAGATTTCATAGTATATGACTTGAAATGCCTGTAAATTTTCAGCCTTTGCAGTTTACCCCATTAAAACTTGGTTTCATTAGCATATAATGACTTCTGATAAATAAAATTTATATTCCCCCATAAACAAACAAGCAGTGCATTAAAATCTTTTCCATTACTAACAGCACAAGCAACACAGTCTTGCCTACCAAGTGTGTCTCCAGGTACAGTTTAAGGCTGTCCGTCTCTGCTTTAGGGGGTGTCCAATTCTCAGTGGTTTCCATGGCTTCATTTAACCACTGAATGAATTCATCCAGCTTGTTTACAAACCCCTTTGTGACAGAAAAGAGAAGGGGGAAAAAAGGACAAGAAAAGCATGTTAGTTGATCATTTCTTTAAAGCCAATCTTAAAAATTCCAAACCTCATGGAGGGTAAAATTGATAGCACTCCATTCCCATTCTAGTTCCACACTGTGGAATGGCATTTCCACTATTCCAGGCACTGAAATCTATCAAAATGGAAGGAAACTGTGCGTGATTCCCTCGCAGCTTTTCCCCAGGAACATTTTTCTTTTTTTTCTGAGAAATTTGGATTGGATTGTCAGGAGTCTTTATAAATGTGTCTTCCAATCATCAAAACATTTCTGGTGTCTGACAAGTGCCCCCTCACCAAAAAATCAGGTCAGGTCTGCTAGGAACCCTCGCTGGCTTTGGGGGATAAAAGCATTCCCGGAAAGATGGTGTTCTTTACTCAGAAGCCAATGGAGTTGAGTTGCCTTAACTGAACTACAAATCTATTTTTAAATCACATAAGTGTTTAAAGGGATTTGGATGAGTTCTACTGACAGCCCAACTGTCTGTGGCTGAGCCTGGGTTCTAAGAAGCAAGGAAGGGTAGAGGAGGTGGGATCAAGGAGCAAAAACGTAAACACCTGAGTCTGGGTGTGTCCCACACATAAAGAAATGTTCTCGGCTAAGAAGCACAAATCACAATAATCTTGCAATTTCTCAAATAGTGGTTATAAAAATCTATTGACCATTTAAAAGAACACATCTGTAGAAACGGAAAATATTTTGAAAAAAATGAAAGCCCAGTTGTGAACCTAAGGGAAAGAAATGGGGCTGGGCGCCTGCTTTCCATGTCTGGGGAAACAGCACCACCTGGAGGTCGACAGGAGCAAGGACAGGCTTCTGCATTTGTGCCCACTGAAATGGCTTGGGACGCTATTTTCCCTATTAAACTTAACCCGTTCTTCAGATTTGCCTTTTGATTAATTTTGATTAATATCTCTAATGATTAACTGAGGATATTCTGAGACTGAATTGAGAAGAGGCGAAAATTCATTTTCTTTATCATGCTTCTCAGAAGCTAGGCCTCTGTTTTCTCCTAAACAATAGTTTAAGATTTATAACCCTTTAATCCCAGCAGTTGATTGGCCTCAAAATGATTATTAAAAGAAGAGAAAATGGGACTGAGAATGGTGGCAAGTGAGAAAGGCTGACAAATAGCACTCAGAAACACATTCCTGTCTGTCAAAAGGAGAGAGAGCAGAGATGTGGGCATGAAGGCCCACGGTGTCCATCAGATTGTCTCATCATGCTCTGGCATGTCCTCAGCCCATGAGGAGCTCAGCCAATCATCCCACGTGGAAGTATATCCTCTGTTTTCCCATGTTGCTAAATGTTATCCAAACTTACCCTATTTTATTCCTACTGTGCCAAGGTCAGAGGATAATCACACCCATTCTTTTGCAAACCCACCTTAATCAGATTACTTTGGTAAAGCCAATAAGAAATATCATGTTGGGGTCATCTTAACTAGAAACTAAGGCCTATGCATTTGCAATTGCCAGGGCTGGAAACGAGGAGGTAGTTTCACATGCCTCAACTCCTAGCCTCCAATTCCAAACTAATGACATCACTGGGGCTTCCTTTGGTCATCACTCAGAAGCATTTCTTCCAGGTAAAGTGAAAACATATCCAACAGGGATGGTTTCACACAACACATTCCCCTGCCAAAGGCATTTTTCTGATGATCCACCCAAATCATCCTATTCTCTAATTTTCTCATATTGTATCTTGTTCTAAATGCTAGGAGTCCATGCCAAGTAATTCCTTTTGCCCTTTCTCATCTATTGAGGGTATCAGTTTGTCTGCTCTTTCTCCTTTTCTACATTTCCATAGATTTGAGGGTTGTCTTGTTTTTAATTTCCTCTCAAATATTTGAGTCTTTTTTTTTTTTTATTCATCCATGAGAGACACACAGAGAGAGGCAGAGACATAGGCAGAGGGAGAAGCAGCTTCCCTGTGGGGAGCCTGATATGGAACTCAATCCCTGGACCTCGGGATCATGCCCTGAGCCAAAGGTAGATGCTCAACCACTGAGCCACCCAGGTGTCCCAGTACTTGGGTCTTTTAACACAGATGTTACTTCAGGCTCACTTTCTTCAGTCAAGCATTCCCACCTGTTTAAAACAGCACTCCCCAAGTCCCTCTTTCTGGAAGATTTCCCACAACTTGGAATACATAAATTCTTATTTGACTTGATGTTTACCATAGATCCCTACAGATGTGTACAGTAACCTGTGAGCAGAAACAAGGGTAGAGTGTATTAGAACTGAAGTCCTAATTCTTGATGTTCTCATAACTAATTTCAGTGAAAAATTAAGACACACTTTGTTGGCTACATGGACTTACAGAAATACCATCTATGGAAGCTCATCAGAGTATCAGAATCTAGATGGTTGATAACTGTGAGATGAAATGATCTTTTATATTATTAAGTAGTATTTACTATTGAATTTGGACTTGAGTGGTTTTATCTGTAAATTGGTTTGGGAAGAAAATTAAGTCAGGAAGTAAATTATTTTGGAAACAACCGATTAAATCCAAGAAGACCAATAGTAGAAGACATTATTTGAAATATAACCAGTTATATACTATTTATAATCTCTTCCTCCAAAAAACAAGCAAACTAAGCAACATGCATATATGTGATTGCATGGGTACCTCATCACAAGAGGTTAGTCTCAGCCAACGAGTATTAAACAATGTGTAACAGATTTCCTAACAGAACCATGATTACACAGTTAGTTGAAATCCATGAGAGGCAGATTAGGCAAACTCATGGGACCCAGGTGAACCTTTCTGGATGATCTCTCTGCATAGCCTAGCCAGACAGCAAAACCAAGGCTATCTGATTCAGAGGAAACAGAGGTCCTGTCAAGGCTTCCCTCTGGGTTTCCTCTAAATTATATCCCTACTTCACCAATTCTCATTGGTTGCAACCTTTTCTCAACTCTTTTCTTGCCGGTGCTAAAAAGTTCTGTTGCCATCACAACAGAAAGCTGGAAAATCCTTATAATCTTATAGTAAAAAGCTTAACACCCCCTCCTTAGGGAGCTCTTAGCTTTCCACCTCCCCTCCTGCTAATAGGCGTAGCCACAAAAATATAAAGAGGTCATAAAGGCAAATGAAACCAGAGTCCATCCGATTCTTGATACCTTTGTCACCTGCTGTTTTTCCACCTCTCTCAGCCTCTTTATGTGTGTACTGTCACCAGTGTTCTGCGTAGTGGACAGTGTACTGTGTAGTATCCCCATATCAGAAGTGGGCCCCTTAGAAAGGCCAACTATGTGCCACTCTATATACTGAACCATGCTGTGTGTGGAGAACTCACATTTGGATGCATACAATAAATATTTGATGCTAACTCTCCAAAGCTCTGCTAGAGTCCTTTGTGGTGTGAGTGAAGGAAAAGGAGGTAACATATATAACAACACAGGAAAATGGGGAAAAACATAAAATTCATTATGTAATGCAGATCAAGTCCTAGTATGACAAATACCTAGTATGACAAATACTCATTCACTTCTTTAACCAATATTTATTAACTACCTACTCTGTATAAAGTGCACTGCTGGGCATTGTTGGGAATAAAAAGATAAATATCAATGCAGCAAAAATTTCGGTAGAACATAAAGCATGTCTAAGCACTGGCCTACTCAAGTCAAGTAATTTGAATAGTCAAAAATTTTTTACAGTCAACAAAGAGTTGGAATATTCTCCTGGATTTTTCTGTGAAACATATTCTGTCTGTAATCAGAATTCTGTCTGTATCCAAATTTGTTATTATTCTCGGTATTTGACCCATCTGTGTTCATTTCTCTAACATTCTGAGTTCACACTTACATACTTTGAGAGTCCAAGATGACTTTAAGACTCAGATTTTCTTCGTGACACAATCCAAGGTTGCCATCGCACTACATAAAAGCACATTTTCTGCATGGTCGACTCACTGCTATGGGCTGAATTACCAATCTCTGAAAGGCCCCCTTACAGCCTTCCTTGTTTAAACTCCTGCTGAAGTATCGTACCTGCGTACCTGCATAGCCTCTTTCCTGTTGTTCTCTACCACCAGTTTCCTGACTGTCCCTCTCTGCCCCTTCTTCTTTGACCCTTCTCTGCCCCCTGCCAAGCTCTCTAGGGGCACACTGAGTGTGACTCAGTCCAC
Source organism: Vulpes lagopus (assembly GCF_018345385.1). NCBI lineage: Eukaryota > Metazoa > Chordata > Mammalia > Carnivora > Canidae > Vulpes > Vulpes lagopus. The sequence continues at coordinate 62,160,759 of NC_054829.1, forward strand.
AGGCCCCTGTCCTCCCAGACCCCCCCATAATTGTATCCTTTTCCATGGGTCCTTAGACATATTCATATCTGACACATGTTTTGAGTCTATAAGCTAACTCTTCATTAGAGCCAAGCCAGGATTCCGCACCCAGAAGGATCCACGTTGGTCATCCAACAGTGAGAGAAAATGGAATGCTGTCAGCCTTGTTACCACCACTTGACAGCACACTCCCCACTTTCAAATCATTTGCATTTTAAAAGTTCCTTAATGAAGTGCTTCTTTAAAAATCTTACTTTTAAACTTTCTAAGGCATCAATCTCTTTAAAGACTAAGCAGCACAAAGTGCATGCAAATGTACACTCTCAGGTTTGTAAAAAAGTAATCTGCTAGAGCCCTCAGCTGGTTCACATACGTTTGAAGATTATACTCACAAGGAAAATTTACCCTCGAGTCTTACAAATAGCTACACTCTCAAGACAGGTTAAGAATGCCCATTATTTCATTTAGTTTCCTACCTATTTCTCTCTACAGCAAACCTAGTTTGGCTAAATACAAACTGTGGAGGTATGACTATTGCCCTCCAGCAAGGCTGTCGTATGGAGCAGGAATAAGAAGGGAGCGCCTTCCTTGCATCAGGTATGGGGCCAGAGCCAGCAATACGGACAGCGGGGAATGGGACATGGTCTCTGCCTTAAGGTACTGAAAGCCCGGGGCGGGGGGGTCATCTTGCATAGAATTCCATGATTTTTAGACCACACTGAAATTGAAACCTATTTCTCTAAGAAGCTAAAAGGGGACATCTACAACAGGAAGTAGACGCCGTGTTGTCACAGGTGTATAGAGTGGTGCTGAATCTGGTCAATGTACAGCTGAGGAAAAAGAGGGCCAAAGAAGGTCAGGGACTTGCCTTGGCGGAGTTAGCAGAGTTGGGGCCTGAACCCACATCCCACTCCACAGTCAGTTTCTCTCAGAGCACCACACCAACGTCCAGAAATAGTATTCTCAGAGAAGCAACAATTCTTCCCAGCCCCACAGTCCTGGCACTGAGGTAAAATTCTCTGAGCTGTTGGTTCTTTCCCTTCAAATTCACTGTTTTCTCTTCATTCTTCTGAAAGATCTTTGATGAGGCTCGACGCTTAGCAAGGAACATACACCTTATTTTTTTTTCAAGCACAAAATCACTGTAAAGTTCACTTGTAACCTATGGAAAATTTCAACCAAAAATGTGAGGCAGTTACACGCTGGAATTAGCTCATTCTATCAGTGCCTCAATGATAGATGAGTCTGACTCAGTTTCATCACAGAGAAGATGGCCCTTGGTTCTCAGGACTTTAGCCAAGGACCTCAACTGCTAATTTCTTCTTGTTGTTAGACTGTGTGTGTGTGTGTGTGTGTGTGCGCGCGCGCGAGCGTGTGTGTGTCTGTATGTGTGTACACCCTCAAAAAGATTCTCATTTCTCAGTGGACAAAGAAATCAAGCATGATGTGTGACCTTGTCTAGATCAAATTAGCTGCCTTTAGATGGGGACCCACTGAAGGGCATTGAAAAAATGAACTAGTTCACTATATTTATGAAAAAATTGTTCAGCCTCTACTGTCAAATCTTTTAAACCTTTATTATAATGTATTTACCCCTTTCTTAGTATTCAAAGATCCACTGAATCATCTCATTGGAACAATGCTACCAGAAACAATATGCGATCCTCAAACTGCACTCAATGTATGCTAGGACCTTTTAAAAGTATTTTTATACAACAGATAATTTGAGCTTCATAAATACCCTGTGAAGTAGGTAGTATTGTGACCTGTTTTACAGGTGAGAAGACTGAGGCTCTGGGAGGTGAGACCTGTCCAGTGCCCTATGGCTAGAAAGTAGTGAGCTAAGAATGTGAGTCCAGATAGCCTCCTTAGCAGCACATGAAATCATGAAAGGCCAACTGATCTAACAATTTGTCTAAGTCCCTAGCAGAAATTAAAAATTGAAAAACATTTAAATGAGGATTAACTGCAGGGGGCAAAAGAGGTTATATTAAAAGAGGGGGGAAAAAAAAGACATTCCCATCATGAACCAGTATGGATATTATTAAGAGAACAGTTGCTGCAACCAGACAAAACTGAATTTGAACCCAGGCTCCATCTACCTCTTACTAACAGCATAAACCAAATGAGCTACCTAATGTCTCTGAACCTCATTTTCTTCATCTGTAAGATAGGGACAGTAATATCCATCTTGGGTTTACATGAGGATTTCAAGAAAAATAGATTTTTTTAAAAGTCTGATGTAAAACTAGGGCTTAGTAAATGATTTTTTAAAATAAAAAGATTTTATTTTTTCACTTATTTGAGAGAGAGAGAGAGCAAGCAAGTCAGGGGAGGAACAGAGGGAAAGGGAAAGAGAGAGAATCAGACTCCTCGCTGAGCATGGAACTCGAGGCCGGGCTGGAGGCCACGACCCTGAGATCATGATCTGAGCCAAAATCAAGAGGTGGGTGACACTCACCTGACTGAGCCACCCATGCACACCTTAAAAAATGATTTTTAAAAATCATTCCTAATTAATAAGTTCTGCTTTGATCTTTTATCTCATTCACTTAGAAAGTTTTGATAATTCACTAAGCATACAGCACTGTGCTAGACCACAGGGGAGATGGATCAGAAAAGTCCTCACACAGCCATGGGATGAGAGGTGGCACCAACTGCTCTGGGCATGCAGAGGAGGGAGCCCTGCCTTCTGTCTCAGGTGATCCGATGAGGCAACATGAAGGAGGCAGCACCTAAGCCTGCAGGTCAGCAGGGATTTCCCCAGCTCCTTATGCCACCAGTACATCTGAACAGGATGATTCTCCCTTAATAGCCAAATGTTTCAGAACAATCTGGTTTACCTTTTTGAAATAGGCCACACGATTTGGAGCCAATCTTTACATTAACAATGGCTACCAGCAAGTAATCGCAATCCTCTTACCCTAGGCAGAAGGAAGCTTTATTTAGGCACCAATAACTGGAAAAGTTAGAACTCCACTTAGAAATGAAATAATGCATTGAGATTTTATACGTATATTCACTGACATATGTATTCAGTCTCACATTTCTGGTTAATTCCTATACACATAGTTCCTATATGAAATGCCCAATTTAGGTTTTTACACAATAGTAGTCAAATGCAATTTACCTTTCCTAGTCAGCTATCTATGTACTTAATGTGCCACCCAAGACCCAGAGGCTCAAGATAAAAGGCCAAGAAGTTAAAAGAGGTGCTTTGGATTCCACTGCCTCACACGTTTACCCATGTTCCTACCCACAAGATCTAACACAGGGTAAGTAATTGACAGAAGGGAGGATATGGTGTGTGCTTTGAGAAAAAAGATTGAAGAGAAAATGAAATGGTTTAAGGCAGTTTTAACTCTGATGCCACAAGAAAACTCAAACGCTGAAATGTTTTATGAAATATTTAAGCTTCTTTTCTAAAGGTTGAATGGGATGACTTTAGAATATAAAAATATTCCTGATAAAATTATCCTAGAATAAAAGTGAAAGGCTGTCGGTTGGAAAGAAAGAGCATTAAAAAAAGGCATGGAGTGGTATTATCTAAAACTGACCAGGTGGGAAGTCCTATTCTGAACTCAGTATCATGTACAAAGGATAAGTAGAGCTGATTCATCATCTTCAAATACCGTTGACGATAGTTTCAACTGGGAAAAGAAGAGCCCAGAAAGATCCCTGATTCTGATGATGGAAAAGAGTTTCCTCCAACAAATCCAGGGTTTGAGTTCAGTTGCTCCCTATTGGTCTATAAAAAAGAAGTAATCAACAAGTTTAAGGGCAAAACAAGATCAAAATACGTATCATCAAAGTCTAATAAAAACAGAAATGAGTAAAATAATTGGGAATAAACTGGAACTAATAATAGATCAATATTAATTGAGCACTCATCAGGTGCCAGGACAACATTATGCTTCAAGATTCCCACACCGTCTGTTTTATAGAAGGGAAAACTCAAATACAGACAAGCCCAAGTACTTACACAATACTTTTGCAGGAATGAAGCTGGGGATCCTCCCAGGGAGTAAGGCTGCCCCAAAGCTTTGCTCACATCCTCTAAGGGAGATCTTGCCTCAAGCACCCCAATCCTCCAGGGGGAATGAATGAGCAAATCAGATCATCTTTATCTACCTCTAAATCCCCCAAAGAGGACCTGAGATGGTCACACCTTAGAATTTAGGATTATGATAATTTAATGGCTTCACTATAGGTATTTCACATCCAGTATTATAAATAGCTATACTGAACATTTGGGTGATGACCATCTACCAGCTATTCCTCTAATAGCTTATGTAGTCATTTAGTTTTCACGAATTTTCCTACTGTACAGATGAAGACGCTGAAGCCTAGAGGAATTATGTAATTTATTCAAGGTTCATAAAGTCACTAAACAGATAATAGTTTTGTTCCAGAGCCCAGAGTAGTGAACTACAGAGTACAGAGTAGTGAACTACTACACCACACTGCCTTTCTTTTCTTTTCTTTTCTTTTCTTTTCTTTTCTTTTCTTTTCTCTTTTCTTTTCTTTTCTTTTCTTTTCTTTTCTAAGATTTTTTTTTTCATCAGAGACACACAGAGAGAGGCAGAGACATAGGCATAGGGAGAAGCAGGCTCCCTGCGGGAAGCTGGATGTAGGACTCAATACCAGGACTCCGGGATCATGCCCTGAGCTGAAGGCAGATGCTCAACCACTGAGACACCCAGGTTCCCCCACACTGCTTTCTAACCAGACTTACTCCCAGGAGGTTCACAGAGAGAAAAACATCCACTGTGGCCCATTCTTATTTCCCAAGCCTCTGGGAGAACCCCAGCCCATGCCACACAGCTTCACCCAGTCCCATCACAGCCACCTCTGCTTTCAATGAGTCCCCACACTCTGTGCTCTCTCTTTCCAGTCCTCTTTTCCTCCTTCTTTCTTGACCACTGCTTCTCATTTGTCTTTTTCTTTTCTTTCCTCATCTCCTAGTCCCTACCTTCTCTTGGTCTCCTCTCCTCCCTCCTTTCTTTCGCTCCCCTCCCTTCCTCTCCTCTTCCCTTTCCCTGTTCATTCCTTCTCTCTTTGTCCCATGGCTTTTGGTCTCCCCTGACCTAATTAATTGCAGTTAATTAATCTCTCTTAGTAAACATTTCCTGTCATGTCCATAAAGTCATGAGGCTGCTGAAAAAGGGGCTTCTCCTTGACACTGAAGGACAGAGCTGACAGTACTGTTAGAACCCTGTATTTAGATTAGCTCTAAATACTTTCCTGATTAGTAAGACCTCCTTGCAAATCAAATATCTGGAACAAGAATGCAAGTGGCTAGATGAGAGTGTTTATAAAATGCTAAGATTATCTTTTCACATGTCTGTTGACTATATGTAAAAAGATGCTCAACATCACTAATTAGGGAAATGCAAATCAAAACCACAATGAGATATAACTGCACACCAGTCAGAATGGCTAGTATTAAAAAGACTAGAAATAACAAGCGTTGGTAAAGATGTGGGGAAAAGGGAACTCTATTGCCAGGAATGCAAACTGGTGTAACCACTGTGGGAAACAGAATTAAATTCCCTCAAAAAATTAAAATTAGAAATACCATATGATCCAGCATATGGTATTATGGGTATTTACCCAAAGAAAACAAAAATACTAATTGAAAAAAGATATATGTACCTCAATGTTTGTTTGTTTGTTTATTGGATTTTATTTATTGATTCATGAGAGATACAGAGAGAGAGGCAGAGACACAGGCAGAGAGAGAAGCAGGCTCCATGCAGGGAGCCTGATGTGGAACTTGACCCTGGGACTCCAGGATCACGCCCTGGGCTGAAGGCAGGCTCTAAACCACTGAGCCACCCAGGGACCTGTTTGTTTATTTATTGCAGCATTGTTTACAATAGCAAAGATAGGAAACAACCCAAATGTTCATTGAGAGATGAATGTTTAAAGAAGAGATGGGGGGATATATATATATATATATATATATATATATATATATATATATATATATATGAAAATCCCTCAGGCTTAAAGAAGAATGAGATCTTGCCATTTGTGACAACATGGATGGATGCAGGGGGCACTATGCTAAGTGAAATACGTCAGACAGAGAATGACAAATACCATATGATTTCACTCATATGTAAAATAAAATTAAAAAAAAAAAAAACAATGAAGCAAAAACAGACCATAAATACAGAGAACAAATTGGTGGTTGCCAGAGGGAAGGGTTGAGGGCATGGGCAAAATGGGTGAGGAGAAGTAGAAGATACCATTTATGGCTTCCATTTATGGAATGAATAAGTCACAGGGATAAAAGGCACAATGCAGGGAATATTGTCAATAGTATTATAATAGCATTGTATTGACAGATGGTAGCTACATTTGTAGTGAGCATAGCATAATTACATATGGAGTTGTTGAATTACTCTGTTGTACACCAGAAACTAATGTAACATTGTGTCAACTACACTTCAATTAAAAAAAAAAAGTCATAGAGACAAAAAGTGCAGCATAGGGAATACTGTCAATAATACTGTAACAACTCTCTGTGTGGTGACAATGGTGAGTATATTTATCATGGTGAGCACTGAGCAGTAATGTACAGAATTGCAGAATCACTATATCCTACACCTGAAGCTAATATAACATTGTATGTCACTTGTACTTCAATAATAAATTTTTCAAAAGAAGAAAATTGCCACCTTTCTACCAAAGAACTTCAGGGTGGTGAGTCAGTGAAGAATAGAAATTCAGCCACTACACTATCGTTTTAGAGCCAAGAAGACAGAAAATAGTATTATCTAAATACAGGCGCTTGGAAAGGAGGAAAATTTGCATAAAAAATCTACAAAAGGCCCTTAGGACCATCTAGTTCAGTGTTCTCCATTTTACAGGTGAGGAAACTAAGGCTCATCAAGTTTAAGTACTTGACTGATAACACACACCCAGTAGGTAGCCCACTCAGAAGAACTCAGAGGTTGTGTATTCAATAAAGAGCTCTAATTTTAAAGTTTTCAGTGACAGTCTTTGGACAAAATTCCTAGAGCTCAAAAAAAAAAAAAAAAAAAAAGGACAGAAATAGAGCTTCTAAAACTAATACAAAACTTCAGAGTACTATTGGTTTAGTTAATTGTATGTACTATCTAGATTGGGTAGCTTTAGGCCAGATCAAGTAAAAAATTAAATTGTCTTTTTTTTTGTTTAAACTCTTAAGTGTATATACATACACATGCATATGTGTGTATCAGGTCCTTTATTTAAAAAGTATTAATTGAGAGTTTACTATGTATCAGAAATTGTATTAGGGCCTAAAACTCACATATAAATGACCCAGACTCCTCTCTTACAGAATTCAGAGCACAATAATATTAAGTGTGATATGTGTGATAACATAGATCAGCAGTTTTCAAACTTTTAGAACTCCTTTAGACTATTATAAATTATTAAGGGCCCCAAAGAGCTTTTGTTTCTATGGGTTTAAAACTATAAATATTCATTTTTGAAATTTAAAAATGATTATTAATTCATTTGTAGTAACAATAATAATCTATTACATGCAGGTTAGCATAACACATTGTTATGAAAAATAATTGCATTTTCACAAACAGTGAAGAGTGGCATTGTTAGCTGTATGCAAATCTTGCTAATGTCTGGCTTGATAGAAGACAGCTGGATTCCCATTTCTACTTCTGCATTTAATCTACTGAAATATCATATGTCATATAGCCTTTGGAAAATTCTACAGTACACAGAACGAGAGTGAAAAAGGCAAACATCATTTTAGTATTAATATGAAAATAGCTGACCTTTTGGGCCCCTTGAAAGGATCCTGGGAACCTTAGACATGCCTGAATCATAGTCTGGGAACCTCTGTTGTAGATCATCTCAATGTTAGGAGTCAATGGAAAGGCATTTAGGTCAGACTTGGGGCATCAAGGAGGGCTTCTGGGAGGAAATCACAACTAAGCTGAGCCTTGAAAGATACATGTAAATGATTCAGAAAAAAAATAAACAAATAAAAGGGCACTGGGAGGAACAGAGAAAAACATTCCTGGCGGATAAAGTCTGAGAGAGAACAGCTCATTGTGAGAACTCTAAGCGGCTGAGCATGGCTAACACTCTGGTGGCAAATAGCAAAAAGCTGAGAAACGAGATTGGAGGGCCTAACAAGGAGCCAGGTCACACACAACACACTCTGAAGTTGGGACTATATCCTGAGGGCAACATGGTGATCACTGGATTGCTGGAGCAGGGGAACGAGAAAATTTGATCAGCATCTTGGAAGACTCACTCCAGCTGCAGTTTAGAGGGTGGATCGCTGAGTGTAGGGCTGGGGCTGGAGAAGCCAGTTAAAAGGCTGCAACGATACACCCTGAGGTAGTTGGTGAGGGCTAGACTGAGGGAGGAGCAGGGGCCATGAAGGAAACGCATCAGGCCACAGAGAGGGTCAGGTTAAAATAGACAGCACCGGGGATCCCTGGGTGGCGCAGCGGTTTGGCGCCTGCCTTTGGCCCAGGGCGCGATCCTGGAGACCTGGGATCGAATCCCACGTCGGGCTCCCGGTGCATGGAGCCTGCTTCTCCCTCTGCCTGTGTCTCTGCCTCTCTCTATCTCTCTGTGACTATCATAAATAAATAAAAAAAAATTAAAAAAAAATTTTAAAATAGACAGCACCAACTGGATGGGAGGGTTGACAAATTTGTTAGAATCTGGAATGACCAGAGGTACCATTTTCTGAAAGAAGCTGTAAGAAATTCAGAAGGAAGGAATAGCTCACAGGCAGATGATGGGCATGGTATTAGATATTCTGAGTTTGCTTTCTGAACCCAGTTGAGGTGTAGAACAAGATGTGGGTTAGAGAAAGCAACCTCCAGGTGGTCTTGGAGACCAGAAGCATGGATAAGACAACCTAGGACTGCATATAAGGACATATCCACCATGCCTTCTACCTCAGGAGGCCCCAAAGCACAATGCACTCAATTGCTTTACTCCAGTCCCTCATTCCGTGTCTGTCAGTGTGATTCTTGACCCTGGCCATGTCTTAAAACCAACTGTGAACCTCTTTACACATCCCCTAAGTTCAGAGAAGGAGAATCTGCTTCAAAGTCTCTCAGGGCTACCACAATAAAAAGCCAAGAGCTGTGGGGCACTAAGGATATTTTAGTGTTGATCTCTGAAAAAAGTGCTTGCTGTCCCTTTGTGACAAGCTTGCAAGATCCGGCATAACCAGGAGACAGGATTTCCTCATTGGAAGTACTATGGGGGATCCCTGGGTGGCCCAGCGGTTTGGCGCCTGCCTTTGGCCCAGGGCGCGATCCTGGAGACCCGGGATCGAATCCCACGTCGGGCTCCCGGTGCATGGAGCCTGTTTCTCCCTCTGCCTGTGTCTCTGCCTCTCTCTCTCTCTCTCTGTCTGTGACTATCATAAAAAAAAAAAAATTAAAAAAAAAAGGAAGTACTATGTACTGAGGGACACAGGTTTTGGTCATAAAATGAGGCCATCAAGCTCAACAATTTCTCATGCCTTTCTGACTGGTCACATATGTGGCTCTTGCATACAGAGACATGTTCAGATAATTCACCTTCTCTAGTCTAGGTTGACAGGAAACTAATCTTGGTGACTGTCACACGTTCTCCCAAAGTCTCCCACTCTACTCGCTGTATCTATCTTTCAAAATCTAGCTCAAATGTCCCCTTCCTAACAAATCACCCCAACCTATTAATGTCTTTCCAAGACACTTTCATAATCTTTCCGTTGTTAGCAATCAGGGATTTCAGGGATAACTCTAAACCTACTGAAGGCCCTTTTTCTTCCCATAATATATTGTAATGACCCTCCCTCTGGTTAAAGAGTGCTGTGGGAATTATTATTTATAAGCACATAATTATAAATAAATATTATAAATATGTATAAATACAAATTATAAATAAATAAGCACATATTATTTATAAGGTGGTTGTGTGACAATATTATAAACTAGAAGCTTGTTTGTAGTTGTCTGAACACACATTCATAGCATAAATTCCCCTACATAAACTTCCTAAAATGTCAAGAAGTGCATTAACTAAAATTATTGGGCCAATTAGAGGAGAATTATCTCTAATACAATATAAGAATCATCTGTCAAGACGGGAAGCCCAGAGTCTCACAGAGAAGAGAGGTGCAAAAAATGTAGGGCAACCAGCACAGTTCCCAAGAAGAGGGAGAAATGGCCTTAATCATCGTGGGTGGGGGTCTGAAGCGTCACAATGACTAAGGTAGCTGAAGGGGAGCAGGAGAAAACAGGGTGGTGACATTTGATCCCAAACGCCTGAGTAGAGGGCTGAGACCAAAGAAGTCAGTTAAAAGGCTGCTACCACATACTGGGAAGCAGTCGGTGAGGGCTAGCTAGACTGAGGCAGAGCAGGAGCCACGGAGGAAACGTGCCAGGTTACAGTTAGAGTGACCTATATAGGATAAGCTGCTAAGGCCTCACCCCTCCACTCCCGTATCAATAACAATAACAGTCGCAGGAGTTCCCATTTACTGAAAGCATACTACTACTACCTACTACTACGTTGCAGGTGCTAATCTCAGCTCTTTACACATTTTAACACATTTAATAGTCACACTTCTTATGCGGATGATAACACTTTTAACCCTACTTTGCAGAGGAGGAACCTGGGACAAGGCTAAGTCACTGGGTCAAGATAACATAATATTCTTAGACACCACACTCTGCCGCCATCTAGAAACACAGAAGCTCACTCATCTGTTAATTTGGATGGCTCCAGAACTCTCCTCCTACCAAATGCACCTTTTCCTTTGCCATAGAGTTCTATTACTTTGAGCAAGGTACTACTCCAGCTAGATTTCCCCTCATATAAATGTGTCTCTAGAAAGAGGATTGGGCACCATATGATTTTTCATGAGTCCTGTATCCCATGGAGAAGGCTCTGGTCATAGTCTCTGGAATATAGGATAAGGAAAAGGGCTTTAATGAGACTTTATTTTAGAAGGGTATAAACAGTCTATACTATAGAAAGCAAACAAAACAAAAATACTTCTGTTGAAAAAAAAAATACTTCTGTTGATTCAACATACCAGCTTTATTTCTATAAGGTAATGAACTCTAGTAGGAAGAAAGGGGAAGAGTACTAGCTTGTTAATTGTGACATACACTTTTTTCTCTGTGTCTGCCCATATCCCTCTCTCTCTTACACGCACACACACACACACACACACACACACACACCTTTCAAGTGAGTACTGCTGAACAGTCTCCATACAAATAAGAAATATCAGAGCACCACCTATAAGTGGCACCTCTCCTGTTTGATTATCTTAAAAGCATTAAAAAAGAAAATACCAACAGCTTCTTTTATTCCTTGATAAATAATGAAGGCCAATAGGAAAGCCACTGGCTTCCTAAAAAGGAATACACAGGACTGAATCAAAATGAGAGACAGAAAGCACATGGGTCTGAGCTTACAGGCAGCATCTTTCCTGGATAAAGTTGCTTATTTGCCTTGCAAAACTCAGGCCAATCATCTTTATATAGTAATATCCACAGTCTTAGCCATGGTCTGCCATCATGAGTGACCTTGACACAGAACTCACTCTTGGAATGATTTTCCCCCACATTGTCTGAACAGAGCACAAAAGCAGTGCTGACAGGTAATTTTAAGACATCACAATGGCATGTCTGCCAAGGTGAATGTTTCCTATCTGCTTCATTTACTGACCTTATTTGCTATAATTTTAGGCTAACCCATATCTAATTCTTACTGGATCGCTCACTTGTTTACTATCACCATTGTCCCTGATCTCTTGGTATCTTACAAACTCTAGCCGTGCCCCAAATTCCTCTAGGATGTCTGTTTCTTGTCATATTATAGCAATATAATAAATATAATAATATTATAATAATATGATATAGTAATATTACATATTACTTCAGGCTCACTGAAGTTTTACAGCCTCACATTCACTTACCTTTAGGGTCTTCTAAGAGGAAGTCACCCAGCATCCCATGGAACAGAAAGCCAGCCATGCAGAAGTGATATACTCCACAGTGTATTTTACTGAGAAACAGCTGCTTAGTCATTGCCTCATACTCAATCCCATAAAATTTCAAAATTAAGAAGTATCTTAGAGGTCATCCACCTCACCTTCTTTAGTAGCATTTACTTTTCAAAAGTGAGGCTTAAGAAGTTTAATTTCAAGGTAACAATGCTAGTTAGGGGCAGAATAATTTTCATTCCAGTTCTATCTACTAAAGCTGATGCTGATTATCTGGATTCATAGATGAAGTCACACTAATGATAAGACTAGTATTTAGGTAGAGTTTACAGTGAGCCTTTGTAATTTCACACAATTATCTATGCAAGGGCACAATAATTAACTAATTAATATTACATTTTACAGATTAAGAGACTAAACACTAAATTTTTATTTTATTTTTTTAACACTAAATTTTTAAAGACTTATCCAATTTTTCATAATTAAAAAGGTGGGGCCTTGTGATCTGAGCCCAAAGTTCCTGCCTTTAAGTCCTATACTCTTTTTTTTTTTTTTTTTTTTTTTTATTTATTTATTTATTTTTTTTTTTTAATTTTTTTTTTTTAAGTCCTATACTCTTAAGTAAATGACCAGCTTCTTGAAGCCTCTGGGTCCTCACTGGTGAAATGGGGATACAATAGAAGAGTGTCTGCATCAAAGATGGATTTTCTTCTTGAGAATTAACATGTGATGATGTGTTAATGAATAAACCTCTTGGTACCTTGCCTCAATGTTTGTAAGCAGGCCATAAATATCAAGATTTTGTTTTGTTTTGTTTTGTTAATTGTCACCTTTCCAAACCAACAGAGGGTCACGACTTTAGACTTAAGGATAAAGAAGAATTCACTAATATTCTAAGAATTGTTTTAGTTGAATTTACAAAAAAAAAAAAAAAAGCAACACTCTTGATTTTCATCATACAGAAATACTTCCTGCCAAATGTAGTTAGGTGCTTTCATTATCTAGATACACTAAGATTTTAATCATGACCTTTCCATACTAAGAAAATAAGAAAGAGATATTTTCATTTAATGTGTGACACTATAAACAAAAAAACTGCACCTCTCATTTATTTCAGAGGCAAAAAAAAAAAAAAAAAAACAGATGCAGTGACTGGATGTAGCCTCACGGTGGTGCTAAATCATCGTGATAAAGCCTCAAGACCCATCTAAGGCTCTGCAGAAACCAAAGTGACGCAGGACTGAAACATTCCTAATGTTTGAACCAGGAAGGCCTTGGCTTTGTATCCCTACAGTTCTTTTCTACCAACCTTGGGCAATGACCTTGGCATACTGTCTCAATAAATCCATTAACAATGTTAACTCACAGGTTTTTCCTGGCATTGTAACAAACAAAATATACACAAAAGATTATTCTTTAAAAAGTGTAGCCTGACCTTTAAAAATGCTGGGTTCATTTAGAATTCACAACTTGGATTTGAGTCAGAGTTTGCCTATCAGAAAACATTTACCTTTGCCCCATTCACTTACTGCGTATCTTAATTTCATATGTTCCTTGGAACCATTTGTTAAACTCCTTACATCTCTCAGCCCTGAACTCAGCTTAAAATTCCAACTCTTTTGACCCCTTTCCTCCACTCCTTTATTTTTAAAAAGCCAAAAATTTTTACTGATGTGTCTTTTAAAACATCTCCCATCGGGATCCCTGGGTGGCGCAGCGGTTTGGCGCCTGCCTTTGGCCCAGGGTGCGATCCTGGAGACCCAGGATCGAATCCCACGTTGGGCTCCTGGTGCATGGAGCCTGCTTCTCCCTCTGCCTGTGTCTCTGCCTCTCTCTCTCTCTCTCTCTCTCTCTCTCTCTCTCTGTGACTATCATAAATAAATAAAAATTAAAAAAAAATAAAAAATAAATAAAACATCTCCCATCTCTGTCTCTTTATTTCCTCAGCTGGATCTGAAAACCACAGTTGAGATCTTTTTACATGCATTCTATGCAAAACCTTCCAAATTAGCCTTAGAGGACTAGTTCCCAACCATGGCTGCACATTGTAATTGTTTGAAGAGCTCTTAAAATTATTCACCTGTCAAGATCCTGATTTAGTCTGGCGTGGAGTTAGATTGGGATTTTTTTTTCCCCAAATCTCTCCAGTCATGATAATAAGCAGCCACAACAGAGAACCACTTTGCAAGTGGTATATCCAGGCAAGTGCATCACAATCAGATTAACCTTCTAAAACTATACCAACTCTGTGGACCAAAAATTTTAACTAGTTTCTCATTTTCACAAAGATTGCAAATTGGTGACTTTATTAAAGGCCCAATCTATACTATATATACATTTTATTTGGCTTGTTTTAAAATTGTTTGGCCCCAACATTTTAAAAATTGGGAGATGTCACATAAAACCCAGATTTCCTACTTTTTTTCAGAATTGTAAGATCTTGTCACACAGGGTCCACATTACAACACAACAATCAATCACTTGCCTTTATTTTTTATTTTTTAAAGATTTTATTTATTTATTCATGAGAGACACAGAGATAGAGGCAGAGACACAGGCAGAGGGAGAAGCAGGTTTCAGGCAGGGAGCCCCATGTGGGACTTGATCCCTGGACTCCATCCCTGGACTCTGGGATCATGCCTTGGGCCAAAGGCAGATGCTCAACTACTGAGCCATCCAGGCGTCCCCAATCATTTGCCTTTAGACTCAGCACTTACCCTCCAGTTGCTCAGTTCCCATCCTTCCCCATTTACACCAGCTGAGTGACTCATTTATGTTATCTGTCTAAACTCTTAGAGGCATTTTAGTTTGTAACTCCTGGTCTCGGGGATAAAGGTCAAATGTTCAAATACAACAATACATTCACTCCCTCCCTCCTTCACTCATTCATTTATGCATGGATTCATTGGGCAAGTTTTTGTTTTGTGTTTGTACTATGCAAACACTTGGAATTCAAAGTCCATTATACTTTGGCCCTACAACAAACTATTCTAACCAGAGGTTGATTAAGAGACATCTGCCTCCCAATGTTAATAATCTAGAGGTTCATTTCCCAAACTTCTCTGCAGTTAGGTGATGCATGACAAAGTCTGGGTCAGTGGGATGTGAACAGACAGTATATACAACTTCCAGGTCATATCTGTATGCTGGTGGGTTGGAATGCTGACCGAATGGGTGAGCCACAGAAGAGGAACAGGGAGAAGGGACCTGGATTGCTACATGGCCTCTTTCCTGGACTGTCTGCCTACCTCTTGTTATTTACAAAAAAAATATATATATATTCTATTTTATTATATTTTGAGGTCTTTTTGCTTAGAACACTTTATCGTATACCCCAAAACATCAAGCATCTCTCTTTACTCTTTCACAAATATACCTTAAATATTCTTGCCCTCAACCTTGGCTTATGCCAAAGCTTCTGTCATTAACCTTCCACCTCCTCATCTCTATCTAAATTTTACTCACCAGTCAAGACTCAGCTCAAGTAGTCCCCCTTCTGTGATGCTTGGTCTAGCAATACTTGTTATTATCTCCGCTCTCCTAGTGCAGGACTTTCCACTTGGTATTTACCAAATATTATCTTAAGTAATCATCAGAGAGCCTTGAATTATGTTATCACAGCTCTCTCAAATTCTAAAACTGGAATATAAGGCAAAAATTTAGATTATGCATAGTATAAATAAAGAAGAATATACAGGGTTTCTACACAATTCTGCTATGATATTATACCTTTTGTTGGATAGCAACACATACTCAATTTGTGATCCTTTTGCACTTCTGAATCTTCCAGTTTTAATTACAAAGCTGAGTCTGTCCAAATTTTTTGAGAATCTGGCTTTTTCCTTGATATTTAAACTATATTTTCTTTATTCTTGCATCTGAACAATTCCTCAACTCTCTACATACATAATTCTAAGACTAGGCAGTGCACTGAAAGGAACAAGTTCAAGCTTGAATAGTGCTGAAGAGCCAACTCATAGTGCTCTCATATTTGGAATCTGAGAATCCCTAGGACAATATTAAAGGGAGAAAGTAGAAGATACCTTGGGGAAAGAAAAAGGGAAACAAGAGGCGGAAAGTGAAAACTATATGGTCCAGAAAAAAATTAAAGAAAAAGGAAGGGGAGAGAAGACGTATGGAAGAGAAGAAATCAGAGACAAGAGGAAGACTAGCAACTGAGGGAAAAACTTATCATATCAGAAAGGCATATACAAAATGAAATGACAGTGAAAAACAGTGAAATCTGATTACCTTATATGCTTCCCATCTGATAAAATGCTCCTACATCATTATCAACACCTAAGAGCAGACTACTACTCTACCAACTCTAGGAAAGCTGGTGCATAGTTGGTATAAAAGAAATATCAAAAGTGAGTGAGAATTCAATTTATGGCAGACCTTGACTATAAATAGTTGACTGTAAGTTACTCTGGGGATGAATAAAAAAAGATCAAGCTGTATTTCAAATGAGACTTATTCAAATCTCAAATCAAATAAATAATGCCCTGATGAGACTTTTTAAAAAGTGTGATTCCAAGTGTTTTTTAAAGGCCAAATCCCAGAAGATGACTTGGCTCTAGCTATGAAGCTGTGTCCTATCTTATGAGAAAGCCCGGGGTGGAATCCTTAAAACATGAGAGGTAATCACACTGAAGTAAAATAAAGGAGAATTCAAAAACCTAAAACTATAAAACTCCTACAAAAAGCATAAAGGTAAATCTTCATGACATTGAACTTGGCGATGATTTCTTGGAGATAACACCAAAAGCACAGGAAACAAAAGCAAAAACAGACAAATGAACTACATCATACTTAAAAATGTTTAAACATCAAAGGACCCATCCAAGGGAGTGGGTAGGCAACCTACAGAATGGTAGAAAGTCTTTCCAAATTATATACATAATAAAGGGTTAATATCCAGAATACACAAAGACTCCTACAGCTCAACAACAAAATATCAAATAACCCAACTAAAACTGGGCAAAGAATTTGAACAGAGATTTCTCCATAGATGATATACAGATGACCAACAATGAAAAGATGTCTCAACATTACGAATCATCAGAGAAATGTAAATCAAAACCACAATGAGATATCATCTCACATTAAGATGGCTACTATTTAAAAAATAAATAAATAAATAACATGTTGGAAAGGATATGGAGAAATTGGAACTCTTATGCACTATTGGTGTGATTATAAATGGAGCAATTGCTATGGGAAATGGTATGAAGGTTCCTCAAAACATGAAAAATAGAACTACTATGAGATCCAGCAATCTCATTTCTGGATATATACCCAAAAGAATTGAAAGCTGAGTCTCAAAGAGATATCTGCATACCCATGTTCATAGCAGGGCTATTCAAAATAGCCAAGAGATATCCATCCACAGATGAACAAAAAAACAAAATATGCTATAGACACACAGTAGATTATTATTCAGCCTTACCCTGTCATATGCTACAACATGAACCTTGAGGACATTAAGCTATGTGAAATAACTCAGTCACAAAAAGACAAATGCAATATAATTCCACTTACAGGAGGTATCTAAAGTAGTCAAATTCATAGAAACAGAAAGTAGAACGGTGGTTATTGGGCTTGGGGAGGAGGAATAAAGGGAAATCTCTGTTTAGTGGGTACAGAGTTTCAGATTTACAAGATGAAAAAGTTCTGGAGATCTATTTCACAACAATGTGAATAATTGGTTTTTTTGAGAGACAGAGAGAGAGAGAGAGCACATGTGCAGGTGCAGGGTGTGGGAGGGGCAAAGGGAGAGAGAGAGAATCTTAAATAGGTTCCAGGCCGAGTGGAGCCCAACCTGGGGCTCAATCTCACAACCCTGAGATCACAACCTGAGCTGAAATCAAGAGTCTGCCACTTAACTGAGCCCCCCAAGAGCCCCCACCAATGTAAATATAGTTAACACGAATGAATTGTACACTTAAAAACAGTTAAAATGGCAAATTTTATGCTACATGCTTTTTATCACAATGGAAAAAAAGAAAAGAAGAGAATTGAGGACAACATGCTACTTCTTTAATGATCACTATCATCAGTGTGTTATCTCTAGTGTGTCAACATATAGTCAAAATGAGGGTAAAAGAAAGGACAGCATCTATCTGGACCTATTTTACTTGTTGGAAAAATAAATCAGTGCCAAGTTAATCCCAGGACTAAATCTCTTCTACATTAACATTACTCATGATGTTACCAACTGGTTCCCAGCAGCAATGGGGGCTGCCTTTGTGCTACTACCACAGACTTGACTGTGATTTTACATAGCCTAGTTACAAAAAGCAAGCATTCAGCCAAGTATTTGTTGCACTGTATCTGAAATAACTAGTGTGCAAAGACTTCCTTAGCTGGCACCAAAGAAGTTTTTAAAATCAGGTTATAGATGTCCCTAAGATAAATTGCTAACAACAGTCGAGTCACTGAACCATAGCTGAGATGCCATAATCTGGAATCTGAAGATATTGGTAGCTGGAAAGAAAAGGGATCAGCTATATCATGCAACTGTCAACTTGCTACCAATGAGTCCAACCTAATGAGGTAATATCTTCCAGGATGAGCTTTGAGAACTTAGAGTGAACAGGAAACCTATGATGTGAGAAGTGGACCTTGGACTACATCCTTTGGGATCTCCTTAAATGCTTCACTACAGTGGCACCAGGTTACACTGCTTTCTGCTAGCCCCCCCCCCCCCCTAGGAATCATACAGCTATTAATCTGGCACCAGCAATTACTCACCTTGGACAAGCGGCTACTTGCTAGACAGTTCATTTCTATCCAGGTCATGAGGAAGAAGTCACACTATTCATTTATTAACCTATAATGGTTTATAGGTTTTCTAAATAGATTTTATCTGTATATGTGATTACTGTCTAACTTCTCTGGTATTGAAATATATCTTTAGGAGAAAATCAAGTCAGTTCTGGCATCTCAGTTGAACTTCCAGCTCTTATACTACCAGCAGTATGACCCTGGAGCCTCAGATTTATCGTTGGTAAAACAAGACCAATAATACCTCTTCCACAGGGTTGTCATCTAAATTAAATGGAAGGACCTATAACAGAACCTGACACATAGTAGATGCTGATCCCTTCCTTCTTCCTTACACTAGAGCAGGGGTCAGCAAATTTTTCCTGTAACAATAAATAGTTTAGCCTTTGCAAACCATCAATCTCTGTCACAACTACTTAATTCTGTCATAGAAGCACAAAAGCAGACATTGATGATGAGAGCAGCTGTGTTCCAATCTTACATTGTTTTAAAAATTAGGCACTGGGCAAGCTATAGTTTGCCAATCCCTAATACTTACACCACATAAGACCCCGCTCAGTAAGTTAATCTTTCACCATTCTGTTTGATTTCATCTGCTCCAGACATGCCCTCTCCTCCTTTTTCTTCATTACTTTTACTCCATTTCTTGAATGCTCCACAACAACTGAATCTAGTTCAATGGTTTGATTAACTTTTTCACTTTTAATTTTGGGCCTTGTGAAGCTCCCATTGGAGGTGAACACTCAACCTGAGATGCTCAATTACTTCATCCACATGATAGGTTCTGGGAAAATCAAGCATATTTGAGCAAAATCCCCTTAATTCCCACCAAGAGATTGGGAAAGGAACGTCTCTTAGGAACTCACAGAGTTAACAGAAGAATTTTTATTTGTGGAGAAGAATAGGCTGTAACTTGTTTCTTAGGTTTTAAAATATTGCTTAATATATGCATTTGCATTTGCTTGGATATGTGTAAAGAACTTCTTAGAGGACATATAAACTAAAACAACCGTGATCACCTTCAATGAGGTGGGAGCCCAAGACGGAGAATAAAGAAGAGAAAAAAAATTTTACTAGATATTTTTAAACATATATGTTTTTAAGTCATGTGAACATATGTATTCAAGGAAATTAATTTTCCTACAGAATAAAAAAATTTAAAAAATATTTCACATTCACATACCAGGCTACTATAAGAAAGACTCAAATATGAGGGGTGGGAAATGACAGGAACCTAAAAGGTGTCTAAGATCTTTGTCACCCTAACACCCAGGTGTTATCCCAGGGATTCTATCATAGCCCCATAAAGTCCTCAATCTGTTGTGCCTTCAATCTTGTATTCTGTGTGACTCAGAGAGAAGACGGGAGAGCTGAGTATATGAAGGAAGGAGGAAACACACCACTCCCCATTTGGTAGGGGTGGAATCAGAAGCAGGATGTATTCCTCAGTATCTTATAACTTTTTCGTATCAGGCCACCATTCTTCCCATGGAGTTCCACATTCCTTCCCTTCTTGTCTCAGCCTGTGCCACATTTACACTCTTGTTATTGCGTCTTTTATAACTTCAAATAAGCTTTAATTTTTTTCTAAATGAAATTTTTATTTGACTTTACTTTCAACTATCACCCTTTGCCTCATATTACCTTCTCAACCCAATTCCTTGAGCTATGAATGATTCTTTCACTTTTTAATCATCTATAATCCAATTTCTACCTCCATTCATTGATTGAATCCATTTTTCTCTAAGGTCCTCAATGGCCATCTCAACCAAATCTAAAGGTTGCTTCTTCGTCTTTGTTCTTACTCTTCTCCATATCCCTTTTACAGAGAACAAAGCTACGTCCATCTTACATCCCTTCTTCCTCCATTTACTTAGCATCCAAGAACCGTCTCTGTGGAGTGAACCTCTCCCTTGTTCCTGCCTCATAAGTGGGAGAGAACTTGAGTCTCAGTTACCAGCCCTCTTCTCTTCCCCATCTATCCTCATTCTCTCAGGGAATTCATCTATTCTCAAGACTTTATCTAGAACTGGGCAGCCTAGGAAAAGTGATTTTACCTCTCTGCACTCGATTTCATCCACTCTAAAATGGAGACTCATTCATTTATTCAACAGTCTTTACTGAGCACTTACAATATGCCAGGCACTGTTATAGGTGTATTAGATTCATTAGCAAGCTAAACAGATAAATATTCCTTCCCTCACAGAGATTCCATTGTAGCTGGAGGAAACAGTAAACATGCTAAGACAACAAATACACTAAACAGAATTATAAAGAATGACAGAACACAGTGAGAGCTGTAGGAAAAACAAGAAGCCTTCAGGTTATACCTTTTATTTTTGTAAAGATATATTTATTTATTATTTTAGAGAGACAGAGGGAGGGGGGAGAAGGAAAGGGAGGGAGGGAAAGGGAGAGAGAGAGAGAATTCTGATCTTACAACCCTGAGATCATGACCTGAGCAGAAACCAAGGGTCAGACACCCAAATGACCGAGCCACCCGGGCACCTCATGGGTTATACCTTTTCAAAGGTGGTCAGGGTACGCTTCTCTGAGAAGTTAATACTTCAGCAGACTCAGAACAGGTTAAAAAAAATTAGAAATGAGAACATCTGATGGGAAGAACGCGGGCAGAGGGAAGTGACAAAGATTCTAAAAGCACGGGCATGCCCAGCTTGTTCTAGGAACAGCAAAGAACCCAGTGGGAATGGGGTGAAGTGAGCATGAGGAAGAGCAGTTAGGAATCAGGTCAGAGAGGAAATCCAAGGGAACAGTCTGTGGAAGGCCTCTGCAACAGGAGCTGGTGCAGGGTTTTGAGCAGAGAGGTGATCTGATCTGATCTATGTTTCAAAAGGATCATTCTGGCTGCTGTGTTAGAAACAGACTGTAATAGGAGCAGGATGGGAGCAGAGAGACCAATTAGGAGGCTAGGACCAAAGTGGGAACACTGCGGGTTGGTGGGGGGAGACAAGTGGTCTATTTTGGATAATAAAACCTACCTTGTAGGGTTGTTTGAGAATCCTATGAGAAAATTACTGCAGGTAAAGTACCTAGCACATGATATAAAGATGTTAAATAACACCTTCTCTTAATATGTTATACTTGCAGGTAGAATAGGTTCTCTAGGTCACTATAGGTAGATCAAAGCTAGAGTGCGAAGTCCTAGGTCAACCGACCTGGGGGTTGGCAGCTGCCCCACTGAATTGATAAAGGGAGGCTGGACTGACCAAGAGGCTTAATCATCTCTCAGCCTTTACTTCATATCCCAACTCCAGGACCTCACAAGATACTTCCTCTTAACGGTTTTATCATATAATCAATATCAATGTATTTATTTTTTAAATTACCTGCCTCATCTCCACCTCAAGCCAGCTACCCATCCAAACGCTTTCTTCTACTAAAGATATACCAGTCCCCAGAGGCTGAACTTATCTTTGCAGGATAATGGAAACAAAACATGCTACCATTGGAAATTGGTATTGTGGCCATCATCTGCGTAAAACATCTCTATTTACAAAAGAAGAAACAAGGCCCAGAGTGAAACATGATCAGCCACAGCCCACTCCAGGCTTGAATGGCTGAGCAAGGCCTGGAACCACTTCTCTGGGTCCTGCTTTCTTCAACAGCCTTCCCCACCTTTGCCAGTCCCACATCACAGCTGTCCCTTAGACTGGCTGCCATGGCCTCCATCATAACCGCCATGACCTCCTTCCTTTTAACATTTTTTTTTTTTTATTTTTTATTTATGATAGTCACAGAGAGAGAGAGAGAGAGGCAGAGACACAGGCAGAGGGAGAAGCAGGCTCCATGCACCGGGAGCCTGACGTGGGACTCGATCCCGGGTCTCCAGGATCGCGCCCTGGGCCAAAGGCAGGCGCCAAACCGCTGCGCCACCCAGGGATCCCCATGACCTCCTTCCTATTAGCATCAGCTAAATCTTCCAGAAAGGCTAATGGAGGCCATGGCCCACACTGCTTTACGTGTGCTGGCTCTGAATTCAAACCCTTACTCTGTAATTACCAGCTGTGAGGCCTAAAGCAAGTTTTCTAACCCTGGTCTGCCTTAGCCTTGTCATCTGAAAAAGTCCTACCTTCTAATTGCCTTGTACTGGCTTTCAGTGCCTTGTAGCCACTGGGTCTGTTATATGTATGGGAACTTTCACTGCTCTCTCTTCATGGACCTTCCAGTCAGGACTCTCTGTACCCCCACCCCCATAAGCATGCTCATTCCCAGTTCCCATCTCTGTGTTTTGGTTTGTGCTCCTCCTACCTAAAATACCCAATATCCTCTCTGTCTAAATCCTGGCATGCCCTTCAAAATTCCACTGAAGGTTTGGCACTTCACAAGAACTTCCCAGGTAAGTCCTGGCTCCACTGACATTACTTCTTCTTTACAGCATGACACTATTAACATGCAGTATATATCGATCACTTCCTTACTGAGGTGTGGGAGCATTTAGTTAATGGTATTGACTCTAGAGCAGACTGCCTGGTCTCTCTCAGCCTCAATCTCCTTATCCATACAATGAGATTAATATTAGGGTTGCTGTAGGGATTGGATACATAAATTCTTAGTAAAAATAATTATCAATATATATTACTATTATATATATTGCCATTAGCTTTTCCTTTGTTTTACACACCTTCATTTTCTTCCTCCAGGTTAGCCTGTCCATGTGTATTATACTTTTATCCAGTGTCTTAAATCAGCTTAAATTACAGAGCTCAGTTCTGAGAATTTTGACATTTGTTCTCAAAGATTTCATCTAACAATCCATTCTAAAAGCATCGATTTGGGGCTCCTGGGTGGCTCAGCCACTTAAGCAACTGTCTCTTGATTTAGGCCCAGGTCATGACTGAGCTCCAAGTTGGGCTCTGCACTAGGGGTGGAGCCTGCTTAAGATTCTCTCTCTACCTCTCCTTCTGCCCCTCACCCCCTCTCTGCTCCTGTGCACATGCTCACTCGCTTTCTCAGTAAACAAACAGATTTACCCAAAATATCAACTCCCCATCTCAGAGCCACAGATGGTACAGAGAATAGGAAGCATGGTTATTAGCCAGGGGCCTCAAAAAGGAGGAAGATTGAAGAAACACAAAGATTCCACCCAATATTAGAAACATCTGGTTTATTTCTATAGGGAGTTAACATTGGGAATGGTAAACTATTCTGGGGTTAGAACAAACAAATAAAAAATCAGTGAGGATAACTGCAACATTCTATTCATGTATTCCTGAGGTATTGGTGCGTGCACAGCTACTGCTCTACTTTGTTTTGTTGTATTCCACCCAAAGGGGCCCACCATTCATCAGGAACCATGTTAGGTGTGAGCAATATCTACAGGGATTCCTATACCAAGCAGGGACACAGCAGGCTAATGCACTGACAAGAGTAGTACCTAAAGATACATACTCTGTTGCAATGGAGTGATCATTGTGCTTCTCCTTCTCTTCTTCTGAGGAATCAGGCTTATCAAACATAGTAACATTTTTATTATGAGGATGGGGAGGGATTGACCTTTCCCCAGCACTACTTCCAAAGATCAGGTAAGAAATCTTTCAAGTTAAGAAGACCACCTTACCTCTATTTTTTCCCATATGGCTTCATAGTTGTCTTGGTGTTGAATATCTTGCATCAGTTTCTGAATTAAAGCGGATTTTGTGGCTGAATGGCTGTCATTTTTCTCAGAGGATGAAGCTCTCTCGGACTTCTCATCAATGTATTTTTTCATACCGGAGAGAGGCATACACAACTCCTCGTCGGAAAGAATGTCACTCAGGGGCCCAGATTCCACGCTCTCTCCCAGTGAAGAGACTATGTCACTGGACGAGCTGGGAGACACTCTGCCCAGCCTTGTATGCTTCTTCTTGACATGGTACGTTGGGTAGATCTCAGAATCTGAATTCATTTCAGACAGTTCCCAGTCATCAATATTTTGGATGGTTTCTCCTCTGGGTTTCTGAGGCAGCAGCTTTGTTAGGTTTTCCAACTTTAAAGCTAAAACTTCTGTCTGCTTAAGATGAGAGGGTAGTGCTAAGTATTCATCAGAGCCATACCAGGCCTCCACAACCTGCCCATTCCTGGTGACGTGACTTGGGGAGGAGGAGTAACTTTTTTTGCTTTTGTTTTTTGAAAGAAGGGGTACTGGAGACACCATGCTGTCTGAGCCAATAGAGGATTCGCTACTTTGGGTAAAAGGTGGTGAACTGGATGTTTCTGACTGCGCTGGCAATTTGGCATTCCAACTTTTCTGATTACACGGCTCGAGTGAGGATGGGGAAACGGACTCTGTTTCTGGTCCCTCTGTAGCCTTGGGAGTACCTGAAGGAATTCCATTCGGCACTACTGAGTTCCTCCTGTTTTCGGCTTGCTTGCCAGAACCGGCTCCCCGTTTAGGTGTTCGGCACAGAGGCCCCTCTTCTGGGGCTTTTTGTGGCTTTTTAAGTCGAGGTTTCTCTTTATGGCAGTCACTAAGCCTTCCCAGGCTGGAGGATATTTCCTTGATGCGACTTTTGATGGTGCTTTCAAGATTCCCATCTCCCACCTTGTGCAAACACTCATAGGACTGGCTGGCAGCAGCAGGACTGTTGGGGTAGGAAGACTGTAACACCAAACTAAGCTTGGATCTGTCAGGAGGATCCACTAGAGAGGGGGTGCTTCTGCTCATCTCAGGCTTGAGATCAGCCATCTGCTTCTTTCTTGCAGTGCCTTTCAGATTATTCTTCAAAGTTTCCTCTTTAAGGAAAAGCCCTCTTTTGGGCAACGTGGGCTGTGTGGGAGAGTCCTCATTATAGTTAAAGCAATCTCTGATGGATCGCTTGGGAGTTGCATTTTCACAAGGCAGAGGCTGTTGGTTCTTTGTCCCAAGTTGTGAGGAAGAACTGGATTCTTGCTTCACAGTCTCAGGAGGGGCTTGATCAGCATTTGTCAGAGCTTCCCCTGAAGATGACGTCCCGGGCACTAAGCTCGGTTGCTCCTTGACTGTCAAAGCACTGCTTTCCTCACATCCACTTTTGTCATCTGCTGAAAGAGATACCTGAGGTCCCTCCTCACTTGCTGCTTCGCTGCAGTTGGAAGGGATGGGGTCAGCAGCCACAGTGAGTAACCCAACGCTTCGGATGAGCTCGGGGAACTCCTTTTCCATCTCACTGTAGCTCCAAGAGTCAAAGGGTTTGGTTTTGACCTGGCTAGAGGTCATGTCACCTAGGCCACCGAGCAAATCCTCACTTGGACTGTAGTCAGACAGTTCGAAAGCAGTAATACCACAATCCAGAGACAAGTAATTTTGAGAGCATTTGATAGTTAACTGTCCTGAGTCATCCACTTCTGTTAGAGAATCAAGCCGGCCCTGAAACAGACAAGGGCAACAGTTTCAGTAAATGCAACATCAATTATACTCAACTAGCTGTTCAAATGAAATCTCAGCAGAGGCCACTGTAAAGGTGAAAAAATGCAGCAGTCTCAACTGCTTCTGGTTTAACATATAGAGAGGTATATTAATCAATTATATTGCTTTCTATAGTATCCTGTTCTTAAATATTTCAGGACTTTTCTTTAATCTGGAGAATAGAGCCTTGATAGAAATGGTCAAGGTCAAGCCAAAGACATCCATTCTTTCCTTAACTTTCCATTTTAAAATAGCCCATAGTTCATTTAATAAGCACTTCTTATGTGATGCCTCAGTAATAAAATTCTGGGAGCAAAGTAATATAAGAATAAAATCTCCACAAACGTCTGCTTTGCACATTGCTATCACTCCAGCATCTACAACAGTAGCTAGCTTATAGAAGATGCTCAGTAAATGTGTTTAAGTGGTATAACCAATTTCACAAGTCTGTCATGTTAACTATATATTCACAAATCACAAAGGTGAACTACTGAATTTGCATACATCACAGAAACAGTTCAGGACCAGCTTCTGTTCATACCCGCTCTTTTGAAGATCAACATGGGTAATCCTGGAGAAAAGTAATGAATATCAAAACTTACCATCTTAGTCCCTGTCCCCTCTCTCTCACATGCATTCCTCTCCCCCACTCCCATTGGTGTATGTTAGATATCAAGTGCCTCCCGCTCTTGTTATTTATAACTCAAGATAGGCCAGAATTTGATTTGAAAGCCCTCTCTGCTAAAAAAAAAAAAAAAGACTTTACACGTGAGTATTTTTAATCTTCAATTATGTGATGAAGGCTTTTATCTGATCACTAACCCAGTTTCTTTTTTAAAGAAGATTTAGTTACTTGAGGAGGGGGAGGGACAGAAGTAGCGAGAATCCTCAAGCAGACTCCTCACTAAGCACAGAGCTCAATGCAGGGCTTGATCCCAGGACCCTGAGATCATGACCTGGGATGAAACCAAGAGTCGGCTGCTTAACTGACTGAGCCACCCAGGCACCCTTCATCACTAATGCAGTTTCTTTTTTCTTTTCTTTTTTTTAAAGATTTTATTTATTTATTCATTAGAGACACACACAGAGAGACAGAGTCATAGAGGGAGAAGCGGGCTCCCTGAGGGAAGACTGATGTGGGACTCAATCCCAGGACCATGACCCAAGCCAAGGCAGACGCTCAACCACTGAGCCACCCCTGCCCCACTAATGCAATTTCTAATAGCATACAACAAATGGGGAGATTTTTGACTGACAATTTGCTGAAGACAGAAGGGCCCTAGAATCCTTTGATGCCTAGCAGGCTAAGGACAGCCTGATGTAGTCTAGTTTTTTAGGAAGAGAAGGAAGGAAACTAAAAAGTGAAGGGTCGTTTCTTCTCCTGGAGGAGGAACCAAGTGAACAAACTGAAGCCAGAAGTCATGTGGCTGCTGAACCCCTCCTTTCAGCCAGGTTGTCCCAAGATCCAGGTACTCTAGGACCTTCCACTGGGTTTTTCTGTTCATTTGTTCATTTTGCTTTTGGAAGTTTTCTCTCCTTTTGTAACTTCACCTTGCCTTTACCTCCTACTCCTCTCACTGGTACTCCACAATATTCAGATAAACAATAATAATAATAATAATAACCATAATAATCATAATAATAATGATAATAATAAGCCCCATCAACTCATCAACTTTTCTAAGCCCCAATTTCCTCATGTATAAATGGGGAAGGTTTATTCCTACTATTACTTTTTCATTGAATCCTCACAATAACTTTCTTCTGGGGTCTGTACTATGGTCCCTGTTTTATATAAGAGGAACTGAAGCCAAAAGAAGGTATATAACTAGCATTTGGCCTCATATCTAGGGGCCGAGCTAGATCTTAAATGGAGGCTTTCTGACCCAGAGTCCACACTCTCATCTCTGTATCACAATTTTCTTTGATTCATTGAATATTATTTTCAACAGACATACCCCCTCCTCCAGCTTGTTTTCCATACTGCCACATTGTAAAAAGTAACCTTGGGGCACCTGGGTGACACAGTTGGTTAAGCATCCAACTCTTGGTTTCCACTCAGGTCATGAGTTCAGGGTCGTGAGATCAAGCCCCATATCAGGCTCCACACTCTGTGGGGGGTATGCTTGGAATTCTCTCTCTCTTTCCCTCTACCCCACCCCCCTCATCCCCATACTCTCTCTCTAAAATAAATGAATAAATCTTTTTTTTTTTTAAAAGAGTAATCTTTACAAATTGCAAACATGATGCTTCCTGCTATTAGCTTTGTTAGATTCTTGCTATTGGGTTAAAAACCCAATCCCTTCTAAGAACATACATATAGAGGCCTCTCTCAAGCCACCATCCCCTCCCTGGCTGCACCCAACCAAAGTGTCCTCCTTTCAGTTTTTGAACATAATGAGTTCCTTCAGCTTCATGGCTTTTGTATGTGGTATTTCCTTTGTCAAGAAAGCTTCCCACCAGGGCACCTGGGTAGCTCAGCTGGTGAAGCACCTGCCTTTGGCTCAGGTCATGATCCCAGAGTCCTGATTTCAGAGTCCTGGGATCAAGCCAGGTGTTGGGCTCCCCACTGTCTGCTTCTCCCTCTTCCTCTGCTCCCCCCACCCTCGCTTGTGCTTTCTTATTCACTCTCTCAAATAAGCAAATAAAATCTTAAAAAAAAAAGAAAGCTTCCTACCTACAACACCCCTTAACTAGTTTACTTGTACTCATCCCTCAGACCTTAGATCAAGCTTCACTTCTTCAAGATTCCAAATTCCCACCTAAGTCAGATTTTTTTTACAAGCTCTCATAAAACTATGTTGTTTTTCCTTTAAGTATTTACCTCAATCTGTAAATAAATACTATTGTGATTATTTGATTAATTTGTTTACCCTATTGGTTTATAAGTTCCACAGGAGTATAAATCATATAGAAAATGGCTGACTCACCAGAACGCTTGCAACATTTAGCATAGTGACATGCATAGAGTAAGTAATCACAGATGTTTCTGTTCAATACATGAATGAATGGATGAATCTGATGATGTTTTGGAATGTAACTCTATGCTTTCATGTAATTTCTTCCTCTGATTATGTAGTTTTAGTTGACTCTAGTGAATAAAAGCCTGAGTTTAAGAGTCAAATTCTGGCTCTACTATAAATTAGCCATGTGACCATGAGCCAGTAGCCTGATGTCATTAAACCTCAATTTCTTCACCAGTACAAAAGCAAATGATAAGCCATGTCAAGGACCGTTGTGAGTCTTAAATGAGATAATAAAGGTAAGACACAAATCTGGCACATGAATAGGTGCTCAATGAATGTTTACTTTTATTACTTATTACATTATTACTTTTACTAATCAAGTATATTGAGGAGGCAAGTTTATTCAAAATGAGAGGTATCCCTATGCTAAATTACACTGCACAAAAATGAGAAACCAATATTAACTTCCAATCTCAATAAAAATTATCTAAATGGAACTGTGTGGCTTTTATGCTTCATACCTGGACTAAAAGAAGCCAAAACCAACAAGGAATCAGCCAGCTGAACAAAAGTCACACTTTATTCAATTTTTTTTTTCACAAAATTTTTAAAGATTTATTTATTCATTCATGACAGACATAGAAAGAGAGAGAGAGAGGCAGAGACATAGGCAGAGAGAGAAGCAGGCTCCATGCAGGGAGTCCAATGTGGGGACTCGATCCCTGGACTCCAGGATCATGCCCTGGGCTGAAGGCAGATGCTCAACCACTGAGTCATCCACGTGTCCCTTATTTAATTATTTTAATTTGGTTGTTCAGTACTCAGAACTTAATACTTTTGCAAAATTAGTATTATAAATGATGGTTAAGTTCCTAAACTCTCTCATAAGTTGGTATTTAAATTACTAACTAGTTGAAATTTGCATCATTTTTCTATCATTTTTACCATATAAGTACAGCACTGTAGCTACCTAAGTGAGGTGAAAGAGGTTTTAAGTAAAAGTGTTTCCACAATGGGTAGAGAAAAAGAAATTTGAGAGTTCAGGTAAAAATTAGACTCTACAAGTGTTAATCACCTGTTTCTATAGCCCAGGGAAAGTATCTGATGTCCTCTGTGATGGTGACAGAACTCTAAGATCAGGAACACTGACATGCTTGAAAATAACTGGTACTCAGTAAATGATATTAGATGAATATCTGATATGAGGCTACATCTCAGCTAATAGGGGATGGCTACGTTTTCCTAAGTCTTCCCCTGAAGATCCCTTCTGTAGCCAGTCCTTTGTTTGGAGAAGAAAATACCACACCCAAAAACACTCAGTGCCCCTTCTTGTTCCAACCAGGCCAACTATTTCTGTGCATGGCTGATTGTCACTCAGGGGTGACTATTTTTAATAAGACTGCATTTTTAATTTGGAAAAAAATCCCTCCCTGAAAAAACAAAACAAAAAACAGCACACAGTGTATTATCTACTTCATACCCTAAAGACCAAATGATAAGCATTTATCCATGCATTTTTTTAAACTGTTATTAAGAGGATTCTTCAAAAGTATTTTTCTAGATTTCACCATCCATACAGAGGCAATTTTTAAAAAAGAAAGTTCTTGGGGTGCCTGGGTGTCTCAGTTGGTTAAGGTCTGCCTTCAGCCGATACAATAATATCATCTGTAAAATAATAACGGCACCTTCCCAGCCTACCTCCTGGAACTATTTGAGGCTCTAACAAAACTATGAGGGTGATTCCTAAACTGTGTTATTCGTCTTTGAATGCCTAGTACCTTATACATAGTAGGAAAGCAATAAATATTTAAGAGTGATAGAAAGAAAAGCAGAAAGGAAGGGAGGGGCAGAGGAGAGAGGGAGGGAAGAACTACTATTATTACAACAGAGATCAATTAAGAGCTGGTTTATTTGTTCCATTTAATTAATCCCAGCTTTATGTCCTTAAGTGGTCACTTAACCTCTCTTAGATTCAGTTTTTCCATCTATAAAATGGAACTATTTTTAATATCCCTTACCCTCCTTACTATATGAAACAATAAAGTGTTCGTCAAAGTATCTGAAATGTAAAAAATTTCAGTACAACACATTTTATACACAATGTTGAGCTTTGCTCTGTTTTTTATTCGTTTAGTTGGTTGGTTTTGTTTTAGCAAAACATTTGCTAATTTGCTTACAAAATATGGTCTGTGTCATATTTAAATAAAAGAACTAAACTTACACATTTTGTTTTTGCAAAGACAGAAAGAGAACTTGCCACTTTCCCAGCTTTCCAACTTATCCTTCAATGTGGCTCAGAGACAAAAACTACAAAAACTTACAAAAAGAGAAAATGAATTCACTTTTACTGGAAGGACATCTACTATTTCAGTTTATCAGCCTGTTTTATGCCATTTCCCTCTTCATTCTACAAATTTTTTTGCAGCTGAATATATTCTGATAAAGCTTAGAATTTTATCCTAATTCCCTTCCTGTTTTCCACAATCCCAGTGTTCTTGCTGTCAGAAACAAACAAACAAACAAACAAAAGCAGTCTTTGAAATGTTCTCACGGAGTCACACTAGAAGGACAAATAGGATCAGGTTTTCACAGCTTTAGGAAGGATAATGGAAACTGTGCTTCAATTTATAGAAAAATATCCACAAAGCAGATGGCTGAGAATCCACCATTCTTCTATCCCTCACACAACATATTCTTGCATATTTATGACAGAACTAAAGAATTTCAAATATGAAAATGCACTAAATTGTTTCCAATCAATCTGTAAATAATTGTTGAGCTCATATTGTGAGAGCCATACCTACTTAATATAAACTCAAAATATAAAACAGTGGCCAGTGACAATTAGTTAGCCTCAATGGCTCTTCATCATTATCTCGGGTACCGCTTCTTGAATGACACAAGTTCAAACTAGTGCATGATGAACATATTCCACAAAACACCACCAGTGGTAACAAGAAGCCCTAGAATACTGCTATATCTCCTGCTCTACAACAAAGAGCTGGTGATCAATAAATGTTTATTTAATGGATAAATAAATATGTAAAATGAACTGATTTTATCCAGTGATTTCTTATGCCCCCCCCACCTCCAGTAGTAGAAAGTAGCCAGATCTGATGACTGATCAATACTGGATGTTGGGCAGATCCAGCAGGACACATAAGGAGGAATGACAGTGACAACAAAGTATAGCCTGGGGATGGCAGGTGCTATCTCAAGAAAGAGGGTTTCAGAATTTAGATACGTCTTTCCCTCATCTCTCCCTCACTGCATACACCTCATGAATAACACACTTAGGGCAGAGTTGGACAAGCTGGGCTTCTCCGTAGTCTCCCAGGACCACAAGAGTCCCAGTCAAGGACACACTAAGGATCCTATCTGGGAGCGATGGCATTTGGGCACAACACACACACCCTTGTGTTCATTCTATGACTTAAAAAAAGGACTCTACTAGAGGACTCTACCACCTCCCTCACTGCCACAATAACAGGAAAGGATGAAGACAAAGAACCTAAAACTTCAAGTGGAGCCCAGTAGATCTTGATTCTCATAAACTCCCAGGGCCGGCAGGGAATTTGCTTCAGCAAGAGTATCATTATTATGAAAACAATAATCAACAAGTATAAATAATTTATGAGAATAGGCACAGAGTTGTTTTGTGTTGTTGATAATGTAGGAGCCACTGAAACATTAATTAATACTGAATTATGCAACACTCATTATACTGTCCTTTAATCTTATTTATTTATACAAGTGTCTTATAAACTTTTATATATATTTTCCACAAAACCAAGGGTGGAGCATGAAAGTGGATGTCAAGAGCCAAGGGACTATCTACACACACACACACACACACACACACACACACACACAGTCCTTGCTTAGCACAATGCTTTGCTCCTATATATGTCAAATTTTATGTGGTATTAGGAGAGTTCATTTGAATTCAAATTCTCAGTGTTCATTCTTTTTTTAAAGATTGATTGATTGATTGATTGATTGATTTGAGAGAGAGTACAAGTGGGGTTGAGGTGAAGGGTGATATACAGAGGGAGAGGGAGAGGGACAAGCAGACTCTGTGTGAATGCTGAGTCCAACACAGGATCAATCTCACAACCCCCAGATTATGACTTGAGCTGAAATCAAGAGTTGGATATTTAACCAACTGAGCCACCCAGGAGCCCCTACAGTGTTCATTCTTGAGCCATGCATCAAACGTGACAACAAACTCTTTAAACTACTCTTAATACAAGTACAAAAAATCCAGATACATTAGTTATATAAAATTCCAAAGCTCATTTGACTCATTGCATCCAGAATGATTTTTTCAAAGCATGAATATAATCATGTTGATTCCTTAAACAAACTCTCCTGCTGACCCTAAAATAAAGTTCAGTTCTTTTAATATGGTTTTTGTTTTGTTTTGCTTTGTTTCTTTATTTTATTTATTTATTCATGAGAGACACAGAGAGAGGCAGAGACATAGGCAGAGGGAGAAGTAGGCTTCCTGTGAGGAGCCCAATGCAGGACTCTATCCCAGGACCCCAGGATCACGACCTGAGCTGAAGGCAGATGCTCAACCACTGAGCCACCCAGGTGTCCCTCATATGGTTTTTAATACGGCTTTTCATCTTCATCATCTGACCTCCACTTACCTGTTTGTTCAAATCCTGGTCCTTTGAACTTTTTGATCCAGTGTTGTCTATAGCTCTCTGAATCTGTCATTCACTTACTTCTGGATCTTTGATGATGCCATTCCTTCTGTCTAGAACACTTTCTACCTCTGTTACCCAGTCTAATCCTGCTTCTCCTTCAGGTTCCAGATTGGACCCACTTCCTCTGGAAAAGCTTTCCTGTCTGAGTTAGGTGCACCTCTCTGACATCTAGCGGCATCATATAGACTTGTCACAATCTGTCCTTAATGTCTAACTTTTTGTCTCTATCTAGTACTAGACTCCTTGAAGGCAAAGACCATATTTTGATCACTATTATATTCTTAGCACCTAGTGCATAGCCATCATAAGTGCTTAATAAATATTTATCAAATAACTGAATGGGCAACAAGAAGCCAGGTTAGCACCAACAATTATGAGTGGTCAGGTGTGAATTAACTATGGCCTAAATAAAGCTTTATTCACATTAGAAGTGCCCTAGCCTCTGGTCACTATACCTAGATTCAAAACCTGGCTCAGGATTTGATTATTTACTTTGAAAGGATTCCTATCCCACCTCTCTGAAATGAAAACTCTCAGATGACTACACTTGATGACACATTACTTGGCTTCAAATACCCACCTCCTTTGTCTCTTCAGAGAAAGCCTGCAGAATGTCCGTCTGCCTGGTGTAGTTGCCATTGGCGTCCTGCAGACCCTGCAGGATTCGCTCCCGCAGGACCAGCACCGAGACTCGGAGCTGGTGCCAGAGGAGCTGCACCGCGTGGATGTCCACGATCACATTGACGGAGTAGGACAGCAGCTTCAGGGAGAACTCTGTTTCAAGGAGGGCATGGATTTGCTCAACGTGATCAGAAATATCTTCGCAAATGTCCTGCAGTAAAGAAAAACAAAATATATGAAGATTATTTAGGCTTATTTTGAGGGAGAGGACTCACTCCTTCACTTGACACCAATCGTCAGGGCCAGCAACTCAGGTAAACCACATGTTGGCTAACTTACCTTTGTTTTAGATCAGATACATAGTTGCAGGTCATTTTGCTGGGCACCAGACCAGTTCATAGGAACTCCCAACCCTTTTCAATGAGTCAAGGGATCTTTGGTGTAAGGGACAACTGCCACATTCCCATAACAGATTTTAATATTAAAATTCATAAGCATATCTAAATTTCAACCCACACTTTGTAATCAGAATCACTCTTTTCTTAGACCTTTTTTGAGTATCGTTGACACACAAAGTCACATTAGTTTCAGGTGTACAACATAGCAATTCAACTTCTCTATACATTATGCTATGTTCACAAGGGTAGGTACCATCTGTTACCACACAGCACTATTACAACATCATTGACTATGCTCCCCAACCTATGCCTTTTATCCCTGTGATACTTATCCCATAAATGGAAGCCTGTATTTCCCACTCCCCTTCCCCCATTTTAGCCATCCTCCCTCCCCCCTTCCCTCTGGAAACCACAATTGGTTCTCTATATTTATAGGTCTGACAGGATTACTTTTTAAGGAAGCAAGCCAGAAAAGCCTCAAGGACAAAGAAAGACAAAATTATAGTTTTGTTTTAAGACCTGGACATTTTAAACAAAACATTACTAAATCAAAGTTTCAATCTCCTCCACACATACTATTAAGTAGGCAGATTTGGTGTCTGATATGTCATTTGTCCTTACAATTTCCTAAATTCCCATTGTGCTGTCAGAGGCCAGCAGCATGAAATGGGTAGCATCAATAGTAATATTTATTTGAGCAATTTGAATCCATTAAGCATCAAAAGGATGTCCATGTCAGCTAAAAGTACTCAGTGATTCATTCTTTTTTATGCCTCTGTGATTTTTTTTTTAAATGGGGCTTTTATTTATGATTTCTGTTAAGGCTAAAATTTTAGGATAACATTTGAGGTCTGAGTCCTAACATGAATATCCATCCAAACAGTCAGTCTGTGCTAGAAACAACCCTTCAATTTCATATGAATTCAATTAGTTGTTTCTAAAGAAAAACTAAAGTGGAATCTGTATTTACTACATAATAGTAGGGAAAAAAATCTATTTAAGAATGGTGGGAAGTTGTGTTGAATTTTTAGTAATAATTATTGTACAATTCCAATAACTGTTCCAATATTATTTCTTGAAGACCAAGAATTGGTGATAGTTATATAGATTGGTGGTAATAATTTGAAATAGATTAAAAGTTTAAACAGATTTTGGAGTCCTAATTAGGTAAAGTTCTTACAAATGTAGCCCATGAGCACATATAGTCCAAAAGGGATTTGGGGCAAAAATCACATTTCCAATCAAACAAATCCATTCAAACACATTTCCATTTCAATAAAACCAATGCATGGGAACCACTCACAGCTAGGTTAATCAGTCTCTGCTGGCCTTTGGCACATGAAAGTAGGCCTCAAATATTCCATATTGCCTGGGTCTCAGCAGATGCCTGCTTGGAGCATCTATTCGATTTACCTCCTACACTTCTCATTCCTGATACCTTGCCCACCACCATCCCAAAGCAAATGTCCTGTATCCTTTGCCCTCTTAGGATATTCATTTCTATGTAGTACTGTGTTGCCTTGGGAAACTCTCTTCCTCCTGCAGCTGATCTCATCCAAATTCTTTGTACTTTCCTGGCTAATATTTCCATTCCACTGTAAAACAAAAACAAAACTCTACTTAACTTTTTTTTTAAGATTTTATTTGTTTATCCATGAGATGGCACAGAGAGAGAGAGAGAGAGAGAGAGAGAGAGAGAGAGAGAGAGAGGCAGAGACATAGGCAGAGGGAGAAGCAGGCTCCATGCAGGGACTTGGGACTCAATCCCAAGACTCCGGGATCACACCCTGAGCCAAAGGCAGACACTCAACCACTGAGCCACCCAGGCAACCCAAAACTCTACTTAACTTTTTCACAGAATGGTACTTCTATCTCCTTCTCCTACCCAAACCTGATTCCGTCCAAGGCTCCTGCTTCCCCCACTGCCTTCCCAGTAAAGGCTGTTCACTCTCCTAGCCCTCACCTGAAAGATGAGGAGGGAAGGGCTGCTAGGGGAAGGGCTATCTATGGTGCTTCTTTACCACTTTCTGATCATTTTTCTTTTGTCCTCATACTAACACGCTTTATTTTCACTAGGTGCCCAGAGTCTGCTTAGCCTTCCCATCTTCTTTCTTCATTACTATTACCTATATTCTTTTCTTTCAATCCTCCACACTGAAGAATGCATGTGGTTCAGTTTTCTCGTCTCCATTATCTTTGGTAATGTCAATATTCACACTGATGAACCAATCAATACCCTAGCCTCAAATGTCCTTTACTCCACAATCCTTAAGACCTTCATACCTGTTCCACTGGGATAACTCTCTGCCATAGCTCTACTTCGAACCTTGTCATCACTTCACCTATGGAACAATATCAGAAAGTCCCCTCTGCCACCAACCTCTCATTATCTGATCTTTTCACTCCCACTCTCCCACTATAGGTGCTTTATAACCTCAATCTACCCACCAACCCCTCTACCCTCTTTTTTTCTTACATACCACCTCCTTCCTAGCACAGCCTCTACAATGATCACTTTAACCACTCCCTTGGCAATGTTCTCCACTTCCTCACACTCTTGATTTCATAATTTGAATTTGTTAGTATCTATCTCCTAGATACCATTACAATCCTGCAGATGCAGAAATATATTATATATTTAGCAGAGGGAAAAGTTGGGTAACTTATGCCACTTGCTCTGAATACCCATATAGGTATTTCTCAGCCACACCATTCCCACTTTCCAATACAATATGTTATGTATAGTCTTGGCACCATGGAAACTACATGCCATCACTCTTCTTGCACATAATTCGGCTCCTTCACAATGAACATAGGAACTTAGTCAGAGCCAGGTCATGGGTCAAGATGGCTAAGCAAACAGGGGCACTAAAGTATCAATGGTACTAGTTAACTAAGGCTTTCACACCCTCCTCCTTAGATGTCTGTGAAATATAAATTGGCTCTGTTCCCAAAGAAGCCAGATGGGCCCTGAGGAGAAAGAAATACTCTTCCCACAAGAGCTGACCTCCCTCTATTGAGTATTTTGGCAATGTGTACATGTAGTCTCTGCTGAAAATCTGAAACTAAATAATGTATGGCATGGTCCAAACTTCTGGGGTCTATTCATTTGTTTAATTATTTTTATGCCCTCTACTCTGCTATCAGGTATGTGGTTTGACAAAATTACAAGGACACACAAACTGTAGAACAAGAACTACAGATATATGTGAAGGGTGTATATATATATATACATATATATATACACACATATATATACATATGTACATATATATGTATACAAATATATGACAGTGTGTACATCCCCTCCAAACATAAAACTATATTTAGAATATTCAATGAGAGGTTTAGAGAAATAACTGAATGATTCTGAATCTATACATACCTTGTAGTAATATAAAATCTGGTTTTCTCTGTTGCTTTATATAAATGTCAACCAAATATTTAAAGAATTATCAGCTTGAAGCTTCTCAGGCTTAGACCCTTAATCATTGCCAGTTTGTTGTATGTTTATATGAAAGAAGCTAAAGATTATGGACATTCTGTTTATTTTAATTCAGTCAGCTAACTAGGTATTAGAAACTTTTACAAAGGATTTCCTGAATGGCTACCTCCCAGTAGAGACTGGAATTAAAAGGCTCTGAGAGATCTGACTTGTTGGAGGCCCTATGGGCATTAGATTAATAAGGTGAAGTGGAAGCATGGTGGGGGGTGGGGGGGATGTGTTGGTGGAGTTGAACCAAAGCCCAACTGATGCATATAAGCCTTGAATGGACATGTGACTCCAGTAGATAGCAACTAGAAACTAGACTCAACTCACATGGCTGCTCAGTGTATAACAAACTTTTGAACACTGCAGTGCTACTTACTAGAAACAAATTTAGCAACTTTAGATTCACAGATTTTTTTAGGAATACAAAAAGAAACAACCCCTCAGGTTCAGGACATATATATGTGTCTGTCTATCTATTATCTATCTATCTATCTATCTATCTATCTATCTATCTATCTATCTATCATCTATCATCTATCTATCATCTATTATCTATCTATCTATCTATCTATCTATCTATCTATCTATCTATCTATCTATCAAATATGTCTTAAGGACCCATAAGCAAAAATGTTTCTCTCCATCTGCTTACTGAAAGCATTAACACTAACATTATACAATTAGAGATTTTAAATTTAACACAGCAACGAATGGTTAAGCTCATGTAGGGACTAAAATCCATCATGAGGTATAATCCTCCAACAAATGTTAATGTTTGGCTTCAGAATCTTTTCTATTTCTACAGAGGGTGTTAGTAGGCAGAAACCTGAGTGTCTATAAAGGAGATAAGATCAAGAACGGGATGAAGACATTGAAGATTTTATGAATGACAGAGATGGAACCTTTTCCAGCATCAAGGGGAGAGATGGTTTGGTCCACTAGTCCATTATTCATCTTTCATGTTAGCCTGAAATTATCCCATTTCTCCTGTTCCCACCTAATTCTGGTCAGCATTTCTACTGATTTGAGCCTTTATCTCCATTGTGTTATCTCCACCATACCTCTTTTTCTCTGACTTTCAGATTCCTCTCCTGACTCCCAAGTATGCCTCAACTGGGACAAGGTGATGATGAACAGATCCACCAGTCCAGACTTCTCTCACTCTTAAAACCCCAAATTCAGTCTATCACACTTAAAGGCAGCTCTTATCCCTTGTATGCCTCATCCACAAGGATGAGGGCTAGAGGACTAGAGGACTCTAGAACTGTGTGGAGGTAGGGGAAGGCAGATCCAGAGAGAGGCAGTCAAGGATACCAAGACAAACTGTTAACCTTCATAAGTTTAAGGGCCTGGAGTGCCTGGCCCTTAACAGTGCCTGGAGTTGGCCCTGTTGTCCTGTTCTGTTATGAATAAATGAAAGAAAATATATCTAACTTCCTATGAATATAGGTGACAAAATGCTATTTCATATAATTATGAAGATTTTTATCATCATTGTCAGAGTTTAGCTTCATTCCCAGGGCATATATTTTGGTATAGTAATGTTCTCTCCAACTAGAAGGCCGGTTCCCCAGCACCTCTTCATATAGTTAGTGGCTATCAATACGTTGGACGCTCAATAATTTTGATGATATGGACCTTACTTTACAATGAAACAATGTACAATGACAATGAACAAAAACTTAACTTCAATAGATAGAATTGTTTAGCTTCACTTTTCAATATCAGCATTTGGTATCAATTCTTTTAGCTACTTAAAATCTCCCATGAATTTCATTCATTACCTTATATATTTTCATTTGAGAAAAGATGTTCTCCAGCAAGCCCATTTATATGACTAGATCAACAGACCTCTGAAAGCATAATAAACTTTTTTTTTTTTTTTAGCATAATAAACTTTTAATTTTATGTTGAGGATAATTTTTTTTTTTGAGGATAATTTTTTTCTAAAGACTTTATTTATGAGAGATACACAGAAAGAGGCAGTCATAGGCAAAGGGAGAAGCAGGCTCCCTATGAGGAGCTCAATATGGGACTCGATCCCAGGACCCCGGGATCATGCCCTGAGCCAAAGGCAGATGCTCAACCACTGAGCCTCCCAGGCATCCCCGTTGAGGATAATTTTTATTTTTTATTTTTTAAATTTTTATTTATTTATGATAGGCACACAGTGAGAGAGAGAGAGGCAGAGACACAGGCAGAGGGAGAAGCAGGCTCCATGCACCAGGAGCCCAACATGGGACTCGATCCCGGGTCTCCAGGATCGTGCCCTGGGCCAAAGGCAGGCGCTAAACCGCTGCGCCACCCAGGGATCCCTGAGGATAATTTTTAAATGTTCTTCAAGTAATAACATTTTTTTATAGATCCTCAAATCGTCCCTGATACAACCCATTATTATTAAGGATAGAAGGATAATGTCTTTAGAAATCAGTCACTTCTGTGACACTCCAGAACAACTGGAATTCTCCTATCCCACTAGTGGAATGCAAAATGGTACATTCACTCTGGAAAACAGTTTAGTAGTTTCTTATGAAATTAGATATAGACTCAGCAATCCCACTCCCGAGAGTTTAGAGAAATAAAAACTTAGACACATACACAAATGAAAAGAAACTACTCATAAACACCAAAACCTAAATGTCCTTCAGTGAGTAAATGGATAAACTATAGTATATCTGCATAATATGTAATTGGGGGAAAAATTAGTGATACATGTAACAACTTGTAAAAATCTCAAAGGTATTATGCTAAGTGAAAGGAGCCAGTTTCAAAGGTTAAATGCTATATAATTCCATTTACATGACATTCTCTTTTTTTTTTTTTTTTTTTTTTTATGATAGTCACAGAGAGAGAGAGAGAGAGGCAGAGACACAGGCGGAGGAAGAAGCAGGCTCCATGCACCGGGAGCCTGATGTGGGATTCGATCCTGGGTCTCCAAGATCGCGCCCTGGGCCAAAGGCAGGCACCAAACCGCTGCGCCACCCAGGGATCCCTACATGACATTCTCAAAAGAAAACTATAGTGATGAACAATAGATCAGTGGCTGCCAGGCATTGGGGGTGGGGAGGGCATGACTATATACTGATAGCACAAGGGAGGTCTTTTGGGAGTGATGGAATTGTTCTGTACCCTGAGTGTGGAGACAATTATACAAATGTACATGTGGGTTAAAATGTGTAGAACTGTACACTAAAAAAGAAAGTCAATTT
This sequence comes from Vulpes lagopus, assembly GCF_018345385.1. Taxonomy (NCBI): domain Eukaryota; kingdom Metazoa; phylum Chordata; class Mammalia; order Carnivora; family Canidae; genus Vulpes; species Vulpes lagopus. The sequence continues at coordinate 62,202,338 of NC_054829.1, forward strand.
TTCTGTATGATAATTTTAAAAATAACAAGAGAAAAACAGTTTATAATCTCTTGTTAAAATACATATGAAAATTAGTTTGGGGGGATCCCTGGGTGGCGCAGCGGTTTGGCGCCTGCCTTTGGCCCAGGGCGCGATCCTGGAGACCCGGGATCGAATCCCACATTGGGCTCCCAGCGCATGGAGCCTGCCTCTCCCTCTGCCTGTGTCTCTGCCTCTCTCTCTCTGTGTGTGACTATCATAAATAAATAAAAATTAAAAAAAAAAAGAAAAGAAAAGAAAATTAGTTTTGGGTGACATATTCTCATCAGATTCTTGGAAATTAACAAGAACACACTCATAAGGTCATGGCACTACTATCATTATTCCTGATTCAACAACTTCCACATTATTTTCTGGAGAGTATAAAAGAAAATAAGGGTAATCTGGAGTCCATCTCAAAGTGAATTAAAGCAAACGGCAACATATCTTCAAAGTTGCCTATGACTTTTTCCTTAGACGTTACTGTGTTAATGCGGGTAAGTGATGTTCTCCCTTTTGTTTAATTCACATATAGCACAGCAGCCTCTGTGGCATTCACCATCACTCACAGCGTAAAATGCACTGAATACACTATGTTGTCAACTGCCTACTTTGCTCAACCTTTCTGATACATTGTGGTCTCAAAATTGCAGCTGCTGCTGCCTGTCATTGAAACAGGAATCTTCTATGGTTACTGAGGCAGCTCATACAAACACTGACCTAAGACAGTTTACAAATAAACTCTAGCTGGTTGGTCATTTTTCTTTTAACTTAGTTATGCATTTATGTGAGAGAGGTGCCTTTTCTTTTTTGGTAGCTCTGTTGTATATTTTTTCAGTTGTAGGTTATCTTTTCTAGAGAAACCATGCTCCTATGTATTTAACCGTTTGGTTTTCACCAGCATGGGAGAGAGATGAACGCTTGTGAGTGCTCTTATTGCTTCGGCTCCTGCTACTTGTCCGTGGGAGAGGATCTGTTTGCTGTCTCAGCATAAGGCCACTATGCCCATTCTTGACCATTCTCAAGACATCTGGAAGGTTTTCTTGTGAAATGACAAGTATCCATGGATCAACATTCTTCCAAAGTGGCCCAAACTGCCAATCTCCAGGCTGAGTATATTTGGAGGGAAACCCACCCTTCTTGCTACTTCCTCGCCCTGGTACTAAAGCAAACACTTGGCACCTTAAGTTCATGAAGTCCCATAAATACAGTCGTTCCCACTTCTCTCTGCCTCTTGCTTCCCTACATGCAATCCTTAAATGAGAAAACGCAGAAAATACCCAGTTTCTATAAGCTGCCTCTCCATGGGAGCAAACAATAATTGGCAGGCATTTCTCCATTCATCTACAACCCCAAATAATGTTTCTCTTTCTCATCTCCCCAAAATAATTTCACTTATCCTCTCAAAACACTCTTGACTTATATTTGTGTAATTACAGAACACAGTCAAATGGTTTTTCTAAGAAACTGTGAATTAAAGCCTGCTTTTTAAAGGACATTGAGGCCTCCATCCACTTCTATTGTTTTCCTATTACAATTTCAAAAATCTCACACCCTCAGCTTAACCAGTACATACCATTACACTTAGAAAAATATAAATTACATTTACAATAAGTTTTCATGATCTAAAGTCAGTAAGAAGAGAATTAAATATAAGCATTTTCTGTACATATTTTAGTCTTACTGCAAAATGCCATGTCATCATGACTGTTCATTTTGTTTACTAGCAATTGTAGAAATAAATGGTTAAAGTATCTTTTACCCATATGTTCACCATATGTGTGTGTGTTCACTAGCAAAAGCTGAGAAGAGATTCTTACCTAATACATGAACTTTATATTTTAAAATACAGATCAAGGGAACACCACAGTTACTTGGTTAAAATAAAAACTGTGAGCCATTTGAACTAAAACTTACAACTTTACATTAAAAACTTCCTACTGCAGAGCATTAATGTCATCTTCAGCTGACTTTCAAAACTGTACTTTCTCCAAAAGACACATAGATGTTCTTATGACAAGGTACTTTATTTCCCTCAAATTAGACTGCTCCCTCTTTTTTTCCTTCCTTGAGAAAACATACTGTCCTAATGGTCCTAATTTCCTCTTTGTCATATTGAAAAAGACGTAATGGGAAGGTGGGAGGGATGCTGTGACTTTTTACGATTGTCACAGTACACACCTCTCTCCAAAGATTTAAGAACTCTATAGTTACAAATAGTGATTATCCTTTTAACTGCTAAAACTTGGGAAGTGTGAGGACTGAAAAGAGGTTATTTATTTGTAAATGATTTTGCTGTTATCATTCGCTATAACTCCTCCATTTCCCAGACCGGACTGTACCTTTCCGGATGCAGGAAATGCACTTTAATGCCACACTGCTAGGATACTGCCACACATTTGGTCAGTGTTCAAAGGATGTTTGTAGAATTAGATTCAATTGAATAAAATACTGTTTCACAAATCCCTATAAACCAAGTACCAGTCTAGTTTCCTCTCCTAAGTGCATCCACAGTAATTGGCACTCAACTGGCAAAAGAAAGCAGCTGACAGTGGATGTCAACTGTTTTGATTTGTAGAGGCACTGAAAAAGCATGTAGGTTTGGGAAAGAAAAGGATTGGATAGAAAGGAGAGGAGGAAGATGCTAAATACAGACTTAGAAGCCTTCACACTGGCACTTTCCAGAATGCTCGGTGAGACACAGAGGAGCGGTGGCTGCCAGTGCTGCGCCCAGCAACACGCTCCTTCCCACTCCCCCCCAACCCCCCCCCACACACACACACGGGAGCCTCAGCCCTCTCACTGGCTGTAGAAATTGGTGAAAGAAACCACTTACTATGATGTTTTGGGGGTCAAACCCAATGCCACCCAGGAGGAATTGAAAAAGGCTTACAGGAAAGCAGTCTTGAAGTACCACCCTGATAATCCAAATGAAAGAGAGAAGTTTAAACAGATTTCTCAAGCTTATGAAGTACTCTCTGATGCAAAGAAACGGGAATTATACAACAAAAGAGGAGAGCAGGCAATTAAGGAAGGTGGTGGTTTTGGCTCCCCCACAGACACCTTTGATATGTTTTTTGGAGAAGGAGGCAGGATGCAGAGAGAAAGGAGAGGTATAAATGTTGTGCATCAGCTCTCAGTAACCTTAGAAGATTTATATAATGGTGCAAAAAGAAAACTAGCTCTGCAAAAGAATGTGATTTGCACTAAATGTGAAGGCCGAGGTAGTAAGAAAGGAGCAGTCGAATATCCCAATTGCCGAGGTACTGGAATGCAAATAAAAATTCATCAGATAGGATCTGGAGTGGTTCAGCAAATTCAATCTGTGTGTATGGAGTGCCAGGGCCATGGGGAATGGATCAGTCCTAAAGACAGATGTAAAAGCTGCAACAGAAGGAGATAGTTAGAAGAAGATTCTAGAAGTGCATATTGACAAAGGCATGAAAGATGGTCAGAAGATAACATTCCATGGTGAGGGAGACCAAGAACCAGGACTGGAACCAAGAGATATTATCATTGTTTTAGATCAGAAGGACCATGCTGTTTTTACTCCACGAGGAGATCTTTTTATGTGTATGGATATACAGCTGGTTGAAGCCCTGTGTGGCTTTCAAAAGCCAATATCTACTCTTGACAACTGAACCATCATCATCACCTCTCATCCAGGTCAGATTGTCAAGCATGGGGATATCAAGTGTGTGCTAAACGAAGGCATGCCAATTTATTGTAGACCATATGAGAGACCATTAAATTCGCCTAATCATCGAATTTAAGGTAAACTTCCGGAGAATGGCTTTCTCTCTCCTGATAAACTTTCTTTGCTGGAAAAACTCCTACCTGAGAGGAAGAAGTAGAAGAGACTGATGAAATGGACCAGGTAGAACTAGTGGACTTTGATCCCAATCAGGAAAGACTGCGCCATTACAATGGGGAAGGATATGAGGATAATGAACATCATCCTAGGGGTGGTGTTCAGTGTCAGACCTGTTAATGGGGCCAGTGAATAACACTGCTGCTGGCATTTTATATGCAGTAGTGAATGAGTGAAGGACTATAATCATAGCTCACTACTTGCTTTGTTTTTGTTTTAATATTCAACTATAATAGTGTTTTAAAATTTAAATGAAGAATAAACTCAAATATATATATATATAAAAAAAAAAAAGCCTTCACACTTGCATTTTCACACTCTGGAAGTCTACTTTGCCTTCAACTGAGGAAGGACCAGCTGGAAGTTCAATCTGGCCATACCTGCCCATATCCAAATCTGTATTGTTCTTCTTTTCATTATTTGAATTTTTGTTGTTGTTATTAGAATTGTTGCTTAAAAACTTCGGGGATTCATTGCTTGAATATCACTTTAAACTCCTAATCCCACGGGGGAAAAACCCTAAGCAAAAAAAGATGAGAAGAAAATTGATAATTGCTGTTGCAAGTTGGAAAAAATGTTTTGTTTTGTTTTGTTTAAGATTTATTTATTTGAGAGAGAGAGAGAGAGAACACAAGTGCAAGTGGGGCAGGGGCAGGTGGGGAGAATCTCAAGCACAGGGCCCAACACGAGGCTTGATCTCAGGACTCTGAGATCATGACCTGAGCCAAAAATCAAGAATTGGTCACGTCAGTGACTGAGCCACCCAGGCACCCTAAAGAAAATGTTTTTCTGAGGTTTTCTTTGAAAAATTCACATACAGTGCTCTACATGACTCAGCTGGGTAGTGGTTCACAATCTAAGTGCATTTACTAATGACAAAAATCACAACTATGGTCTTGACTCTAAGCAGCCCATTTGGAAATTGCTTCGAAGATCTATACTTCCCACACCTTTATAAAGTGATTTCAGGTAGAATTTGACTAAGAAGTCAGTGGTGGTTCTTACCCTTCAGTGTGCTTGTTGATCATATAGATTCTGGGGCTGCTTCTTTGATAAGAAATGGGACCAAGAGATGTGCATTTTCTTAAGCTCACAGTGGCCATGAAGCCAGTGTTCTTGGCACCACACAATGAAAACTATTGAGCCAGAGACGGGTCACCTGGGGAACTATGTGTGCACCTACTGTTGCACAACTATAACGAAAACAAAAAACCAGCCTCCCAGCAACTTGAAATGTAGTCCATCACTGACATTATGCAAATGTACCTACAGCAGAACATACATTCTTTTTGCCCCAGAACACAATTTTCCACAACTTGGTTGACCTACTGCTGGCAACATTGTGATAATCTCTAAGACAGCATCAGGTGGGTGGACTTGCTTAACATGCTTTCTTTTTCCTGTTTTGTTTTACATTTAAAGAATGAAACAGATATGGGAAATCACAACAAAATGTAGAGCATCTACATTATTATAAGACAAACATCCTTCTAACAAATATCTGAGTCAAAAAATTTCCCGCCATGTGTCTCCTCCCCATCGTAATAAAACCCTCTATCCCTGCAAAAATGACCACTCTCTTGACTTGCATAACAATCACCTTCTTGCATCTCTTTCTGGTTTTATTACCAAAGGATGCACTCCTGGATATTATAACTTACTTTGCCCAGTTTTTCACTTGCTGTGACCTTTAAGTATTTTTAAATCTATAGATTCTATCTATATTCTTTTTTCATGTAATTAATCTGTTAAAGATCCTGCGGCATTACACCTGCAGAGTTTCCCATAATTAGGATTTGTTGATTGCAGTCACCATGTTGGTTCCTTTGTTCTCTTTCTACAAACTGGCAGCTAAATCTTGAGGTCTAATTAGTTTCAGGTTCAATTTCTTTAACAAAAGTACAAGTACTGTTGCATTCTTTCAACAAGGAGCTTTTTTCCTTTGCTTTTGTTCTATTTTGATAGTTGATGATATCAACTCTTCTGGAGTTGATGCTCTGTGCCTAAATCTATCAATGCATTGGAGGGTGCAGAATAATGATATTCTATCATTTTGCTTTAATAGCTGGAATAACTTTATTAGAAAATATTTCCCTTTATCAACTATTTGTTTAAAGTGATACAATTCATAAAGGAAAGTCAAGATAAATGCTTGATTCTCAGCCCAGTTTTCAAGATAATGAACTGTTTTTCTGTTAAATCAGAAGGTAAGCAACCATTTGGTTTACTTAATATCAAGTACTCATTGACTTAGACATATGTGTTGGGTTTTGATCTGTTACAATGCTTAATCTTATTGAAATTCAAATTGTCCATGATTAGCCAGTGGGATCCCCCTCAATCTGACTTCAAGTTGATTATTCTAATTGTTTTTTATAGCTTCCTCATTCATCTTGTGTATTTCCAGACTTGAAATTAGCCATTTTTCTAAAAAGCCTTGATTCCCTTTAATGGGAAAAGTGTTTTCAGACTACATCTGGGTAATAAGAAGAATCATTACTACTAGATTAGTCATTGTTTGTAGGATTTTTAATTAACAGAGACAGAAAATATGAATATTTAAAAATAAAATATGAGTTCATAACTGATATTTCCAATTCAAATTCCCTACTACAATGGTTTTATCTAACATCTTCTGTTCTACATCAATATCTCCTTTCTTCTACACCAAGACTCCTGGTTCTCAAGAACCAGGGGTGATGGAATTAGAAGATCCCATAATTACTCATTTGTTTTATTTCATATCACACATATGATAGTTTCACGATAATAATACTAATAATACCCTAATACTGCTACTAATACTGGTCCTGAAGCAGATGACTAGGTCAGGCATTTATGAAGATACCTGGCCAAAGTGGCATTTGTTACCATAGAAGAGCAAGGTCACCTCTGATTTATCTTTAACTAGTCTTTGAGAGAATAGAAAATATATCCTAGTCTCACATTCACCACAGTTCACATTATACAGATGAAACATTTGAGGGCTTTGTAAGTTTCTTTATCATCTTCAAGGTCTTTTGAAAAGGGAAAAATAAAAGCCTCGATAAAAATATAACTGAGAAGCACATGACCACTAGTTCTCTGGGGAAGGAAAAATGTTTTTGGTTTTAGGAGGCATTCCCGGAGAGGCTTTTTGCCTCAGCAGACCCTTCCCAGTCTTTGCAGATCATCAGAGAATATGTATACAACAAAAATCAGTGAAGGGAATAATCAACAATATACCAAAGACACTGCACCACTGCCTGCACTCTAGTGCTAGGTGTGCCAGGTCCTATACTCTTTTTCTTTCCAATATAACAACTACAGGGCATAGGATGATTCTTAATAATTATTAGTTTAAGGCTATCTAGTAATGAAAATAGGTCTTCTCTTTAAGCAATGAGCTGTAAGGCTCTTTTTACTTACCATCTCATAAAGCCGAAGTTGTACAACTTACGTATTTGCTTTGTTTGTTCAGTGCTCTATCTATTATTTCTGTCTACTTCTATGAGATCTATCTTCCTTAGGAAATTCCTTTGTGTCAAGTGCTTCATTTGTCTATTTTGCTTTCTAGAGGACAGTACCACATGCAAATAGAATCTTAGTACATGCTGATATTAGTGATACTGAATTCATGAACCATGAAATAGAAGCTTGAAGATTCTCTATGAGAAAGAATAAAATTAATCACACGGTGTATCTAGATCATTTTGTACGAAGCCGAGTGTCAGAAAGTCTGAATTCTTGGTCCTGTGTCCTGACTACCTATGTCCCAATAGATCACTAAGCCTTAACTTCCTCATCTAAAGGCAGTGCTGGGGACACCTGGGTGGCTCAGCGGTTAAGCTCCTGCCTTTGGCCCAGGGAGGATCCTGGAGTCCTAGGATCAAGTCCCACATGCGGCTCCCTGCATGGAACCTGGCCCTCCCTCTGCCTGTGTCTCTGCCTCTCTCTCTGTCTCTCATGAATGAATGAATGAATGAATGAATGAATGAATAAATAAATAAATAAATAAATAAATAAATAAATAAAAATAAATCCATGCTGGATGGATCATCTCTACTCTCAAGCTCCAAGATTTTATTTTGTTTTCTTTCTCTTTTATTTTGTGTACCTCTCCCATAATGCAGAATCTGAGCTTTAGTTACCCAGAAACTTTTGTGTATCTCTGAAAATTCAGGTAAAAATGACTTCTATTTCCTACTAGTAGTAGAATGAGCACTAGACTGGGAACCAGGACACTTGAGCCCCACTCCTGGGGTTATTGGAAGGTATCTCCCTGGCTCTTGCCAGCGACCCTGCCACACGTTCTGAAATAATAGTGCAGATCCACACACCAGACAGAGGAGGAAAAATCTATAGTTTTTTTCTTTTTTTCTTTTTTTTTTTTTTTTGATAGTCACAGAGAGAGAGAGAGAGAGAGAGAGAGGCAGAGACACAGGCAGAGGGAGAAGCAGGCTCCATGCACCGGGAGCCCGACGTGGGATTCGATCCCGGGTCTCCAGGATAGCGCCCTGGGCCAAAGGCAGGCGCTAAACCGCTGCACCACCCAGGGATCCCAAGATCTATGGTTTGTGCATAATGAGGGCCAAGACCTCTACCTTCACTCCAGGGTTAATGTCCTGAGAAGCCCTTTGGTTGTGTTTTCCTTGGTCACCATGGTAGGCTCAGGCTATTACTCTTTCCCCTTCTATGTTCCTTCCACCTCAACCCTGCTGCCTGCAAACACACACACACACACACACACACACACACACGCACGCACGCACACACCCTTGAGGCTCATTTCCATCTACCTGAGCCACCATTCCTCTCTCTTCATTTCAGTCATTTAATATTTCATTATCTAAAAATCTATCAATACCTTTTGGCAATTTAGATTTGCTTACCTGAGGTGGAAATTTTCTAGTAACTCTCTTGATATTGTTAAGGATTTCAAGTTATAAGTGATAAGTTCATTTATAAATGCTTTCTCTTCATCTATCCATAAGTACTCTTTATACTGGGATAAAAAAGTTAAGGGGATGAAAGCCCTATTTGGGATTTCATTGCTGACTCACGATGTGACCTTGAGCTGGTCAACCTCTTTCTTAGATACACTCTTTATATATTTAGATCACTAAGACCATGGCACAGCTTCTAAGGATGTGTTTCTATGCCTTCCTCCTCCACATAAATATCCACAGCAACTAGCTTGGATGTTGATTTGTATTTAAACACCTACAACATGACTATTGTGACCTAACATTATAGACACAAGTTTTAAATCTCAAGTGTGAGAATAGTTATAAAGCCTCATAGGATCAGAGTCCTGTGAAGAACTAATTTTAAGGGCAATGGGTAAGACCCTGTAACAGTAAATCCAAATTTTAAAGCACCAATGCTATCCTTTCATGTAGAGCAGACAAGAAAGCAAGTCATCAATTAACCTCATCGATAGCTCCCATTGCCTCCCACTGACCCAATAATTTCATTCCTAGGAATCTCTCCTAGGGCAATCATGGATTTACCTACTGAAATGCTATCACAGAGTTGTTTATAATGATGAAAAATTCTACCAACAAAAAAAAATCAAAAGAAAGGAGATTGGTTTTTGAATCACTGTATTATACACCTGAAACTAATATAACACTGTATGTTAACTGTACTTGAAAATTTTTTTAAAAAGGAAATTGATTTAACATATTTCATATAATGAAAAAATATACAGATGCCAAAAATGACACAGCACAATGTATTTCATAGCATCAGATGTTCAAGACACATTGTTAACCGAGAAAAAGTAAGTTATAAGAGAGTTCTATAAAAAATGATTGTCATGTATACTCAGAAAGAAAGAAGTAAAAAAGATGTCAAAGCTGCTTATAGTATTTTCTATAGGTGGCAGCATTACAAATGATTTTTAATAGTTTGCCTGTATGCTTTAAATTTTCTCCACTATAGATTCATTTTTCTTGTGAAAAAGAAAAAAAGTAAAGTGAAACAACAACAAAGAAATGAAGTCAGTGTCCATAGCAAAACGATAGTCAGAGAGCGCAGGTCAAACTATGCATAGTAAATAATATAAAGTACAATATCAAGGTGACTGAAGAAGATAAATATCAAAGGAACAGGATCTTTAGACTCCCAGAATTCTTTTTGTGTGTGTGTGTGTGGAGAGAGAACTTCACTTCATCCACACCCATCATTCTCTTAGGTCTCTATATCAGGTAGCCAGGTGCTACTAGCCAGAAACTATCATTAATCAGTGGTTATTAAGACTTTTAACTCTTTTTTTTTTTACTTGATTACTTTTTTAAGTTTACTAGACTTGAAATAAAAACATGGGTGAGGGGAAGATATTCAACAACTGAAATGAATGGGAACATAAATTACTCATCCTCTCTTCTTCTTAATTCAATCAAATGTGTCCCAGAGTGTGGCTGAATAGATCACCAACCCCCTTCTACATTTTCATACAGACTCACAAGGGAGGGATTTTTCTGAAGACAGATTCTCCCAATTGATAAAGTAAGATCTTGTTTATGTCCAGGAGTGGTATGAAGAATCTTCCACTTTCAAGCTACTCCAGCCTTTGAGTAATTACCAGAAAAGGGAAGACATTTAAAGGGAATTCAGTGCTCCTTTGGGGGTACACTTTACATAAGTAAAAGTTCAGTCCTTCACCATTGCTAGGAATTCTTGAAGCAAATAATTCTTGCTAACTGATTTATATAGATGTTTACTTCCAACAATCCAAATAATTTGTACTGGTAGATTGCTTTTGTTCCTATGCTCATCCCTTTATCCACAGAATCAAAAAGAGCAAAATCTGTACATCTAACACATTTATGGAAAGTTTAATTCTGAGCATCACAGCCCAAATTAAAACATAGAATTCAGCTTATATCTTAGTTTAAAAAAAATCCATTTTGGTGTTTTGCCTGTTCCATGCTTGACTGACTCTCCATATTAGAACTGCTCTTCAGCAAGCACCAGACATACAAAGCGAGACAAAAGTTATTGAATTCCAATAATGTGGTTTTAAATCTACTCTCATTGCCCTTTTCCAGAGGCCCCTTTGGGAAATAAAAATGGATCAAAATAACATATCTGACCACCAAGTGCAGCAACCATCCATTATTAATGTCCTAATGACACATCAAAATGGAGGGTGAAGGATCCATTTGAACAGTCCTATAACACCAAGTCAGCCTCCTCAGAGGACTTTACATTGGAAATCAACAACCAGCTAAGAAATAAATTCGATTTCAATGCACTTTCCAAACATCCAGATTAATTTTACCTATAAAATCATTTTTAACCTCATTGCTTATTTGGATTGACTATAAACTTAGTGAGGGAGAACTTTCTGATTACACACACAGAATTCTATTCGTACCTAACAATGAACAGGGTTTCAGAAAACACGCAAAAGGAAAAGCAGGACAATAAATGAGCTCTGAGTGAGCACAAATCTCAACTGAACCTCAGGTCATTCCTTTAAACATATAATCCATGATTAATAATCTCCTGCCAATAGTATCCTAAGTCATATGCTCCTCTACCGCTATTTAACTGCAGGGCAGAAACTATCTCATGAATGTCTAGTGAAAATTTGCATGTGTACAAGTAAATTAATAATGAATAATAAAATTAAAGAAACAAAGCAAAGGGGCAAATGAGCTAGAGATACAGAAAATATGAATAAGAAAGGACTGTAAGAGAGATTTACAAGGATAATTTATATTGTTTCTGACTTAGACCTTCTTACAAAAAAAAAGGAGAGATTGAAGGTGGCTTACAAATAGTAAAGCATACTATTAAAGTTAAACAAAAAAAGCAGAAGAGAGAGAAAGATGAACTCAATGCTTAAAATGAGATAGTTGCTATATTTAAGCAGTCAGTTTAGCGCTATGGAAGGAAGAGAAAAATGGGTGGCTATAAGTGGATGACTGAAGAAAAGACCTGCTGTGGGAAATTAGAGACATAAAGGAATTATCAATAGTTAATACAAGAGGGTAACAGTAGATGATCTTTGTAAGTAGAGTGAACTAAAGACTAGAACACCCAGGCCAGGAAGATCTTGCTTCTTTAGACTTGCATGACATCTTAATGACAATAAAATAGATTTTGAGCATGGCAGGCAAAAGCAAGATTGAACTGAGAGAGCCTGGTGCAGAGACACCTAGGCTGGAAAGGGCTGCATTCAAATCAGAGAGAGAATACTAATAAGGAAATTCCTAAGGAAATTTAGGAACTGGAACTAGTGAAAAGTGGACTCTGTAATTAAATTTTATCTATGTTGCTTGTCCACTTATACTACAGAGGATTTGTGCTCCAGGACTGCTCATACAAACATAAGAAGGCTTTCACACTGTAAGCAGAGGGTTGAAGGTATGTGTAGGATGCTATGGTCCAAAGGGACCGCTTTTCCTCCTTTCTCCCTCAGGTTGGTGCAAAGGTCAAGACTATCAGTGACCCTGAGGACTCTTCTGCATCTAAATGCCCCTGGGTGGTTCATCACAGAGCAACAAAGAATGAGGACTTGATTAGCTTGACTCCAGTGGTTTCCCTCAGCCAGAACTGACATGAAAAAATAAGTGGATGCTTCTCTGAAATGGACAAACATATGTTCAGGGCCTAGAGGCCATCTTGACATTGAAAAAGCAGTTAAGCACCTAATTATAATAGCATTCATTTGCTATAGAAAGAATAGGCCTATTTAATGGAAAATATGGGAATAGACACAGCTTAAGATCTATAAATAGACTACAAAAGTGGTAGAACAAAGGCTGCAAACCACTATGTGAGTAGAAAGTAAAATAAGTGCACAAAAAATACACCAAAACATCTCTGGGGAATAGGTCTGCAGGCAATTTTTTCTTCATATATACAGCCCCATGTTTACTTATATATTACAGTTTATTATAAGGAACATGAAATACTATTTCAAAAAATAATAATTTGGTGGCTTTTTGCTGGCTTGTTTGTTCTTCAGCATATACACAAAGAACTTGCCTTTTAAAAATAGGAGGCAGTGATGAGCGCGTTCTAGCAGAAAGATACGGTTAGTAGTAATCATGGGAGAAGAGGTGTTTGGAGGAAGGGAAAAAATAACACAAAGGTTTTTATCGAAGGCCCCTGGACCCTAAGTGATAACCGGCTCCAGATCCCCCTTTAGGTGCTCTGCCCACAAAGATCTTACAGCCAAATCCTCACTCACGAACTCACCCCAAAACTTCCTTTAAATGTAGCCAGAATACATTTTGTTTTTCAAAACTGTGGGAGGTCAGCTGCACTGTGGGGCAGTTGCCAGTGTTTATGGAATGACAGAGATTTCCGGGAGAGGCAACTTCACCTGGAATAAAGGAGTGTCAAGTAACATTCAGCAAATGAAAACTGACACCAGGCTGGAATGACCAGCCCTCAGAAGGACTATAAAAAGCCAGCAGAGTAGCAAGTCTCATAAGCGGGACTCCATTTGCCTTGGACCCAGACTGCGCCTGGGAGTTCTGACCACTCTGGCTGCCAAAGGGCAAGCAGTGCCCTGATCTACCCTAAGCAGGAGGCTGGTGTCCTGGAACTACCTCCCCTCTTGGGTAAACACCTGGAGGAAACATGGGGAGGACAGTGTCAATTTTAACAATGCAACCTTCACTTCACTTGTATAGCCAAGGAGGACTCATAAAAAATACACTCATGCACCAGGCAAATGGCCAATGGAAGAATTTTTTAAACTCTACTTAGAAATTAGTTTTCTTTTTTTTTAAAGATGTTATTTATTCATGAGAGACAGAGACGTAGGCAGAGGAAGAAGCAGGAGCCCGATGTGGGACTCAATCCAGGACCCCAGGATCATGCCCCAAGCCAAAGGCAGATGCTCAACTGCTGAGCCACCCAGGTGTCCCTAGAAATTAGTTTTCAACAAAGATAATATGAGTAGTTCATTGCAAAAAAATTAGAAAAGACAAAAAAATTAACCACAGTCATCTATGGCCATACCCCCCTGAATACATCCTGATCTCTTAGAAAAGACAAAAAAATTAATCACACACCATGTTGTATTATTATTCCTAAAGCCCAAAACATTGCCTCATATGTAGTAGGCCCTCAATAAATCACTGAATGAATGGTAATTAAAGAAATCACCAGTAATCCTACTCTTTATATAAAGTGGTAGATAACTTTCTATTTTCTATTCTATATTTGTGTTGTTTTTCACTCAGTGGCATATCATTAATATCCTTTCATATCAACAAATGTTTCATAATTCTCTATAGCTGCATAGTATTCCATTTTATGAAAATACAATTAGAAAAAAAATACAATATTTTTTAAACTGATCCTCCATAGTTGGATATTTAGCCTTGGAATAAACATCATTCTCTTCAAGGCACAAATACCCTACTGTCCCATTACGAAATTCTGCTGGTTTTTCCTTTTGTTACAATGTTAACAAACGTATTACTGTATTCCTTCTGTATTATTTTTCACTGGATCCCCAGAAACCAGTACAACTTTTTATTACCAATAAAGAATGAATGAATAATGTCTCTTGCCTTTCCCCTTCTTTTGATTCCTATTTCAACTGCCCTGCTCCTGTCTGAACTACTAGCATAGTCTCTGAGCTGGATTCCTTCCTCCAATATGTCAACTGCCTTTCGCAAGACAATCACCCCTTATGAGCTTAATATCAATAAATGCCCCTTTAAGTATGTGATAAATTTCCCCTTTTGTTACATGATTCCCTTTAAAAAAAAAAAAAACCTTAAAGGCTCTGCAATGTTGGGATAAATTCAAAAGTCTTTTTTTTTAAAGATTCATTTATTTATTTTAAAGAGAGAGGATGGGGGCGGGAGAGAGAGTCTCAAGAAGACTCCGTTCTGTGCTGAGCATAGAGCCCAATGTGAGACTCGATCTCATGACGCCAAGATCACGATATAAGCTAAAACCAAGAGTCAGACACTCAACCAACTGTGCCACCCAGGAGCCCCCCCAAAAGTCTTTATTCTTGTTTATCAAGGACCACCATAAAAGAATCCCAGGTTACTTTCAAATAGGAGGTTGCCTTAGAGATTTTTCGGTCTGAATCATCATTTCACATCTGAGGTAACTGAAGCTTCGAAGGTTCAGTGACTTGCCAAGCACACGTGGCTAGCTAGTGGCAGAGCTCAGATCCCTGGCCTGCAAGCCATGGCCTGCTCCTTCAGGCCACACCAGCTAGCTCCCAGTCGTCCTTGCCAGTTGCATTCCCTATCCAACTTCAGAGGAGATAGTTTCAGACACTCCCTGAAATGAGCCTGACTGATTCTGGCTCTTGTCTTTTGCTCACAGCATTACCGTTGCCTAAACTGTCCTTCTGTCCTGCCTCTGTATGTGATCAAATCTTTTTCAAGACCCTGTTCAAGTACTTCCTTCTCTACAATGCCTTTCACAAGCCAAGCTGAATTATTTGTCCTCTGATCTCCAATGGCATTTGCCTGCCCCACTCATTCCAGCACTTAATTATACATTGCCTTGAAATGGTACATATTTCACAGCTGAGTGAAATAGCTTGCTGCATGTGTAGGAAGGAAAAGAAGGGAAAAATGGAAAAAATACTACAACGTGCTGAGCCAGCCAATTACATTCTGATCCTGGAAGACACCGCTTAATAAGCACAACCATCCAGGCATTGCATCTTGATATTTTCTTTAACCCTTTCTTATTCTATTTATTTGACACACAGAGAGAGAGAAAACAAGCAGAGTGAGTGGAGAAGAGGGAGAGGCAGAGGCAGAGGCAGAGGGAGAAGCATGCTCCCCCCTGAGCAGGGAGCCTGATGTGGGGCTTGATCCCAGGACCCTGGGAATATGACCTGAGCTGAAGAGAGATACCTAACCTGACCAAGCAACCCAGGTACCCCCAACATTGCTTAATAGTTTGAGGCACTGGATGGTAAGGCCTTTGAGAGGAAGCACTATGCTTTACTTATTTTAGTATTCCTACAAGACTACAAATTTTTGAATATCTGGTTACTTTGCTATAAGTAATTCTACAAATGCCCAAAGTTTGTCATGCTATTATCCCCTGACTGATACTGATGACAAATAACAAGCAATTATTGAATCGATAGACAAAACTGACCAAGCCAGAATGAAGATGAGTAAGAATTTTACTTAACTTTGCCAACAAACAAACAAAAATCCTCTCATACAGTGAATTTATCTTATGCTACCCCCAATATCTCTTCCTATTCTCCAACTCAGGAGAAGCACTGCTTTTTAGTCATGTGACTGAATTTAAAAAAAAATTTTCTTAAGGTCTTCCTAAGAAGTGTCTGTGTGTGTGAGAGAGAGAGAGAGAGAGAGAAGAGAGAGAGAGAGAGAGATTATATATGCACGCACAGAAAAAGAGATGGGGAATTTCTTTAAAGTGAAATAACTATGGTGAAATCTACATATGAAGAACAGCTGCAAATGCCAGAAAACTATTACTTGTTATATATTGACACACAGGTTTAGGTTTGAATGTATGTATTTCTGAATCAGGCTGAGTAATTGGTATTTTCATAAATTTACTCATGTATGAATGAAGCATCCCTGCCTACTGGCCAGCAAGTCAACATGTGTCTAGATACTTACATATGCTCACAAAATCAAGGCCAGATTTATAGACATGGCATGACTGAGATTCAACAAGGAAGGATGCACATTATGTAGCAGTGGTAAGGGCCTGTCTCTCCATGGTGAAACATTTACCATCGTTTTTGTATGTTATCAGTCCCTGATATGTTATGTATATGTAAATATTTTCAATTTCTACACCAGGACAGAAAAAATAGAACTCTGACTTCTGTTTTGCACTCTACAGAGCTGATTCAATATTCTTAGGATGGTTCCAATAAGCTTCTAACAGTTATAATCCCTTCTGTTCACCAAGACTTAGGACATTTCTTCAATTCACTGAGATGGAAGAGGAGCTACATTAACTCTAGACTTTATACATTCAAAAGAAATGTTTTCTCTCAAAGTTGTCACTCTGTGGAGTTGTCTACCTTTTTCAACAGTAAAGTTTAAAAAGAACTTTCTAGAATTCCACTTTAGGAACTGCCTGTAAGTCAAGTTATCAAGTTGCATAATAAAATGAATATTATATCTTCACATTTATTTCTTATTTTTGGCCAAAGATTAATATTCAGTTTAATAACCCTGCTTACTTACCAAATACTTGGTCCTGAATAATATTTGCCTATTTTCATAGATGATTTTTCCTATTTAATGCTAGAAATTAAGGCACAACTGAGGATTTTTAAAGGAATATGAGGAATACTCTGAAGATTTCAAAAGTGAATTTTTAAACTACTGTGTATATTACTGGACTCTGATTATGAAAAGGAGTATATTTGCTACAAATAGAATATGACTGATTAATGGAAAAATTCATATTTATACATCTCATAAACAAGATATACATATACATTATGCATATAACATAATGCCTTATACATAACACTCAATATACTTTTTCAATAACATTCATAAAGACAGAATCAATATTATTGATTTTTCTTTTTGCCTCTGTCTCCAATATGGTTTGACATAGCACTGTCATTGATTCTGTCTTTATTTAAAATTTAAAATTTTGTTCATCATGGATTTGTCTGCTTTAATTTTAGTTTTTAAGAATATCACATTAAAGGGCACCCTCTTGGCTCAGTCGGTTAAATGTCTGTCTTTGGCTCAGGTCATAATCTCAGGGTCCTGGAATCAAGCCCCACATGAGGCTCCATGCTCAGCAGGGTGTCTGTTTCTCCCTCACCCTCTGTCCCTCCCCATAACTCGTGCTCTCTCTCTCACTCACTCGCTTGCTCTCACTCTCTCTCAAATAAATACAATTTTTAAAAAAATACTACATTAATATATTTTTGGCTTTGATTACCAAATTTTTTGTCACCCTCTTAAATTTGTTCCTGTCAAGTCCTCACTTGCTTCAACCTAGTCTCAGCCTGCTTAGGCCATCAGCAGTCAATCAACAGGCATGTGAGACAAATAAATGCTTACTGCTATATGTCACTGAATTGTGGATGGCTTATTATGCAGCAAGAGTTAATTGATAGAGCAATAACAAATATATAAGTCCATACAATTAAGTATTGGGGATAGCAGACTGTAAGCTATGACTCTGTTTTTCAAATTTTGCTACTTTTCTGGAAAAATTAACTAGAGTTATAGTAGATCCTGATATTGATCTCTAATAGCCAATGCTCCTCTCTTTTAAAAGATTACACTTCCTCATCCCACTGATATCAGGCTTAGCCATATGACTTGCTCTGGCCAGAATAAAGCAGCTGGAATTTTAAGAGCTATGGAGTGGTTCTGTCATCACTCTTGCCTTCTTAGTTTCAAGAGACCAGCATCTCCCAGATGGAGATTCTCCTTCAGCCTGGTCCCAGGTGACAGACACTGAGCAGAGCACCAAGGGTTCGCCTGTGATAGTCATACAATGTGAGCAACAAATATATCTTGTTGTTATAGGACAGGATAATCTAGAAGTTGTTAGTTGCCACAAAGTAACTCAGTGACTGACAACTGCACCAAAGAATCATTATTGGGAAGGAAAAGGTAAGCCTACCACTACTCAAAGTTTTCCATATGCTTGAAAACTTTAAAGAAAATTTAATCAGATAGTAGAGTAAAATTAATACCTAGAAGTCAATACTTATCATATGTACAAAAAATAAGCTCTTGGGAGCTTTAACTGAAGATTCCATTAACGATATAGCAACAACAAAGATAAAGTACCTTGGAGTAAACCTAAGAGAAATGTGGGAGATCTAAAGGAAGAAAACTTTAAAATATACTGAAAATGTTTTCTAAAAAATGAACAAATGTGATAGCAAAGCATGTTCTTGAATAGGAAACGCCATGCCACTAAAATAGCAACTTTCCCTAAGTTATTTTACAAATGTAATGCAATTCCTAATACAAATAGCAAGTTTTTACTGGGGAAAGGGGTTGAAGAAAGGGGATGGGAATCTAATTCTAATCTATAAATGGACAAAGAACAGCCAGAGAAAACAACAACAACAGTAACAGCAACAAAATGAGCAATGAAAACAGACTAGTCTAACAAATATTATAGTATAAAGTCTCAGTTATTAAAACTGGCACATAAATGCGGACAGACAATTAGAAAGAATGAGTCCAGAAACAGGCTCAAATACACAGGTGTATCTGAGTATGTGATAAAGGAGTTACTTCAAATCATTGGGAAAAAAAAAAAAATAACTAGATAAATATTTGGGGAAAATAACTAAGTTAAAAGCACTGTGTACCTAGAAAAATTACAAATAGATCAAAGATCTAAATATAAGAAATGAAAGTGTAAAAATTACTAAGAAAAATAGGTAAATGATTTATAAGCTTAGAGTAGGGAAGATCTTTTGGATTCAAATCCAGTCATTAAAAGAAAGGTAAACTTGACCACATTAGAAAAGGAAAACTTCTGCATAATGATGAAGAAATATACCTTAAGCAAAGTCAAAAGACAAATAACAAACAAACATATAATATATATATATATATTGTGCCTCATATCTCAGGGCTTATTCCCCTACTCAATACAGAGCTCCTACAAATCAATAAAGAAAAGACCAACAATACAAGCAAAAAACAGGCAATGGAAATGAACACAGTTCACAGAAAAAGTAATAAAAACAGTCCTTAAATGTGTGAAAAGCTGCTCAATCTTTCTCATGGTAAGAGAAATATAAATTTAAACAATACCAAAATATCATTTCTCAGCTACAAGATAAAATTCAAAAATTTGATAACAAAAACTATTGGCAAAAGTGTAAGAAATAAGCATTCTTATGTATTCCTGGTTGGAAAGTAAATGAGTACAACTACCGGGAGAGAAATTTGAATCAAATTTGAATCAAATTTCTATCAAATTCCAAATATATATACACATTGTCTTACAATCATATTTCTGAGAATTTATGGTTCAAATACATTTGCACTTTTTGTGGAATGACTTATGTTCAAGCCTACCTACCGCAATACAATTTGCATTATCCAAAGACTGGAAATGGATTAAATGTCCATCAGTAGGGGACTATTAAGTAAATTATGGCAAACTCACTCAGTAGAATACTACACAGTTATAAGAAAGAATGATGATGATTAAAAGTTTCCATATTCTGACATAGTAAGTTTAAAAAACAAGATGTGCGACAATGTGTATAGGATAACATAAAAAGAAAATAAGAATATATATTCATGTTTCATTATAAATGCACATACAAACTCTGGAAAGATCATTCCAAAAACCTAGGGAGAACCTAGGCAGATGGACTAACCATCTGCATTAGAGGATGGAATGGGGACCTTGCATTGTCTATCTTAGAATATTTTTAAATTTTTGAACTCTGTGAATGTATTGAAAATACTCAAAAATTTAAGACAACAAAAACCCTAAAACAGTTTGCTATGGGTAGTTTAAAGCTAAAGGGTAGTGGTCTAATGATATCATCTTCAACAAAACTTGCTCTTGATAGACACTTATAATCATGTTATAATCAGTAGTCCATGGAGAACCATCACTCTTTATCATTAGTCTGCTTTGAGGAATATTATCTTATTTCTCCATCTAAAAAATAAAGCAGCTTATCCAAGTACTTCAATAATTTCACCATTAAGAGCACTTCTGTTACTATTCTTCTAAGCACTTTTAAAAAGCTGAAAACTTCAATTGAGCAGACTGCTCATTATAACATAAAATGCAATTTATACATTGATTGAAATGGCTTGATGAGGACCTTAATAATCCTTTGCTTTGAATGAGGACCTTCAGTACATGGAAGGAAAAGGCCCACTCAAAATGATAATGCAGTGCTCAGAATAGTACTATTATTTGAACCATTCAGTAATAAGGCATATTTGTTTCATTATACTGGACTGCCTGTCATTTTCTAAAACAGGAGTAATAGGATACTGTCATCAAGTCGTAGAGCAGCCTAGGAGAGCCAATGAGATAAAATATTACAACCATCAGGCTTTCTCCAAAAACTGTATTTACATGGGCAGAATTAAATGGGAGGCTGAGAAACACAGGGGAAGGAAAAAAGAAAAAAAGAGGGAGGCAAACCTTAAGAGACTCTTAACTATAGAAAGCAAACTGAGGGTTGCTGGAGGGGAGATGCGTGGGGGATGGGCTAAATGGGTGATGGGCATTAAGGACGGCACTTGTGATGAGCACTGGGTGTTATATACGTGATGAATCACTGAATTCTACTCTGGAAACCAATATTATACTATATGTTAACTAGAATTTAAACAAAAACTTGAAACAATACAAATAAAACAAAGGAACAACAACAAAAAAAAGAGGCTGGGAAACAAATATAGTGGAAGAGGCAGGGCAGTCTGATGGAAGAAACATTACTCTAGGGAGGGTAGGTCTGCATTCTACTTATATTTTCCCCTAACTCACCCAGCATTTAATCTGTCTGGGCATCAATTTCCTGCATGGCAAAGTGTGGTTAATAATATCTTATCTGCTGTGATGCAGATTCAGTCCCATGCTCAACAAACCCATTTCCTTTTGCCCCTGGGCACATGCCTGAACCTGGGGGTGCCTCATGCAGTCTAGGTGGGGTCACATGACTGAGTACAGGCCAATGGAAGTTGGGTAGAAGGTATAGATTTCACTGCTTAGGGATCCCTGGGTGGCTCAGCGGTTTAGTGCCTGCTTTCCGCCCAGGGCATGATCCTGGAGTCCCGCATCAGGCTCCAGTCCCGCATCAGGCTCCCTGCATGGAGCCTGCTTCTCCCTCTGCCTGTGTCTCTGCCTCTCCCCCTCTCTCTGTGTCTTTCATGAATAAGTAATAAAATAAAATCTTAAAAAAAAAAGATTTCATTGCTTATATCCCAAAATCTCCTTGAGGATCCTCTATGCACTCTCTTCCGTATCTGCTGGCTGAATTCAAAAGATCCAGTAGAGGAAATCTGAGGACCTAGAAAATAGCAGAGCCTCTAGATCTGTACTGTTCACTATGATAGCACCTAAAATGTAACTACTCCAAATTGAGAGATGTACTATAAGTGTAAAACACTCACTAGAGTTTGAAGACTTAATATAAAGGAAGACTTTAAAATAACTCTTTAATAATTTTATGTTGATTCCATGTTGAAAAGATACTATTTTCAACAAATTGATTACATAAAATGTATTATTAACATTTATTTTACCTCTTCATTTCTACTTTTTTTTGATACAGCTACTAGAAATTTTGAAATCACATATAATTCACATTCACAGTTCATATTATAATTTATCAGACAACACCACCCAGGATGTAAGGAACCTTGATCTTTAAATGACTGCACAGAGCAGAACTGCTCTGCTACAGTTCTGAGTCATAAGAATGCACCTGCAAGGAGAAACTGCAAGGCTCAACTTTTGCTTCTTTGGGAGTCCACCCAAGTGTTCCCTGTGTGCATACCTGCCCAGTTGAGATAAAGGAAAAAGAGATTTGTCCATACCATGGATAAACAAGGTGAAGGAGGAATATCTTATGACATGTTGGTAGCTATGCCCATCATACCTTTAAATTCCAGAAACATTTGGCAAAACTAGTAGAAAAAAGGTTAAATGTTGGAGTTTTCTCCCACAGGTACTGATTAGCACTGTTAAGTTCTATTCTCCCATCCAAATCTTTATCATTCTAGCTAGCACTGGCACTCAAACCACAACTTACCAATCATGGGTAAACGCACTGGATGGATGCAATTTTAACCATTGGCACCTGTGCAACCTGGATGGTGTGGGTGTCTTCCTTCCAACTAGGAACTTAGTAGATGGATGTGCAGTATCCCAGAGGATTAGAGCATAGGAAATGGTAACTTGTTGAATATTATATTTCCCCTCTTTCCTTGTAGTAAGAATCCTTCAAACATATAGCAGTATTCATTTTCACAAAATATCCATTAATAATCTTATCAAGTGAATACTGTGCAGCAATCTGTCAAATTATCAAGTCATGGGATATGTGGGGGTGCTTACTTCTCCACAGAAAATTGCTCAGGTTTTTGCAAGCATGATCATTGCTAAGAATAATCTGTTTATATTTCCTGTTTCCTGTTGATAAGTCCACGGTTCAGGCTGATGAAACATGTTAGTGAGTTTTCCATACCTCTTCCCATCTCTTTTTTCTTGTAAGTAAAGACCTCATCTAAGTGGGTAAAACACAAAGACACTAAAGAAACAAGAATCTAAGTCTCAGGTATTTCTTGGATATATCAATTACAGTTAAACTTTTAAAGATAATAGCTAAATACAGATACATTGTTTCAGTTCATACAAATACAGATCTAATTGAAAAGTTTTAATTTTCATCAGATACATATGTACTTCCTCAACAAGTTCTACTTTCAATAACGGGTATTTGGCGTAAGTAAGGAGTTATCAACTATAACTGTCAGATTTTTTTTTTTTTTTTTTTAACTGTCAGATTTTTAAAGTTAAAAACCATGTAACAAATGAACATTGTGCCGGTATTTGTCTCTCCTTTTAAGTGATTAATGCTTCAAAAAATTAAGAATGTCAAATGGGCAATACTCATCATATTCAGTTTGATAATAAATATGTAATAATAATATCAAATATATAATAATATGATAGTAAATTTATATAATATCCCAAATATCATTATTAGTAGTGATATTTATTTAATATTACTACTACAGTATGAAAAAATGTTATCCAAGTTCTATTCTAAGCATCAATATCAAGGCTATGTATTATCAATCACATTCATCTTCTGAACAGGTCAAATTATAATACATAGAGACCTACTGACATAAGCCCAAAATCAACAGCAGCTAAAATCTAAAGTAAGGAGCAGCTTTCCTAATTGTATAAAAAATGATAGTCCTAAATGAATGAATAAAAATGAAAATTCCTTCTTTTTTCTCTCCTTTTTTTACACTAAATTTTATTTTTATGTGGTGAAATATGATTTGCATAGATAATAGTTTATAAGTCCTAAAAGCACATCAACAAATAATCATAAAGTGAACATATATGTAACCACCATTGTGCTGAAGAAACTGAACATTGCTGACAGCAAAAGCATTCTCCATATGCCCTTTTGCCTAGAGGTGATCAAGCCTATTACTTTATGGTAATCACTTCTTGTTTCTTTGTTATCTTTTTAGCTAGTTCGTATGCAGACCTACATAAAATAGTCGTTTTCCTTATTTCTGATCTTTATATAAGTGAAATCATACAGTATGTATTCTTTTGTTTCTTTCACTTAACCTTGTTTTTTGTTTTTTAAAGATTTTATTTATTTATTTGAGAGTGAGGGGGGGGGGGAGAGAGAGAGAGAGAGAGAGTGAGCAAGAATAGGGAAAGGGAGGAGCAGACTCCCTGCTGAGCAGGGAGCTGGATGCAGGGCTCCAACCCAGGATGCTGGGATCCTGACCTGAGCTGAAGGCAGATGCTTAACTGACTGAGCCACCCAGGCACCCCTCACTTAACATCATGTTTGAAAGATTTTTTTTTCATATCCTGTGTGTTTTCTATCATGAGAAAAGTTCTAATACACAGAACATATAATTTGTATGTAAAGTATAAAGAATAATAATAAAATGAACACTCATGTACTCATCACCTAGTTCTAGAAATTTCTCTTATTTTTAAACTGGGTTTACCTAAGAGTTTCTAAAATGTTTTGACAAGAAAAAGAAAAGGGGAGGAAATATGTAGAACTATTTACCAACTATTACTGAGTTGGTAGTTCAAATCCTCTAAATGTTCTTACCAGTAGTACAACCAAACCAACCTGACCTCTCTATATGCCATCCCTTGAAGCTGCTCTGGCCTAGCTGGCAACTGAAGGTAATTTATTCCTGGGGCCAAGCTGCTGAGGCTACATTGTAGGGAAAGGAACAAAGGCATGCGTAAATCCCACTGAAGGTATGAGATGATGTAAGATGCACTCTATTTTCAGTACACAGAAGGCCCTATGCACAAAATTATTTTGTTGCTCTGCTTTCAGTCCTATAAGCATATCACCATGGCCCATTCCTGTTCCCTGAGGATGCCTTAACTTCCCCCAATGCCTGCCATGGAGTGTCTTCTGGGTAATAGTCACTTACTTTGGGTGATATCCACCTCAGGACAGGGCTGAAGGACAACTCCAATTTCTTCCTATATCTTCCATACACAGAGGTAAATATTCATTTAACAAATATTTATGGAATTCCAAGAGCGTGTAAGGTACACCATGAGATAAAACCCCAGTCATGGACAAAAAAAAAATTAATCATTGAAGATACATTGGTTACAAAGTAAATGGTAAAAATCTCTCTCTGGAAGAATAAAACAGGATATACATTACAAAATAGTTGCTACCCTTTGGGAAATGGGCTGATTAATTTATTTTGGGCTCTTAACATCCTGAGAGATCCCGTGAGTACTCTCTTACATACCACCCACACACTGCCACATCTCATCCTAGGTGTGCAAAGACCCACAACAGGCCTCCTTCCCTGAGTACAGTAGCTTCTTCAGGGCAAATGGTATTCATTCTCAAATTTCCAATAGGTGACATATGAGAGGAATGGACCTCAATAAATAACTAGCAAACTAATGAGTAAGTATTTGCTGCCTGAAACATCAGCCAAAACCTAAAATAAAAGTTTAAAAATAAGTTCCCTTATGAAGTTTTCCCTTAACATAAAAAAGCCATGACTTAAGAAGTTGATATACATGTTAACTTGATTATTGAATAGTTCTAGGGTCTCTAACCAGACAATCTTTTTAAAAAAATATCTACAAAAGGTAGAGCATATGTATGACCAGAAAAATGGTTCCCATACCTCACTCAGGGGTCATCAGTTGATATATATTCAAGGACAGATATTTAGCCAGCATGCAAGCAGTAAGGCCACACCTGCTGTTTGCTAGCATCCATTCTGACTGCCCAGTGCCCCTTTCATGCTACACGTTAAATATATAAATATCATGCAGTATATAGAAAGAAGGCTACTTACTATATAATGATAATCACATAACAGTAGAGATAAGATGGCTATAGAAACCCTGCACTGTGAAGACGGAATTGTAGAAAAACACCTAATAATTATTAATGAATTCTACTTATCATTTAATTAATAAGTTAAATGTATTAATAAGTAAAATAGTTATACAGTTTATTTTTATGTAAATACCTTAGATAGAAACTTCCTAACAGAGAAAAGCCTCTAAAATAAAGCTGGAATGGCTACATTAATATCAGAATAAGTAAATTTCAAAGCAAAGAACATTATCAGGGATAAAGACAGTCATTTCATAGTGATAAAGGGATAATAAGCTCATTAAAGGGGCATTATAACCCTAAACGTCAATGTATGTTATGAGAGAGTTTCCAAAACTAATAGAACTGCAAGGAGAATTAGACAATTTCAAAATCATAGTTGGACATTTCAATACACCTCTCTCAATAATTGATAGGACAAAGAGACATAAAATCAGTAAGTAACTATAGATAGAGAATATTTTAACAACACTAGAAACCAATTTGACCTAACTGACATTTTGGAACTCTCTATCAAACAACAGCAAATGCCTATGAATATTTACCAAGATAGATAATAATCATAAAACAAGTCTCAATAAATTAAAAGATTCAAGTCATAAGAAGTATGCTCTTTGGTTACAGTGAAATTAAGTTAGAATGATGAAAACAATAACAAAAAGGTCTCTGGAAAATCCCTAAAGAGGTGGAAAATAACTAATACACTTCTAAATAATCCATGAGTCAAAGAAGAAATCAAAAGTAAATTAGAAGTCATCTTTAAATGAATAAAAATAATACACAGTATATAAAAACTCTTATGCTGCTGCTAAAGCAGTATCTAGGAGAAAGTATCTAGGAGAAAACTTAAAGCACTGAACTTACATAAAAACTAGAACAATGATATCAGAAAATTAGAAATTAGAAAAAAATAGAGCACTGAGATAGCATACATAAAGTAACCCTAAAATTCTAACATGTATTTGGTCATTGACAAGCTACTATAGGATGAACCTTCTCAAAGACATCCCAAACTCAGCTAAATACCAACCCTCAGCCATTGAGGATGTATGCCCACAGTCACCGGATCTGATAAACACTGTAGGTAGCACTTGGCGGAAAGAGTAAGTTCCTTTTAAGAGACCAAACAAAGAAGCTAAGGATTAAAAAAAAGGATGTAACACATACTACCAGATTTCTTCACAGGAAATGACCTTTGATGATCATATTTTTAACAAGATAGCTCTCATAATTGATGAGAATATTTGACTCTTGCTACTCTTGTCTTAGAGGTTAAGGCTAAATTTTCATTAAGATGAGTTTATGTCCATTAAACAATTAGAATGAACCACATAAAATCGCCATTTATAAGTCCAAGACTGTCAAATATTGGCAATGTTTTGTTGGTCAAACTAATAATTCCTGAGATTTAATAGATATGTTAGAAAAGCCATCACAGTTTTTCAGGTTTATTAAATTGACATAATGCACAAAGACTAGCATAATATTCTTTTCAATTTTAAGTTTTTAATTTCTTAAGTTTCAGACCATGATTCTTATCTCCAGAAAATCTTTCTATACCAAAGGCACAATTTAATATCCAATATATCCAATAGGCCACTCCCAAATCCTTCACAACAAAAAAACACATCCTTCTAGAAACACCTAAAAATCTTCATGTGATCATATACATATACATATACATACATATATATTCATATATTGAAAAGGCAGGTTTTGCTCCTGAGAAATTTATCCTAGTTTATGCAATGTCAATTACCTCAATATAGAACCTGATATGCAAAAAGAATAATCAAAGCATAATTTATGACTTCCTCTTCATTTTACACATGGATTCCTTAAAAGTGATCAGCTGTCCAAGTATGGATTAAATCATTCCAATTTCAAATCCCCATTTGCACATATGTTTCAGAAATATGTGTCGTATATGAGATATATGCATAAATTTGAAAAAATGCTCGAATAAATAACCCACTATAGGTGGAAGTTCCAAAGCATCATTTATAGCATTTACAGACTTATTTTATATGCCAGACACTTGGAAGCCAAAACTAAATCTGATACTTTATGATGTAGGTCAACATTGGAGTAAGATGAACAATACTGCAGCATTTTATGTTAATTAAACTAATATGGGGCACAAACAGGAGGCTAAGTGAGGTTATCTGGAAAGAGTAGTGTTGATTTTCATCTCAGTCTAAAGATAAAACACAGACCTCATTAAGTGCTCTTAAAATATATGGAAACTACACTCAGAGGCTTAATATTCTCTCCCATCATCTCTCACAAATATAAAGGCCTGCCTTTTGGAGCTAGAATAAGGGAAGTAAAACAGAAAAGAGGAAGATAAATTCTAAAGAGGCATTTCCCACATGCCAGATAAATCACACTCTGTATGAACTCCATTAGTTTCTCTTCTGTCCTAGAATTTTAGTGCACTTGAGTTACATGAAGACTTTGATTTGGCATAATGTCAAAGTAGGGAGTAAAACAGTGCCCACCAACACAGGCATGTCATGTGCAGGAGAGACACTTGAGACTCTCATGTCCAACTCTGGAATTGAACAGTTTTATGAGCTCTGTCCATCTTACAAAGAATTCCATGTAAACAACAGCCTACCTGAACTGTGAGGCAAGTAGAGGTCCAAAGTATCGCGGAGTCCTACACAGACAGCCGAAATTTCATGTCCCTCAGCCAAGCCATCCGCTTCTGTTAGTTCCTCTACACCCAACCCACAGGTTAAAGCAGAGCACAGATAGCCCAGATCTTGTAACTCAAGCAGATCTGGTATTTAACCAGCTGTCTCTGGTTAACCAGCTTTATGAACAGAGAATATAAAACATAAAATATAACTTTATTTCCTTACCTGAACACTAACAGGCTTTAGGCCTAACTGCCTAGAAGTTATGAACTGTATAACTATAGTCAGGTTTCAAATCTTCAGTCTCTCAGCTCCCAGACTGCTAACTGGAATTCCAGTCCACATGTGCCCCCTCACAATTAGCAGGGTTATTTTAGGCGCTGACCTAAGTTCTCAGAGAATGTAAGCTGATGGCAAAGGGGTGTCTAATGTGTCAGTTGCTTGGTTACAATAGAAAGCTCATTTGAGAGGCTTACGATCTGTGTGCAGTACTTCCTCGATATCCCACCACATTGGTTTCTACTTTAGCTAAGGAGAAATGCAGAAATGATACACCTATCTTTTAATATCCACATAGAGCTTAGACCCATCATGAATAATAATAATTCAATGGAAGCATATAAGTGACTTGGGCAATTTTAGAAAACAATATTAAGTTCTGACTGGCAGTATCTGGTCACATAGTATACCGCTCCACCAGAAGCCCCAGTAAAAGTAAACTAAGTGCCCGGAGTCTTACCAAGATTATTCATTCCCTTCCAGGCTCACATGGAGAAAGCTATAAATGCAAAAATACTCTGAACATTTTTCATAACTATTAAAGTTAGTTCCCCTTTAGAAATAGATACAGATCTACTAAGGCCTTGTATTTCTAATAAACTACTCCACCTACTGGTTAATATGACTGTCTTGTAGACACATATCTCATAAGAGAAATAACCCAAAAAGAAACAGTAGAAGGAAATTGCATTGTGCCTCCTTACCAGTGAGTTCCTCCATGAAGCACTGAGCATTCTGACTCCCAGAGACTACATGGGATAAATTTACAAAACTTTCAACTTCCTCATCAGCACCCTTCTCATGGTTTCCACAAAAGATAGAACTAAAGGACAGGCGTTGAATTTCCAGGAGAAGGGTGGATATAAATTAGATAAAACAAAGAATTTCCTGAGTTGGAGATCTGCTGAGAAATCACTTATAGACAGAATTAACCAAACTTCATTCCAAGAGAAGTTTATTTAGTTTTTAAAGATTTATTTATTTATTCATTCATTCATTCATTCATGAGAGACACAGACACACAGGCAGAGGGAGAAGCAGACTCCATGCAGGGACCCCAATGTGGGACTCAATCCTGGGACTCCAAGATCATGCCCTGAGCCACCCTTAGCCACCCTAAGCTGAAGGCAAACATTCAACTGCTGAGCCACCCAGGCAGGCATCCCCCAAGAGAAGTTTAAATAAAAGGATTGATAAATCTATTAGGGAAGGTTAGCCATAGTCTCCCTAAAAAGAGAGCACCAAATCAGACAATCTGTGAGTCTTTTCTTTTGCCTTCACTACTGCTCTCTTAACTTCTTGACACTCAGCTCAGTGGGCACCTCCTTTGGAAGTCTCATAATTCCTTTAAGCAGGCTTAATGTCCCTTCCTCAATGCTTCCAGGCTCTGCTACTGCCTGATATCTTAATGATCTTTTTCCCTCTTCCCTAGTTCCTCAAGCAGGGAGCTCTGATTGGTAGTTGTGGTCTCAGGCTCATCTTTGCACAGCTGGCTTGACTGAAAACAGCATGGAGCCCTTAAAAGATGTCAATGAATGTATGCTGAATAAGTGAATTCTTGGATGTTATAGAATCAATGGAGTACCCCGGGCCTGCTTCTGAGTTCAACAAGCTATTCCGGCCCTACTCCCATTCTCCTGAGATACGGTTTTAGTTAGGGTGACCAGCAGTTCTGAGTTGGCACCATGAACATCACATAGACCTCTTCATTATAAAACTCAGTGACTATCTGATGAGGGAGCAAATGAATGAATAATGTCAAATCTTTGGTAAGAATGTAGTTAGAGTCCATTCCCAGCTTCAAACTTAAGCCATGCCTGCTCTAGTCAATCAGTTCTGTTGATAAATAAGAATCCACCTTCCCAAAGCCAAAAGGCTTTCACATAGTTCCCTCTCAGAGATGGAATTATTCCATTTCTCTAAACCCCAGCTCCCACTTCCTTTAAGCTGAGGTTCCTTCATATATGATAATAATACAAAAAGGGAAGACACATTCAGCAGCCAAAGCCAACTCACAATGTGGATGAATCACAGACTCTAGGGCTACAAACTGGTGCACTTAACCTTCAAATTCTTTGAACGTCTTTCAGAATAAGGAAAAAACAGCATATTTTCAACTAGAAATGATGAAAGTATTTGGACCACTAGAATATGTCTTAGGAGTTAATTTGTTTTTTTGCCACTGGTTTTTATCTAGAATTTGATAGCATAGCCTGTGGCAATTTTTTTAAGAGAGAGAGAGATAACTCCAGTTCTGTGGTCAGTTATATCCTGGCTGGAAAAAAAAAAAAGAAACATGTACTTCACAGGGTCCTATTTTTAATTCTTATTTAAATAGCTGTCAGCTTTTGCCAGCACAAAAGAATAAAAGAGATAAAATCAAGACAAGAATTTCTGACCAGAACCAAATATTAACGTCTGTATGGAAAGCTACATTTATGTGAGAATTTACATATTTTTCAGAGAATTTAAGAAGCATTTAAACATTATTTTCTGTTAGTCAGCCACACAACAAAAGTTTATATGCATAAATATGTACATGTATATGTACATGCCTTGGTAAATCTCTGATGCTTTCAGACAGATTCTTTTACATGCATACAGGAATAGAGGCATAGAAGCATTTGAGAAAGTTAGCTGTAAGAGGGATTCTTCTAAGATTCCTATAAGGGAAATGTATTTCTTTAATGGCTCTCATTGTGAAATGTATTCATTCATTTAAATAGAAATTAATGTGTTGTTAAATATCCATTATCTATTAAGCTCTGTGCTAAGCTCTTGGAATTTTAAAAATTAAACAAACAAATAAAACAACCATGGCCCCTGTTCTCAAGGATCTTAGAATCTATACGGATGGTAAAAAGTAAGTAATCACAATGTTGTTTTTAGAAGCACAGTGATGTATCTGTGGAGGGTATCATGGGAACAGGAAGGAGAGGAGGGGTACCTCATTCAGAATAAGAAAGCTAGTCAGAGGAGGTAAGGCAAAACCAAATTCTAAAGACAAAGTAAGAGAGCACCAGACCTGGATTTGGGGAAAAATCATTCCAGGAAGAAAAAGCATCCTATGGGAAGACCTGGAAGCAAAAGTCTGAGGCAGTTTTGATAAGGGAGCCGAAAACACCTCAGCATGAGAAGAACCCAGCATGCAAGAGAAAGAGTGAGTGGAGAGGCAAGAAATGGAACCAGAAAATTTAAATATTCATCATAGTTCAAGCCAGCCCAGAGGAAGGGATGTCTAGGATCACAGTTTACAGTATACCCTAATCCTGAGGGGCTTCTGTGGGCCTTCAGTGGTAAAGTACTGAAATTAAAACAGCTGAATTAAGTCATGATTTAGCTTCCCATTTGAGTCACGAATCCATGCAGATAAAACCAATTGTTGTTACCAAAAATTATATAATTGATGTTTGATACTATTCTTTATAAGTATTCACAACATAAACATAGATGTTATTTAAACATATGCTTCATTTTTCAAAAGATTTTATTTATTTATTTATTCATGAGAGACACACAGAGAGAGGCAGATACACAGACAGACAGGCTCCCTGGATTGGATCCCATGACTCTGTGATCATGACCTAAGCCAAGGGCAGACACTCAACCACTGAGCCACCCAGATGCCCATAAGCTTCATTTTTAAAGGCAAACAACACATCTTAAGGCAATGATTCAGAATCACAAAGTCGCCAGAGTTGGAAATCTTCTGGTTCAATTTCCTCTTATTGTAGAGGAGAAAACGTAGGTGCAGAGAGATTGTCATTTGCTCCAGTCCTATGCTAGGAAGGGGCAGCCCTGTGCAAGGACAGAGGTCTCTGAGCACCCTAGAGCACACAGCGCCTGCCTGTCTATTCACTGGCAGGGGAGGAGGGGGCAGATAGGTGTAATGCATGCAATTTTATCCTATGGGTTATAGGGAGCGATTGTTGGTTTTAAGCACCCTAGCAAAAGCTTGGGTAAAATTTGTATTTTAGAAGGATCATTCCTTGTTTTGATAGGAGAGTGGAAAGAGGGAATAGGGACCTTTCTAATAACTCAGAAAGAGAATGATGATTTTGGACCTACACAAAGGCAGTGGGGGTGGAAAAGAATGAACATATTGTAGAAATAATATGGGGATATAACAAACACGATTTGGTAACCAGATGGATGTGGTGGGTGAAGAAACTCAGATGCTGAGCATGAGTAACTCCTTATTTCCAGGTATGGGTAACTGAGTAATCCTGGAGGAGGTGTATGGTGGGATGCACATGAAGTGTTTGTGGAGAAAGGAGATGGCACCTCACCTTGAGATGAGCAGAATTAACCTGAGATAGGTGGAGCAACAAATGTCACAGCCAGATCAACTGCACATCCCATGGGGTACTCAATGATATTCTTGGTATTTGAGGGAGTTTGTGCCACCTTTGTTGTTCCCTGAGGCCTAAATAAAAATTATAACCCCCCACTGTACTTTAATAGCATCTTAAATTTCTATTTTATATCATTTCTTGATTTCCATTTCTGATAATGGCAGATGAGCCTATGCAGAGAAACCATGTCACTGAAAACAACCAGACATGCTGAACCAAAAAGAATCAGTGTGAAGGCATCAGAGATTTACCAAGGCAGCAGGGATTTGAGAACCTAACATCCCACAGAGAATGAAAATTCAAAGAGATAAGAGAGTTGGCACTATTTTCCCCCTCAAGGCCTTTGCAGATTTGTAAGCAGAGCTAAGAAGTTGAAAAGCTTTAGCAGCTCTCAGTGCTGGAGAGACAAAAACTGGAGCTTAGAACCTACCAAGGAAAAGGAGCACTGGTAAAACTCCACCTTTCAGGATGAATCTCTAGGGGACACTCCAGAGGAGTACATGTAAGCCAGAAACAGACCAGTCCTCATAAATGAAGACAGTACTATATAAAAAGGGATAATAATCATGACAAGTTAGATTCATCCCAGGAAAACAATGTTAGTTTAGAGTTTGAAAAAGAAATTTTAAAAAATCATATGATGATCTCAATTCATTCAGAATAAAAGCATATTCACAAAAATTTAAAAACATGAAAAAGGAATATATACTGATAGGAATATAAGAAGACTTGAACAGATAAATAAATATACCATGTTCTCGGATAAGAAGACTCAAGATTATGAAAATGTTAGTTCTTCCTAAATTCCTCTCTAAATACAACAAAACTCTAATAAAAAAAAACCAACAGAATTTTATTTGGTACTAGGCTAGTTGGTTATAAAATTTAAGTGGAGCACAGCCTGGGTGTCTCAGCGGTTTAGTGCTGCCTTCGGCCCAGGGCGTGATCCTGGAGACCCAGGATAGAGTTCCACGTCCAGCTCCCTGCATGGAGCCTGCTTCTCCCTTTGTCTGCTGTCTCTCTCTCTCCCTGTGTCTCTCATGAATAAATAAATAAAATCTTTAAAATAAAATAAAATAAAATTTAAGTGGAAAAAATAAGCCACAAAGGCAGAGAAATTTTGCAAATATCATTATTTTTCAGAACTTATCTTTTAGTTGAGCGTAGATTTAAAATCAATCAGGTAACTAATGAAACATTATAAAACTATAATATATAAGGCAATATGGTACTTATACTTGAATAAATAGACAAATGGAAAAGAATATAAGGCCAGAAATAGAAATGTGATGAATTGGCATCAGCAGCAGAGAAAAGACAATTTGTTCAACAGATGTTTAGACACTAAGGTAATCTTTATCTTTGATTTAAAGAGAACTTATATGCCTGATATTTCCCAACATTTCTTTTCCCTTCCTTTATATTCCCTTTCACTATTATTCATATTCCCCAAATGAATGAGAACATACACTGTTTGTCCTTCTCCGATTGACTTATTTCACTCAGCATAATACCCTCCAGTTCCATCCACGTTGAAGCAAATGGTGGGTATTTGTCGTTTCTAATTGCTGAGTAATATTCCATTGTATACATAAACCACATCTTCTTTATCCATTCATCTTTCGATGGACACCGAGGCTCCTTCCACAGTTTGGCTATTGTGGCCATTGCTGATAGAAACATCGGGGTGCAGGTGTCCCGACGTTTCATTGCATCTGAATCTTTGGGGTAAATCCCCAACAGTGCAATTGCTGGGTCGTAGGGCAGGTCTATTTTTAACTCTTTGAGGAACCTCCACACAGTTTTCCAGAGTGGCTGCACCAGTTCACATTCCCACCAACAGTGTAAGAGGGTTCCCTTTTCTCCGCATCCTCTCCAACATTTGTTGTTTCCTGCCTTGTTAATTTTCCCCATTCTCACTGGTGTGAGGTGGTATCTCATTGTGGTTTTGATTTGTATTTCCCTGATGTATGCCCATGTTTTTAAGATGTACATCAGGATAAATTCTCAAAGAAAAAAGATTTAAAATGCAAAAAAATCAAAACTTAAAAGTATTGGAGGAAAATATATAAGAAAAAATATTTACAGTCTCAAAGCGAGGAAGACTAAAGTATGCCACAAAACCTATAGAGAAAAAACTGATAAACTCCACTGCAAAAAATGTTATACTTCTCCATCAAAAATAAAACATCAGGGATCCCTGGGTGGCACAGCGGTTTGGCGCCTGCCTTTGGCCCAGGGCGTGATCCTGGAGACCCAGGATCGAATCCCACGTCAGGCTCCCGGTGCATGGAGCCTGCTTCTCCCTCTGCCTGTGTCTCTGCCTCTCTCTCTCTCTCTCTCTGTGACTATCATAAATAAATAGAAATTTAAAAAAAAATATTTAAAAAATAAAACATCATAAGCGAAGTGAAAATATAAAAGACAAACCAAAAAAACGTATTCAAAATATTCACATTATCTTCTGAAAGTTAAGAAGTAAAAGAGCAACAATCCCAACAAAGTTTATAAGAAAGGTATTAATAAAGATTATATAAAAGGGAATACAATTGTCTTTTTTTCTCTATCAAAAGTGGCTTTTAATCAACTGATAAGCACTTTTCTGTATTTGTACCTGTGAAACATCATGTGGCAAAAACAGGAGTGTTTTTTCTCTAGACCTTTTCTTGTTTTAAACCTTTTTAAAAAACAAGATTGGTTAGAAAAATACAAAAAGAAAGAAATTTAAATTCACCAAAAACTATGTTATCAAAAAGTCACCAAAACCCCACATTTGGTTAAATAAAAAGTCAAGTCCCTAGAGGCCTGCATGGCTCAGCAGTTGAGCTTATGCCTTTGGCTCAGGGTGTGATATCGGGATCTGGGATCGAGTTCCACATCAGGGCTCCCTACGAGGAGCCTGCTTCTCCCTCTGCCTATGTCCTTGCCTTCTCTCTGTGTCTCTCATGAGTAAATAAATAAAAATCTCAAAAAAAAAAAAAAAAAAAAAAAAGCCAAGTCCCTTTTGTTGTAAAAGGAACATTGAAACTTGTTGGTATTGATTGGTGTGGTTTC
Organism: Vulpes lagopus; assembly: GCF_018345385.1. Taxonomy (NCBI): domain Eukaryota; kingdom Metazoa; phylum Chordata; class Mammalia; order Carnivora; family Canidae; genus Vulpes; species Vulpes lagopus. The sequence continues at coordinate 62,238,608 of NC_054829.1, forward strand.
TTCCTGTTACCAGACTGAAAGAGGGAGGGGAAACAAAGCGGCAGGAGGTGGGTTTTATTATTTTTTCAACCTGCCTTTCCTACTGAACACTCTTATTTGTCAAGAAGAGAAAATCCACCCAGCTCAAGGGGTAGTGAAGATGAGGAAAGAAACATAAGAAATGGCCTCATTGATCATGCTCCCCCCTGCCCTCTTTCAGATCCAATTTCTTCAAACTGAGGGTAGGACGCCACCCCACCTTAAGAGTGCCTAGTCCCTAGGGAAAGAGATGCACTTGAGAGAGGAACACAAAACAGGAACGTGGCAATTTCACTCCCCCATCCACCTCACCTGCAATAATGACATTCATCTAGTACATTTTATGCCAGGTGAAAACTGCCATGGGGAAAAAGAGCCCTCAGCTAAACAATTCCAAATGTTTGACTAACACAACTTTATTACAGCTCAGTTATTTAGATAAAATATAAAGTCAATTCAAATATTGTTCAATCTACCTCTTTAAAGAAAAAAAAGACAAAAAAAGAGAGAAAGAAAAAACCTTAAGTAAAATTAAAAGTTTTAAGGTTTATTTGACAGAAAAAGCAACTTTAGAAATATGCCATGGGGGAGAAGGAAGGGGGCATTAAGGAAAAAGAAATAGGCTGCCCCAGAACTCCCCCACGCTGTCCCCCATCCCCTTCTGTGGCTATCCAGTGCTGCCAGAAGTACAGGGAATTCTCCACCTCGCCTGGCACCTCCTCCATCAATGGAACATTTCTTGGATGACTCAGCTTTCCACTCGGACCAGCCGGCAGCCATATTCCTTATGCAACTACTCATAATTCAACCTCAATATAAGAGAGTTGAAAATTAAAACCACATTGAAATACCATTTTTATTTATCAGATTAGCAATAACAAAGAATTAGTGAGCATTCATGTTGAAAGAGGCATACTCATATCTTGCTAGTGAGAATGTAAATTAGTACAAGATTTATGGAAAACAATTTGGTAACATCTATCAAAAATACCCGTATAAGCCATATACCCTGTGAGCAGCAAATTACAATTTTAAAAATTCTTTTCCTGCAGGTATACCCACATGGTAGAAAACAACATTACAAAACTATTCATTGCAGCATTGGAAATGTCCATTAACAGAGGACAGATTAAATAAATTATATGTATAGTGGAAAACTATGCAGTTATTAAAAAAGAGTAAGATAGTTCTTAATATTCTGATATGGAATGTTCTCCAAGAGACATTATTAAGTGAAAAAAAACCCCAACAATATGCAGTGCACCTATATAAAGATTGCAACATTTGCATAAAAAAGAAAATGAATAATAACTCATCCATAAATAGAACCTCAATATACTTTCTGTGGCAAGTACTTTTCTAGGCCCTTGGGATACAGCAGAGGACAGGATAGAAAAAGACAGATAAGTAAATAAAATATAGCATATATGAGATAGTAGTAGGTGCCATGAAGAAATCAAAAAGTAGACTAAGGGGATTAAAGGGTGTTAGGGTGATAGTGGGGATGCTGCTTTATACAGAGTGGTCAAGAAAGAACCTCTGATTAAAGCGATATTTAAACAGAGATTTCAAGGACATGAGGATTGAGACAGGAGGTTATCTGGGGAAAGTGCAACCCAGGAAGTCTGAAGAGCTAGTACAAAATCTCTGGAGTGGGAATATGTTTAGTGTACTTAGGGAACTGCTAAATAGAAATGAACAAAGAGGAAGGCATAGGAGACAGGACCAGAAAAGTTGGTAGGGGGAGAAGAGGGGACACATAGACCCATTGAAAGATTTCAGGATTTTATTCTGAGATGGAAAAACCACTAGAGGATGTCACATTTGGTTTCCTGGGAAGCAGACTCTAGAGTGGAAACAAAAGCAGGACTGGGAAAGTTGAGCTATAATGCAGTTTCAAAGAATGCATCAGCCTACTTCACATGGAATTCTGAAACGGTGCTTGCTCTTCAAATTGTCCCAAGTTAGAATAAGGAAGCCACACAACGAGTTCCTTTTTTTTTTTTTTTTTTGGTAAGGTTTTATTTATTTAAGAGAGAGCAATTAATAGAGAAGGCATGAGCAGGAGGAGTGGCAGAGGGAGAGAGAAGCAGACTCCCCAATGAGCAGGGAGCCCAAAATGGGGCTTGATCCCAGGACCCTGGGATCATGATCTGAGCCGAAAGCAGATGCTTAACTGACTGAGCCACCCAGGTGCCCCCACACAACGAGTGCTTGAATAGACCCTAAAAATTGAGTTTGCTATGATGAAGGGTGGAAGAAAAGGAAATGGAAACCATAATCAGAGACAAGTTTTTAAGGATTACTGCTCTAAGGCAAGTAAAGAAATGAGGTGGTAGCTGGAAGGGAATACACAAGTGGAAGAAGAGTTCTTCCTCTTTCAGACTGGGATATGGTACAGCTTGTTTTCATACTGAAGGGAATAATGAAGCTTGTATTTGTTCTGGAAGGCTTTACGTGAAATTGCTAGCAATGATTGTCTCTGGAGAGGAGAAACATGAGGCAAGAGAATAAGGGCATGAGAGAGACATCCTTTTCAGGGTTTACCATTTTGTATCTTTAATCATAGTTAATCAGTAAAGTGGAACAAAGAAAGTAGATCCCAAATACACAGAAAGAGATCCTAAAATATAATGTGGAGTAAGAGAGTTGGTTAAATAACAGTAACCAATGTGTTTTTTAAATTATATAAATATGAAACTAAAAGTCTGTAAGAGTATATAGCAAGTTGTCAACAGGGGTAATCTCGAAGAACATGGAAAGTGAACTCTCACTTGTCTGTTGTCTGATTTTTTTTTACAACAATTGCGTGTATCAGAAAAATAAATATTTCTTATTTTAAAAGTCCTTTTACTATACATGAATCTGTAAATATGAATTAATTCTCATTGTGTTAAAGCAACCAGAAAACCAACTAGATACTTTCCTGGGTCACTGGGATCTTCAGGCATAAGCAGGTGGGGGTAGGGGCTGAAGAAGCAGCTGACCTGGGCTGATCAAGTACAAGTGTATTGAACTCTGGCTCCTGAGAGTATGTCTTGCATTGCTTTACATACCAAACCTTACCTACTATTACTGAAATCAAAATTCAAACAAATGGTAAATGAAAATGGATTTTTAAAAATCTGGGCTCCACACTAATTTAATAGTAAATCACAAAATTGTTTCTTCCTTCCTTCAAAATAGCTATAGGAGTCATTTTACACAAATACGTACAAATCATGGAAAGAAATCCAACATCAGAAAGCATGACTAACTATGAATGGGCACCTTGACTATGAATAGGATACAAATGTTTAAGAAGAAAGCCCTTTGAATATTGCATATTGTGCTATTATTTCAATCATAAGATGTCAGGGCTTAACACATTAAGGCAAGAGTCACGTAGGAGAACTCACTATTTAGGTCAATTGCGAATTTTTTCATGTTCAAAGATGACTCCAAAATTCTCTTACTTTGGAGCTATGATTTTTTCACTCTACCCTGAAGAATATAGTTCAACTTCTTCTTTCTTCTAAATAGCTAACATAGTAGCCAATAGTTGTCTCTCAATCAAGCAACTGCCTATCATTTGTTTGAATGAAGAAATGCAAATTTTTTCACAATTCACTCCTCAAAGAAAGATTATCAAGATACAAACTCCAACAGTAAGCTCCAATCTCTTTGCAAAAAGAGTTTTTTCCTCTCAAAGCTCAAAAAATCCTGCAAATCCCAATTGGCCTCACAAAGCATAAACCATCACAATACCAGCATAGGGTAGGTAAAGAACTCTACAAACCTCTTAGTATTTAACTTACTAGAGATTTCTGGAGCACAAGAGTTATGAGAAAAGATAGATATATTAGCCCATCTCTATGATACAGAAAAATGTTTAGGATACAATACTAAATTAAAAAATGCATACCTTGATTACCTGAAACCCAAACCAGATAAGGATACCACAAGAAAAGAAAATTATAGGCCAGTTTCCCAGATAAACATAGATGCAACAGTCCTCAACAAAATATTAGCCAACCAAATTCAACAGTACATTAAAAGGATCATATATCATGGGCAGCCCAGTGGCTCAGCGGTTTAGCACTGCCTTCAGTTCAGGGTGTGATCCTGGAGACCAGGGATTGAGTCCCACGTCAGGCTCCCTGCATGAAGCCTGCTTCTCCCTCTACCTGTGTCCCTGCCTCTCTCTCTCTCTGTGTGTGTGTGTCTCTCATGGATAAATAAAATATTTTTTAAAAAGGATCATATATCGTGATCAAATGAGATTTATTCCAGGGATGCAGGATAGTTCAACATCTGCAAACCAAAAATGTGATACCTAACATTCACAAAATGAATATAAAAATCATCTCAAAAGATGCAGAAAAAAATCATTTGACAAAATTCAACATCCGTTTGTGATTAAAAAAAACTCAACAAAATAGAAGGTATCTCAATAATATAAAGGCTATGTATGACAAGCTCACAGCAAACATCATACTTAAGGGTAAAAAGCTAGAAACTCTTATTCTAAGATCAGGAACAAGACAAATGTCCACTCTTATCACTTTTATTTTAGTCAAGAAAAAGAAATAAAAGGTATCCAAACTGGACAGGAAGAAGTAAAACTGTCACAAGTTGCAGATGACAAATATAAAAAGCCCCATCCAAAAAAAAAATAAAAAAAAAAAAAAAAAAAAAAAAAAAAAAAAAAAAAAAAAAAGCCCCATCCATCAAAAAACTGTTAGAACTAATAAACAAACTCAGTAATGTTTCAGGATACAAAATCAATACACAAAAATCTGTTGTATCTCAATACACTAATAAAAATTATCAGAAAGAAATTAAGGAAACAATCACATGTACAATTACATCATAAAGAATAAAATTGTTAGGAATAAATTTAACCAAGGAGGGAAAAGACCTGCACATTGAAAACTATAAGACATTAATGAAAGAAATTGAATATGACACAAATAAAGGGAAAGATATTCCATGCTTATGAATTGGAACAAATTAATATTATTACAATATTCATACTACCCAAAACAATATACAAATTCAATGCAGTCCCTATCAAAATTGCAATTGCATTCTTCACAGAAATAGGACAAACAATCCTAAAATTTGTATGGAACCATAAAAGACTCCAAGTAGGCAAGGCAATCTTAAGAAAGAACAAAGCTAGAGGCATCATGCTCCCTCATTTCAAACTACATATAAAAGCGTTGGTAATTAAAATGGCATGGCTTTGGCATAAAAACAGACACATAGATCAATGGAAGAGAATAGAGCCTAGAAACAAACAAGTATATCATCAATTAATTTACAACAAAGTGCCAAGAATATACAACAAGGAAAGAACAATCTCTTCGATAAGTGGTATTTGGAAAATTGAATGGCCACATGCAAAACAATTAAACTGGACCACTACCCTACACCATACACAAAAATTAGCTCAAAATAGACTAAAGACTTGAATGTAAGACCTGACATCATAAAACGCCTAGAAGAAATCATAAGTGGTAAACTCCTTGACACAGATTTTGGTGATGATTTTTGAAGCTGACACCAAAAGCAAAAACAACAAAAACAAAAATAAACAAATGGAATTACATCAAACCAGAAAGCTTCTGCATAGTAAAGAAAACTATCACCAAAACGAAAAGGCAACTTATTAAATGGGAAAAAATATTTGCAAATCATAAACCTGAGAAGAGGCTACTATTCAAAATATATAAAGAACTCAAACAATAGCAGAAACAAACAATCCAATAAAAAAATGAGTAGAAGATCTGAATACACATTTTTCCAAAGAAGACAAACAGATGACCAACAGGTATATGAAAAGATGCTTTGCATCATTAATCATCACAGAAATGTAAATTAAAACCTAATGAAATACCACCTCACAAATTTTCAGATTAGCTATTAACAAAAAGACTAGAAACAACAAGTGTTGGTGAGGATATGGAGAATAAAGAATCCTTGGGCACTGTTGGTGGAAATTGCAGCCACTCTGGAAAACACTATGGAGGTTCTTCAAAAAATTAAAAAGAATACCATGTGATACAGCAATTCCACTTCCAGGCATTTATCCAAAAAAAGTGAAGACACTAATTCAAAAAGACATATGCAGCCTCATGCTCATTTCAACATTATTTACAATCACCAAGATATGGAAACAACCTGTGTCCATCAATATATTAATAGATAAAGTAATCATGGTATACACACACAGAGAGAGAGAACAGTATTATTCAACTATGAAAAAGAATGAAATCTTGCCATTTGCAACAACATGGGTAGATTTCAAGGGCATTATGCTAAGTGCAATTAAGTTAGACATAGTAAGACAAATATCACATAATCTTTCTTATATGCGGAATCTTATATGTATATACATAAACTATATACAGAGTTCTTTCTCAAGATACATATTATGTATAATTTATAACATATATAATTATATGAATATATATATATATATATATATATATATATATATATATATGAAACTAGGCTCATAGTTACAGAGAATAGATTGGTGGTTGCTGGGGGCGTGTGAATGGATGAAATTTTTTTGTTTTTTCTTTTCAGCTTAAATAAATTGAATTTTATTTATTTATTTTTATTTTTTACTTATTTGACAGAGAGAGAATGTGTGTATAGCAGGCAGAGAAGCAGACAGAAGAAGAGAGAGAACCAGGCTTCCCACTGAGCAGGGAGCCCAATGCAGGGCTCAATCCCAGGACCCTGGGATCATGACCTGAGCCCAAGACAGACACTTAACCAACCGAGCCACCCAGGCACCCCATAAATTGAATTTTAAAAAAAGAAACAGTATAGGGGCACCTGGGTGGCTCGGTTGGTTAAGCATCCAACTCTTAGTATCAGCTCAGGTCATGATCTCAGGTTATGGGATTGAGCCCCGAATCTGCTCCGCACTCAGCACAAAGTCTGCCTGAGATTCTTTCTCTCCCTTCTGCCTCTCCCTACCTCTAAAATAAATAAATAAATCTTGAAAAAAAAAAGAAACAGTATAAAATCGTGATAGAGTCTGAGTCCAATTTTTTATACATGTAAACAAAAACTGGAAAAAGGAGATACATCAAAAATGGTAATAGTGCCTATCTCTAGTGGGCCATAGATTATTTTTATTTGTTCCTCATTTTTATAAGAATATATATTATCCATGTAATGTGGGGGGGAAATGATAGAATTTATTTGTAAAAGCAATTGTACACAATGCTAAAACTCAAAGTGAGAAGAAAGTGTTTACTTGGTATAAGCCACATGTTCCTAAGTCTAAACCAGATACCAGATGGAATTCTTTCTCAGGAAGCATTCTCCCCATATCCCTGGGGTCCTTTAACATGTCAAATTCTCAAAGAAATAGGACTGGGCAGCTCCATTCTCTCCTATTCTCTCTTCCCAATATATTTTCCTCAACCCCCTCTAATTTGAGGCTAGCTCCTCCCTCCTAGAAACTAATTTTATTCTGAGCCAAAGAGAGCAATATAGTAGAAATCAGGAATTCTCAGGGTGAATGGTGAATTCCATTACACCAAGAAGGCTTGTTTATGCTTCTCTTCTATTCCCTACCTTAATCTAACCATTCTCACTCCCTCTAACCTGTGTGGCCAGCCTCTATACATCCCCATCTCCTGCCTAAAAGCCAAAGTCCTATAGAGTCATCACAATGTGCTTTGTTCTGGGAGCTCCCCATAAAATCTATGCTGATGTTTAACCTCTTTCCCAGACCTGGACCTTGAATAAACATAGCTCAGGCTAAATCTAGTTTTCCACATGTTGATTATTTCTTTCAGGCACCAAATTACATTTTTGTTTTTTGATGACAAAGATTTCCTATGATGCGTCTTCTGTCTCATTTGGCTTTCCCTCCGAGGACATTCAGTTCATCTTTAATCCTAGTCACCACTGCCTGTCAGCTTTTTGCTGCTGTTGCTGCATCACATCTTGACTCCAGTTGGAGCTTGCAATTTTCCTCCTCACCATTGCCTTAATCTTTCAGTCATCTGTTTAGCAGAAGGATCTTCAGGTCCCCACATCTATCCCTTGATTTTATAGATCTGAGTGTGAGTCTTCCTGACACATTTGATGGCAACCACACTGGGACTTGACTTGAGGGTGCACGTACACACAGGCACGCATGCATGCATGTGTGTGTGTCTATGGTGTTTCTTGGCAACAATATCCACTGATGTTGGCTCTTAATCATTGAATATGAAAACTCAAAACTCCATACATGGTTTTGATCAGCATATGCCTTTAACTCTAACTAAGCCTTAAGAGTTTGCTTTTGGCATTTCGGGGTGATGCCCAATAGGTCTGGCGAGATTCACTGTGAATGCTAAGCTCCAGCCAAGCAATGTAGAAGAATCTAAGACTCTCATACGAGTACATTTATATAGTGCATACTATGGCCAGGCATTGTTCTAAGCATTTCACAGATACTATTTAATTTAATACTCATTACAATCCTATGAAAGTGATGCTATTATTATGATCATCATTTTACAGAAAAGGAAAATGAAGCACAGTGAGCTGCTTTGTGTAGCCATGTAAGAGGAGGGGCTGGAATCTGGACCCAGACAGTTGGGCTCCAAGAATCAACTCCTTTAGCCACTCCTCTAAATTGCCTCTCATCTGTAGCAAGATCTCTATAAATAAAACTGCTTTGTTACTGAAAGGATCTGGCTCAATTGATTTGGGGGACCAAAGCAGTAAATATACCACAATGCATTTTTGCAAGTCTGTGATACATACTAGTCTTGGCATCGTGGCACTAAATTAGTTCGTCAGGACAGACACACACACACATATGGAAGCCAAGTTGCCTCAGAGCTGAGCTTCAACCAGCCAGCCTCAGCCACTCCTTGGGAGAACTGTAAACCCCACCCTCAGCTTCCCTCTTCAGCTGCTTCTACTTATGGAATTTTTCCCTTTATTATTTTTAACTCTGGGATTCAGAAAGATCCTCTACTTGGTGCCCCACATCTAGGAGTTTTCATCTTCATGCAACACAATTAAAATATGGCTAGAAAAAATTCTATCTATGAGAAATAAGGCTAGTGTCCAGCGTGAGACTTAGATTGCTATATAAATATCTTAACATGATGTATTTTTCAAGTGATTCACACAAGCAAAGCTCACCTGAAACCTCTTCCAACCTGCATTTTGCTGTTTGTTCTTAATCTGAGTAGAGTCTGAGCTGGCTCTAGGACCTCCTGAATAAGAAGGCATCACACAGGGGCATCTAGGTCACTTGGTTGGTTGAGTGTCTGCCTTCAGCTCAGGTCACAATCTCAGGGTCCTGGGATTGAGGAATTCTGCTTCCACCACCCCCCCGCACCTCTCATCCACCCCTACTTGTGCTCCCTCTCTCTCTCTCAAATAAATAATCTCTTTTTTATAAGATTTTATTTATTTATTCATGAGAGACACAGAGAGAGGCAGAGACATAGGGAGAGGAAGAGGCAGACTTCAAGCGGGAACTGATGTGGGACTCAATCCCAGGACCCCGGGATCATAACCTAAACTGAAGGCAGATGCTCAACCACTGAGCCACCCACGTGCCCCCAAATAAGTAAAATCTTTAAGAAAAAAAAAGAAGAAGGCACCACACATTTTTCCCCAGGCCTCTCAGTCATTTCTAAGGAGTTGCTTCTATAGATCCACCCTCCTTCCCTGGCCTTCTGTTGATAACCCTTTTAAGAACTAATCACTACAAGAATGTTAAGTGCTCAAGGTCAGAATTTTTGCCAGTTTTATTCACTGCTATGCCAAGAAGAATGTCTGACATATGGTAGCCTCTCAATAAATATTTGCTGAACTGATAAATAGCATATAAGATACTAGAAAATATAGCATATAAATATGCTCAGAAACAATATATTGAATTTCTGTTTTGGCATAGAAACAAGAAAATTTTAAAGCATTAGGTAGATAATAATAATGTTGCATAGTTAAAAGTGGGTTTAAAACATTTTTATGGGGAGTTCAAAGAGCTAATAACAATTTCCGGCTGCAGACTTGACTCATCAGATTAAAATGCAAGGATTCAGGTAAGCAGGTTGGTTGTACATTAGTGCTGCAAACACAGCTGGTTGTGCTTGCATCTCCATGTGCTGCAAATTCATTACAATGCTTCTTTTGAAGTTTTGCTCATCACAGAATAGTCAATATACCTGCCTTCAGTCCTTCAAGACATCTTGCCCAAATGCCACCTTCAAAATAAGAACTGATAACAGAACATTGACTAAAAATGATAAATTGGGGGGATGCCTCAATTGGTTACCATCAGTATGAAGGCAGAACGGTGCTGTAAGTTAAAAGAGCAAATCTGGAGACAGCCTGAAAGTTAGTCTTAACACTGCTATTAACAACTTCGATCCCTTGGAAGAGAACTTTTGTGCCTCAATTTCCTCTTTTGTTAAGTGAGTTAGGACTAGGACCCACAGCATAGAATGAGGATTAAATGTGATAGTACATGCATTGTACCTGACACATAGTAAACGTTGAATAAAGACTCACTATGGCTATTATACACTCTTAAGCCACTAAAAATAAAGTATAAAAGAGTACTATATGGAAAAATTTTAAAAATAAATAAAAGAGGACTATACTAAGATTTACATTCCTTTGTATTATGTCCATCAGATTGTAGCTTTGGGTTCATTCTCAGAGAGAAAATTTAAACAAATATACACCCTGTGTTTCAAAAATAGAATATTGAGAATAAATGTTGAGGAAAAAGTGAACAAATACATACTTCTTTCCCGAATGAATGGAAATGGGGTTTTCATCTAAAAAAGTCAATATATTTCCTAAAACAAGGAGCATATAAACAAATTGTTTTTAATGTAACACAGAGATCCAGAATCAGAACAAATTTCAGAAAATGAATAAACTATAAATATTCAGAATTTTTAAGATAAGTGGAAGACCAAATAAGCCGGAAACATCCCACAAAGGGAACTTAAATCCTCATCTCCCTTAGGAAGAAATGCTAGTTTCCTGCAAGATGCAATCCCTCTTTCTTTTCTGTCTATAAACCAGAAGCCAGCCCCATCTAGAATTTAGTTTGGTTACAAGTAAGTATGTCTGTCAATTTGTTTACCTTGAGATCTTTTCTCTCTCCTCAGAGAATTCCAAGGACAGTTGTCCTTAGAATCACTCAAAATCACTCAGTTGCTTTAAAACAGAAAACTTACATATATTTATGAAAATACCTATATTTAGCTGCCTTTGACCTACCAAAAAAAGTAATTTCATATGGTTCCACTTCAGGTGTCATAAATGGGATGGATGTTGTCTTGGGGGAGTTGGGAGGTAAGGAAGTAGATGGATAAGACTAAGACACATATTTCTCAATTAATTTTTACCTCACCTCTTCCAAGTCATTGTGTCATAAACCCAAACACTCTGTTGGGGAACTGGCACCACTTCATTGGTTCTCTTAGCATTAATAAAAAAAGACAGGGAAGCTCAAAGTTGACGGCAGCAGTAGACCCATCAGCCAACCATGTGAGAAGGTGGCAAGGAAGTGCACCACTAAGAAAACAATGGCCTTCTGCCCACTGTGCTAAGATGAAAGTTGCATATGTGGTGGGTGAACCACAGCTATTCTGAGAAACAAGACCAGGCAGTCATCTACCATGTAAAGCACTAGATTTTCAGTCCACCCCCCCACCCCCCCCCCCACCCCCCGTAATCCACATCCCTTCAAATGAACCTTGTCCAGGCAAGTTTACTAAACAGTTGCAAAACACTTGGATTATGATCCTATAGGAAAGCAAGCGGCAAGCAGCTCACCCCACTAATTAAGCATTTCAAGCTTTTCTTCCCCCACCCTCCTTTTTCTAGCCTTCTTTCCTTCTGCTTTGGTATTTTCATTAGAGTACGACATTTGACTCACTCTGAGACCAAACACCATATCTTCTGGCTTTCCTAATTTGAAAACCAGATGGCCTCTTCACTGGCCCCAGGGAAGAGGGAAAACAACTTGTTATCAACAATTTCACTTGGCTTTTCATTTTCTAGTTTTCAAACACACAATCCCATTGCTACGGAATGTACACACACCCTGGAGACACCGTGAGCAGCTTATAAAGCAGGCACCCGGCACATCACTGCCTGTGAGGACCACCCCTCATTTCCTCCCATCTTCACCTCTGCTCCCCATGCCCACTGGCTACCAGAAGCAAAATAAAATATAAAGCTGTCATCTATGTTATATTGAAATTATTGTTACAAAACTTGAGTAAGAAAGCAGTAGGTTAATCTTTGAGAAAATAAATGCAGAAGATAGAAGCTATTTCCTATATTACGAATGCAATGTTCCACAGGAATTTATATTTTGGCAAATACATGTGTTTGGGAGTGCTTCTGGCCTTTAATCATATGAGAGAGGAGTAGTCCAACTAGTTTAAACCAGCTTTTCACTGTTTGTAACCCATGTGGCATTCCAAACATTTCTAAGCATTAGAGTTACATCATTTTCTCTCTTTTCTTCCTTTTAATACAAATAGCTATTATATTCCATTTTCATGACCTTTAAATTCCCAATATCAAATTACCCAGCTGTTGTTTCAATCTCTTTCAGTTGCTAGGAGATGGAGATGGTGACAGACTAGACCAATTTTCTTCAACACAGAATTGCAAGTTGACATGAGAGAGAACTAAATTCAGCCAAAGCACAATGAGCCCAGCAGTTGGCAGCCAGGCTGTGTGTCTCTTCACAGCTGCAGGAGACAGTTGGTTCAGAGAACCTCATTGCCATCTCCCTGCCAACATCACGGCCATGTTTTCATGCCTTCTTCACAATGCCCCTCAGCAGAGAAGCATTTGCATTTGCATTGCAGGGATCTATCTACTGTTACACTGCCTCTCCTGGAGCTAAGTTCCATCGATAAAGACCATGATATTTTCTGGATCAAGCCCTTCAATAATAGTAATAACAATAATAATAATCAACAACAATAATAGAGAAAACACTTCAGTGAATGCTGTGGAAAGCATTTATACTCCCCACCACTTCTGATTGAAGTACTTATTCTCCCAACTTCCAGGAGTGTTGGTTGCTTACTGCTCTCAGCTAAGATCCATTCTGGGAATTGCCCTCAACTGCCTCACCCAAGGTCATGTCCTTGCCTGGTAGCTTTCTATAGCCAGTACCTGGAAGGGAGTATAAAGCCTAGCAGGGAAGGGGTAGAGCCACCACTCCATTAGAGTTTCCCATAGGAAGGATGGAGGTCTCTATCACAGCTGCCCTGGGGTTCAACTTCTTCCCATGCTTGATCTGACATCCCACACCTCTCATAGGCATTCTATGAAATGGCGTCCAGCATGCAAAACCCAGAGGCTCAGAATCTGCTTCCTGGGAACACAACCTATGATGACAAGTACATTATCAAGCTCCTAGTTTCTTTTAAGGAACAATCCAATGGACTTCTATATATTGAAGTCTGAAAGTAATCTCATAAGAACTTTTTTTTTTTTTTTTTGGTTTACACACAATAATATGCCAACACAGAAGTCGTACCCAGGATGACTGACACATTGCAATACCTGGGCTTACTCGGAAGTGTCTAGGAACACAATGCCTAGTGTTTCATGTTCAGCCAAACTCCAGCCAGGGGACAAAGTCAATAGAATAACTGTAAAATGAGGTAGATGAATAAAAACAGTTTATACCCTGGATGAGGGTGCAGGTTTCAATCAATGTCAATTGTGCAATGAAGACATTAGCTGTGGCCCCACTCGGGGGAGTGGGCGGGGGATACAGAATTCCATCTACTAATTTGGGGGGAGAGCATGTTGAAAGAGTTTATAATAAATATTGGATAAAGGTAGAATACATCCTGGACACAAGTGATGCCCTGTGTTGTGAAAATAAGTCCTAGCTAATAACCAGGGACTTGGATTACCCCACTGGGAGGGAAGACTTCAACTATATATATACAAAAGGTTCAGCATGGCAATCTATGATTTCAGAAGTATCACCCAGCTCTTAGATTCTGGTCCATGATGTCTTACTTACTGTACCAGTCCATAACTGGATTAGAGAACTGGTCATGGATCAAATAACTGCTACCTCCTTAGCTGTGTAAATGACTATAAAATATTAGGAAAATGTAGAAATAAGTATACAGATGATGGCATAAGCCATGGTACTTTGAGCTAAATCTAGTAGTAAGTTTTATAATTATAGAAGCAAACTGTGTTTACTATTTAAATTTTTTTGAGGGATGTCTGGGTGGCTCAGCAGTTGAGCATCGTCTTCAGCTCAGGGCATCATCCTGAGATCTGGGATCGAGTCCCACATCGGGATCTTTGTGAGGAGCCTGCTTCTCCCTCTCCTCTGCCTGTGTCTCTGCCTCTCTCTGTGTGTCTCTCATGAATAAACAAATCTTTAAAAATAAATAAATAAATAAATAAATAAATAAATAAATATTTTTTTGAAATGTTTTAAAGAATCTGAAATATAATACTGCCTTTAATTTTTTTTAAGTAATCTCTACAGCTAACATGGGGCTCGAACTCGCAACCCTGAGATCAAGAGTCTCATGCTTCACTGACTGAGCCAGTCAGGTGCCCCTGGCTTGAAATATTAATTTGAAATGTTTAATAGATATCAGCTGTGATTTTAATGAAATAATTTGTTTGGGATCCCTGGGTGGCTCAGCGGTTGAGCATCTGCCTTTGGCTCAGGGTGTGATCCCGGAATCCTGGGATTGAGTCCCACATTGGGCTTCCTGCATGGAGCCTAGTTCTCCCTCTGCCTATGTCTCTGCCTCTCTCTGTGTCTTTCGTGAATAAATAAATAAAATCTTAAAAAAAAGAATTTGATTAATTTTTAATATAAAATAATCTACTTTAACATAGTTATAAGTTTGGTTTATTACCTTTACTAATTTGTCTACATGATAGATTAGTTAGGTTCTAGGTCTGTCCTATTCATCTAAGGTGTTAGGAATTATTAGAAAGGTTAAAATGTTTTAGGAATTTAAATTTGTCAATGACAATTTGTTAAACTTATGAGCTAACTGAACATTAATCAAAAAAATGGCAGTGACTGCTCTTATTTTTACACTAAATTTACCAGAGGTATCAATAGAAGCAAGAGCTAGAAAAGTAAAGTTTAAGAAAAATCAAGCTTTAAGATTTCCCATTTTAATAATAATACAATTTCTAAGTGTATCTTTCTACCTCAATTGTCAGAAATTATTTAAGCCCCATCCCTTTGGTGTCTCTACAAACTATGAGTTTCTCTAGCTAGCACAGCAAACTTAATTTAAATATTTTGTTAGCATTTTATACTCTAAAATTTCAGAGTTGGCAGTTTTCCTCTCAGCTGCTTTAAATGCATCCTGACTATGTTTCCCAAAAGATGAAGTTGATGGATCCTGGTAGGAAATGGCTGTGCCACCTGATGTGAGTCCCAACAACAGCAGTGATACAATTTATTTGAAATAAGTTATAAGTCAGGCAAGAAAATCACATAACTTTTCCTAAGAATAAAATAATATAAATCCAAAATTATAATTAAAATCTTTAGTCTTGGTTTGATGGCTGTTCAGTCTTTGGGGAAGGTGGGGGGTCTCTAAAACAGTGCTTCTCAAATTTTAATGGGCATATGAATCACCTGGGGACCTCCTTAAGCTATAGGCTCTGAGGCTGCAGGTCTGGGGCAGGGATAGGGATTCGGCATTCCTAACAGGTTCCCAGGTGTTGCCTAAGCTTCCAGTCCACAGAGCACACTTTGAGTAACAAAGTTCTAAAGGTCAATACCCCAGCTGATATTTTGTGGCTTTTTTTAGCCCTGAAGACGCTCTGTCAGGGGTGGGAGTGATGGTGCTTAGATGCTAACCTGAGCCTGATATGGCATCCCTATATTTGAAGAAATTGATGTTTCACCACTTAAAGATTTGTTTGTTCAAAGAGCAACTGAAGTTAAAGCATATCAGTAATTCCCAACAACTACAGGCTATTTCTTTAAAAAAAAAAAAAAAAAGAATAAACATTTTATGTTAAAAGTGATAAAATATGTCAAATATGCCTGTCAATAAATATGTCACTCTGATCATTAGGTAACTGAAGGTATAAATTTATTTCAGAAACAAAACATAATCTGTATTTCATAATTTAGAAACATCTTTGAGCAGCATTTCTTTGGCTAACAGGCCGAGAAGATGCTTTGGGTTGCTGTTTCGCTAACCAGCCAGGCGAGAAGCTAGAAAAGCTGCAGAGAGTGTTTCTCTATCAACACTAGGTGGTGCTACAATACAAGTAAATAGTAAATGTAGAGCCAATCTCTCCCCTTGTCAGGATAAAATTCAATGATTTAATTAATCCCTCAACCTTGTCTACTTTCTTACAGACTAAAGTCAAAACTGATCTTAAATTTATTCTACAGATTACTGGACGTGTTTTAAAAGTTTTCTACTTTTAGAAAATGCTACAGGAATCTACTGGAAACTTAATATGTCACATAACCTAATGGTTTTTTTTTTTTTCAACATTCAAACATTGTTTGCATGTATGTTTTCCATTCTTCTTAAGTTACATCGGAGAATCTTAGTGGTCACTAAGTTTGTGATGTATTGGCATACAAAGAAAGTTGTGAAAATCTCTTTCCTTGGAGATACTTAAGAGCAATACAAAACTCTATTGATTTCCTGGATTAGTTTCATAAGCCTGCTGAAACAAGTCGAACTTCACCAAACAATGCCTAGAAATTATTTCCTGGCACAAGGTCCATAGCAGGACAGGAAAGCACTTCCCCAAAGCTGCATGAGTACTAACTGCAAATCCCATGAGTCAGGGAGGAGAGACAAAGTGAGGAAGGATCAGCAATTTTTCTAGTTGGAATGCCTACTTAATACCTCTTCCAAAAGCATCACTATAAATTTAGGACAATCTGTTTTACACATTCCCCTAAGCAAAGATTAATTTGGACTAAACCTGTCTGTTATTCATATTTTATTAAGAAACACTTTAAACAAATGCTGTCTCAGATCAGTAACTCAGAAATAATAATGTTGATCAAGGTGGGATAGGATTGTTAGAGCAAAGGGGACACGTCCAATTAGAATACAGGGCACTTGGTGATTGGCAAGTCTCTGGACACTGTTGTGCTAAGAGGAGAGTTTCCATCAAGAGAAAGCATGAGAGTGTGGAGTATCTGGGAGAGAGGGGGGAGAGATAAAGATGTGAGGTGGGAGGACAATAAATAAACAAAAGTCTTGTTTCCCAGTTTTACCTTTGGACATGAGAGCACAAGTGTGTGACCCTTAGCAGAGACCCTTCCTAACACCTGAAATGAACAAGAGAGATGATGTCCTGCAACACCCCACAATTACAGGGTGCCTATGCACAGAGATGTGAACATGAATCGACAAGGTCCCTGCCCTCAAGTGTTTCTGTGCTATGCTGACCAGGTGTGCTGACTTTGACTCAATGAAAAGGCAACAACATATTGTCTCACAAGGCTATGGTGTATTTATTTCCTGGATATAGAAAGCAAGGCATATAGAGAGATGGAAACAGAGCCTGATAAGTCAAAAGGCATAGAGTAAGGAACATTTTTCTCATGAAACTAGCTCTTCTGAGTATATGATTTCATTTCCTCTTCACTGATGTCATCTGTAATTATTAATGGGGCATCTACTTTGTTCAAGGTGCCAGGTTTCCTCTCAGACTACTATCTAAATAGAAAAATCGTAGGTCTTTCTAGATTCTAAATGCTATTGTTTAGATTCTTATCTCATGAGGACTGCGTTATGAGAACTTCTTTTGTGCTTCAATTTCTCAAACTCACCTGAATCCAACTCTTTCAAAGGAAGGTGATCAAAAAAAAAAAAAAAAAAAAAGGAAGGTGATCATCAGGGTGAGAATGAGGGAGAAGGAATAATATTGACAGCAGAGCCAGGAAGAAAAGCTGTTGAAAAGTCAGCTGACAAAGAAAGACTATGGAGAAAAGACAACAGAGAATAAAAAACGAAAATAGAAACTGAAGGCAAATAAAACAGAGAAATTTAACATGTAATGACATAAGGAAAGAAAAGGACCAGTGAGTCCGACACAAAGATGCAGTGCCTGCAGGTAAGCTGAGGAAAAAACTGGGGTTCTCATCAAAAAGTAAAAAGTGTGATGCTGCAGGAATCACAGATCAACTTCTTGGGATTCTCACCTCCTCCTCAATGAAGATCAGAGTCCTGGGAAGAATCGCCCAAACAACCAAAGAAAAGTGCCACCTCTGCTTTTAAAACAGCATGGTTTAGGGGCAGCCCGGGTGGCTCAGCATGGTTTAGAGGAGCAGAGACAAGACATGGTATCAGAGGATCAGGAATGAATTCCTAATTCTGACGCTCTCTAGTCACGTCCTGGGCTAAAGGATCACCTTTTTAAGCCTTCATTTCTTGTCCTGGAGAATGATAATGCTTTTCCTATACATTTGTGAAAGCTCTTCCACAAATGTTAATCGTTCTATTTTTACATTTAATTATGGAAATTTTCAGACAGTCAAAAGCAGAGAAAACAGAATAATGAATTGCCACGTACCCGGCACCCAGCAATAACAGTTACCAGCCATGGCCAATCTTGTTTCATCTGCATTCCCACCTACTCCTGCTGATTTCAAGTTATTCTGAAGCAAATCCTAGACTTGCTATCATTTCATCTAAATAATTTCAGAACATATTGCCAAAAGACAAGGACTCCTTTTTAAGGTTGTTAAACACAACCACAATACCATTATTCTACCCCTAAGAAATGTAATTCCTTGATATTATCAAATATCCAATCAGTGCCCATATTTCCTCAGTTGTCCTATAAACATCTTGTTTGTATAGCTTGCATTTTGAATCCGGATCCAAACAAGGTCCACACACTGATTGGTTAATATGACTCTACTAGCTCCATCAGTCTGTATGTTTTTTTCTTTCCCCCTCTCTGTCCTGCTTGGAAACTTTGTTGAAGAAGCAGAGTTGTCTGTCCTGTTGATTCTGACATTTCACACAGTCTGGGTTTTGCTGTTTGCAGTCTTATGGTATTATTTAACCTCCCCTGTACCCTGTATGTCTCTTGGAAATTAACAGTTAATTAATTTTGATCATATTGTTTTTCTTTTCTTTTCTTTTTTTTTTTTTTTTTTTGCAAGACTAATTCATGGGTGGTATTATAGAGTTTTGTCAAGAGTTGCATATGGTGGTCTTTCTGTCTGTAATTTTTATCAACTAATGAAAAATCACTGCCAGCAGTCCTCACATAGACGTTTCTCTAGTTATTCTGACTAGCTAACACATTCTACAGTAGATTCCTCAGCAACCACTCAGGAAACAACATATCCTGGTTTCTTGCAAGTTTGTCTGTGACCTTTATACTTGAAGTGCTATTTGGCTGAATAGTTAGTTCTCATTTTCTTTCACAAGTATCCTAAATATGTTACTCTATTGTCTTCTGGCAAAAAAAAAAAAAAAAAAAAAAATCAGCTGACAAAAATCTAGTGACAATCTGATATTCTTTCCCTTATCAATGACTTGGTTGTTTAGCCTGGATGACCATAGGATTTTTTTTCTTCTTTCACTTTTTCTCCACCTTTTATACTCCAGTAGTTTTTTCATTTTCTGGCCATTTTTTTTTCTCATATGCATAGTGCCTTTCCAATATATAATTGTAAATCATTTAGAATTGTATTTCAAGAAAGTTTTCATGAAGTAGATAGAGATGTCAATATTGGTTCTATTCCACTATTTTAGTTTTCTTTCTTGGGGATTCCTGTTAGGCCTATGTGTAATTGTCTTGTCAATCTGCCTGGATCCATTACTTTTTCTCAAACCCTTTTCATCTCTTTATTTCTTTATTTTTCCTGAGGTGTAATTTACATATAATAGAACTAATCCTTTCTAAGTATATAGTGTAGTAAACTTTGGCAAATGTATGCAGAAGTGTAACTAAGACACATAGCATTTCCATCACCCTAAAAAGTGTTCTCAGGGCTCGGTGCAATTAATCACCTTCTCTTCCCGACATAGACACACCCTGCTCCAGCCTCTGGCAGCTACTGATCCATCTTCTGTCCCTATGTTTTGCCTTTTCTAGAATGTCAGTTAAATGGAATCTTACAGTATGCAGCCTTTTATGTTTCCAGTTTATTTCATGTAGCAGAATGCTTTTGAGATTTCTTTATAGTAATGCGTGTATAATTTGTTCATTCTTTTTATTGGTAAGTAGTACTCCTTTATGGATAAATGAAATGTTCTATTTACCAGTTGATGGGCATTTTGGTTGTTTCTATTTGGCTTTTATGAAGATCTTCTTAATTACCTGTTGGTTTATTGTGTTCCTTCCATCTAGTAGAGTCTTCATTCCTGAAATTATTTTCCTTTTTATTTCTAGTTCTTCCCCGAGTTTTTCACCTCTCAAAATCTTCCTTCTCTTCAATCATCATACTTCTGAGTTCTTCTAATTATGATCCATGCTTGTATTTTATTCTCTTATTTTAGTAAATTGCTTTTGGCTCAATTAGAAATATTAAGTACCATCTTCATGTTTTGTTCGCATATCTTTCTGGCATGCTTTCATTGTCTGTGAAGATGTTATTCTTACTCTATTTAAAAAATAGTAATTTTGTATAGTAATCAATCTTTTCTGTTGTTCATTTCTGTATTACTATTATGGTTAATAATAATTTTAAAGACATTTACAATCACAAATAATAAAGGAAAACTTACTAAGAAAAGAATATATAAACTAAGTATAGCATCATCAACACATAATATTATACAGTTTCTGTTATCTGTGGAAAGTAAGTAACATTAGTACTGTCCTAGAATTTTATGAAGTCGGTATTTATCCTTATTTTACTGAAGAAGAAACTTATACAACAGAAATTTAAAAGCTTCAAGTTAACGGTAGGGCAATATTATAATTCTAGGCTCCTAATTACCAGACAGTATATGAAGATGTACATAATTGGAATGAAAATTCATTATTCTAATCTGAAGAATTGGCTTTTCTAGGTAGATTTTTCTCTGCTTAGGGTTCCTTTAAAAAAAATGAAAGCAAATTTGATATATTTCTGATTGCTAATACAGCTTTAGGGTAGGAAAAGAATTACCATCTTGAATAAATTAACTTTCTTTTATATACTTCCATGTATTTGTCAAGGCTTTTCATTCATACTAAACTTCCTATCAAGCAGGGGTATTGAACAACATGTGACTTTGGTCACTAGAGAATATCTGTAGCAAAACTAGTGGAATCCTTAAATCACAAAGTAAATATTTGTGAGCTGCTAAAAGGATGACCAGGTCAGCCCTGAAAACTTGCCTGGGGCAGGAGGCGGGGGTAGGCGGCAAGAAGAAAGGTTTCAAGAAAGTGAATAGAAAAGCTTAAATTATCTATTTTGGCATAACTTGGGTCCCAGTTATATAATTAAAGTTTGTAGCCTCTGAACAGAGATGAAAATGCTAACAGGAACGATTCAGAAATTTCATGTTTATGACATAGATAAGAATGCGGTCTTGAGACCAGGCCCAATCTGCGCAGCTTCCCCAGACACCTAAACTTTATCAGAATGTCAGCCCCAGCAGCACACAGGGAAGAATTCCCAGTGTGGTCATCACACAAATATCTCTCCGTTTGGCTTCACTCTCTTGTCTACCACTGTGTTGAGATCCTGAAGTTGATCCTAGATTAGCGAGAAGCTTGGGATTTCTGAGTTGTATATGCTCCAGCTCAGTGCTGGGAGCCAGGAGGAGGGATGTGCTCTTGCCATATGTGCTATATAGAGAATTTTCAATTAGTCATGGCAAGTTTCTAATTTTAAGCTGCCTTCACTTCACACCGAGCCCATATGAGGGCAAACTGAGAAGCAGGTAAAATAAGGTTCAGAATCCTCATGTACTCACCTGGACATTGCTAAAATGCCCATTGCCAGGGGAGCTTCAGCCCTTTCCCTCCCCAACTTGATCAATACCTGCATCTTCCATAGCAAATTTCCTCAAGCCCTACTCAGTAGATAAGGCCCTATTCAATAGATTAATTCAGTGGTTCCTCAACCTTGTCTTCACCAAGAAATCTCTTTTAGAAATCTCTTTTATCCCTCATTATATCTTTTCCTTTCCCACCATAAACCCCATGTTTTGAAAGACTGTGCTTGTTGGACAAGCTAAATTTATTTAGAAATTATTATTTTTCTGTTTTTCCATTTACTCAATGACAAATACAACTGCTTCTCAGAGCTCCCTGACCAAATGAAATAAAACATCTTTGTTACCTCATTGGCTTGATAGCATTTCAGACAGAAGGCAATAACAAATGTCAGTCCGTAAAACCATATAATGTACAATTCTATATAAATGTACCATTTCCATTAGGCTTTTTAAAGTTTTCAAAGTAGTTTAAAGAGTATCATTTATTTGGAAATCATAAGTTGAAAGTCACTGATTTTCTTCATATTAAATTAATTCTCAAAAAAAAAAAAATTAATTCTCTTAATGTGTTATTCTCTTCTTTTAGATAGATAATATCTTTGGTTAAAATGCATATAATTATTGGCACTAAAGGAGTAGCAAGTCCATTAAAGAGTTATATTTGAGGTCCATGGACATGATCCAATTTTCTGACTCTGGTCATGACCAGCCCTGTTTGCCATTTACAGACATGTGACAATTTAAGGTACTTATTTTGGAACAGATGGGCTGACCCAGCCAGTTACAAACATTATTAAAATTATTAATGTTTGTTTAATAAACAAACATAAGCTTAATTAATTTAGATTTCATATCCACCAAAGTTATTTGTTTCAATTTGAGAGCAGAATTCGTTTATAAAGGCTGCTATCAGCTTGTATTTTTGTTTCTTATTTGATATTGAAACAAAAAACTCTTGCATTAAACATGCAACTTCTGAAAACAGTTGTATTTGGTGATTTTTTTAATATAGTATTATAGATTTCTACTCTGTATTTTGGTTTTTGTAAAAAGAAGAATTCTAATCTCTACTTTGTGTTCTTTTCAAAATTAAAATCGAACTACATTTCAGAAGTAAAGACTATTTCTATTTTTTTCTTCATTTTGAAGGATTTGCCAATTTAAACATAATGGCATTATATGGCATTCAAAGACTGCTCATCAATAAATTAAACCATGGTGAATGTGGCTTTCCATATAAAGCACTATGATAATATTTAGACCAATTTCCATAGATTCCAACAGCTGTAGCACCAGTATTATATCTACTTCATAATAAAATATTCTCATTCATTTATCACATCATAAAAAATGTTAATCCCTAATCACTTTTAAACTTTTGAAATTTACGTATATTGCTCTTTTCTACATATGTTCCTATACCACTAAAAAAGTGGAGACAAAATAAAACAAAAAAAAATTTTGTCCTGAAAAAAATGATGAGTTAGGGGCACCCAGGTGGCTCAGTCAGTTGAGTATCCAACTCTTGGTTTTGGGTCAGGTAATGATCTCAGGGTCCTGAAGTTGAGCCCTGGCTCCCAGCTCAGTGGTCCTGAGGTTGAGCCCCAACCCTGCACTCTTTCTCTCTCTCTAAAATAAAGAAATCTTAAAGAAAAAAATGAGGTAAAATCCCTTTCTCTGTCCCTTACTTTCATCAAAAGAGCCATTCTAAAATCTCCTGACTTCACCCATCTCCCTCTCCCATCAATCCATTTTATTGTAGGCAGATAGACAGTCAGCAAACTTAATCATTTGTTTGGGATTTATACTTCAGAGTACTTCCAAAGTAGGTTGGGGAAGGTTACAAATGTTATGTAATTAAAATATAGGACACCCCTGACAAAAACAGATCAGAGTCTCTTAAAGAAGATAAAGGGGACAGAGATTATAAAGCTCACCAGTTTTTTCCCTAGTATCAACATCACAAAGGAAAATTTTGGAGTGAACCAGTTTTGCTTCAATAAAAAGGAGAAGGCAAGCAAATTTATTATCAAGAAAGAACTTCTTGGGATTTTTAGTAAGCCAGGTTTGATGACAACTTGGCAAGTACACTGAGACACTATTCCAATGGATAATTCTCAGATCCACATCATTCAATTGCTGCATATTCAAGAAAAACTATTCACTTGCTCTATATTCAATAAAAACACAAACTTTTAAATGAAAAAAAAAAGAAGGAAAGTAATTTAACATAAGGAAGCATTTATGTTGGGAAAAATAACTAATCCATTCCAAATCTATAATTATATGCCTTTTCAACTATAGCAAAAAAGAAATGTAAAATAAAAAACAGCTCTTTAAGTACTTAAAAATGTGTATTATCTGCATCTTTTCATCTCATGTAAAAATCAAGTTGTCACTGTATTTTATCTCCCTATTGGTCTGTTCTAGAAAACTGTTAGTCCTTACATGGTGTTGTCTCATCCTCTACTGCTTAATATTAGCAAGTGCAAGACCAAGTATTGTCATGTATGGAAAGCCCTGTGATATGGGAGTCAGACATGGCCACACGAGAAGATACGCTCTACCCAGAAAACCTGCAAGTCTCTGGTTCCCACAGAAGTACAAGCACTCTCATGGAGATGCAATCCAACATGGGGCTCAGCAAATGGGGTCTGCCCTTTCTAAATTTAAGAATTCTTCCTGTATTTTAGAAGACCCAGATGCCGATAGGAAGAGAACCATCAACCCTAATTTCTCTGTTATTTATTGTTAGTGGCTATTGGACAGTCAAAAAAAAAAAAAAAAGTCAGCGAGAAGAGAAATCCTGAGGGAGGCAACCAGGCATACAGACTGAGGGAAAGGACTTTGAAGGCATGTTTAGACAGTGCGGGGAGGACTGGCCATATGGCTGGTTTGCAGGCTGATCAGAATCCTCCACATAACTTGAAGCTCTCTGTACTTACAGTTTCTTATGTAAAGTCATAAAGTAAATTAAGGTATTAAATTTGAGTTTCAGAGATGAGCTAAAGACAGAGACGCTGAGATCTTCCTCAAACAATTCATTTCTAAGCAATGCTAACTTAGATGCTATTCATGAGACAGATTTGACTTGTAATTTGGCTTACAGTATCTGGTTGAAAATTTCTATTATCACTAAGAGAATTTCAAATAGGTAATAAGCATTTGGCAGCCTGATTCTCAAACAGCCCAGTTAGCCTGTACAAGCATTTATTTCAAGAATAAATTTCTAGGTAAATATTAGTATCAAACTAGATTGTAAGACTGACTTGAACTTCTTCCTGCCACCTCCTGCCTAAATCATTTAGAGCTGCAGACTGCAGAAGAAAGGACTCTGGGTGGAGGATCAGAAGACTGGGGTCTGACCTAAATTCTATGCTCATTAGCTGTGTGAATCCAAGAACTCATTTAACTTCTCTGGGCATCTCCTTTCTCATTTGTAGAATGAGGAGTGGGGTTGGGTGATCTCTTAGGCTTCACCCACTCTAACATTAAAACAAAAATTATCCCACTTCTCTAAATGTCTCTGTAAAGACATTTTTCCAAATCCTACCTTTATACTTATATACTTATATGTACAACAATAAAAGATGTTTCTGAGGCCAGAATCCCCTTTCCCATGATGTAGTTAGTATTCAAAGGCGTGTTCTCTCAATTGCTACCATCACCGTTATTCTTTATTTTGGGTGTTAAACTAGATTGCAAAGGATTAAGGATCCCTGACTTCCATCTTTGCAATCAACAGGTAAGTTAATAAAATAAATATCAAATAGTAGCACTTTCCTTTTATTTGTTTAAAGTATTCACAAATATTTCATTCCTAGTAACTACTTAGTAAGACAAGTGTTATTATTTCTATCTTGAATAAAAAAATTAAATGCAACTTAGAGAGGTTAGGTGACTTGCCCCAGTAGATGTGAATGTCTCTCTCACAATCAACTAAGAATGTTTACTGATACAGTATCTGCAGGGCAGTTCTGCAATATGTACCAACATATAAAACATGAATAGCCTTAACCATGCAATTCAAATATTAAATATTTTAGACAAGTACAAAACGATACATGCTGAAAGATAATAAACAGAACACTCTTTATAATGGAGAAACAAAGAAGCAAGCTATACAACCAACATTAAGAAACTAGACAAATAAACTAAGGCAGGGATCCCTGGGTGGCGCAGCGGTTTGGCGCCTGCCTTTGGCCCAGGGCGCAATCCTGGAGACCCGGGATCGAATACCACGTCGGGCTCCCGGTGCATGGAGCCTGCTTCTCCCTTTGCCTGTGTCTCTGCCTCTCTCTCTCTCTCTCTCTCTCTCTGTGACTATCACAAATAAATAAAGAAAAAAAATATTAAAAAAAAAAAAAGTCCATAAACTAAGGCACATCCAGGCAGCAGATTACCATGCAGAATTAAAAATTACAGCACTGAGCTACAGTTAATTAAATGGAAATATGGCCACAACTTACCCTTGAATTAAAAAAAAGGGTTGAAGAAAAAAAAATCAAAAAAAAAAAAAAAAAAGGGTTGAAGAAAGTACAGGTTAAAACATCAATCAACATTGTCCAATAGAAATTCTGCAATTATAGAAATGTTCTGTGCTGTTAAATACAGCTGCCACTAACTATATTTAAAGTGTGGCTAAAAAACTGAGTGTTTTTTAGTTTTATTTAATTTTGAGATCTAAGTTCAAATATCCATTGTGGTTAATGCTACCATACTGGACAGCACTGTGGACACTGATGTTTGTTTATTTTATGACTATGTGTTACTTTATAATCAGAAAAAAAAATAAAGTATTTTGTTTAAACATCATATCTGTGCCTAGAAGACAAGAGTAAATTACTCAACAACAGGTTCACCTACAGAGCTGCTGTGCCTGCAGCATGAGAGCCCAGTCCATGTTTTATATGCATGTTTTCCATACCTGAGCATGATTGTGCTAATTTGGCATGTTTCCTAGATACCGGTTCACATACTAGCAAATAAATAGCTTTATGCCAAGAAAGTTATGCCCTTTGTGCTAGTTCTGTAGAACAGACCAGAAAGAGTGATAAATGGAAGGAAGCAGAAAATGGAAGTGGAGCATTAAAGCCATGTGAGATTTTTTTGAAAGGATGATAAACTATTCAACTAATTGAATGGATTTGTAGTGATTAGGAAGTTGATGTTTTCTACTTATGAATATTGATTACATCAAAATGTACTGCAGCAACAAAATATCTTATTTTTTCATATACCAGTCAATATAAAATTTAGTCTTAGACAATCATGCAAACTAGCTAAAAGCTAAAGAAAGATGTTTGTTTGTTCACAGGTATTTCCAGACTCCAAGCTATTTGCAGATCTAAAGCAACATTTCCCCCCTACCCCCGAGTCAACTATTTTTTTCTACTACTGGATTATGAGACACATAAAACATCACTTTCCTCATTTGTGTTTTTCTTAACATTGTGCTGTTATAAACAAGATATGTAAACATATTCATATGGAAGGCTTTTTTCCTGTATTTGGTTTTTAAAGATGACTTCTTAAAGACCAAATTGGCCCAAACTGTAGTATTCTTTTTAAAGATTTATTTATTCCAGAGAGAAAGAAAGAGACACAGCATGTGCGTGGTCCCAAGCAGAGGTGACTGATGAAGGGAAAGGGAAAGAGAATCTCAAGCAGAATTCCCACTGAGCGTGAAGCCCAACTCAGGACTCAATCTCACAACCCTGAGATCATCACCTGAGCTGAAATCAGGAGCTGGCACTCGACTGAGCCAACCAGGCACCCCAAATTGTAGCAGTCTTTTTTTTTTTTAATTTTTTTTAAATTTTATTTATGATAGTCATACAGAGAGAAAGAGAGAGAGGCAGAGACACAGGCAGAGGGAGAAGCAGGCTCCATGCGCCGGGAGCCTGATGTGGGATTCGATCCCGGGTCTCCAGGATCGCGCCCTGGGCCAAAGGCAGGCGCCAAACCGCTGCGCCACCCAGGGATCCCTGTAGCAGTCTTAATAGTAAAACTATAATTAATGCAGGTCCTCAATTAATTGGACCCTCCTCATATTCCACATCTTAGGAGAAGAAAAACAAATCCCCAAAAAGGACATTGAAGGAAGAAGAAAACTTTAGCATAAATCTCTTACTATGTTTAAATCTATATTATTTTGTAAAAATGATGTTTCAAGTGATAACCTCAAAAGCTACAATATCTTTAATCCTGAAAAAGATTCAGGTAATGTTCAATATTATGCACTTGAAAATTTGGGAAGGAAGTATGCTAATATACCATAGAATATCATTTAGCATAATATAAAATCAAATTTGTTTTTTATTTCATTATGTTAACTAAAAATGTCAAATGAAATATGTCCTGCCCCTTGCAGGCCTTGTTTATTAAATCTATACTTTTTTGTGTTTTAATGGTCAAAAGCAAATTATAGAAGAGTTACTATATTTGGAAGTATATAGAGTTCCCACAACTCTAACACACATATACATATACATTTACCAATTCACCCTCCATAGTTAACATATGCGGCAAGCAGTGTTTGGACTGGGAGATAATCTTAACCAGAACTACTAACATTTATGTAGCACCTGAGAGACTTCCAAGTTCTTCCAAAGGATGATCTTACTTGATTTTCACGATAGCCTGGAGAGGTAGATATTTCCAGGTAAGGAAATTAAGGCTCCAGAAATCACTGAATTGCTTGGAATCTAACTTCTAGAGGGTAGCAGAGGGATCCCTGGGTGGCGCAGCGGTTTGGCGCCTGCCTTTGGCCCAGGGCACGATCCTGGAGACCCGGGATCGAATCCCATGTCGGGCTCCCTGCATGGGGCCTGCTTCTCCCTCTGCCTGTGTCTCTGCCTCTCTCTCTCTCTCTCTCTCTCTCTCTCTGACTATCATGAATGAATAAATGAATAAATGAATAAAATAAATAAACTTAAAAAAAAAAGTTTAGAGGGTAGCAGAGACAGGACCAGAACCAAGCCTACCATCTCCAAATTCTGGGGGCTTTCCAATCTGCCTCACTCCCAGTACTGGGCCAGCAGGAAGGGGAAAGGCATGAGAGCAGTGGTGACAAGTGATTGTCACTGATTTGACCAGCATTAGTAAGCTAGTTGATACGAATGAGGCAACAAATGTTCATTGTTTCTAGTGTGCTTCTGAAATCTCTCAGGCATCTTGAACTAAATGAGCCACCATCAAGAAAAGGGACCAGGACATCCTAATTTGCCCTCTAAACTCTAGAAGACAGCCTCAACCTAGTTTTCAGAATACCTTCAACTGCCTTAGCAATTACTACCCATGTACTTAGAATCTACTTTCTTCTGCTTGAATGAGATAACCCTGAAGCCATATGACTCAAGGTAAAGACTGCCCATTTACCAGGAAGGTATCTGTTTGAAGTCTTTCCCTCCTATCTTGTCTTTATGAGCCCAGAGCCCTCTGCTCCACCAAAAACTATTTTCTAAGAAAGCCTCTGGTATGTATTCTTGATGCAAATGTTAAGTCAATAGATTTCTTATCCCAATGAAACTTATATTTAATGTTTTATCTGTAATTATAGAAAGAAAGCCTTTGTGGTGGGCAGAGAAAATTCAGGCATTACAGAGTAGGCTCAGAAGTTAATTTTTCCAGGTGAAGATCTCTCCTGCAATCCACCATCTTTCTGAGCCTGGGAGACTACCTCAAAGCCCCTGACATTCATGCATCTGAAAAAAACTAATGCAAACAAGAATCCAGGGGGCTATTTTCTACTAAACATGACTGTGGAATCAGTTGTGCCTTTTCCATATCTTTTCTTCTTGCTCTAATCTTTCCATCCTGAAATCAAGAAAAAGTAAACTGAAAGAGCAGTACGATATATACTACAGGAGTCAACTTGGAGTGCCCACAAATGGGTTTGCCAAGGGTCTCTTGAAACAGTATGCAAAATATTATGGGCATGTGTGTGCAATGTCTTGAGAAGACAGTTTACAGTTTTTATCATATTTTCAAAGAAGTAGCTCATCTAAAAATGGTTAACAGACTTGAGGACTATAAAGCCTTGGTTTTTATTCCTAGCTTTACCACTTTCTAGCTGTGTGAACTTAGGCAATCAATTAACCTTTCTGTGCCTCAGGTCCTTCACCAGAGGTCTAGGTGCTATTCTAAAGATTGAAAAAATAAATAAATAAATAAAGATTGACTGAGATCACATACACAAACCACTTTGAGGAAAGCAAAGCATAAACACCAGGTAGCTGATTAGTAGTATTACCAGCAGAGTAAAGAACTTGAGGAACTTTCGGAGCAAACAAGAGTCCCGGTCCAGGTGCTAAAAGAGGACAATGGGAGAGCAGAGCCACAAATCTGGCAGACTTTACAGCTTGCTTGGGTGTGTAAAATGTTAGGACTGGAAGGAACCCTGCAGTTCCCTCCTTTTACAAATGTGGAAGCTGAGACCCAGAAAAGGGAAGCACCATTCCATCCTAAGGTTAGTGACCAAATGTGGGCACCAAAGAGAAGCTGCCATTGAGGCATTGTTGTTATCCGACTACAAACAAAAGCCATTCAGCCACACCTGATTTACAGGCATTTTACCTCCCTTGCAAGAGGACCTTTGGTCCTAGGCATCATAAATCAAGATGTCAGTGCATTTCATTTCTAGTTCCTTCCCCTTTGCTGTCCTTACTACTGGAAAAGCAGGATATGAGCAGATATATCGCTGATTTATGTCAGTGCACCTGTTCTAATCTAACCTTTGAAACCAAGTCTCCCACTATAGGAGATATTAAAGCAAATGTTGTCAGTGAGCAGATTTCCATACCAGCTCTCACATGGATAGAGAATGGATGTAAATGAACATTAAGCTGTATAAGTAAGCTTGGACAAGCAGTCCAAGACAGAGAGATTCATAATTTCACTTCCTCTCCAACACAAATATGTGTTACACTGGAGATTTATTAGAATTGAATTGATAAAAGACTTGCATAGGACTCAGAGATTTAATTTGGCCCAAACTTTGGGTTATAATAACTGGAGTTTCTTGTTTTTGATGGAACCTAATTAAGGTTACTCATCATTTCATTCTTATTAAGAAAAATGTTAAACTTTTCCCTGAGTTAATTCCAGCAAACTTCTGCTTGTTTTGACCAAGCCTTAACCCCAAAATTTCTGTGGATAATTATACTAATTTAAAAATACTTATGAATACATTTTATTATTTCACTGAAATATCCTTGGGAAGTTATGGTTTACCTGGCATGTTAAGGCCACTTAGAGCAGAAAGGAAAAGTTAAAAATGATAATATAAGGATTCAGTCAATAGGCTGACCAAAAATGTTTGCAATTTTATGCAAAGGAAATGGGAGGATTTTTCTTTAAAATAACTTTAGACTTGTTTGAGGAAATTAGAAAACAACATATGAAATAGAAAATAATGCAAGATACCAAACACTGGTGATAAATTATGGATCAAGAGAATAGGTGCTAAGCAGCACGGTCTGAGAGCACCCAGAAAGGCTTCACAGTGGAGAGAAGAGTTGTGTACTAGGCCTTGGATCACTGATTTTAAGTTTGATGTGGATGAGAATGGCTGTGGGTCTAGAATTTGTGCTGCAATGTCCAGCTGGGGTCATGATCTAAGGGAAATACAATCATCTGATTTCTTTTTTATTATCTTTGGCTAATAAAACTATGAAAGTACCAATAACAGACCATATGAAACAAACTTAAACTTAATGAGAAATAAAATATACATTTGCTTTTTAAAATAAAAGTGGAAAAAAAATAAAATAAAAGTGGAGAGCATTAAATATTATAAAAATAAAATTATAATTAAAATTTAAATTATATTAAATAAATGCACAGTCTTCATAAAGACTTGTACCTTAAGCATTAGTAAATTTGTGCTGGAAACCTGCAACACATTTATGGAACTACATTTAAAATATACTGAATTTTAGAATAACCACACTAAACAGTTATGAAATATTTAGTCTTATGTATGGTCCTGTGGCTGACAAAAATTATAATTGCTTGTAGATTTGTAGGAAAAACTAAGCCCAATAATTGTAAAACCTAAAACAAACAACAACAAAACAGATGTCCACCAGTTCTGAGAACAAAATTCACGGTTTTCCTAACATAATACATTTTATATACTTATAACTTAATTAATAAAAGTTTAAAAAATATTTTTTAAAAAAATACAGACACCTCAGGTTTATAATTAATTAAGAAGAGATACATATAGATCACAAGAAGCAGAAGAGAGAAAAATGAAGCACATAATCATATGCACAAAAAATAATGTCAGTTACTGTATTTATCATGCAGAGTTTAGGTTCATTTTAGTTTATATAGTTTGTTACTCATTATAGAGCACCAGAATCCAACAGAGAGTATACACACCCGAGGGAGAACTACTAGAGTTAACACATTTAAAGAAGAACCCAGCAAATCATCCAGTCTACACAGTTCTTTAATAGCTTTTGCTATAATAACAAAAAAACCAATGTATACAAATCCTACATTCGGGGCAGCCCCCAGTGGCGCAGCGGTTTAGCGCCGCCTGCAGCTTAGGGCGTGATCCTGGAGACCCTGGATCAGTCCCACCTCAGGCTCTGTGCATGGTGCCTGCTTCTCCCTCTGCCTGTGCCTCTGACTCTCTCTCTCTCCCTCCCTCTCTGTCTCTATGAATAAATAAATAAATCTTTAAAAAAAAATCCTACATTTGTCTACAAAATACAGTACAAAAAAAACCCAAAACACAAAACCCCCAAAGACACTAAAGTATCTCAACTTTGTCTCCTGACAGTAACTATTCCTTAATGAGATCAACTTTCCATTACCAACATGATTTACCTCTAAATGTTCATTGGTGCATGACTTTGGGAATTGCAAATAGCGTTTTGAGCTGAGGGTCTTCCCCCTAAGTCATATACCTAATGTACAAAGTGTCCAGGATGTTCTGTCAAAGGTCAAACAAAATGAAAATATGCACGCCCTCAGATTTCCATCATAGATGTGGGAAGTAACATTCCCCCAGTAAGATCTGCTAATCATTCATAGGTCTGAATATATTGGTTTACATTAGATCAATAAAATAATCAAAAGAAATGTATTTCATGCTAACATAAGCTGTATATTAAGCTTGGACAAATAGAGAAAACAGGATTCCTCATAACAGCTGGAGGAGTAGTCACTCAGACTGAAGATTGTGTCTATCACCATTGCTACAATAGACACCATGTGAAAATATGGGGGGAATCTGCAGAAGGATGGACCAGACTGGCCTTCAGAATGATTTCACCAGATCGGTGACATTTTAGCTGAGATTCTGAGAATGGGCAACTATTTTCCCAGACACAGAAGTTTGGGGTAAAGAGTAAGGTGATTTTCCAGGGAGAGAGAAACCATATTCCAAGATCTGGATTTCTAAAAGGGCCTGGCTTTTTAGAGGTGCAGGAAATGAAACATCAGAAGACACAATTGGCCAGTGGGGTCCAGACTGGGAAGGAACAATAGGCCATGCCCAGGCATTTGGACTTTATCTGAGAGGGCAGCTGAAAGCTAAGAGAGGCAAGCACTGCAGTTAAAATATTTTTTCAAACATTTCACTCCTAATTAAGTTCTTTCCAGGAGTGGGGCATAGAGCATGCGTAACGGAGGTAGTCTTCTATGTGGTATTATTTGAAGAAATCTCTCCCCACCTTGTCGCTAACACCTAACTCCCACAATTACAGATATGGATACCTTTGGCCAGTGTGATAATATTCCCTTTGCAGGAACAAAAGTTTGAGTGGTAGCCACTGTCAACACTATTGCTTATTACTTTATAGGGTCTTTTAGTAGAAATTAGGGTTTCTGGAAAAGGGAAAACTACAAGAAAGCACTGAAGACTTTCTACATAATTTGCCTAAGGTCAATTTTCCTCCTTGTGAACCAATTCTCCAGTAATCGTTATATCCATTCCCTCTTCCTCAGGAGAGGAGATCACTTTTCACTTTCATTTCATACATTCCCTTTCCATTTAATGATGTGTTTGGCAAATCTGCCTCATTCAGATAATGAAGAAAATTGGCTCATTAAGTTATCACAGAACAATGGAAGGAGCTACTCCAAAAAGCCCACTAATAACATCCACACTGCTAAAATGAACCCAGGCGAGATTTCTACTCTGTTCCTTTTTATTCTATTCACATTTATACAAAGAAATACAGCCCTCAGCCCTAACGCAAAGTGACAATAGACACAGCAGTTCAATTTGAGTCTGATGAGGGCAAATTTAGCCGCAGAATACCAGTCACCTCTGACCCCCACGGCCTCTCTGGGCTTATATCAGCCACTTGGTCTGATGGACTTTTTCTTGTTTCCAACTCTCACTATCCAAGCCAGCCACCATTTGTCATTTACCAAATGTCCCCATAGCTGTCTCACATCTCTCCCCTTCCCAGATCACCATGCACTTACCACAAACTCATCCAAAGACACAGGTTTTTACCATGTTATTTCTTTGTTTGTAGACTCCTCTGAGGCATTCAAAGTATTTATGGTCCTTCAAAATGTGTCTCCACTAACTTCAACAATATATATCATTCATCATTCCTTGGCTCCAGGGAAAGAAGCCCTCTGTCTTTCATATTCAAAGCAACCTTTGCTCAAGCTATCTCCCATGACTATACAAAACAGCCACAGGAAGTTGTACATGTAGTGCACTGCATAACTTCAAAAGGTGACATATATATATACAGTCTGCACAATTATAGGTGGGCAGCCCTGTGCCTGAACTTCTCTGCAAAATAATTTCTAATTCAAAAAGTTGTATGAATTAAATGAGAGAGAAACATTTACTTTACCCGAATTCGGTTTTCCTTTGTTTATAAAAAATTTAAGAGAATAACATTGATACATTTAAAACATACAGGCTGGTATCTGGCATGAACGTATTCCCTTGCCTCTTACTATTTTTTACTGACTATATGAGGTCACTTGAGAAACTGCAAAAATTCAAAAATGTCATGTAGGAGTTTTTGCTCCTAAATCAGTGACTTTAAATCTCTGGCTGTCTTTTTTTTTTTTTTTTTTTTTTTTTTTTGAGGAACAGGAGAATGCATTGACAAGTGAAATGTATCCAAAAGTCCTCTGCTCAAAAATCATCTTCTGGGGGTTGTCAGCCCTAGAGTGCATTGGAATCACCTGAGGAGTCTTTAAAATGACTGATGCCTAGGTCTAAACCCAGATTCTAATACAGCTGTCTGGAATATAGTCTGGGAAATGGGTTTTTTAAAAAAAGCTTCCAAGGAGATTCTGCTGTGCAAGGATAGAACCACTGTCTCTATACATGCCATTCCTGGAAATCGATTGATTTCTTAACATTTATCATTAAAGATGTCTATCTCTTGTTCCACTCACTTCTATGTTAGGATACTAGTAATTCACACCTTGGTATCATTTCATTTTAGTTAAATCACGTTTCCCTCTTTGAGATATAAAATTTTGAAGGGGGGAGAGCGGGCAAGGTAGCAGCAAGTAATGAAGAGAAACAAAGTTCTCTCCCTAGTTCAGAGTAGCTATGAACAACCCCTACTCAGAAGGACCCCAGGATTTCATGTACATCCCACTTCAAAACACTCACATTCCTACTGGTGATGAATTGAAATACATATAAGTTGGATCTTCTTCTTAATTAAGGAAAGAAAAGAAACACAATGAGGCACCACCCTCAAATCCATTAATCTTAAGCATCTAATACAAGAAAACCAGAAACTGTCTTATACTTTATAGCCACCAAAATTTCTCACACCCACAGAAGGGTGTGAGGCCACTGCACTAAAACAGAATATTCAACTTAAGACTCAAAAAGCATGGTTTGACTCCCAAGCTGATCAGCTGCTGACCTTTTTAAAAAAAAAAAAAAAAAAAAAAAACTTGAAATAAGCATCTTATTTTTTTTAAGATTTATTTATTTATTCATGAGAGACAGAGAGAGAGAGAGAGAGAGGCAAAGACATAGACAGAGGGAGAAGCGGGCTCCTCACAGGGAGCCCGATGCGAGACTCGATCCCAGATCCCAGGATCACAACCTGGGCTGAAGGTAGGTGCCCAACTGCTGAGCTACCCAGGCATCCCGGCTGCTGACCTTTCTAAGACTAAACTTCTTCATCTATCTATGATAGGGAATTATGGTCAGGGTTAAATAAAATACTGTAAATAAAAACTCCTGGTACATATCAGCCATTCAGGGAATGCTATCGAACTGAAAACTCTCTAGGCAAGGGAAGAGAGTTAACTCATATCCTGCTTCTGGTGACTGCTCCTACAAACATCTAATGCCCTGAGACCATGGAAACTGATGACTATTATGGTTCAGTGATAGTTCATGCTGACATTATTTTATTTTTTTATAATTGAAGTATGGTTGACACACAATATTATATTAGTTTCAAGTATATGGCACAGTGATTCAACATCTTTATGTGTTGTGCTATGCTCACCACGAGTGTAGCTACCATCTGTCACCATGCATTTCTATTACAATAACATGGACTATACTCCCTATGCTGTATCTTTCATTTCCATGACTTATTCACTCCATAACTGGAAGACTGTACATGCTGACATTAAACCCATTTTTTTAAAGTAACAAATCCCAGCAAGACTTCTCTAATCAAAATAATGCATTTCTGGGATGCCTGGGTGGCTTAGTGGTTGAGCGTCTACCTTTGGTTCAGGGTGTGATCCCAGGGTCCTGAGATTGTGTCCCCCATCGGGCTCCCTTGCAAGAAGCCTGCTTCTCCCTCTGCCTATGTCTCTGCCTCTCTTTGTCTCTCATGAATAAATAAAATCTTTTTTAAAAAATGCATTTCTCCACACTTTCTCACTTTCAAATCCTTTTATATCTTAATACTGCCTAAGATTCTCTCTCTCACCCTCTGCCCCTCTGCACCTCTCTCTCCCTCTCTTAAAAAAAAAAAAAAATCACACATCTGGGCCATTTGGTAGACTTATTGGGACACCTTAACAATTAATGTTCATCCTGAGCTCTAAATACATCAGTGCAATAAATCAGTGCCTAACGTTCACACATACT
Source organism: Vulpes lagopus (assembly GCF_018345385.1). NCBI lineage: Eukaryota > Metazoa > Chordata > Mammalia > Carnivora > Canidae > Vulpes > Vulpes lagopus. The sequence continues at coordinate 62,275,634 of NC_054829.1, forward strand.
CAAAAACTGCCCATAGTAATATGTGCCAGAAGCTACCAAAGTTAATTTTCCCATGTTTTAACCATGAATATTCACATGCATAAAACATGTGCTAGATCTGAAACTTTTAGATCATCTCCCAAAATCGTTTTGAAAATATATTAACGATTCAACAATCAAAAAGTATTTAGTTAGCACACAGCCAGGTTTCTAGCATTAGATGTGGGAGTAGGAAAGGGGGTATTTTAGTCAATGACGGAGATAGATTTTTCCACATAATTGGGTGTCCTGAATATCTAAAACTAGCCTTTCAAACATTAAGCATTCTTTTTATTTCATCCATCTTTATTGGTCAATGATATCAAATATCATTTCATAATCTAGGCACTAATTGTAGAAAAACTTTTTCACAGATAAGCACCAAACTGTAGCCACACTCTCAAAACACTTGACCATGAGCATCTAGTTTCCCTGAGAAAATACGCTCCAAGGAATTCACATCAACCAAAAAAGATTCCAGCTACAAATCTGGGTGTTGGGGAAATAAAAAAAAATTGACATCTTTATATCTATTAATAGAAAACTTAGCTTTCAGGGGATCCCTGGGTGGCTCGGCGATTTAGCGCCTGCCTTCAGCCCAGGGCATGATCCTGGGGTCCCGGGATCGAGTCCCACATCGGGCTCCCTGCATGGAGCCTGCTTCTGCCTCTGCCTGTGTCTCTGCTTCTCTCTTTGTGTCTCTCATGAATGAATAAATAAAATCTTTAAAAAAAAAAGAAAAGAAAAGAAAAGAAAACTTAGCTTTATTTTCCAGTTTCCTGAGGTTTGGAATATGCTTTTGGTGTTGCCAATTTAATGAGCATTTCATGTGAGTTCTGTTCCCAAATAAGTACAAAAAAAAATGGTGTTGGAAAAATTAGCACCAGGTTACATTTACTTGCATGATATGTTCCAAAATTAAAGTATATATTAAAGACATTGAGAAAAGTTGACAGAAAAAAAAAAAAAGAAAAAGAAAAGTTGACAGAGGTCTAAAGCAGTAACTATCAAACTGTCCTGGCTTTGACTCAGTAAAAGACATAGGTTTACACCATGACTCAATATATAGATATAAAATATATATATATATAATATGTATATAACTAACCAAGTTTCACAAAATCATATTTATCCTTACTTCAAGTAATTCTATGTCACTGTTTTAACTCTGTAATTCATTAAATTGATTCCACAACACACTAATGAATTGAGACCTACTTCTTGGAAATTGGCAGTCTAAATGGCAAAAGAATAAAATATCTACGCTTCCCCCAAAACAAAGCTATTTGGTCTTCAATCTCAAATTGATGCTTACTTAACTTTAACTTAAGATGTGTCAGAAATCAGAAATTGCCCCAAAATGGTAAAATTGAATGTTTTAGGCTTTAACACTTGATAATATTAACATTAATACCAGAATCCACTAAGCTCCAAACTGCCGATGTCAGAATTTTAGTTTCTTTCAGAGTCCCCTTTAGCAAGAGATTTTGAGACTCCTAGGGCGTGTTTTAGATGGCCCAAGAATCGACCCTGGCTGTTGCTCAGGCCATAGCCAGAGGAGCCTACACTGCGCAGCTGCCACTTTGCTATCCCTCTGCCACCTCAAGAAGAGCTCAGCTAGTTATGCTCCAGCAGGGGAAGAAAGAGAACACTCTCCCCTCTACCCCTGCTGCACAAGTGGAAGGGAAGGACTCTAGGTAGAGCATCAGTAGAGACACAAGTCCTCCAAGTCACACCCACAAGCTCCTTGCTTCACTGGGTCCCCACGCTGCCTGGCTGGCTGCTCAGGATGGGTTCCAGGACCAGAAACACACTTTACCACAAACTACCATTGTCCTCCTCATAGTCCCTTCTGCACTGAGACAGACTCCTTGCCCCATGATGAGGGTGAATTCTCTCCCAAGAGCTCTGTCATCCCAGGACTTCCAACACTTTCCATCCATCAGGCCCATCTGTTATGCCAACCTCAGCTATAGAGAGGACTCAAGCCTTTTTTCCAGCAAGACTTCCAGACCCCATGTGAGTCCCTGGGTATCTGGATCCACTCCAGATGTCAGGCACATCTCTGTCTGGATACAATCCAGTCAGAACATCTTGTAACCAGAGTCTCTGTTTAATGTTCTAACTTTGAGAATCAGGCCCAAATCGAAGAAACAGACACAAACGTCATCTGGAGGTGGCTCGGAGTACAATTTATCTACAGTGGGTTACTTGGGGAGCTGATTCCAGCTAAGTCACGTCAAAACTTCTATTTGTCATGCAGCCATATAATTTAGTTTATGCTAGCTAGTCTAAGCCTTGCCTCTTCCCTGTCATGTTGCCAGGAATACAAATAATATTCTATCTAAGAAGACTGTTAATCAGGAAGCAGAGGTGCTGAATTTGCCTAGTTAGCATCCAAATACATTCATCCAGATGAGAGTCTCAGTTAAAGCCAAAATCTTGTAAGGTTCTCAGTCTGGTTTTCGTACACAGTGCAGCCTCTGAATCCAAAAGAGGAGAGAGAGAGTTTCTAAAAATAGTTCAGCTGGCTTCCCATGGTTCTTACTAAAGAATATCTGGAAACAAAGAAGTAAAATATGTGGATTACATTTTTAGCATAAAAAATGGGAAAACTACATAGTATATTATATCGTTTCCGTATTTTAATCTTAACGTTAAATGTTTTTATTCACTCTCTAGAACAATCACTTCCCTACCACCCAACTTGGGAACTTTATAATAGTGCTTTGTAATTCATCCTGGGGGTTACAATAAAACTTCCCTTAAGAACTTGGAAATAAGGTCAGTAAGTATAGTCTCTGACGAATACACTTTAAGATCAACCTAATGACCAGAAGATAAGCAAAATTACCTTTAAAGAAAAGGAGTAACTTTGGGTCTAAAAGACCAGAGCATATGCTTTTTGGCCAAAATCATTACCAAAGAAGGCAGTCAGACAGAAAAGTCTGGAGGAGGAGGAGGAGGACCAGGCACAGCCACTTACAGAAAGAAGCCACCTAGGCTCTCCCAACCAGACTCTCTTTGGCAAGATCTCCAAGATTTCTGAGCTGATCAGAATCTCCCTGATGAGAAAATAACAGCCCAAATGTACTTGGGCCTTGATTCATCCACTGCCTCTGTCCTAATTCACTCCCCATCAAGCAGCCTTCTTTATGTGACTTCCAGTATAAGCCTATCTAGGGGCAGAGAAGGTATTGACCATACAGACTTGGACTCCACTACAAATCTGAGCCCCTGTCAAGTGCCTGGTTCTTGTCCTAGGCAAAAGGGATAGAGCAGAGAATTAGACATTTGAGGTCAATGGGGCTAACACAAACAAGCAAACAAATAAATAATTGTAGCTAGTGATAAGAACCATTGCTAAATAAGTAAATAAATAAGCTAAATAATGGACTAGATAATTGCTGGGAAAGGGGATGGGTGTTTCAAGAACAGGGATCAGGAATAGCTTCTTTGAGAAAGTGCCATTTAGTATAATTAATGTTAAAATGTGCCTATTACCTAAAGGAATCTATAGATTCAATACAATCCTTATCAAAATAGTGTTTTTTATAGAACTAGAACAAATAATCCTAAAATTTGGATGGAACCACAGAAGATCCCAAATAGCCAAATATATCTTGAAAAAGAAGAATATAGTTGGTGGTATCACAGTGCCAGACTTCAGGACATACCACAAAGCTATGGGAATCAAAACAGTATGGTTCTGGCACAAAAACAGACAAATAGTTCAATATAACATACTAGAGAGTCCAGAAATATACTCAGGCTTATATGGTCAATTAGTCTACAACTAAGGAGACAAGATTATGCAGTGGGGAAAAGACAGTCTCTTCAATAAATGATGTTGGGAAAAGTGGATGCAAAAGGATAAAACTGGACCACTTTCTTATACCATACAAAAAATAAACTCAAAATGCATTAATGACCTGAATGGGGACTTGAAACCATAAAACTTCTAAAAAGAAACATAGGCAGTAATCTCTTCACATCAGTCTTAGCAACATATTTATTGATATATCTCCTCAGACATGGAAAACAAAAGCAAAATTAAAGTATTTGGAGTATACCAAAATAAAAAGCTTTAGCACAGCAAAGAAAACCATCAATAAAACAAAAAAGCAACCTATTGAACAGGAGAAGGTATTTATAAATGATTTATCTGATAAGGGGTTAATATCCAAAATAAATAAAGAACATATAACTAAATACAAATAATAATAATCTAAATATATATATATATATATATATATATATATATATATATATATATAGCGCTCCCTAGGTTGATGCAGCATTATTTACAATAGCCAAGATACAGAAGCAATCCAAGTACCCATCCATAGATGAATGGATAAAGGACATGTGGTATATATACACAATGGAATACGACTCGGACATAAAAAAGAATGAAATCTTGCAGTTTGTGACAACGTGAATGGACCCAGAAGACACTACGCTAAGTGAAATAAGTCAGACAAAGAAAGACAAATACCGTATAATTTCATTTACATGTTGGATCTAAAAAACAAAATAAACAAGCAAACAAAACCAGAGGCTGAGCCTATCGTGAGTATTCTCCAAAAGCACTTTTGAACCAATTTTTTAAGTTAGACATCCACGCGATGATAGAGAAGACCATGATGACAAGACATAAATCGAACAATATGAAAGGGAGTGTGAGGCAAAAGTCAAGTTAAGTGAGGGTAACTCCTTTTTTGTGTGCTTGCCCTTTACCAAACAGAACAGGCCCCACCATTCCAACTCCTGCCCAACTCTCTCCTAGGCTTGCACCTCCAGATGTTAGAACTTAACTATCCCTCTGCTTGACTGCTTGATGAGGATCCAGACTCTGCCAGGCAAAGACAGAGGAAGAAAATTTTTAGGCAGAGGGAACAAGAAAAGCCCTGAGGCAAACTAGCCTAACATCCCTTTGGAACTTCCAATGTGTCTGGAGCTTTTATGAACAAGAAGAAAATAACAAGAGATGTGGCCAGAGAACCAAACCAGGTGCAGAGCCACAGGAAGAGATTTGGGTTTATTATGGCCAATAGGAAGCAAGGGAGTAACATCACCTGATTTACATTTTTAAAAGATTCCACTGGCTACTGTGTGGAGAATAAACTGCAGGGTGGTAGAGGAAGCTCTAAAAGTAACCCAGGCAAGCAGTCTTATGGCCTGTCTAGGGTGACAGCAGCAGTGTTAGGGAGAAGTTAATGGCTTTAGGTTACATTTTGGAGATGGAGCCATAGGACTTCTGGATAGACATATGTATGGAATGGGGAGTCATACTTGGGGTTGGCAAAGTGTGGTGCCTTCCACTGAAATTAAAAAGATATGGGGGTAGGAGGGATTAAGAGCTTTTCAATGGACATATCTGGTTTGAGATGCTCACTTAAAGACACATTAGAGATGTCAGGTAGATAGGTGGGGTTCCTGGGAGAACATTAGGATAGATATATAAATTTAGAAATCATATGTGTCTTGATGGTCCTTAAAGGGATCCCTGTGATGGTTATTTTTCATGGTAAATTAATAAACTGAGTTATTCACCAAGGTAGTAGTTGCTAAAGTGAGATGCCCCATAGCAGAAGGCTGGCCTTGCCCAGGCTGGGCCTGCTCCTCTGTTTTGCCACACCCCTTAATTGAGAGCAGCTTCTATAAGGTTGTTTCCTTGTGTTTTCACATATAAAACATTATGCCCAAGTTCCCCCTTTGTTCTGTGGATCAATACGGAAATCTAAGAAACTGAAATGTATTTAAAAATTGTTTAAATGCTTGAAGGTGCTTGATGAAATAAAGAAATATTATGCAAAAAAAGGGGGAAATTTAACAAAGCAGATAAGGAGACCAAAACTAAATCCTTGTGGAGATTAAGCTTCAGTTCACGGACCAGAGTTCGTTGACTTTGGGCTCAATGTGGAAGGGCTCTTCTATTACAAAATATCTGAGAACATAATAGAAAATGTTGGTTAAGTTCCTTGATGAAAGAAGTTGCAAAAAAAGTAATGATAGAATCCCTAAAATCAAATGAACATAAAACAATTTCAATTCATCCCTTAACAGTCACTGATTACTGCGTGATTACTTTGTTGAATTCCTACCCTTCTGAGGCTCCTCTTTCAGCAGAGGAGACAGACCTTATTGTGGAGCAGAGCAGGATGTAGGCAGGTGTGAGATGCCTTTGGACTAAGATGAGAAGGTGACAGACAGTTCCAAGGAGAAAAAGACAAGCAAATCACCCTAGAGGTGATTTCTTAAACACTAACCATAACCCTGGTTGATCATATAAAAACTTTACATTCCTGTCTGAAATTTAAATTTGCATGTATTACTGATGTAATTAAATGAAGTTAACAGACACTGTAATGTTTTTACAAGCCCTCTGCAGCATTTTTAGTGGAGTCTTCTCAAGATATTTCCATTTCTGCCCTCTACCCCTGCCATTCTCTTTAATCTTTTACCATTTTCTCTGTGTAAATCTGAAGATTTGGGGGAGCAACAGTTAACTTTCCTTACAACTGCAAACCCTGCATTTACTTATGGGAGCCACATGTAAGTACAACAGAAGGGGAACAAAGGAGGGGGGTGGGTGGAGCCTCTGACTTGCATTTCACTCCTGCCTCTAGGAGTGGGAGAGCTGCTCCTTTGATTAAAGGAACCCTATTTCAAGGACTGAGACACATTATTCCTTGTTGCCACAGTGGGGAAACAGGCCGGCTTGCATTGAAGTTGGTTCCTAGTCATGTCTCTATAACCTTTTTGCACTTTTTCCTTCTCAAGATCCCATGGAAAGAAGACCACTTAGGCCTGTTCCACCTGGGAGAAGCCCAGCCATTCTGGTTTTTAAACATTTTCTCTCTCTCCCCACCCAACTCTTTCTTTCCCTCTCTTGGACAATCTCTCAAATGCGGCAGCTGGGCTCACGATCTGCCAAATCAGCCTGAGAAGTCTGAGTAGGCTGTGCTCTAGGCTTTGGGGCACATGTCCTGTTGTTACCTTAACTGTCTATCTCTTCTCACACTAATGGCTGCAGACTATAAACCATTTAAGTGTTAAGATCCAAGAATCTGTTTGGTCTTTGGTTTCAGATAGTTTAGAATGAATGAGCTTAGGTAAAAGAATTTTCCTTAGGATCACATCTAACTAGAAATTTACATCAGAGTTTGGGGCCAATGCCCTGATTGTAAATCTGCCTTGCATTGCTGGTCATTAACCTGAGTGCGTGTTTGCCTCAGGGACCTGGAAGAGAGAAGTGGCAATGACAGGACAAGATTCACTGTACCTTGGTGTCCCTAGGCCAAAATCTCCATTAGCAGTAGCGTTCTTTACTAGAACCTCCATTTCATTAATAATAAAGTCAGCTTTTCAAGGGCTCTAGAAGCCACAGATTTTTTTGTTGTTGTTTTTACATCTGAACTTTGAATGAGTTGTTATAAAAGCACCCTTGTTCCACATGGTGCATTGTACCTGGATGAAAGGACTCATTTTAAAAGAACATCACCCATTCCCATCATGCCAGAATCTATTCTATGCCACAAAGACAGCATCAACTGCAACAGAAGGTAATAATCATATACTATACTCACAATCACAGCTCAGTATGATGTTTTACCTGTGAGAGTCTTTTTACAAAACCTCTTTATAATATTTTTATTTCATAACTAATTTCTATGACACTATACCAAAATGCCCTTCTCTTTCCTCACTTCTCCACATTGTATCCTAAGATCAGTTTGATTCCAGATAATCAATCCATGAAGTAAAATCAGGAAAGAATGAAATCTGCCCCTGCGGATCAAACCTGCTATTCTGTTTTTCTTCCTGGTTGTTTCCTCATTACAAGGTACAGAACTCAGGCTCCAGGTGCTATAACCTTTCTCAGACTTCTGTCTAGAATGGACCTAAGTCCAGAGACCTTCCTTACCTTTAGTTGAACTAGGTGCACATCCACATGCTTGCTGTCTGAGTCCTGCTGGACTGAATAGGTTAGGTCCCGGACCCTCTCTGAGGTCATCCGGAGCCAGGTCTCAATTTCAGGTAAGTGGAGGACAATCTTCCAGTCAGCCCCTGTGTGCAATGGGGGTGGCTTTTCATACTGCTGGTCAGAATCCATATCCTTCATTGCCTCTTCTCCCTCACCCTGCTCCACAGTGGGCGTCAAGTTGATGGCCATGGGTGAAGCATCAGTAGCCATGGGATCCAGGTCCTGTGACCTCAGCGGGGAAAGTGTCACGCTCATGGTTAACATTGAGAAGTCTAAACCTTACTTCTTTCCAAAACAGCTGAAAGGCAAGAGGAAAGAAGAAAGCAGGAAAGAGTCAGACAAGATTGCCAAATAAAGAAATGATACTTCACAGAAGAAACAGGATTTCTAAATTAAGCCAGATTTCTAAATTAAGAAACCAAAGCCCATGGCAAAAACAGAAGGAGGTGTTGTGAGTTTCTATGTAGTAGCCCCAAGACCCAGCATATAATAGGGACACAAAACCATATGGTACTGCCTACCCCAGCATCCACTCTCTCCTCATTCTTTACTAATAAGATCCTGATTTTCAGCTGTGCATATTTCTGCCAAGAATTTAAAACTACATTTCCTATCTCCATGGCAGCTAGGTATGGCCATGTGACTAAGTTCTGACCAATGAGATGTAAGTGGAATTGTACAGAATGTTTGGGAGAGCTGTGTAAAGGGAGCTGATTTAATTAAGGAGAGGCCTTCTTTCTGCCCCTCTGTGTTTCCCCCTTCTTCTAGCCTGTAATGTGGACTTTTTTTTTTTTTTTTTTTATGATAGTCATATATATAGAGAGAGAGAGAGGCAGAGACACAGGCAGAGGGAGAAGCAGGCTCCATGCACCGGGAGCCGGACGTGGGATTCGATCCCGGGTCTCCAGGATCGCGCCCTGGGCCAAAGGCAGGCGCCAAATCGCTGCGCCACCCAGGGATCCCTGTAATGTGGACTTTACAGCTAGAGTTCCAGTTGTTTTCTCAGACCAGGAGATGCTTTTGGGTATGCCAGTAGAAGATGGTAGAGCAGGGTGGTCAGAACATGAATCCCACATGATAACAAGGAGCTACTATATCAGTCCTAGACTATTGCCCTGAACTTCTTTTACTGAGAAAAAAACTATCTGGTTTTAGGCACTAGCATTTAGGGCTTTTCTACTACAAGCACCTAAGCATCATTTTGGCTATTACAACCAATACATTCAATCTATGGGCTAAGCAGAGGGGGAACATGTTCTAATTAACGGGAACACCATGCTGAATTCAAGAGAGGTTGCTCCTTTCTATAATATGTTAGATAAATAGACATCATGTAGTAGTAATTCCAAACCTATACTTTGCCAGAAAGTATAAATCATGGATTAGTATATACAGTATATTTAATTAATATTATTAATATTAATAACTATCAACTTAAATTACATTAATATTTGGTTATGTTGAAATTTTTAGGGGCCTCTGGAATCTCAAGAGTAATAATTTGGTCTTAAACACATAATGTTAAAATGTTAATTAAGGGGTGCCTGGATAGCTCAGTGGGTTAAGGAAGGGGCTGCCTTCAGTTCAGGTCATGATCCCTCAGCAACCTGCTCAGTGGGGGTCTGCTTCTCCTTTTCCTTCTGCCCCTCCCCCACTTGTGCTCTTTCTCTCACTCTCTCTTTCTCTCAAATAAGTAAATAAAATCTTTTTTAAAAATTACAAATAAATAAAATAAAATGTTAATTAAATATGTTTAAAATAACACAAGTATAGGGGCGCCTGGGTGACTCAGCTAGTTAAGCATATGCCTTCTGCTCAGGTCATGATCTCAGTGTCCTGGGATTGAGTCCTACATGGGACTTCCTGCTAAGCAGGTTGCCTGCTTCTCCCTCTCCCCCATGCTTGTGCTCTCTGTTGCTATCTCTGTCTCTCCCTCAAATAAATGAAATCTTTTTAAAAAGGAAAATAAGTGTAAGTCATGATAAAGTTGATAAGCTTAAGAATAAGCTTATTTGGGATGCATGGGTGGCTCAGCAGCTGAGCATCTGCTTTTGGCTCAGGTCGTAATCCCGGAGTCCTGGAATCAAGTCCCACATCAGGCTCCCTAGATGGAGCCTGCTTCTTCCTCTGCCTGTGTCTCTGCCTCTCTCTCTGCATCTCTCATGAATGAATAAATAAAATCTTAAAAAAAAAAAAAAGAATAAGCTCATTTACTAATGTAATGATCTAATCTACATAATTACTTTTTATATTAGACCCAGTCTCATATAAAATAACAACTTTTAGGGTCTTGTTCTTTAAACATTTTACATAGACATTATTTTTAGTTTCAAGAGCAGATTCTTCTACCGAAGGTAATGGGTTTCTTTTATTAGACTTTTTCTGGTTCTACGTATTCTGGCTCCTTTCCCCAAAGATTAAAGGTGGCTGACCAAAATGTGAAATTAAATGTGATTGTCAGAAAATAGCCTGTATTAAAGAAATACAGAATCTAAATAAGAATCTAAAGAAGATTCTTAATATTCACTTAGTAACAACACCAAAATTATTTTATGTACAAAAACAGAGGTGGAAGGAAGCTCCCAATTTTACCAGGAACATGTAACTTTCCATACAGAAATGGGCACAGAGAATTAAGACTTACTGAACTGGCGAAAGACTTAAGAATAAATTATTATTATGACATATTATTTCAGAAGCCTTCCAATGCTGCAGTGTACATTTAATTTTTAAATGAAATGATTAGCAGGTTTATGGATGAATTTTTGAAAGCAAAGTCTTTTCAAAAATAAAGTATTATGTTATAAAGTAGGTTTATCACTTTGGTACCTGACTTAGAGAACAGTTTTAGGCTTCAATTCAACAGCTTTCTCAATTTGATTGCAAGAGGGAGGAATCCATACCCCACATTTTTAACCATCCTTGCATACATTTTTTAAAAATAATACTAGACTTGCCTATAAAAAAAAAAAACAATTAAGAGATATCAAAACTCCAGGAGTGATAAAATTCCAGGAAGAGTGACCTACCATACTACTTATTCACACCCCGGGCTCAGATAGGCTCTGGTTCTGATTTCCCAGAGCACTTTTAAATTTTTAATCACTGCCCTCTGGGGGATCTATTTAGAATCACAATCCCAGAGAAGGAATGTGATACACAAAAGTAAAGGTTTCCAATGGAAGGTTACAGAACTGGTGATAAATGAAGAAGACACTGGTGTCACAGTGGCTACTTCTTCTAAGAAACCAGATTCACCCAAATCAGAAAACTAAATACCAGGGTAGTGGACAATGAATGGTTTCAGCCACACCCACAATACCCACTCAGATACCTGACCCCAGATCCCTCCCCAGCACCCTGCACAACTGAACAATGATGCTCCATCATTGTGTTTTCTCTGAAACTTCTAAATCAACACAGGACCTTCGCTGGAATATACATCCTACTGTAAACTAAAGAACATACTAAAAAACTGGCTCAAAGCAATTTTTGTCCCACCATACACCATTTCCATATATACCATCAGGCTGTGCACAAAGCAGGCACAATACAGTTTTGTGTGGGGCAAGTGGCTCCAGATTTCTGAGTCTCAGTTTCTCCATATGTAAAATGACAAAACTGGACTAGATGATGAGTGAGATCCCATCTGACTCTAAGGATCTGTGATTACCTAGAGTTATTTATCCAGAGACTTCAAAGCCATTGGAAGCATCCCGCCTATACTGAGAACTGTGTAGACATTGAGTGCTGGCCCTCCGTTTTACCAAAGTACATAAACACTATTAATAGATTTGTCCTACTTAATGGAACGAAATAAAGTATTACCATGCAAATGCCTTTTGTAAATCACTATTTACACATTATACGTTGCTAATTCCTCCCAGAGAAACAAACACAGCAGATTCTTTCCCCTTAGAGTTTGAAATTAAAGACAAGAGAGATGTTGAGGTTATGTATGTAGAGGACACACAGAAGAAAATAAAAGCATTAAATAAAAATGTAGCTAGTGTTCATAACACATGAGTAAGGAAAACTTACATTCAAGCTGCAGAGGAAAATTTTTCTGCATGTATAAAATTTCAACCTGGATGTGATGTTTCCATATTTAACTGATGAAACTATAAACAAGAGAATTTACATATCTCAGAGAAGTAAAGCAAAGTAGTGCTCTACTCAAGTTTTATTTCAATTTCTATTTTCCCTCATACACCTTTGCCATTGGGAAAAAAATATCTTATGTGTCATAATAGCATAGCAAGCCTGGGAAGAGGCATAAAATTGGTTAATTATCCATTTTCATGGAAAGTAATTACTATAAACATTTAATTTCCAATTCTGATAATTCACTTAATGTATCACCCATGGATAACCAATCTCTAGTTTTGATGATCACAAAATTACATCTGATGTCAAAGATAAATTTAGAACTTAAAGGAAAACTGCTTCACATTTTAGAGACCTATAGTAACAATCTTTGTGTATATTTTCCTGCCCCTATCATGACTACTTCCGTTTGCTTTCCCATCAAATTAATTGCTCCATTTGAATGCAAATAAAGGAAATTTGACACAAGTCTATTATATATTCTTCTAAATGCTATAAGTTTTGCATTCTTCTTTATAAGGCGTCTTGTGAAAAGATTCCTTTCCAGCCACAGAGAAATTTTCTTTTACAGCCAGCAGACAACTCTGATGATGCAAATGAAAGCAATGACCCCAATGTGTACAGGTGCCCACCCACTTACTCGGGATCCAAAAGTATGCGATAGAAGTAATCAACCAGCTTTTTGGAAACCAGTGTCCTCCCCTCCTCCCTCCCCCATCAAATGCTTATCTGTGGCCACCTTTCCAGCATTAGAGATAATACCACCTTTATCCCAGCTGCTGTTAAAAATAACATAAATCAAATCCTTTCCTTTCCACAAATCCAAAGAAGATTCAACATTTAAAGTACAAAACCCTGCAAGCAGTAAAGATTTTAAAGTTTTGGTTTTTTTTTAATTTGTGGGAGGGCTTTTCCCACCAGACTCTATTTATCATTCTACAGAAACAGAAGAAACATACCATGAATTGCTTACTAACAAAGATTGGTTCTGCTATCTTCCTGATGGTCCACAAGTCTTTAGTTGAAACTGACGTTAGCAGAAGGTATTTGGCTTGAATAAGACAGATTTAAATCAGAGAGTGTTCTTCTACCAAGCTAGGAGACAAAAAAAAAAAATGCAACTACACAGCCATCAAAGCTGCCCACCTCTTTCTCTCTTCTCTTGTAATTTTCTCTCTTAAATAAAAGAATAGAAAAGCCAGAAATCTGCCAAATGTACTCACTGTAAATGCTTTGTCCCTAAAGTTCCTTCAGGATTAAGCGTCTGGCTCCTCCTTTTCCACCCCCCTTGGGTTCTCTTCCTGTGGCCAAATAAGATAAAAGCTGGTGTCAGGGCTGCTCCATGCCAGCAGGGCACTGTGAGTCTGTGGAGCACAGACTTCATATGCCCTTTGTAGCCTAAATCTCTTCCGAAGAGAAGGCTACTCCACTGTCCCTATTTGGAAGCTAATGTATAAGCTCCAGGCCTGTGCAGTTATAGTTAGGTCTTTTGCAAACAAGTAGTGATAAGTGCACAGAGAAAGAGGAGACAGTTGCCAAAACAAGGATCACTATGGAAAAGATTGTCTGGGTAGACAGAGCACATCCAGTCACAGTTCAAAAGAACTGTGTATTTTAAAAACTGAGCAATCCTAAAGCAGAAGAAATTAATAAATTTATAAATAAATAGGACTACATTAACATAACCAGCTGACAAGGCCAATCTGAAGGAAATAGGTTCAAGTTCCCTCTCTTTTCTTAGGAAGAAACTGTTCTTTCCAAGTAAGAACATCATTTCCAAGTTTGAGAGGCAGCTTACTATCTATGAAATAAACCCCAAACCCAAATACTTCCTCTCAATCTTTCTGTGCTCTGCTTACTCCCTAAAAAAAACAAGAGACCAAAGCACAATTCTAGCCAAATTAACAGATCTGCTTGCTACAAAGCACATGTTACAAAACTGAGATAGAGAAAATGTTAGGAATCACTAACATGTCCTTTTTCCCTCCATCTTCATTTCATTTCTTTTATATTCTCATAATCATTCTCCACATAACTTATTCATAAAGACAATGAATTTTGAAAGGAAAAAAAAGGTTGACTGGAATGTTTTCATTTGTGTCTAAGATTAGTCCTCATGGTTTGATTGCATTAAGGAAAAAATAAACAAAGTTAAGAGGTGTACCCTGAATCTGATGCCAACATTCTAGAAGCAGGCTCTGTGAAAAAAACCCACAAAAACAAGATTAATAAATTGCTGAATTAAATCTCACAGCCTACCTAGATGGTTGAGGCTCCAATTCATCCTCTGGTTTTAAATCTTGCTGCCTGTGTATTTCCCTGGCCTCTTGTGAGGTCAGATGTTGGGAAGCTTTAAATGGCTCTAAGCTCTTAAAGAGGGGAGCCCAAGAGTTCCTAACAAGTGTTAAGTTAGATTTTTACTTGGGGGGAAAATAGAGAGTGGTTTTTGTAAGATGCTCCTAAGGAAGTTTCCATAATCATTGTCTCCTCTTTCTCCTCAGCTCTCTCCTTCTGGCTCCAAGTCGTCCAGCATTCACCTGGAGTAAAAAGGTTTAGTGAGATCACTGCCATAACCCCAGATTAGTCTCACTTTCTAATCTTCCTGCCACGACACAGCCTGCAAGCAGATATCCGTGAATAGGACTTCAAGTGAAAGGGAGGAGGGGGAGGGCCGACATCTAAATAGTGGAGCTCTGACAGATTTCTGCAATTAAAAAGATTTCCTTGGTGTTATCACTGATGTTTCCTCTCTTTTTTCCCCTTTAATATGTCCTTTGTGAATGGCTGTGTCCTCAGGCAGATGGTTGATTATACCCTGCTAATCCCACAAAGACCTCTCCCAGTCTCCCTTCAATCACCACTAACTCCCTCACCCAGAGCATAGGGTCTTCCGACAGCCATAACACACTTCATCCATCATCTTCCATCCTGGGCTTCTCTTCCTTCCCTTTACCCCACCCCCACCCCCAGATTATTCAAATTCTTCTCCTGTGGATGGACACTCAGATTGACTGGCCTAGTCATCATACCTTCTGGGTTTTCTTTTCCCCACCACAGCAGTTGGTTCCTGTCACTCAGATCATTTGGCTGCATCAACTAGTTAGCTGCAAATGGTGCTCATGGTCATGAGAGTGTGACCTGGATTCAATGATGAGTGTTCATATTTCTTATTCCCATCCCAAGTTGCTAATAATCATCTTTAAGTATTAGGCAGCTACCTTTCTGTTGTTCAAGAAAACAGCTTGAGAAGAAATGGATTCTAAAACTCTAATACATAATCTATGCAATCGTTGCTCTTGCCAATGCTATTAACACAAAGAAAACAAGATTCATTTCAAATCAACTGACATTATTGAGAATCAATTTTATATAAGATATTATGTGTGTATATGACTCACCATATTTGCCCTCAAGGAAATTATAATAGAGACAATTTCCTTCCCTCCACTGCCCCCCGCCCCCCCCCCCCCCACACACACACACTGATACCTATTACACAAGCAGGATGTGAGCCACAAAAGCCCCATGAGGCTCCAGTGGATTGGGGTCAACTGGAGGAAAAATAAGGAGGAATATTTTCTGGTAAGGTAACATTGAGATAGGCTTGTAAAAACAGGTATGATTTAGATGAGCAAGGATAGAAAGGAAGTGGGGAAAGAATCAAAGCCTGGGGGAACATCTCAACACCAAGAAGTTGGGAAAATCAGCAAATAATTTGGCACTGAGGGGAAATGGGAGCTTGATGGTGAACAGGAACAGATAAGGCTATAAGATAAGTTGGGGATTTAAGAATGCTAAGAAGGTCATTCCATACCAAGGAGTTTGGACTGAATCCCACATGGAGCAAAAACTCTAAAAAGACTGTAAAAGAAGAGAAATTGGATTGCAGTTGTATTCTAAAATGGAAATCAATGCATGTTCTCTTACTTACCAAGAAAATGAAATGAGAAATTAGCATTATGAGAGGATCAACATCAACATCCTCTTTTCCAAGTAGATTTCATTAATATAAAACGTGACCTTAAAAACCTCTTTCTAGTCCAAAAAAAAAAAAAAAAAAAAACGGAGAGAGGGAGAGAGACAGGGAGCCTACAAATCTGACTTTTAGATCAGAGTGATAAAAGGAGTTCTGTGCACTGTCCTTCCTACTCCATTAAATATAAAAGAATTCTCCATTTTTAGTTCTCCATTAAACGTAGTATCATAGATTTAAAATGGAAAATTTTTAGGGATTATTTAATGCAATATTGTTACTTTGCTTTCTGTTCTAAAATCATTTTTAAATTAATTAAAAACTAATATATATTAATTCAAACATTGTAAAAATAGACAACATTCAAGTTAAAAGGTTCTCTTCTATTCCTATATTTTCATCCTCAGTCAATAAGTGATAAGAGGCTACTTATCTTTTGTGACTTCATTATGTAAAGTAGAAAGGAAATGAGCCCTAAGCCCTATTTTTCTAAAGATTCCGAAGCCTAAATTAATTGGTCTGTTTTAATGCACCAATATACAATTGTTTGCCAACTCAGTGTTTATTTACCTGGTGCTAATAGGTATTCTAGAAGAAGTTGCTACTGACAAACAAAATGAGAGTGCTGGGTGACTTTTGAGTAGAGATAGCATACTGAATATATGAATCTAATTTTGCTTTCTCTAGAAATCCCACTAATACAAGTGCAGAGGATTTTTTCTTTTTTTAATCTAAACACTCAAGAATGGGAGGAAAAAGTTTTGGAAACTGAAAATTAGATGAACAAGTGATAAATACCTCAGCTGACTCAAGAAAGCTAAATCCAGGGGTGCCTGGGGGGCTCAAGTGAGTTAAGTGTCTGCCTTTAGCTCAGGTCTTGATCTCAGGGTCTTGGAATGGAGCCCCATGTCAGGCTCCCGCTCTCCTCCTCCTCCTCCCCACTTTGCTCCTCTTCCTCTCCCTTTGCCCTTGCCCCTCCCCCTCCCCTGCTTCTGTTCCCTCTCTCTCAAATGAATAAATAACATCTTTAAAAAAAAGAAAAAGGAAAGAAAGAAAGAAAGAAAGAAAGAAAGAAAGAAAGAAAGAAAGAAAGCTAAATCCTAAACCAGCAGAGCAGAGAACAAAGAATCAACCTAATTTTACTTCAGAATCTTTAAGCATTTTAGAATTGATAGAATCAGGTACCTCTAGAAATGGAGATGGAAGAGTGTAGAGCCAAGAATGAACTTTACAAAAAGAAAAATCTGACCTTTGTCCTGATTCCTAGGAGATAACCTCTATATCTTTGAATAGTCCAAATGTCAGGAGTATTTTTGTTATTTATTATGGGCCTCTCAGACCACCCCTGAGAGTTTATTCTAACAAGGTGACTCAAGATGAGGCTAGCCAGACAGAAAAATCAACCATGCAATTAGAGGGCTTGGACTTTGGGCAACCACCAGGGCAATCATTTAATCAATCATACCTAAGAAATGAAGCCCCAGGAAAAACTACAGACATTGAAGCTCAAGCAAACTTCCCAAGTTGGCAATACTCCATGATTATTGTCACATATCAATGACAGGAGGGCAATATATCCCTATGGATGTGAATACTTTGTGGTTGGAATCTTCTCAGTCCCAGATTCCACCCTATATGTTTCCTCCTTTGGCTGGTTCTGATTTGCATTCTGTTACTATAATAAAACTATAATCACAAGTATAATGCTTTCCTGAGTTCTGTGAGTTGATAGATCAAATTAGCAAATCCAAAGGAGTCTATAAGGACCCTCAAATTTATAATAATCTGGTTTGAAGTGAGGATACACTGAGGACCCTTGAATTTGCAGCTGGTATCAGAAGCCTGGGGCATACTTGGCAGCCTTGGAGGACTGCGCCCTTAACCTTGAGTTTGGCCTAACTCTGTCTGGGTAAAGGGGCAATAACACATTGAGACTAACTCTGATTGAACAATGTTTAAAAATAAGTTAGAACTCTAAATCTTTCCTTACTCTGTGTTGCTGGGTGGTTGCTCCTACCCCCAATTCTGGCAGAAGACTGTATTCTCCAAAAAGGATCAATTAAAAGGTCTCTGGACTTGGGGACAGTGATCAGTTGAAGACAGAAGTACCTTGAAAATGGTGGACTGAGTTAACATACCAATCTGCATGCTGATCTCTCCCTTCCTGCCAGTCTCTCCCAACTTGATTCTCCAAAGTCTTTACTCTCCAGTCAAGAGATAAGAGATCCCCTCTCCAAGAGATCTGATCAGTCCAAGAAGACAAGATAATAAAACTAGCACATCCAGATCACCCTACAGTGACATTCACAGTCAATAGGCCTGTCCATATATGCAGAGCAGAGTTCATTCAGCATTCTGGTCTCCTACTCCTAAATATGATCAGGCACTCAAGGATTATTAGCACAGATTTAGAGAAAGCCTTAATATGGATACAGGCCCAAAGTAAGCAACAAAAAAACCTCAACCTGGAGGAAACAGGTTATGCAGGGAGATGACTTAACTGAAAGAGAAAGATTATCAGAGATAAGATACTGTAACCATAAAACAAGAATAGAATGTTATTTTTAAAAGAAATATTTTTGGAACAAAAAAGAACTTTGGAAAAATAAAAACATGACAGCATAAGGGGAAATCTCAATACAATGGCTGAAAATAAAGTTGAGAAAATCTCACACAAAGTAAAGCAAAAAGATAAATAGAAATTAGGAAAGAAAAGGTAAGACAATTAGTAACCAATCTAGGAGACCCAACATTTAGAGAACAGGAGTTCCAGAATGCAAAAAGAAAGAGAAAGGATAAAATCATCAATGAAATCTTTTAAGAAACAGAAAGACAAGACTTTCTAGATTAAAAAGACCCACCAAGTGTATGCAAATAGACAAACACTAAGGTACTTTATTTGGAATCTCAGAATATTAGGGAAAATGAAATCTGGGTTAGAGATAAAGGCATATACAAGGAATCATAAATTATACTGCCTTGGATTTCTCAACAGCAACTCTGATATTGTGACTTATAATAAGAAATATATTTTGATCTATGCCTTCATTTCTGGCAGAGAGCTCCTAACACTTGGAATTTCCTAAGCACAAAGCAAGGGGAACATCTTTTGTTATAGCAGTTGGTCTTTTGTCCTTGGTTCCCAAAATAGTATCAGAGCCATAAAGGTGAAAAGAGTGTCCTGCTATTCAACAACTCCCTTTCAAATTTATGTTAATGAGGGGACTTTTGGAAAGCCTTTAAGGATGAGGCTGCTTGCCAGAGGAACCAATCTTGATTAAAGGGTTAGAACTTTCAGTCCCACCCCTGAATCAGGGGAATGAAGATAAGGGCTGGAAGTTGAGTCAATCACCAATGATCAGTAATTTAATCAATCATTTCTAAGTAATGAAGCCTCCATAAAAACCCAAAAGGATGAGGTTCAGAGGGCCTACACAGATTGGTGAACAAAAACACATCCGCAGAGACAGAAGCTCTTGTGCTTAGGACCCTTGGGGACCTTGCCCTATGTATCTCTTTATCTGCTGTCATTTGTATTGTTTAATATCTTTTGTATTAAACTGGTAATCTAGTAAGTAAACTGTTTTCCTACATTCTGTGACTGGGTATAGAAAATTAAGAAAACCTGAAAAGGAGCTGGCAGGAACCTGAGAAGGGGGTTGAATTAAAGCCAGTCAGATACACTGGTAACAACCTAGACTTGCACTTGGCATCTGAAGTGGGTGGAAGGAGACAGTTTTGTGGAATTGATCCCTTAACCTGTAGGATCTGACACTATCTTCAGGTAGATAATGTCAGGATTGAGTTAAATTATAGGATAGCCAGTTGTTAGCATAATTTCTTGGTGTGGTAAAAACCACCACCACACATTTAGTGATCATAAATGCCAGTAGTGGAGTACTGAAAATAGAGGAGACACACAAGAGTGTATTGTTCCATAGCAACAACATTGGAAGCTAGAAGACAATTGTTTTCCTTAAGAAGGAAAAAGAATTATAGCATATAGAGGTAAGACCTAAAGACTAAAGACTCTTGATCTGAGTCACCTTGGGTGTAGAGCCTACTTTAAAAAAAAAAAAGTTAAGAATTATAGCATAGACTTGTGTACCAAAAATATGCATTGATAAACAGTCCAATTGTGAGGATAGAATAAAGATATTTTTAGATATTTAAGCTCACAAAAAGCACATACTCTCTTTGTGTGCTCTCACATACTCTTCTCAAAAGATATCAGTGTCTCTAGATACTCTATCAAAACAAAGGAAAGAGGAAGTCATGGGAAACAGAAAACAGGAGACCTAGCACTCCATGGTTGATGAAGAAGGGAAATCTCAAGATGGCAGCTGTGTACCAGACAAGGAAGGAAAACAGTCCAGAATGGGACAGACTGAAGACTTTCTGAAGACTTTCAGAAAGACTGCTCAAACAAGTGACATTGAGAGAAAACATGATGTAAATGCACATACATAGCTACAAGAGATTTACTCAACTAGTAGAGAACTAAGGGTTGAATTAGAGATAAACACATAAAAAACTAAATGAATAATAATTACAAACTCCAGAAAAACATTTAAAAGTGTATAAAAATAGAACAAGAATCATATTACTCTATGCCAGGTTAGCTAAAAATCACATTTATATAATCTTAATAATACAAACACTAAATGTTGATATAATCCAAATCACAATATAATTTTACAGGAAGAATGAGAGGGTGGGAATTGTAAGAGTGCACACACATATTCACATGCACACTTGTAAGAGAGTGATAGATGGGATGGGGGGCAAGCTAAATAAATTCTCATCTATCACAATGAGAAATCAACAATGATGAGAGAAAAAACACATTTGCATGGAACCTTGAAAAATCCTGAATATCTAAAGCAATCTTAAGAAAGAATAACAAACCTGGAGGTATCACACTCTCATATTTCAAAATATATTATAGAGCTGTAGTAATCAAAACAGCATGGTTCTGGCACAGAAAGAGACACATAGATCAATGGCACAGATCAGAGAGAGTCCAGAAATAAACCCACACTTTTATGGTCAATTAATCTACAACTAAGGAGGCAAGAATATACAATGGGGAAAACACAGTCTCTTCAACAGATGGTGTTGGGAAAACTAGATAACTACATACAAAACAATGAAACTGGACCACTTAATTTTGTGGAGGCCGAGAAAAATTAAGGCCATCCCACCTAAAGTTTAGCATTAGCACAAGTACAGCCATCTTTGGCCCCTGTGAATAAGAGCTGAACTTTATGGGAAAAACTGCAGAATGTCCTCAATGTCCTTGGCAGGGAATCCCATATCAGAAAGACAACAGAGCTCAGAATTGCCCTCAGCAAAGAATCCCATATCAGAAAGACAACAGAGCTCACCCTGTGGTAGAAATTCCCATATTAGAATGAGAACAGAGCTCAATACCCTTGAAAGCCCCATATCAGAATGTAAACAGAACTTGAGAAATTCCTCCAGCCCTTCTGAAAAATCCCCTAGACCAACCTATAAAAAACTCAGCTGTGACCCACTTCGGGGTCCAAGTCCCTGCTCCGCTGTGTCCGGTATACTTGGACCCAAGCTCGAGCTTGTAAATAAACTCTTGAGCACTTGCATAGGTGTCGGCTCCTTGGTGGTTTCTCGGATTCGCAATCTTGGGCACAACAATTTAACCATACACAAAAATAAACTCAAAATGGATTAAAGACCTAAATGTGAGACCTAAAACCATACAATTTCTAGGAGAAAATATAGTCAGTAATTTCTTTGACATCAGCCATAGAAACATTTTTCTAGATACATCTGCTCTGGCAAGGTAAACAAAAAACAAAAATACTACTGGGACCACACTGAAATAAAAAGGTTTTATATATCAAAGGAAAGAGAGACTATATCTGCAAATGATAATCTGATAAGGAGTTAATATCCAAAACATATTAAGAACTTATACAACTCAACACCAAAAAGCCCCAAATAATCCAATTAAAAACTGGGCAGAGGACCTGACTAGACATTTTTGCAAAGAAGACATACAGATGCTCAATATCACTAATCATCAAGAAAATGTAAATTAAAACCACAATGTGATATTACCTCACATCTGTCACAATGGCTAAAATACAAAACACAAGAAATAACAAGTGGTGGTGAGGATATGGAGAAAAAGGAACCTTCCTGCACTGTTAGTGGGAATGCACACTGGTGCAGCCACTGTGGAAATCGGTATGGAGGTTAAGTTAAAAATAGAATTATCATATGATCCAGTAATTCCAATACTGAGTAGTTACTCAAAGAAAACAAAAATATTAATTCAAAAAAATATATGTATCCCCTGTTCATTGCAGCATTATTTACCATAGCCAAGATATGAAAGGAATCCAAGTGTCCAAAAACAGATGAATGGATAAATAAGTGGGGAGTGTGTGTGTGCCTGAGTGTGTAACAGAATATTACTCAACTGTAAAAAAAAGAAAGAAAGAAAGAAAGAAAGAAAGAAAGAAAGAAAGAAAGAAAAGAAAAATAATGACATCTTGCCATTTGCAGCAACATGAATGGACCTAGAGGATATAACACTACGTGAAAGAATTCAGTCAGAGAAAGATAAGTACAATACGATTTCACTCATATGTGTAATTTAAGAAACAAAACAAATGAACAAACAAAGAAAAAAGAGACAAACAAAAAAGCAGACTTCTTTTTAGAGAGAAAGGGAGAGAGGCAGAGGAAGGGGCAGAGAGAGAATTTTAAGCAAGCTCTACACCCAGAATGGAGCCTGACTCCCAGCTCCATCTCAATCCTGAGATCATGACCTGAGCCAAAATCAAGAGTCAGACACTTAACTGACTGAACCACTCAGGTGCTCTAAAAAGCAGACTCTTAAACAGAAAACAAACTAGTAGTTAGCCAGAGGGGGGGGGGGGGGGGGGGCAGATAGGTGAAATAGCTAAAGGAGATTAAGAGTACACTTATCTTGATGAGCACTGAGAAATACACAGAATTATTGAATCATTATATTATACATCTGAAACTAATATTACACTGTATGTTAACCATACTTGAATTTAAAAAGAGAAAAAGTACTCAGGAAGTAGCCATACCATTCAATTGTTTCAAGACAGAGGTCAGTACCAAAAAAATCAGTTAAAAGATGAAAAGTGGTTATCTCTGGAGAACAGAACATGGAAAAGAAGAAAGTCTAGCAACTGCTGTTTATCTTAAATCTCAGAACTACTTGACTCTTAACTATTTGTATGTAAACATAAAACTTAAAAATATCTAGACTAAAAAATAAAACAGTTTCTTAGTTGCAGGACAGGGCTTTAGTACTTTCAAGCACACTGAGCATCAATATATAGGGGTGCATTAATTCCCAAACTTATTTGATTATTAAAATTATTATTTTGTGTATTTTGGTAGAGAATGTCACAAGATTGGGTGGGGGACTTGATTAAAATACTAGGTTTAAAATTGTGCCTACCCATCTCTTAAAACATCGTAGCTTTTTAACACAACTGGCTTATTATGACTCAGTTCAATAAGATTGTATTTGATTCATTCAAATAATCCCTTTAAGAAAGAGCTGCTTCCTGTGAACTAAATCTGATCTCATGATCAAAGCCACAGGTGATTAAATGATCAGGTTGACAGTGAGGTTATTTTATTATTTGTTCCACAAGTAGATATATTCTAAAGTGAACAACTATTATTTTTGAAGACAACTGAATCAGAGTGAAATACCAAATAATGAATTTAAGCCAAGTCTTTCAACTAATATTACATTTGTTTTTGCTCTTCATGCTGCAACATGAGAGCACATCAAATAACTACCCATACTGCTGTTCTTCCATAAACAGAAAGCATTTTACGGGTGATGAACTCCCACAAAGACCAGGATTTTCAAAAGCATTATTTCCTACTCACCCTAACTTCCCAGACATGCAAAAAGGATTTTCTTTACAAGTTTCTGATATCAGATTAAAAAATACTAATGGAGCACGGCAAAAGCTCTTAATATCCAAAGATCTGATGTGATCAGAGATTTTCCATCTGGATGTCCTTTATTACAAAAAGAATAATTAAGGTCTGGTACTATGTCTGCTTTTCAAAGAAACAATTTCAACAAGGTAGAATTTATTTTTTCAAACATATTAGAATAGTTTTGCTTAAAATGCAACATATCCATTAAATACTGTCCAGCATTTCTGCCCAATCAGCCATCTAAATTGAAGGTGAGTGTCCTATAAAATATGACTTGTTCTGACATGAATTAATGTTTTGAAAAATAATTTCTAGAACAAATGAAAGTTGTATACCATGGACCTTCAAAGAAAAATAAAATACATATTTTCTAGTGAAAAGTAGAGAGGTAGTATAAGCTCATAAATATTTTTGTGCTGTGTACTCCAGTAGACAATAAAAGGATGGAGCATGAACTATTTTAAGCATAAATTCACCTTCATTGAGTTTTTGTCTTTCTCCTAATAAATTATTTGTTCTCTTGCTTAATGAAATAAATAGCAATAATAGAAAATGCTAAGTAAAGGCCAATGACTTAAAAGCCTCTAAAAAGAACCCAGCAGATCCTTTATCAACTCTAGAAAATTATTTATAAACTAAATATTACAAGATATTTTTGCCGGATCTTCCTTTCAGCAAAGACAGAAAAAAAAATTTAATTTAGGGCACCCCTCTAAATCACAAGAGTACAAAGGGCAAAATGCTGAACATTGTAAACAGACTAACCCATACACTCTCCCCTCTACCACTAGAGAGCTCAAGCCCGAGCTGAAAGTTAAACCCTCCAGCCATTTGATTTTAACACTCACCACTCCCCGAGTCTAGCAGTGGTGTGGAAGAAAAGGAGCAGCAGGTTCCCAGAAAGGTCATCATTTTCGAGCCTTTCACTTCCTGGCCCTACTTAGGTAAGTCTTCGATGAGCTCTATCATCCACGCACATGAGCACCTCACTTCCATCCAAGAGCAATTCAGATTCTTGAAAGCTATCTCCTAGGCCTTTTATTCTTATTTTCCTATCTTTCTTTGTTAGCAACAGTTAACAACTGATGTGACACTCAGAAACCACTGGTCCTTCTCCAATAGACTCTAGAAATCATCCATTTATAATCTTTCAAATATATCATACATCACATGACACAGCTAGTTTTGGCCTCACTTAGTCATTTGCAGCCAAATACAAATGAATCTCAGACAAATTCTGCTTGTCATAGCTTCTATTCACTGTGGCCTTTGCCCTGATCCTGTCATTGTTAATAGTTCTGTATGACTCAAACACTGATTTGGATACTCAGGGTCCTTTGAATGAGTTTCTTCAGTAAGAAATGTTACTTTTGCATGAAAACAAACAATCCAGAATATTTTATTAACATGAAGATGATTCAATTATTAAAATAAGAGCATTTGGAATGGCCCTTTAATTAGGCTGGAGTCTAAAAGGTGAGAGTTGCCTTTTTTTTTTTTTTTTTTAGATTTTATTTATTTATTTGAGAGAGAGAGAGAGTGCACAAGCAGGGGAAGAGGAGAGCAAGCTAACTCCATGCTGAGTGGGGAGTCCAACTCGGGGTTCAGTCCCAGGACCCTGAGATCATGACCTGAGCTGAAGTCAGACACTTAACCAACTGAGCCACCCAGGCACCCTAGTTTTTTGTTTTTTTTATTTTTTTGACATGTAAAAACAGAAACAGCTGACAGAATATGATTTCTTTTTCTACCAAAATGTGCAAAATAATATGCAAATTTAAAAGAAAACAGATTTGAACAGATTCATAAGGAGGTAGAAGAAGTATATCAGCCTGACAGTTTTATGTACACTATAGTTTAAGAAAAAAATGTATTTAATGAACATCTCACTTTGTTTGACATTTTCCTGGGTAGGCTAGAAAACAAGTTAGTCAACACTCATTGACTGCCTCCCCAACCCTCCAGGAACTTCATATCCAGGAAGGAAGAACTAGCAGCTTCTATGTATACTTAATTCTCAAGTGAACTTTAAGGAGAACAAGCTGGAGAAGATTGATTTTGAACATAAAGAGTAAGTCTCTGTACTTTCCTTTGCCATTTTTGTCTTTGTTTCCCCAGCTCTACTGAGACATAATTGACACGTGACATTGTGTAAGCTTAAAGTGTACATGCTGATTTGATACACACAATGATCACCACAATAAGGTTAGCTGACATATCCATCAGCTTGTATAATTACAATTTTTTGCATGTGGTGAGAACATCTTAGCAACTTTTAACATACAATATTGTTAACTATAGCCTCTATGCTGTACATTAGCTTCCTAGAGTTTATTCATCTGAAGTTTGTACCCTTTAACCAACATCTCCTCATTTTCCTTACCCTTAGCTCATAACAACCACCATTCTACTTTGTTTCTATGAATTTGGCTTTATTTTAGATTCCATATATGGGTGATATCATATAGTAATTGTCTTCTCTGTCTGACTCATTTTACTTCACCTGCAAGGTCTATTCATGTCATAAATGGCAGAATTTTCTTCCTTTTTATGGATACATTATAGACATATCACCTTTTCTTTATCCATTCATCTATTGATGAACACTTAGGGTTTTTTCCATATTGTGGCTATTGTGAATAATGCTGCAACAAACATGGGGATTCAGATATATCTTCAAGATAATGATTTCAGGGACCTGGTGGCTCAGTCAGTTGGGTGTCTGACTCTTGATTTCAGTTCAGGTCATGATCTCAGGATTGAGCCCTGCATCAAGCTCCACGCTCAGCACATGTTCTGCTCGTCCCTCTCGCTCTACTCTTCACCCTGGGCTTACTCACTCTCACTCTCTTTCTCTCTCAAATAAATAAATGAATAAAATCTTAAAAAAAAAAAGATAATGATTTCATTTCCTTTGGATATATACCCAGAAGTGAGATTGCTGGATCATATAGTAGTTCTATTTTCAATTTGTTTTTGTTTTTATTTATTTGTTTAGGTAATCTCTGCACCCAATGTGGGGCTTGAGTTCATAATACCAACATCAAGAGTTGCATGCTCTTCTGACTGAGCCAGGTTGGTGCCCCTATTTTTAATTTTTTGGGAAACCTCCATATTGTTTTCCATAGTGGCTGCACCAATTTACATTCCCACTGACAGAGAACATGGGTTCCCTTTTCTCCATATCCTCATCAATACCTGTTATTTCTCATCTGTTTTACGAATAGTCCTTCTAACAGATGTGAGATGATGTCTCATCACAGTTTTTATTTGCATTCCCTGATGATTAGTTATGTGAGGCACCATTTCATATGCCTGTTGGCTATTTGTATATCTTCTTTGAAGATTTTAGTTAGTTCGTTATTTGAGAGAGAGAGAGAGAGAGAGAGAGTGAGCATGCAAGGGAGTGGGAGCAGAGGGAGAGGGAGAAAATCTCAAGCCAACTCCACGCTGAGCACAAAGCCCAATGTGGGACTCCATCTCATGACCCTGCAATTGTGACCTGAGCTAAAGCCAAGTCGAATGCTCAACCAAAGAGCCATCCAGGTACCCCATCTTCTTTGGAAAAAATGTATATTCGAGTCCTCTGCCCATTTTTAGTTGGATTATTTGTTTGCTTACTGTTCACTTGTATGAGTTGCTTACATATTTTGAATACTAACTCCTTATTTGACACATAGTTTGAAAATATTTTCTCCCAAATCATACATTGCAAAGAATATTTCCCCACTGAATATTTTTGGATTACTGGTCAAATATTAGTTGACTCTATATGCATGGTTTTATTTCTGAGCTCTCTATTCTATTTTATTCCATGTGGTCTATGTGTCTGTTTTTATGTCAGTATCAGGCTGTTTTTATTACTATAGCTTTGCAGTATAGTTTGAATTTGGGAAGTGTAATGCCTCCAGCTTTGTTCTTTCTCAAGATTGCTTTAGCTATTATTCAAGGGTCTCTTCATACAAATTTTAGGATAGTTTTTTCTATTGTGAAAAATACCATTGGACTTTTTTTTTTAAGATTTTATTTATTTATTAATGAGAGACACAGAGAAGGAGAGAGGCAGAGACACAGGCAGAGGGAGAAGCAGGCTTCATTCAGGGAGCCTGACGTGGGACTCAATCCCGGGTCTCCAGGATCTCACCCTGGGCTGAAGGTGGCGCTAAACCACTGAGCCACCCGGGCTGCCCACCATTGGACTTTTGATAGAAGTCATATTAAATCTATAGAAAGCTTTGTATATTTTAACAATACTAATTCTTCCAATCCACAAACCCAATTTATTTTCATTTATTCTTGTCTTCTTTCATTTCTTTCATCAGTGTCTTCTAGTTTTCAGTGTACAGTTCGTTCATCTCCTTGGTTAAATTTATTCCTAAGTATTTTATCACTTTGGATACTATTATAAATGATACAATTTTTTAATTTCTCTTCCAAATATTTTGTTAACAAATAGAAATGCAATTGATTTTTGTATGTTGATTTTGTATTCTGCAACTTTATTAAATCCATGTATTCTAACAATTTTGGGGTGGAATCTTTAGGATTTTCTATTTATAAGATCATGTCATCTGCAGAGAAGATTTTACTTACTCCTTTCTGATTTGGATGCCTTTATATCCTTTCTTGCCTAACTTTTTGGCTGTGACTTCCAGTACCAAGTTGAATAGGCGCGGTAAGAGTCAGCACCCTCGTCTTGTTCCTGATTTTAGAAGAAAAGCTTTCAGCCTTTGACCAGTGAGTATGATGTTAGCTGTGGGTTTGTCATCTATGGCCACCATGGTAGGTCCCTTGTATGCTCAGTTTGAGAGCTTTTATCATGATAGGATATTGAATTTTGTCAAATGCTATTTCTATATCTATTGAGAGGATCATATGATTATTTTTTATTCTATTAATGTGATATATATGTTTATTGACTTATGTATGTTGAACTATCCTTGTATCCCAGTGATAAATCTCACATGATCATAGTATATGATCATTTTATTTTTTCAAAAGACTTTATCTATTTATTCATGAGAGACAGAGATTGAGAGAGAGGCAGAGACACAGGCAGAGGGAGAAGCAGGCTCCATGCAGGGAGCCCGACATGGGACTCGATCCCAGGTCTCCAGGATCAGGCCCTGGGATGAAGGCAGCGCTAAACCACTGAGCCACCTAGGCTGCCCTGATCATTTTAATATACTGTTGAATTTGGTTTGTTAATATTTTGTTGAGAATTTTTATATCTACACTCATCAGGGATATTGGCCTGAAGTTTTCTTTTCTTGTAGTGTCCTTATGTGGTGTTGGTATCAAGGTAATGCTGGCATCATAAAATGAATTTGGAAGTGTTCCCTCCTCTTCTATTTTTTTGGAAGCATTTGAGAAGTTATGTTAATTCTTTAAATGTTTAGAACTTGCCATTGAAACCATCTGGTCCTGGGCTTTCCTTTGTTGAGAAGTTTTTGATGATTGCTTCAGTCTCCTAGGTCATTACTGGTCTGTTCAAATTTTGTTTCTTCCTAATTCAGTCTTGGTAGGTTGTATGTTTCTGGGAATTTATCCATGTCTTTTAGGTTATCCAATGCACTGGCATAATAGTTCCACAATAGCCTCTTTCAATACTTTGTATTCCCGTAGCATTAGTTGTAATGCCTCCTCTTCCATTTCTAATCTTGTTTGAGTCCTCTCTCTCTCTCTCTCTCTCTTAGTTAGTCTAGCTAAAGTTTTACTAATTTTGTTATCTGTTCAAAAACCAACTTTTAGGGCAGCCCGGGTAGCTGAATGGTTTAGCGCTGCCTTCAGTCCAGGGCATGATCTTGGAGACCCAGGATTGAGTCCCACATCAGGCTCCCTGCATGGAGCCTGCTTCTCCCTCTGCCCTTGTCTCTGCCTCTCTCTCTCTCTCTCTCTCTCTCATGAATAAATAAATAAAATCTTTAAAAAAAAACTTTTAGTTTCATTGATTTTTTTTCCTACTCTCTTTTTAGTTTCTATTTCATTTATTTCTCCTTTGATCTTTTATTTCCTTTTTTCTGCTAATTTGGGGCTTAGTTTGTTCTTTTTTTCTAATTCCTCAAGGTATAAAGCTCAGCTATATTTTGAGATTTTTTTTCTCAATGTAGTCATTTATCACTATAAAACTCCCTCTTAGAACTGCTCTTGCTGCATCCCCTACATTTTCATTTGTCTCAACATATTTTCTTGATTTCCTTT
Organism: Vulpes lagopus; assembly: GCF_018345385.1. Classification (NCBI taxonomy): domain Eukaryota; kingdom Metazoa; phylum Chordata; class Mammalia; order Carnivora; family Canidae; genus Vulpes; species Vulpes lagopus. The sequence continues at coordinate 62,305,906 of NC_054829.1, forward strand.
TTGATTTCTGCTTTGATCCATTGGATGTTCAGGAATGTGTTTTTTAATTTCCATATATTTTTTTGGGTGTGTGAATTTTTCAGTTTTCCTCCTGTTAATGATTTCTATTTTTATACTACTGTGGTTGGAAAAGATACTAGATACGATTTTGAGTGACTTGAATTTGTTAAGACTTGTTTTGCAGCCCACTGTACGATCCATACTGGAGAATGTTCTGTGTGCATTTGAGAAGAATGTGTATTCTAGTGCTATTATATGGAATATTCTGTATATGTCTATTAAGCTCATTTAGTCCATAGTGTTATTCAGGTCTGCTGTTTCCTTGTTATTTTTCTGTTTAGGTGGTCTATCCGATGTTTAAAGTGGAATCTTAAAGTCCTCTACTATTACTGTATTGCTTGCTATCTATTTCTCCCCTCAGTTCTATTAACTTTAAATATTTAGGCATTCCAATGTTGGGTACATATATATTTACAATTGTTGTATCTTCTTGATGAATTGACTCCTTTATCACTATAGAGTGATCATCTTTATCTCTTGTAATTTTGACTGAAAGTCCATTTTATCTGATATTAATATAGCCACTCTTGCTCTCTTGTTACAATTGCATGGAATATCTTTTTTCATCTATTCACTTTCTATCTTCATGTGTCCTTAAAGCTAAATGAGTCTCTTGTATGCAGCACATTGCTGATCTTATTCTTTTTATCCATTCAGCTACTTTGTGCCTTTTGGTTGGGGAATTTAATCTATTTATATATAATTAGTAGTAGGTAAAAACTTAGTATTGTCATTGGTTATTTTCTTTTAGTTCCTTTGTTCCTTTCTCCTTTTTTTTTTACTGTCTTCCTTTATGATTTTTTGTAGTGATTGCCTTATTCCCATTTTCTTTGTCTTTTGTATAACTAGTAAAGGCCTTTTCCCTTGTGATTACCATGAGAGTTACATAAAACATCTTATAAATACAACAGTCTATTTTAAGCTGATAACTACTTACCTTCAACCTCATTAAAAAGCTACAGTTTCACTTCTCCTCCCCCTACATTTTATGCTACTCATATTAAACTTTACATCTTTTTATGTTGTGTATCCATTAGCAAAGTATTGTGCCTTTAACTATTTATAACATATTTTAAAAAGATTTTATTTATTTATTCATGAAAGATACAGGGAGAGAGAGGCAGAGACATAGGCAGAGGGAGAAGCAGGCTCCATGTAGGGAACCCAATGAGGGACTTGATCCTGGAACTCTGGGATCACGCCCTGAGCCAAAGGCAGATGCTCAACGGCTGAACCACCCAAGCATCCCTATACATCCCTAATGTGATGTATACATTACATCACACTTTATACAGTGTAATGTGTACACTTATACATTACATTATTTCGGTATTCTAATTTTGACTATATGTTTACCTTTACTAGTGAATTTTATATTTTCATGTTGTTAGAATCCTTTCATTTCAACTTGAAGTGCTCCATTTAGCATTTCTTGTAGGGTAGGTCTAGTGGTGATGAACCCCTTTAGTTTTTGTCTGTCTGGGAATGTTTTTATCTCTCTTTCATTTCTGAAGGACAGTTTTGCCTTCAAGGCATAAAGGTACAATATTCTTGACTAATAGTTTTTCTTTCAGCACTTTAAATATATCATCCCACTCCCTCCTGACCTGTGAGGTTTCTGCAGAGAAATCCACCAATAGCGTTTTGTGATTTCCCTTGCATGTGATAAGTCATTTTCCACTTGTTGCCTTAAAAATTCTCTCCTTGATTTGACTTTTAACATTTGATTACAATATGTCTTAGCATAATCTTTGGGTTGATCTTGCCTGAGGTCCTTTGAGCTTTCAGTAACTGAATGTCCACATCTCTTCCAAGATTTGCAGAATTTTCAGCTATTATTTCTTTCTATATTATGTCTGCTCCTTTCCCTCTCTTCTCTTTCTGGGACTCTCATTATATGATGTTCATTTGATTGATGATGTCTGTAACTCATGTAGGCTTTCTTCACTCTTTCTTTTTGTTGTTGTTGTTGTTGTTGTTCCTCTAACTGGCTAATATCAAAAGATCTATCTTTGAGGTCATTGATTTTTTCCTCTGTATGACCAAGTCTGTTGTCTCTCTTAAATTTTTCAGTTCTATCATTATCATTATATTCTTCAGCTCCAGGATTTCTGTTTGGTTCTTTTTTATGGTGTCTATTTCTTTATTAAACTCATTTTGTTCATGCATTGTTTTCCTGATTTCATTTAGTTATCTATATTCTCTTGCCTTTCATTCAGTTTCTTTAAGATGACTTTTTAAAATTCTTTGTCAGGCAAATTGTAGATATCCATTTCTTTAGGGTTAATTACCAGAACTTAATTAGCTTCCTTTGGTGGTGTCATATTTGCATGCTTATTTATTATCCATATAATCCCACAGAGATGTCTATGCATTTGAAAGAACCAACATCTTTTTCCAGTTATTACAGATTGATTTTACCAGGTAAAGACCTTCTTCTGTTTGCTCCTTGAGTTGATGGGATTACCTCCAGAATCACGGTTGTGCTGGGTTGGAGCTGATTATGAGGCTGTAACTGGGTATTCAGTAAGATCCATGGTTGTCAGGCTTGTTACCCAGGGTCTTGGTGGGTGTGTGTTGCACCTGGTCCCTGTGTAGGTGGGACTGCCTCTAGTATCTTTTTCAGTAAGGTGATGCTAGAACAAGAATCTACTTCAAGGTTTATAGTTGGGTCCTCAGAGAGAGGACCTATTGCCATGTCTGTGGCAGGTGTGGCTCTTCCCAGGACCCTGAGAAGATGACTACCTGGTTACTGGATGAGTTCCTGGGTGGACAAGACTGGCTGTGGATCATGGCTGAAACTCAATCCACAGGGCTGTTTCAGATTAGATAGCTAAGATTGAAGTCTGCCTCTTCCTGTGGAGGCAAAAATAGATACGTCTCCCACCAGGTCCCTGAGTAGGCTGGACTGGCCTGTGACTGTAACTATAAGGTCTAGAGCCAAGTATAGTGCCTTTTCAGAATCTCCTAAGGAGCAAACATGGGAATCTTCCACCTGTCCCTGTGCCAGCTGGACTACTCAATGACTGTACCTAGGAGGGCAAAGAACCAAATTTAGGGCCCTTTCAGGATACTCTGAGAGTATACAAAGGTATCTGTGGCCTGGTCTCTGTGCCATCAGAACTACTGACACACTGAGTCTGTGAAGAGGCTGGAATACAGGATCCTTGCAGGATCTCCCAGGGCATAGATAGGAGGAGTGTCTCCTGCTGGGACCCCAGCCCCCAGACTGCTGGAAGACTGGCAGTCTATGGCTGTGAGGAAGGTGGGTCACCTATAGGGTCTCTGCAGATACAGATAAGAGTTTCTCTTTTCTGGTCCCTGTGCCAATAAGACTTTTCACAGACTGTGGCAAGGGGTTAATGCCTAGTATAAGGCCTTTTTAGGATCTCTAGGGACAAGATAGGAGTATCTCCTTCTGGGTCAAGTCTCTGTCCTTTAAAACATGTTTATCAGTCTATACTACAAAAAAAGAAAGGTATTTGGCTATCACTTCATAGGGTTCTTATAACCTTTTACAATTACATTTATATATTAAACCACACACACACACACACACACCCCTTAAATATAACAATGTTTATATTATAACAGGATCTCAGCGTTCAGGCAAACCCAAGTAAAGCAATGTAGTTTTACTACAGAATTTGAAATATTTATCTTTATGAAGGCAAACCATTTTAAAATAACATCTTGGGTTCAGACTATGAAGCAGTCACTTGAATTAAATAACACTGGTTTTTATTATTCAAAAAGTAGTCAAAAGCCTTACAATAACAAAGGCAACTTTTTTTTAAAGATTTTATTTATTTATTCATGTGACACAGAGAGAGAGAGAGAGAGAGAGAGAGAGAGAGAATGAGGCAGAGACACAGGCAGAGGGAGAAGCAGGCTCCATGCAGGGAGCTTGATGTGTGTGACTCCATCCGGGACTCCAGGATCGTGCTCTGGGCTGTAGGCCAGGCTAAACCACTGAGCCACCTGGGCTGCCCCCAAAGGCAATTTTTAAATAGCTATTGAGTATTTTCTCAGTTAAGGGACTGAGATGGGCACACACACACATACACACACACACACACACACACACACACACATTACCCTAAAAACTTTCAAAAATGCATGGACATTACATAAAATAACACAATGACATCATCCAATGGCTAACAGAAGGTCTTCTATACCCTTATATTGCATTATATCTCCAAAAGAATTCATCATCATACAGATTTAACCTCTTCTTTTTGTCTTTTACTTTTTCCAGTATCACTGGTTATTTCTGTGTCTATGAAATATTTAAGGAGAAAAATATCAAAAATCTTATTCTTAGGTTATAATTGAATCAATCACCTCTATTTAAAACTATCCTTGATCTTAGTCAAAAGGCCAAGAAGCAATCTTCTATTTAAAACCAAACTGGGGGGAGGAGGAGTTTAAAAACTTCTGCTTCAAACTAAACATGTGTCCAAATTTATCTGAACAAAGACAATCTAACTCAGTAAATGGATTAATCTGGTAAGTTATTCAAGGTCATCTTCTCCCTAGGGCAAGACTAAATTAAAGATCTGAACTTCCCAGAAATTCTACCATGGTCATTTTCTTTCTAACGTGGCTGTAAAGTAAAAGGGCTTCAAATATTTCCTCAATGCATTATTTCATCTTAATAAACACTGCTTTGAAGATAAGGACTAATATGTACTAATATATTCATTCAGCTGCAAAATTTCACAAGGTGAGCTCTGACAACCAGCAGAACAAAATGTTCTGAGTAGAAGACATGAAAATTCTACATGCATATCCAGATAGCAGCCAGAACATCATTTCCCAAAATGAGGTCCACATAATACTGGTCCTGTGATGCTCTTAAAAGAAAAGGTTTGGAGGCTGAATACATCTGGGAAACACTTCCTATACACTTCTATGGGAAATACATAGCACACATTTGCTTCTAAGAGTCTTCAGGAAAAAAAAAAAACTTCTTAATTTTGTTTAATTTGGTGTTTTCCAAATATTTTTCTGCATTAAAAAAACTAATACTCCTTTAGGGAACACTTTGGGGAGCACTGCTCTAGAAAACTCCAAGTATTATTTGTATACAAAAAGAGAATGGATTCCAGACTTCATGTAGTCAAAAGCAAGAAGTCTTTTCTACCCTGCCTTCTGGCCCTCTGACTTCAGTGGTCTCTGTACCTACATGCCCAGGCTGATCCAACAATCAATCAGTATTAAAAGGAGAAAAAACCGAAAGTCATGCTTAGCTTCCCATTTTATTCATCCTTTTAAAAAAAGATTTTATTCATTTATTTGAGAGAGAGAGAGCATAAGCAGAAGGGCAGAGGGAGAAGCAGACTCCCCACTGAGCAGGGAGCCCCATGTGGAGCTGATCCCCTGACCCTGAGATCATGACCAGAGCCAAAGGCAGATGCTTAACTGACTGAGCCACCCAGATGCCCCTTATTCACCTTTTAATTTCAACTGTGAATCACTCATTTGGCTTTCAATAAGCTTATATCCCTTTCAATATGTTCCTAGTTTCACCCTGGAACCCTTCATCTGGCATTCTAGATTCTGGCTAGCTAAATTTATGATTAACTTCTGACACTGGCATCTCCTGGGCTCTGTGGCTGTGTTCCCCTTTTGATCCTCTGCATAGGCTGTCAGTTTAGATCTCTACTTTGAACTCATCCTTCTGCCTATGACAAAATCATTAAAGGCAAACCCCAAACTGTAAGGAGGATGCACTCCATAGAGAAAGAGAATTCCAACACTGTTTCTTGCAGCCCAACTTCACCCATCAGTCAATGAAGAAAAACCTGAAGAGCTCCTCTCATCAAGACATAGTGCCAAGAGCTGTGGTGAATGCAGCAGAAAGCACAATGACAGGGCATTTCACTTTGAGTTATGTTGCAGGGATGAGTTGGAGCGGAAAGCAAAGGAGAAATCTGTGGTTGAATAACTGTGAGCTTCCCCCATCAGATGACTGTATATTACAAGATTTAAAAATGATTTGCCTTGAAAATGTTTTCTTTGGGCCCTGTGACCCTCTCTTACTTGTTTAATGATATCCTTACAATGGTATCTTTGGGTGATCAGGGCAAGAAGCTGTTAAAAAAGAAAGGCAATTTAAAACAATATACCAAAAAAACAAAACAAACAAACAAAAAAAACCAGTATACCTACTCTTAAGGACCTCTAGATAGCCTCCTCAGTGGGAATCCAGGAGACACTATATGTAAAATGGCAAGTGTAGGACTGACTGCCCTATTTACAATGAAAACCTCCAAATTCAAGATTAGGACAAATAAAGGTGCATCATCTGCACCTACTCTCATTCTACCATCTTTTTTCTTTATTAAAAGGCATTTGTATTTGAAATGTTAAGAAATACAGGACTAGACCAAGGCAGGTTGCTAACACCATCATCCCTGGCACATCACTGAAGATCTATCTACCTACCACGCACCTGGGCACATTGCCACGTATTAATTGATTTTAGGGAGATCTTTCCTGGTGACTGGAAGAGTGACTACTGGACGCTCCTTTGGAATATTGAGCAAAGAGTTTTTAGCTTCATCTCCTAAGGACTCAACAGAGACACAAAGGGAAATGGATGGTAATTTTCCTTTGGTTATGACATCTGATAAAAGTGGAGTCCCTGCACATTTATAACACATATTTATGCAGACATAGCCTTGCCCAAAGATGCCCTTCAAAGCTGATGGTATGAAAGGGGAGGATGGTAGTGTGTCAATGCTATGTATAAAGATTATGAGGTATGTCACATTATCAAAGAAATATGTCATGTCATTTAATATACTTCTATAAAGATGCAAAGAAGATTGTAAACTCCTTAAAAGCAGGAACCATGGGACACAATTTTGCATCCTACATATTGTCTCACTCAGGCCCTTCTGCATAGCAAACATGTGATAAATACATACTGAATATATGAGTCAGGGTGTGAGTGAGAGTGTGAGTGCATGAAGGACTGGGGAAATAAAGGCTTTATATGAATAGACTGGTAGGACAATTGTATGCTACATATTAAATATTAAATAAGTAATATGAGCATATATTATATGCATATATATTATATATTTAATAAATATTAAATAAGTAGCTCTGAAATAGTTAAAGAGAAAAAATTGAGAGAGGATAAAAGTAATACTGAGAAATGTTTTATTTTGTTTTCTTTTTAGTAATGGGAACTTTGAACCTTATTTCACAAAAACCAAGACTCAACACTCAATAAAACCCTTCTCTTACCAGTGTGTGTGTGTGTGTGTGTGTGTTGGGGGTGGGGGCCATTTCCTGGTATTAGCAGGCAAATGGAGTAGCCAGTATTACAGAAAACATATTGGAGAAGAAAATGATTTTATACTTCTGGTAAAGACAGAAAGTCACAGGCTCTCATTAGCCTCTGCTCCCTCTTAATATCCTGCAAAAATATCACTAAAGGAATGTTTTTCAAAACAAAGAGAATAAGAGAAATAATAATGACAAAGAATTTCAGAGACCAGAAAACTGGGAAAGAAGTAACTGATCTAGCAGGTCAGAAAAAGCTTAATCTGGCAGTGGGAAACTGAGAGTCAACCCAGTTTATATGTGGAGCCCCAGAAATGCCTCAGAATTGATGATATCTCATTCCCCTGGCAGTGGGTATGATGGGCCTAAAAACAGGATAATTGCCTGAAAGCCAATTTAAGAAGCTGCTAGAATCCCAGATACCCTCTGTTAGAAATGTGCCTCTCGGGCAGCCCGGGTGGCTCAGCGGTTTAGCGCCGCATTCAGCCCAGGGCGTGGTCCTGGAGACCGCGGATCGAGTCCCACGTCGGGCTCCCTGCATGGAGCCTGCTTCTCCCCCTGCCTGTGTCTCTGCCCCTCTCTCTCTCCTCTCTGTGTTTCTCATGAATAAATAAATAAAATCTTTAAAAAAAAAGAAAAAGAAATGTGCTCTCTCTGGAGAGAGCAAAATGGAGAGTGTCTGGACTGGAAGATACCAAACACAACTGAAGGCAAGGGCACCTTACCCTAAACTGAGGAATTAAGTCAACATATACCTATTGAGGGCAGCCGGGCTCAGTGGTTTAGCGCCTGCCTTCAGCCCAGGGCCTGATCCTGGAGTCCTGGGATCGAGTCCCACGTCAGGCTCCCTGCGAGGAGTCTGCTTCTGCCTCTGCCTGTGTCTCTGCCTCTCTCTGTGTCTCCCATGAATAAATAAATAGTCTTTAAATATATATATATATATATATATATCTATTGAATGTTTAGACCTCACATCTTCTACTCAGGTCCCACTCAGTATGACCTCAACCCTCTAGTCAAGAAGTTGAAATCTGATCAGATCTGAAGGAAAGACCTACAGATATTGTTGGGAGGGGATATTCTATCTGTAATATAATAACATACCTACAAGGATTATTGACATTTGGGGTCAGATAATTCTTTGTTCTAAGGAGCTGCCCTGTGAATTACAGGATGTTTAGCAATATCTGTGACCTCTACGCACTAGACACCCTAGATACCAATAGTACTCCCATCTTTCCAGAAATGTCTCTAGATATTGTCAAATGTCCCTGGGGATGGGGGGGTGGGGAGGGCAAAATCACTCCTGGTTGAGAACTATTGTCTTGCAATGAGGCTAACAGTTGAGAAGACTCTTCCACATACTCAGGGCTTCAAATCAGCTTCTTAGAAATTGAATGAAATTAAGTGTGGGTGAATTTAGATACACTTGTAATTTATGAAATCAGTTATCTAACCATTTAGTATGGTTTAGTTCTTCTCAACTAAAATTATTTTATTTTTTATAAGATCTAAACTCTAAACAAAATTGACACTCCTGGGTGGCTTTGTTGGTTAAGCATCTGACTCTTCTTTATTATTATTATTATTTATGATAGACAGAGAGAGAGAGAGAGAGAGCGAGAGAGAGGCAGACACACACACAGGCAGAGGGAGAAGCAGGCTCCATGCAGGGAGCCCGTCGTGGAACTCAATTCCGGGACTCCAGGATTGCACCCTGGGCCGAAGGCAGGCGCTAAACCGCTGAGCTACCCAGGGATCCCCCAGCATCTGACTCTTGATTTTGGTTCAAGTCATGATCTCAGGTTTGTAATCTGTACTTAGCATGGAGTTGGCTTGATATTCTCTCTCTCCCTCTCCCTCCACCTCTGCTCCTCCCATTGCTTGTGTGAGTTTTCATGGATACACATTCTATCTCTCTGAAATAAAGAAAATCTTTTTAAAAAATAAACTAGGGCAGCCTGGGTGGCTCAATGGTTTAGCGTCTGCCTTCAGCCCAGGGCCTGATCCTGGAGTCCCGGGATCGGGTCCACGTCAGGTTCCCTGCATGGAGCCTGCTTCTGCCTCTGCCTGTGTCTCTGCCTCTCTCTCACTCTCTCTGTCTCTCATGAATAAATAAATAAAATCTTTTTTAAAAACAAACTTAAATATACTTTAAAAAATAAAATAAACTTGAAGCAAAACTTCCTAAAAAAAAAACCACCCAAAATTAGAAGTATCCTGAAATAATTAAAAACATAAAACAAAAAACTATTAACATTGTCTACCTCTGAGAAATGAATTGGACTTTACTTCATTAAATTCTAAATCATTTCCTCTTTCTCATTCAAGGAACACTTATCATCTTAATCATCAAAAAATCATTTTTTTGATTTCACCATTACCTTTTAAAAATCTCACTATATATGACCAAGAGAGGTAAGTAAGTCAGGTGGATTCTCCTGAGGGTTCTCTGAAGTTCTGGTCTTCTTGTAAGAGGTGAGCAACTAACATCAGTTTTACCATTAGAATTTTGTTTTCTGGGATCCCTGGAGTGCTCAGCACTTTGGCACCTGCCTTTGGCCCAGGGCGCGATCCTGGAGTCCTGGGATCGAGTCCCATGTCGGGCTCCCGGCATGGATCCTGCTTCTCCCTCCTCTTGTGTCTCTGCCTCTCTCTCTCTCTCTCTCTCTAGGTCTATCAATCAATCAATCAATCAATATTTTTAAAAAAGAATTTTGTTTTCTTTCATACTATTTATTAGTTTTCATGTCAGTTTCAAATCAGAGGAGAAAGACACCTTTGTTATTATGCTGTGTCAATATGTGAAGTACATTTTGCAGAGAAGAAAAACCTTTTTATGAGAATCATACGATTTCACAGTAGAAAGGAACCTCAGGAGCCATCTGTCAACCTCCCACCCCAGGAAGAAATTACCCCTTCAAGATTCCTGCTCCATATTCAAGGATAAAGGGCTGCTATTTTTTTTTTTTAAGAAGATGGTTCAGTTGTGAAACAACTAGAAAGCTATCCAAATTTGCTTTTATAATTTGACCTGTTGATCTAGCCTTTAAAGAAGAAAAAAGTGTTTTTCTCTCTAATCCATCATTTTTGGCTCAAGAGTTCTGGATTTTTACCTCATCCATGTAGCTTTGCACTCCAAAATATTCCTTAATTTCAGCACTATTAAGAAATGAGGAAGCAGAACAAGCTTCCTAAGCCACCTGAAAGAACATCCATGACACCAAAATCCTTTCTACTTGCCTAACTCCTTTCAAACCCCCAGAGTCATCTAGGTAGTTAGCATTTTCAAAAGGGAAGGGAATCTTTGTAAAAAACAAAAGCAAAAACAAAAACAAAAACAACAACCTGGTTATATGAACTAGTCTTGATTGATTATATGAACCAATCATCCCACACATGCAGCTTCTCATCAGGATCATCCTCTCCATGGACACCAGCCTACACCCTTCGTCAATATCCACCAAGCAATGATCCTTATTCCTATCCAAGGCCATGAGAGTAAAAGCACAAAGATCATATTCTTCCTCTACATTTACCTGCTTCAGATACTTTTAAACCACACCAGGATATAATTAATAGCCCTAGTTATGAAAAAGAGTAATATTCAATTTACTTGTAGTCTTAGGAAAAACTGCAGCAGATGCCCTAGTTCTCATTCTTATTTTTAGACACGCTCCTCGTCCATTCAAATGAAAATCAAATGAGCTCCCAACAGTTAAAACCATCACCAAAATCTGTTACTCTGAACACTGAAAACTTTTTAGTATAAATATTGTTGCTAATCTGAGATCTTTTCCTTTGTTGCAATCATTTTTAAGTTTTTATCCCAATTCAATCATTTAAAAGTTAATATGCAACTGATACAATGCCTACTTTTACAAGATAATGCAACATTTGAAGACTCACTAAAATTTTTATTGTACCCTTCAAAAGACTTTTGTTCTTTCCCCTTCCTTCCTTGTTCATTTCCACTTGAATAATCCTGGCTCCCAGCCAGCCAGTCTTGGAGAAGATCCTGCTCCCCCTTCCACTCCCCATCCCTAACTGGGGTGCAACAAACACTAATTTTTTATTCATGCTGTGGCAGTTCCTTTTTGTCTTAGTTTTTCTGCCTCCTCTGGGTTACAGTTTGGGGAAGTTACAAGGCCAATGATTTGTGCGAGTAACAGAGGACCCTGACACCATTTAGAAGGAGCCTACCCTTCTGGTACTTTTCTGCATAGCATCAGGCAGAAAATATCACCTGCAGTTCAGTGAGGAACAAACTTTTCATGTGACCATTGGTGTTTCTGGTGCTTTGGCAATTAACATGTGTTAAAATCAAATATTTCACACAGATTCATCCTAACTATCACTATGGAAACCTCATTTCCTCCAGGTTGGTAGCTTCCAGTCCATAATCCTAAGGGATTTTTGTTTGGTTTTATGTATTTGTGGATGTTGGCAACAAGAGTGAGTTCTGTAACACTGCTTTGAGGTTACATGGTACCACTTCTTAGAGTCCTTTAAGTCTCAAATTATAGGTTTCCTGAAAGATACTCGGAAGTGAAATGAGAGTGTGAGAGAGATCCTAAAGTAGAAAAACCAACAGACTCTCAAACTACCTCACCAACATACATTGACCAGTTAGTTTTTGTTGCTCTGCAAAAGTGCGTGCACTCACTACAGGGCACCCTCCCCTGTGCTTCTTCAGACCTGGCCGCATGAGCTCTGCTGCTGCCTTCACCCTCCATGCTCTGGGAAGGCTGAGGCTCTTCTCTGTGTCTGTGTGGGGAACTCCTTAGACATAGCTGAGCTGGTGAACTGATGCTGCCCAGACCCAAAAACAGTGGGGACTGAACCATTTTTCTAATTCTCTGAACATAAACTTGGCAGGAGGTTCTTTGAGTTACCAAGCAACTGAACATCTGACATGAAGCCTTTAACAACCTTTTCCATAGATTACTAAAAGTTCCCAGAACAAATTCATGTCTGGTCCAGTGAAGAAATAAGAAGCAAACAGAAGTTGCCAAGAAGGGGGTGGGGAGAAGGCCAAGAGAGCCAGCATATCCTCAAGACATGTAGAAGCAGGAAGAAGAGGAAAGCAGATAAATGAGAGCACTTGAGTACAAAAAAGAAGGATGTGCATATAGGGTACAAAATTATCACTCAAATGGAATTTCCTGAAAGTTCTAGGAAGCAGTCTTGCAGCAAGAGAAGAGCTTCTAAAGTTCTCATTTGTTATATAGAATTATGAGCCCTTCCTCCATTTTGTTGTAATCATTCCACTCAGCCACTCATGTCAAGTACATAGCTGTCACAAAATCTTTAAGAGGAAGTTAATGTTCCTGACGACTTCATGCAGACATACAAAGAGTAGAAAAACAATGGGAGAGAAACAGCAAAAATGTAAGAGTTCTCCACCTCTGGCTTAGAAAACTCTCAATCCTTAACTTAATGTCCTGGCCAAGACGTCTTGCTGCTGTCCCTCTGGACCCCTCCCTACCCTACTCCTGGTGTAGGCAATAAGGGGGAATCATTTGTGAATAATTTGAAAATAATAATGAACCAAGCAAATGTCAATCTGCTTTATATTAACACCATGGCTAACTTCTAAAATGAAGAATTCCTGCAGTTTTAATAATATGTGGGTTGGCCTCAAATTCTCATTCCCTCTCTCTCTTTTACTTTTAATTAACATTATGTTCTACATGGGAGTTCATTCAAAAAAAAAAAAAATGCTTCCAGTTACTCTGTCAGCCCTGACATGCAGGAACCTAACTACAGGCATTCCTTTCCAGACTAAGTTCTAAGGGTCCAGAATCATTGGAGCTTGCTGCAGAAGCATTTCTTGCCTCCATATCTATTGTTTAAATAGCATATTAGGAAAAAAAATAGCATATTAGAAACAGTGATTATCAAGAGGAAGAACCAAAACTTGAGTTATATCAATTTCATCCTTTTGTGTGGCCACCTGGAATTCTTAATTCATGCTTCAAATTTAGAACACTAAAACAAAGTGCAAATAGTAAAACAGAGTACAACTATATTGTTTGACAAATGCAAATTTAAGATCACACATAAAATATTTTATAGAACTTGAAAACTTTATAACACTAACACTATACATTATTCTTTTACCTGTTAATTATATTTACTGTAAAGCTTAGGAATGAATCAAGAAAACAATAATTATGACTGATTATTTACATGACTATTATTAAAAATACAGGCAGGGGGAGGAGAATTTAAAAATTATCTGTTCCAGGTGTCTGAAATGTTAGGTATGCCATTATTTCTAAGGAGCACATAATCTTCCCTGATCTCTGGCTTCCTTTCGGCTTCATAAAGGACCAGTAGTGTAAATGAGGAAAGAAGAATGAGATTGGGGCATTCATGTCTTCCTTTCATTGCAGGCTTGCCCCAGTCTGGCCATATCCTTTGGTTTTTCTTCCCAGATTAATTGAGATATGACTGAAAAATATTGTATATATAATGTTTTGATATACCTTGTGAAATGATTCCCTCAACCAGGCTAATTAATCTATATATCACCACATATGTTTACTTTTTCTGTATGTCTGTGCTAAGAACACCTAAGATCTATTCTCTTAGCAACTTTCAAGTATATAATACAGTATTATTAACTATAGTCACCATGTATATTACTGAAACATTTTACCCTTTGACCAATATTTCCCCATTTCCCCTGCATCCTTGCCTCTGGCAACCACTATTCTACTCTCTGTTTTGATGAGTTCAGTTTTTTTTAGATACCATATATAAGTGAGGTTATATATTATTTGTCTTTGTCTGGTTTATTTTAATTAGCATCATATTCTCTGGGATCATCTAAGTTGTTGCAAATAACTGGATTTCCTTCTTTTTATGATTGAGTAATATTCCATTGTGTATTATTCTGCTATATCAGATTTTCTTTATCCATTCATCTGTAGACAACATCTAGGTAGCTTCTATATCTTGGCTATTGTGAATAATGCTGCCATGAACATGGGGTGCGTATATCTCTACAAGACAGTGGTGTTGTTTCCCTTGGATACATACCCAGGAGTGGGATTTCTGGATCATACAGTAATTCTATTTTTTGTGTGTTTTCTTGAAGAACCTCCATACTGTTCTCCATAATGGCTATACCGTTTTTACATTCCCACCATCCTCCAACTCTGGCCAGACTTCAAAACTTGTATCAGATGTCCACACAGCTGGTTGTCAATATTCTCTCCCTGTCTCTGTCCCTGTTTCTCTCCCCCTCCCCCTCTCTTTCTGGATTACAATTATTGCCTACTCCTTTTCCCAGTTCAGACCCGGGGAAGACAAGCTCTGCCCTCACCCCTTAGTAGCCTAAGGATACTACACTATCCCTTGTCATTTTTCTATATCCTGCCCACACCTTTATAAATTTAGAGGTTTTTTAAGATTTATTTATTTATTGGTTTGTTTATTTATTATAGACAGAGGGAGAGAGAGAGAGAGAAAGAGAGAGAGAGAGAGGGGCAGAGGCATAGGCAGAGGGAGAAGCAGGCTCCATGCACCAGGAGCCTGACGTGGGATTCGATCCTGGGTCTCTAGGATCGCGCCCTGGGCCAAAGGCAGGTGCCAAACCGCTGAGCCACCCAGGGATTCCCATATAAATTTAGTTTTAAACTCTGAAGTTACCCAGTTTGTATGTATCAAATTTCCTGCTAAGACCCTAACGAATATGTATTCTTACTCCTCATAACCCTAATGTCCATCATTATCTAGACCTCAAATTGAAAGTTTTCTCCTCCTTATATATGCATATTCTAATTCCATGGGCTCTTAGGATCCTAAGAATGGAGTCGTTGGTGGTATTAGCTGTTTAATTACAGTTTCAGGGTTCAGGGAATAGTGGAGGAAATGTCACAGAAGGTACACTAAGCTGAAGAATTTCTGCAGCACAGCCTCTATATATCACTTCTCTTCTCAAATGTTTACTAGTCACCTCATAAAAATAACATTGGACAAACTGTCTCATTTAGTACAACCCCTACCTCCACAAAAATCACTTCATTATTTTCTGCTTCTCTCAAAAATGCTAACTAAGAACTCACCAGTCATATCATCTCTGCAAATAAATGTATACATATTCTGGGATTAATCAAAACCTTTTATCATTTTAAGAGGGTTAATCTTAAAACTAATAGAAAGAATGTCAGGCAGGACTGACTTCAATCTGTCTGCATCCTTTGCCCTTCATTTTATCTATTTCTAAGTTAACGGCAACTAAAATTATGAAGACTCTACTAAAAGTTTTTCTTGGAATGGAGAATATTTTTGTTACTATTTTGTTAATATCTTATGTGGAAATAAGGCATATTTATGAAACTCAAAGGATCTTGATTCTCTCCCCCTTATAATGTTTAAAATGACTTAAATACTTTCATGGGATAAGAACTGGACCTCAGAGTGCCAGGCAAACGCCAGCAAGAAAACATAGAATTATACCTGGTACAGAGTAAAACTACATAATTTCTGCAAAGCAATCCATCAACCAGTTCTGATCTTAATGTGATTACCCAGAGAGAATTTGGTGATGGAAAGGGCCACCAAAGACACAATTACTATGGCTAATCTGTACTGATGACAATGAGGTAAAGTTGAACAACAATAGCAATGATAATAGCTAAGACATCATGCTTACTATGTGTGTAAGGCATGATTTTAAATACCTTACAGGCATTGACTCATTCACTCCTCAGGGCAACCCCAAGAATTAGATCACTATTACTATTCCCATTTTGCAGATAAAGAAACTGAGATTCAGAGAATTTCAAAAATTTGTCCGCGGTCACACAAGTACTAAGTAACAGAACTGGGATTCAAGTGCAAGCCACCTTGCTTAGAGCCCTTACATCTAACTACTAAGATAAACAGTTTCTACTAGAACTTAAGAACACAGTCCTTTTAATGTTGTGCAATTAAAAAAAAATACAATAGACTTATCACAGCACATGATTTCCATTTAATCTCTGCTTCTCTTTGAGGAACAACAACTAAATATGGAAACCAAGACATTACAAGAGAACCCGTACTGCATTTGTGAGGTCATGGACATGGCATTAGGACCTAGGACCAGGAAGGTAAGAAAATGAATAAATGAGTTCAGTAATTCTCATCATTTAGGAGGGAGCCAAAATGTCAATATCTTTGTGAATCTCAACAGCTTTGGTCTCTCCTCAGTATATATTTATGCATTTAATTTCAGGGAGTCTGCAGAAGCCCTGATGCCCATCCATGAACCCTACGTGAGAAAACTCTCTTCTTGGATGATTTCTGAGTCTACAGTGCTTATACCTCATAAGAAAAAACCTCAACCAATGAACTAATACTTACTGAGTGTCTACTACATGTAAAACATGGTGCTGAATCTTATGTGGAGAGTATAAGAAAAGATATTGCACAGTCCCTGCCTTCAAAGAGTTGCACAGGTTGCAAAGCAAAACAGGATAAGAGTGGAGTGATTAACCTCTCCAAGTGCTCAGAAAAAAGAAATATTACTTCCAGCTTGGGTTGTTAGGTCAGGTTTCAAAAGAACACTTGCAGTATGATCTAGCTGATAGACCTAATTACAGTTAGGAAATAGAAAAGACATTTGATATCAGGATATGAGAATTCTTCATTTTAACACTTGCCTAGATCTGTGGGATTAAAAATGTAATTTAATGAAAAACAGTATATATTAGCTGCAATTCTTAAGAACTTTATGTTCCTACCAGATAGTGTGTTGTTTTTCATACCATATCAGTACCAATTTCCTCACCTCAGCCCACCTATCTGCTGGGAAGGAAGCACACAAGTGGAAGCCTCCAGCCTTCCATCTCAGAAGCCAACTAGGATGTGCATCACACTGTAACCATGATAAGGATACCTGTCAATAGAAATTAGCTTGAGGCTTTCAACTCATGTCCCTGTGGCCAGAAGAGCCAACAGATAAAAATTTATTTGATTCCAAGGTGGCTTTGTATCTCATTAGCAATCCAATGAGCCCCTACTCTTTTCATTCAACTGTCGAGGGTCCTTGATGTTCTGAATAAAGAAGCTGTCCAAACTAGGATTAAAGAGAGGGGGAAAAAAAATCTCTGTTCCTTTTTTCAGACTCCATGTGGAGGTGCTGAGCTGGCTCAACTCTCTAGAGAGCTCCCTTATTGTTTTCTTTGCAATACTAGTCACGATTCAGGATTCAGGCACTTGCATCATGTGGCCTTGATTCTTGCCGCAATTCTTTCCAGCAAAAATTCAACACAGAAGGACAGGGTATATTTGAAATGTGGTAGAATCAATGTTGACTTGGTTGGAAAATTCTAGAAACTGGAATTAAAGTCTCAAAGAAGACAGATTAAATTCCTAATTAGCTAAGGTTGCCAGAAAATAAAAATGTATAGAAATAGAACACAAGCAAGTAGACATCCAATAAAACTGTCATCATGCATTCAACCAGAAATGGATCCTGCAGTCCCACATGTGCAAATGAGAGCAAGTTTGTAGCAGTCGCCTCCTTTCAAGGGATTCAAAATTCTTGACAGTATTATAGCACATTCCCAGAGGATTGGGTGAGTGCAGGAGTAAAGTGAGAAAGTTTCACAGAAAATTAATAGTTCAAGAAAGGAAATGAAAGCATAATTTAAAATGAACTCAAATACTCTAGCACACTATAGCTGGGTATGGCAGAGAATAAGACAACATACCCATATGACAGCTGTATCACTTGGAATATTTGGAACTGTCAATAATGAGGAAACTCTGACTCAAGCTGTATTTAACAGTTGGTTTTTTTTTTTTAATTTTTGCATTTACACAATATCTCATATGATGAAATAACAGAGGTAGGGCAGTACCTACCCAAG
Organism: Vulpes lagopus; assembly: GCF_018345385.1. Lineage (NCBI taxonomy): Eukaryota > Metazoa > Chordata > Mammalia > Carnivora > Canidae > Vulpes > Vulpes lagopus. The sequence continues at coordinate 62,324,136 of NC_054829.1, forward strand.
GAAGAGTGATCAGGATTCCAGCTCTGCTGCCCTGGGAATCTCTTGGTGCTCATTAGCCTAGATGGCTTCATTTTAGGATGAAGGCAAGATGCCTGTGGCAGTTCTAGGCATCATATCCTGACATAATATCCAGAGGAAAAGCAGGACCAGCTTTTTCTGTCTTTCCTCAGGATTGATATAATCTTTACTGAAAGCTCTCAGCTGACTTCCCCTCACATCTCAGAATTAGATCACAGGCCCATTCCTAAACCAATTATCAGTGGGAAGAATAGGATTACCATGACTTGTTGTCAACATGTGGTCCCTGGACCATCAGCAGTACCTGGGAACAATGCTAAATATTAGGACCAGCTCCAGACTTACTGAATCAAAATCTCCAGAGTTAGGGCACAGTATCTGTGTTTCAGGAAAAAATCCAAGTGATTAGGATACACTTAAGTTTGTGAACCACTCGTTTAGAGTAGAAAGGGTGTTAGATTATCAACCATAATGACCAGGACACCAGAAAATGAGGCAGACCATAACCATTAAGATGACTGAAAAGCTACATTCAACTAGCATTTTTGAATGCTTATTCCAGTCTAATTTTTTATTTTAACCTATACTATAACTTTCCACAACAATTCTTTCAGATATTTTTGTCTCCATTTTACAGATGAGGAAATGGAAGCTCAGACAATTTAACTTACCCAATTTTTTTTAAAGATTTTATTTATTTGTTCATAAGAAACACATAGAGAGAGAGGCAGAGACATAGGCAGAGGTAGAAGCAGGTTCCATGCAGGAAACCCAATGTGGGACTCAATCCCAGGACTCCGGGATTACACCCTGAGACCAAGGCAGATGCTCAACTGCTGAGCCACCCAGGGGTCCCCTAACTTACCCAATTTTATATAGCAAAGTCAAGATTTGAACTTAGGTCTCCTGATTCTAAATCTAGTTTTCATTCTATTATGCTGGAATTCAAAAGTAGAGGTTATCCCAGCCCATACCCAATTTTAGGGATACTCTAAATTCCTTGAAATTCATATTTAAATAAAGATTGACCAGAGAAATATCTTCAAGTTACAGTCTTTTTTTGGATCCTGGAATTGTAAGGAAGTTCCAGGTTGTGAGGTCTCCTTGCTCCTTAGAGTCTAGAGTCAACAAGGCCTCAAGAGATGGTCTAGAAATACAAGAGACTTTTTTTTTCTTTCTCAGGAATTGAAGGGAAATCCCAAAGGCCTCAAACATAGAGAAACCTGAAAAACAGGTTCTCAAGTTTCTGTTACTCTGGAAGTCATTGCCCCTCTCAGTAACAGTCTTCTGTGTAAATGACACATAACGTGGCCAACAAGGTAGGACAATAGAACTGAGATCCTAGTGTTGAACCAGGACTCTAGGACTTTATTCTTGGAGAACAGGTAAACTAGAAAAAAGCTACCCACAGAGAAAAGAAACAAGGAAATTCTCTATCTCAGGCTGAACTCTAAAGGTAAAAAAAGAAAAAAAAACAAAAAAACAAAAAAAGAAAACCTCCCTGGTAATTTGGAACCCCAGGCCTGCCCTCATGTGGGTTTGAAATACACATTTACATTACCTACAAGAGCAGGTAAATCTCAGAGAAATTAACATCAAAATTGGTTTCCAGATGTCACTGTCCCTGAGGTCTTGGCTAAAGGAATAAACAGGACAGCTCTTTGTAAAGACACACATACAACTCAGGCCACAAGGGGTTCTCACAAATAACAAGAGCTCACAACCCTAAAGCATACTACCTGAATGAACATGTCACCATGGCCAACAGTCAGTAGAAACAACAAATATGAACTTCACATAATAAAATTATCAGAACAGGCTGGAAGACAAGTAGGTTTTAAATTATTTGTAAAAGTAAAAGAAGGAATAAAAGTATGAAAAAGGAACAAGATACTATCAAAAAAGAACCAAGCAGTTTTGAAAAAGACACAATAGGAAATTTCCGACTTCTATCATTTTCTTTTCTTTTTTTTTTTTTTTAAGATTTAATTTATTTATTCATGAGACTACACAGAGAGGAGAGAGAGGCAGAGACACAGGCAGAGGGAGAAGCAGGCTCCATGACAGAAGCTTGATGTGGGGACTTGATCCCGGGTCTCCAGGATCAAGCCCTGGGCTGAAGGCAGAGCTAAACCACTGAGCCACCTGGGCTGCCCAACTTCTATCATTTTCAACAAGAAATGTATGACCTCACTGAGAAATCAGCATTGGGTGGAACAAAGAAGCTATGGAAGGTTATTGCTCCATAAAGCATTTGGTAATTTTGGTGTCTAAGCAGGGAGTTCCCAAAATGCTCAGCTTCAAATGGTATTCAACGTTCACCTCTACCATGACACGGAGAAATATGTCCCTGTTCCCTGATGTAACATGGTGAAAATTAGAAAATAGTTAAATGACTGGCGATGGTATCTTTGAGAATAAAGAGAGATCGTTTGATGAAAAACTTCATAAAATCTTTGCTCTGTAGAAGCTCTATTATATTTTAACTTTTGGGGCTTAATATTTATATTTTATGGTATTTCCCAACAAGGGCCAACATTTCAGAAAATACCAGATTAAACTCAAACCTCTAATTATCTAAGTGAGTCTTCTCTATCAAACTGAGTAAGGGACAGGAGGGGCTAATAGGGAGAGATAGATAGAGGGCTATGTGATCAGGCTCACAGAAATCCCAAAAATGCTGAAGTATAAGGAAACCAGAGATAAGGGAACAAACCAAACCACCCTTCCCTAGGTGTGTGAGTTGAGGGGGGCGGTGTCTTTTTTTATGACAGTCACCTGTGACCAACAAAGAATAACCAGACCCTTAAAAGAAGTAAGCCATTAAATATATTATCACCTGTCCTTACTCAAACCAAGACATCACAAGAATGATAAGGCCACAAGCTCCCTGGTCAGTTCTAAATAAAGAACTATCAGTGGAGGTCCACATTAGCAACCCTGTTGGGACCCCTCTCACTCCTGAGACCTTTATCTGTATCCTTGCTTAATAAACTTCTATCAATTTACTCACTCTCCTTTGTCCATGAGATTCATTCTTCCACTCCATGAGACAAGAACCTCACTCTCTTTTTTTTTTAATTTTTATTTATTTATGATAGTCACAGAGAGAGAGAGAGAGGCAGAGACACAGGCAGAGGGAGAAGCAGGCTCCATGCACCGGGAGCCGGACGTGGGATTCGATCCCGGGTCTCCAGGATCGCGCCCTGGGCTAAAGGCAGGCGCCAAACCGCTGCGCCACCCAGGGATCCCATCACTTCAAAACTTATTTTAGCCTTTTGCTCTGACTCCTTAAATGAGGAATATTTCCTTGAAATTTTATTTCTAATAACTTGTGGAAATAAAGGGAAGAATGCAATGTGCAAAGTACCATCAATTTGCACCAAGTAAAAATTCAATTCCAGGGTTGGAGAAATGCCACTGTGAGGGCTTGCAAGTGTAGTAATCAACACACATTTACTTCTTTACAGAGACTGCCCCACCCCTTCTGGCTAGATGCAGCAGAAGCCTGAAACCATGGGAGAGGCCGGAATACATCTGCGGATGGCTGAAAAGCACAGAGATTGCTCATCAAATTTGATGGTCCTGTCTTAATCCATTCCTGGCTACTCCTGCAGGTTCCTCTCCGCATTTCCAGCATGTGTGAGTCACTTGGCAAAACCTTAACACCAAAAGAAACGCACAGGGCTGTAAAAGGCAAGAAGCCCTTGCCTGATGGTGCCTCAGGGTGAACAAATGCCTGGTTTAAACAAAGGTTTGGAGGAAAGAGCAACTCCCTGCAAGGGAGAAGGTCTCATGCCTGCTGACTGCCCATCTCCTTCCATCACATCTCAGAGGCAGAGCTCACTGCATTTGGGACCACCATGTGGAAGCACTCCCAGCCTGTGCATAAACATCAATTCTTACTTACTTAAGAAACAGTTACCTCTCTAAATGCAAGCTCCACAAAGGGTAGAAAAGTTCTTCTCTTAGAAAGTGAGAGTTTGTTATCTGTCTGTAGCACACAAATCTCCTTTGTTATAAACCTGACGTCAATGTATCTACAGAGGGAATAAATACTTGAGGGCAAAAGCAACATTGCCAAATCAGTAGAGCAGTATCAGAGATTTGTTTTGTGGTTGGTGTGAAAAGTAGAAAGCGATAGGGGATTACAATCTGCCTGTTCACAAGCCTAAAGCTTCAAAGATTTTGGTGCTGCCGTTTTCCTATAGAACAAGTTGCTGGAGTTTCTTAGCAACTAGGGGTGCTCTTACTTACATGATCACCATCCTGAGTTAGCTTTAGACTTCCTCACATATGTCCTACCTATACTTGCCTTAAAATATCCAACCAAAAGAGGTGGGCAGATAGCACTTTCCTTCTGATAAGTTAAACATCAGGTGCTATTGTGTGCCTACAGTGTGCTTAGATCTTTGCAGTAAGTCCTACAGGGAACAAAGATATTTATGTCATAGATGCCCTCTCCATGAAGTATACAGTTTGTTTAAGAAGACAATCATGGTTTGATTACTTGTCCCATTACATGAGTTTACCTGCCCAACCTGTTTGGAAGAGCTCAGTGGCTCCCCCAGGAAGAGACAGAGCACCTTTCTTGGCAGCATGGCCAAGAAAGCAAAGTAGGCCTTGCTTACTGCCTTTTACTATCCTGGCAGAAAGAGCAAAAACTTGGAAGTCTGAAGTAGTGGTTTTCAAAATGCAGTTCCTGGACCAGCAGCATCAGCACCACTGGGGAACTTATTAAACCTGCAAATTGTCAGGTTCCACCCAGAGCTTTGGAATGAGAAGCTTTGGGAATAGGTCTCAGCAATTTGGGTTTTAACAAGTTCTTCAGATTTTTTTTTTTAAAGATTTTATTTACTCATTCATGAGAGACATAGAGAGAGAGAGAGGCAGAGACAGAAGCAGGCTCCATGCAGGGAGCATGACATGGGACTCGATCCTGGGTCTCCAGGATCACACCCTGGGCTGAAGGCAGCACTAAACCACTGAGCCACCTGGGCTGCCCTCTTCAGATGATTCTAATGATGCTCAAGATTGAGAAGCACTAGTCTAAGGGAACTACTTTTTAAAGACTCTCTTACCTTCCAAACTGTCTTGCATTGTTTCCACTTTCCACCTATTCAAAAGTGGGTAAATTTTATTTTGTTGTTTAATGAGTTATGATACTTTCACTGTACTCACAACAGACATTTATCGTCTCATGTAACTGGAAGAGTAGCATAAGGACAGGTTCCATAGTTGACCTAATCCAGCAATCCTGGCTTGGTTTCCCCAGAATGCTATTAATTCTGCCATTTTAGGAGGGTTCAGCCTGTTAATGAAATGACAGAAGTACTTCAACCTCACAGCTACCCACAAAAGCCTCTAGTGCAAGAAAAAGAGCTCACTTCTGGAAACTCTCACAACAGAGTGAGGGAAAACTTTCCCAGAAGTCATTAGCACACCTTTCCTCTTTTATCATGGGTCCAGTTTTGTAGTACAAAGTCATTCCTGAACCAGTTACTGGCCAGAGGATGGGACTGACCAATCAAGCCTATTCCTGCATCTGGAGGTGGACTCAGCTTCCGCCAAGCACCCCTTGCCCAGACACCTGACTTTGTAGTGGGAGGGTAGAAGCCAAAAGGAAATCAGGCTTCAGCTAGGGAGGAGAAAGGAAAAATGATTGATAGGTAGACTACTCCAAGTCAACTCATTTCCAAGAACATGCTGTTGGGAAGGAAAAATCATCTGTTCTTGACATGCCAGTTAAAGCTAACCATCATGAGGCTGGCAAGCCAAGACCATAAACTCTACCCCTTAGCACTGGATGGCAATTAGTCTAGAGTGAAATTTATCAAATCTCATAGGCAAACTCAGGAGTGAAGTAAAAAAGGAAAATTATTTCCTTTTTGGTTCTTCTCCTGTCATTCTCCCTCTTCTTCCATCCCTAAAAATATAATAATTATCTATTGAATAGCAGAAGTCTTTTGGCATTTCCCCAGTGCCATGAATACCCATTATAGATAATGTTTTATTTTTCATTATAGATAATGACATATTTCACTCCCAAATAATGTATCCTAGAGCTATTTCCATAGTTTACCAGACATCACTTAGAGCAGCAACTCTAAGCCAGGCACAGTGTTAAGCAAAGGGGGTACAATGATAGATAACAGTGGGCTCTCATTTCTAGAATCCACAGTGAAATGGACAGACAAGTGAACAAATGAACACAATACAGGTGCAGGGGGGCAATAACAGATGTATGCCCAACCTATAAATGTACTAGAGACATCAAAGCAATGAACTCCATCTGAGATATGAAGGATAGAGGTGATACCCCAGGAAGGTTTTGAAAGTAAAATAGGGGGAAAAATACAAGTTTCCAGACAATCTTTAGAAGTCAATACAGGTAACACAGCATAGACAACAGAGCATTTCCTCTGTATAACAAAGCAGCAGACCTCTTCCAGAACAGGATGCTCCACTTCAGTATGGGGGCTCAAGGGCTGTATCTACCTGTTTTTGAGATATCTTGAAAGTAACTTGTTACTAATAATAAAGTACCAGACTACGCAAATAACTCACTACTTAATAAGTGAAAGCAGGTTCAAGGTTATCGCTATAATCCTATTACTATCATTTGCATTCTCATGTGTACTCAGGGGCAAAGGAGAAAGGAGACAGAGATATATTTAGCCTGTTGGGGATAGAACTTGTCCCTAAGTTTCCCATGATTGTCCACAGTGGGCATGAACAGGATCTGTTCTGAGTGCCTGGTGGGAAAAAGTGAGGAAAACAGCTCTAGATTGATGCTATTACTGTGTAACTTCTGAGGTCAACTCCTAACTTGTGGTGAGCAAGGCCCCTGGAAAGGAATCCAAGGTGACCATGACTCACACCAGGATCTACTCTATAATGAATGATGCTGTTTATCAGACACTCAATTCTTTACATGCAGATTTGTTTTGCCCCACAATTTTCCAGAGACCAGGGTCTTTTTTCTCCTTTTCCTTTAGTTTCTAAGAATGTCAACCTTTAATACAAAATAATACAAAAATAAAATTGTGTCTCTAGGTCAAGAACTGCTTCTCAACTACATTCTAGAACCCAAATTTTTTTTCTAGAACCCAAATTTAAAACAAAACAAAACAAAACAAAAACTATGTTTCAGTTGACCAGAAAAAGAACCAAAGTTCACCCATGCAAAAAAGACATGCAATAAATAAACATGGTGCAGCCAAGTCTAGGGATATCTGTATGTGTGTGTCTGTGTATGTGTTTTTGCATTCAGATGTAGAGAAGAGAGAGGGAAAGAAAACTATTGTGTGATATGAATATAAATTTCTCTAAGAGTAAGTGACCTTGATTGCTGTTTGCTCTGTTTGCCAACGTGCTCATGACCCACATTTGCTGTGCTCCAAGATTTTTTATTTTATCCTTTTCAAGACTCTGACTCTGACGTTCCGTCTAATCCTGTAGAAGTATAAGACCAAACAAAGGTCATACTCTATTCCCCTGCCCATGGCCCCAGTTTTTGAATCTTTATATCCCTAATGGTATAACACGTACTTGCCAGACTCTGTCAGAATCCTAAATCTTTGGAATTTTAAAACATTTGCCTCAAGCAAACAGAGATTATATTCCTTGTAGGTGACACTCAACACATCATGAATGCTCAGTCAACTAACTGAAAGTAGAAAATGACCTTGGAAGAGCATCAGAAAAACTCCTCTTGAAATATTAAATGGCTTTCCATTCTATTTACTGCTCAAAGAGCATCCTAATGAATGTTATACTACCAGTTGTCAATTTCATACTTGAAAAATCAAAATTCATGCACCTAAAAAAAAAACAAAAAACAAAATTCATGCACCTGTGGTAAGTATAATCATTTAACATAACTAGGTGAGAGTGTTTGTTTGATGGTCATTATCAATTTTAAATATGCAGTAATTGAAGCCTGGGGAATCTGGTTGAAAATAGATATTTTTCTACATGATTCTTTTCCCCTTTAAAAAATTGTTCTTTCCTTCCCACTTAATTTCCACACTCCATCCTATTATTTCCTCATATGTCCAATTTTGCAAGTTACAGTTGAAAAAAAGAACTTAAAATACATGACAAATCTCAAGTGTTTGTGAATATATTTTTTTAGAGAAAGAGCATTTTCTTCCTTTATCATTATCAGTCATACCCAGAAATAATAATAACCAAGACTAGAAACAGTATTTGTCCTTAAATCGCTTCCTGCTACATTTCTTCTTTTCAGTTTTTTAAATTTAAATTTCAAAACAACTTTAACTTTTGGGCACCTGGGTGGCTCAGCAGTTGAGCATCTGCCTTTGGCTCAGGTTGTGATCCCGGGGTCCTGGAATAAAGTCCTGCATCAGGCTCCCTGCATGGAGCCTGCTTCTCCCTCTGCCTATGTCTCTGCCTCTCTCTCTCTGTCTCTCATGAATAAATAAATATAATATAAAAAAAACTGCCTTTGTCTCACTAATGTCTAGTCTAGAGTCCAGTTCAGAATCACACAAGGCATTTATTTGTTAGGTCTCTTTGGTCTCCTCCAACCTGGAACAGATGGTTCTTAAGTCTTTCTTTGTCTTTTATGACTATGACAATTTGGAATATTATTGGCCTGTTATTTTGCAGAATGTCCTTCAATTTGGATTTGTTTGATGTTTGGTATAAAATTCAGTTTATGCATTTATGATAAGAATATCACAAAAATGATATTGTACCTTACTCAGTGTATCCTAGCAGGAGATACATGTTGTTAATATATGTCTAATTACTGATGATGTTAACTTTGATCATTTGGCTAAGGGGTATCTAATAGCTTTCTTCACTGTAAAATTAGTTATTTTCCCATTGAAATTAATAAGTATTTCATGGAGAGATACTTTTAGACTATGCAAATACTTCTGTCTAGTAGTTTTAGCATCCATTGATGATTCTTGCTTATAGTGATTATTATTGTAATAGTTAACAAATGATTGGGGTTTTTCTATTTCTGTTATTTCTTCTATATTTATTAATCAGAATTCTACTATAAAAAGAGATTTCCCTTGGGGCGCCTGGGTAGCTTAGTGGTCGAGCATCTGCGTTTAGCTCAGGGCATGATCCTGGGGTCCTAAGATCAAGTCCCGCATCTGGCTCCATGCAGGGAGCCTGCTTCTCCCTCTGCCTGTGTCTCTACCTCTCTCTGTGTCTCTCATGAATAAATAACAAAACCATTTTTTAAGAAAGAGAGATTTCCCTTCTCTCCATTTATTTATTAAGTTTAATACTATAGAATCATGGATGTTTATTTTATTCTATGAATTATAATCCATTATTATCATTAATTACTTGTTGCTCAAATGGTTTCCTATTTGGCTAGTGGTAGCTCCTTCAAGTGTGCTCCTATATCCTCTCAGTATATCCCAATCATTTCTTGGCATGTCCTTACTTTCTGACATAATAAGATGCTCTAGACTCACCTTGAACCTTCTCTGCTTCAGCCTTGGAATTAGCCAGTCTTTTGAAGAGCTGAAGTTCTTTTTACTTGAGAAAGATATTTAGAAACCAAGGTCCAGGCTGATAGTGCTCAAGGCCACTGGGTTTTTATTGTTTCTAGGCCCTCTTAGTGGACAGAACTAGAAAATATAGGTATACTAAGCCATGCCTACAAAATTGTAGCTATTTTTATATATCTTCATGTATACATTAAAAACCACGTGTTCACAGGGCACCTGGGTTGTTCAGTTGGTTAAGTGTCCAGCTCTGATTTCCACTCAGGTCATGATCTCAGCCCCATGTTAGTCTCCATACTCAGTGAGGAGTCTGCCTGAGATATTTTCTGTCCTACTGCCCCCTCCTCCCTGTCTCTCTCTTTCTCTAAATAAATAAATAAATAAATAAATAAATAAATAATGAAAAAAACAAACGTATTCATATTGATACCTCCAATTCCAATTTATCACAGGGGTCACTCCCTATCTCTCTATATTTGCATTTCCTTTCTCTGACATTGAGACTTTGTTTTCATTATCTACAATGTATTTATTTGCTCTAAAATACCCATGAAATCATTTCAAAATTGCTAACCCATGTCCCTGTGAAAAAATAAGCTATTAGCCAGAGAACATTATTTGTATGCAGTTCTTTAGAGTTTTGGCCTTACTATGCATAGTCAAAAACTGTTTTCCAAAGTTACTTAGGTTAGTTCTTTCCTTTTCCATCCCATTTACTGTAGTTAAGTTATTCATGTGTGATAGGTTCATTTGTTACCACTGTATTCTCTGATATTTCTCCACATCTCAGATGATTTTTTGAGTAAGTGAAGCATTAACATGGTTCTAAAAGTCAGAACTATACAAAAAAAATATTCAGGAAGATGCTTCCTCTTCATCTTTTTATTCGATTTCTATTCCTCTCTCTCTCTCTCTCTCTCTCTCTCTCACACACACACACACACACACACACACACACACACATACACGCAAAACCACCCCCCCCCCACACACACACACATTTTTCCCTCCTGCCTTCTCCATATAACTAATCTCACTTGTTTCTGGTTTATCACTCTTGTAGTTCTTTCTTCATAAATGAATCTTTTCTTACTTGCCATATAATAATGTACCATACTATAGATAATCATTTACACTTAGCTTTTTTCATTTAATAATATACCAAGGAAATCATTCCATGTCAGTTCATAGAGATTATAATTTATGAGTCTTTTGTTTGGGAAATGAAATTTTCTCCAGAAGGATGGAGGAAAATGACATGACAGCTTGTTCAAATTCTGGAATAGTTCAACTAATATTTCCTAGAGAACAATGTTTCTAAAAACACCTGTTTCACAGACAAGCATGCCTAAACTTGGCAGGATTCCTCCTTTATTGCACACAAAGCTCCTCCCTCATCTACAGGACAGCATCTACAGCATCTCAGCTAGAAAAATATTCCACATAGATTTTAAATTACCATTTCTGGTATCTCTCTTCTGGGCTATAATTAAACTACCTGGTAAATTAACGAATTATTAATGAATACTTCTTGAGCACCTTCTGAATGCCAGTAACTATGGACCTAAGACACTCTGCAGCTAGAAAGATTAGTACAGTAAAATAAAACTAAAGAAAAGACTATAAAGCAAGGCCACATGACAGAAAGGTAGTATAAGAAATGTCCTGGAAATTCAAAAGAACAGAGTACTATCCAATGAAATGATAAGAGACACCAGAAGATTTTTGTTTATTATTGTACCCATGGTTCTGATTTCTTTTTCTTTCTTTCTTTCTTTCTTTCTTTCTTTCTTTCTTTCTCTTTCTTTTTCTTTCCTTTTCTTTTCTTTCCTTTTCTTTTCTTTTCTTTTCTTTTTTTTAACTAATGAAATATAGATACAAAATCAGGTAAGAAGAAAGCACTTGCTTGTGATGGAATATAACAGATTGATTCTAAAGTCCTAACTCTACTCCAACAAGCTTTACTCTTGTCAGTATATAATTTAATCATCTCTAGAAAACAGTGAAAAAAGAGCCTAAAGAACCAACAAAATACAAAGAAAACAAAGACAAAAGAAACATTAACGTTGCTAGAAAGCATAAGGAAGGATATAAATGACAATTTAACTTCCACATAGTTGCATTTTCTGTGGTCTGACTGTTATTAACATAGATAACACAGTGTTAACAGAGGCATTTATTCTGAATTTCTCAGTCCAAACCACAGTTTTAGAAAGTATCTTTTAGAAAGTATCCTTCTTGGCTCTCAACCAGTGTTTCTCAACCTTTTTTAAGTATCAGTGCCGCTCAAGTGCTGTTTTAGACATATTTTTGTTATCGCACCTCATAAAATTTTACCACCACAGATATACTCTACATGTAATAAATGTATATTTGTGCTTTATAAACTAGAAGAGTCAAAGAGTAAGATTTTTTTCTTAATCCAATTTTTACCCATTTCACCTGCCTCTGAGAATGTAGACTCCAAATATTCTCCATGATGCCATTTTCCTGTTTAAAAGCTTTGACTCTCCCTGGGGTGCTTGGGTGGCTCAGTTGGTTAAGCCTCTGACTATTGATTTCCGTTCAGGTCAGGATCTCAGGCTCCTGAGATCAAGCCCTGCATCAGATTCCCTGCTCAACAGAGAATCTGCTTGAGATTCTCTCCCCTTCTTCCTCTCCTTCTGTCCCTCTACTCATACTTCTGTCTCTCTCTAAAATAAATTTTTAAAATCTTGAAAATAAATAAATAAATAAAGCTTTGTATCTTCAAAATGAAAAGACATGAGAATGAAATGCATGTCAAATTGCAGAACGACAAAGAAAAAGTAAAGGGAACACAAATAGCTAACCACTGAAAATAAGAAAATAAACTATAATTCAAGTATAAATCAAGAATAAACAAAAATAGCTGTTATGAATTAATAAGACTCCAAAGCAATTGGAAATGACCACTGAGTAAAGTTAGCTGTCTTTGATAATTCTAAACATCATGCTCAACTGTTAAAGAAAACTATCTTTACTGATGATAAAACTACAGTTGCACTTTCCAAGGACAAAAAAAATACCAGATGTAGCTTTGAATCATATTTGGCTATGTTACTCACAGCCTTACTATCAAAGAAAAGTTAACAAACAAACCAAAACAGAAAAAAAAAAAAATCCTTTTGTCAGATATTGTAAGACTGGACCTACAGAAAGTAATCTGAGAATAAACAACTCACTTTTCAAGAGGAGGCATGTTGGTCTTTTTTTCTATGAAATGGTAAAAGTAGGACATTTCTCTTTGGCATTAGCCACCCTGAGTACAGGAAAAGTTAGGGGGAATTCAAATTTATTGGGTTATTTCCCAATAAAGTTGGGGAACAACATTGAGCTTTTCCCTCTCTACGGCCCCAATCTCCCTAGAAACAAATGTTGAGGAAGAGCTGGCATGATGGGAGTTTGTGAAATTAAAATAAGAACAGAATTAGAACCAAGGAAAGCAATGTTCACTGAATGCCAAGCAATTTCCTTAAGCTCATTTATTTCTCAAAACTACCCTATGAAATTTTATTTCACCTCATTTTCAGAGATGAGGAAAATATGGCTTATTAGAAAGGTAACCTAACTTCCCCCAGCATCATACACAACTACATTATGGAATATGGAATTAGATCTAGATATAACTCCTTATTCCAGAACATCACTTTCTTTTTTTTTTTTTTTAAAGATTTTATTTATTTATTCATGAGAGAGACACAGAGAGAGAGGCAGAAATACAGGCAGAGGGAGAAGCAGGCTCCATGCAGGGAGCCTGATGGAGGACTCCATCCCGGGACTCCAGGATCACACCCTGAGTAGAGGCAGACGCTTAACCGCTGAGCCACCCGGGCATCCCTAGAACATCATTTTCTGATGCCACGTCTTCCTATATTTTTCTCATTCTTTCTTCCTTAATATATTGGTACACAAAACCAATGTATCTTCATATTCCCCCAACCATGCCCTTTTTCCTTTCTCTGGTTAGTGTCCCATTGGACTGATTCTATGAAACACCTGAAGGATCAAGTCTTTCTTGCAATTCTTCTGTAGGAGTCTCTAAGGACACCTGCCTGTTGAGTGACCTGTTTATTGTCAAGTGAGAGCCAGTACAATAATGCTTTGCATCACATATTTGGCATTTTTTCCTTGCTTTATTTCCCCTTTACTCTCAATCCTCACTATGTGTGTTTGCACCTTCAAATAAAGCATCTGAATTCTTGTTTTGGGCTCTGCTTTCTACAGAAACTAAGCAAAGACTCTTATACTTAGCCTTATAATATTTAGTATTTTTACTCAGTGTTACCTTGAATTTATTTTAAATAGACTTTATTCTGGAGCAGCTTAGGTTCAGAGTAAAATTGAGCTAAAGGTACAGAAATTTCCCATGTATTCTCTGCCCCCACATATACACAATCTCTCCCACCATCAAAATCTTACAGCAGCAGGGTACATTTATTATCATCAGTGAATCTACATTTTCACATAATTATCACTCAAAGTCCATAATTTACATTAGGGTTCACATTCTATGGGCTTTGACAGACATATAATAACATGTATTACACAGTATAGTTTCACAATGCTAAAAATCCTCTATGTTCCACCTATGCATCCTTCTCTTCCCACTAACCCTTGGCAACCACAGATCCTTTTACTGTTTCTAAAGTTTTGTCTTTTCCAGAATGTCATATAATTGGAATCATATAGTATATAGCCACCTCAAATTGACTTCTTTACTCAGTAATATGCTTTTAAGTTTCTTTATATCTTTTCATGGTTGATAGCTCCTTTCTTTCTAGCATGGAATAATATTCCCCTGATGGTTATAGCATGGTTTTTCTATTTACCTACTGAAAAACATCTTGGTTGCTTCTAAGTTTGGGCACTTATGAATAAAGCTGCTATATACATCCATGTGCAGGTTTTGTGTAGACATAAGTTTTCAATTTGTTTGAGTAAATACTAAGGAGTGTAATTTCTGGATCATATGGTAAAAGTATGTTTAGTTTTGTAACAAACTGCCAAACTGTCTGCCAAAGTGGCTGGATATTTTGCATTCATACCAGCAGTAAATGAGAGTTCCTGTTGCTCTACAACCTCATCAGCATTTAGTGTTGTCAGTATTCTGAAGTCTGGTCATTCTAATAGGTACATAGTAGTATCTCATTGTTGTTTCAGTTTACAATTCCTTAGTTACTTATGATGTCTGGCATCTTTTCATATGTTTATTTGTCATCTGTATATCTTCTTTCATGATGTGTCTGTTCATTTTTTGGTCCATTTCTTAATCAGGTTATTTTCTTATTGTTGAGTTCTAATAGTTCTTTGTATACTTCGGATAATAGTCCATTATCAGATATGTCTTTTGGAAATATTTCTCCCAGTCTTATTCTCTTAAAAGTGTCTTTTGCAGAGCATACGTTTTTATTTTTTTATTATTATTTTTTTTAGAGCATACGTTTTTAATTTCAATAAAGTCCACCTTATCAATGCTTTCTTGCATCGTGTATGAAAGAAATTGTGTATGCCTTTGGTGTTATATCTAATAAATCATTACATACTCAAGGTCATCTAGGCTTTGTCCTATGTTATCTTCTAGAAGTTTTATAGTTTTGCATTTTACATTTAGGTCCATGATCCATTTTGAGTTAATGTTTTGAAGAGCATAAAGTCTGTGTCTAGATAGATTTTTTCTTTTTCATGGGGATACCCAGTTCTTTCAGCACCATCTGTTGAAAAGAATGTCTTTGCTCCGTTGTATTGCCTTTGTTCCTTTGTCAAAGATCAGCTGAATATACTTGTATAGGTCTATTTCTGGATACTCTGTTCTGTTCCATTGATCTGTCTATTCTTCCACCAATACTTCAGTGTCAGTCCTATTTTGTTCTTCTTCTTTAATATTGTTTTGGCTATTCTGGGTCTTTTGCCTCTCCATATAAACTTTAGATTCAGCTTATCAATATCTATAAAATAACTTTACTGGGATTTTGATTGTGACTACATTAATCTACAGATAAAGTTGGGAAGAACTGACATGTTGACAATATCAGGTCTTCCTATTTATGAACATGGAATACCTCTCCATTTATGTAGATCTTTGGTTTCGTTCATCAGAATTTTGTACTTATTCTCATACAGATCTTGTACATATTTTGTTAGATTTATATGTAAGTATTTTGTTTTGGCCATGCTTAATATAAGTAGTATTGTGTTCTTAATTTCAGATTAGTCATTGCTGGTATAGAGAAAATTAACTGACTTTTGTATTCTAACCCTATATTTTGTAACCTTGCTATAATCACTTATTAGCTCCAAGACTATTTTGGCTTTTCTACATAGAAGATAATCATATCATCCACAAATAAATACAGTTTTATTTCTTCCTTTCTATTCAGCCTACTTCTCATATCCCTTTCTTATATGATTGAATTAGCTAGGACTACCAGTAGAATGTTGAAAAAGTGTGGAGAGAGGTGAACATCCTTGCCTGTTCCTGATCTTAGTGAGAAAGTTTCTAGTTCATCACCATTAAGTATGATGTGGGTATAGGGATTTTTTTTTTTTGTAGATATTCCTTATCAAATTAAGGAAGTTCCTTTCTGTTCCTAGTTTTCTGAGAATCTTTATCATGAATGAGTGTTGTATTTTGTCAAATACTTTTTCTGCACCTACTGATATGATCATGTGATATGTATTGTTAGGGTACCTGCCTGGCTCAGTCAGAAGAACATAAGACTCTTGATCTCTGGGTCATGAGTTTGAGCCTCACATTGGGCATGTAGAGATTACTTAAATAAATAAATAAAAAATTTAAAGATATTGTTAGAACAGACTATGCCTTTAAGATACCTAGTTTGTGGGATCCCTGGGTGGCGCATCGGTTTGGCGCCTGCCTTTGGCCCAGGGCGCGATCCTGGAGACCCGGGATCGAATCCCACGTCGGGCTCCCGGTGCATGGAGCCTGCTCCTCCCTCTGCCTGTGTCTCTGGCTCTGTCTCTCCTTCTATCTTTCAAGAATAAATAAATAAAATCTTTAAAAAAAAAAAAAAAAAAAAAAAAAAAGATACCTAGTTTGTTGTTAAACTGAAAATTGGACAATGTATGTCAGTGTGCTCTCCACTTAGATTTGTTTTAAATACTAGATAGACCTTAATGTTCTTATTTCACCTTTATCTCTATTTTTAAAATTTAAATGAGAAAGAAAAACAGCTGAGTAACACCCCAAAGATAGTAATCTTTATGTGTTTTGTCAATCTCCCAGAACTCTGGTTTTGATTCATCATTAAGGTTGTTACCCATGCTCTGGAATGTAATGCTGAACACTGCCACAATAACAAATTTTATTTCCAGGCCACTGTCCTGAATTAATAAATACGTCCAAGTAACAAATCAAGAAGTGTACTGAAAAACCACCTGCCAAGAATAGAATTGCCTCTTAGTTAACACACTTAGTACAAAGCATATTTCTAAATGAAATGTTTATGTACATCCATATATTTCATTTTCAGTCATACATTAATGTCACATCCAAGAATGAGGAGACATTTTAAGAAATGAGTTTTACTTCCTTTAATTCCTCAGATTCATTCCACACAATGGAATACAAGGCAATCATTTTATAGAGTGCTAAATATCTAAATTTCCTGATGTAGACTCGATCTCAGGACTCCAGGATCATGTCCTGAGCTGAAGGCAGCCACTCAACTGCCGAGTCACCCAGGTGTCCCTTTGGTACCTCTCCTAAACGTAGTCTCCACCCTGGTTTTTAGCCATTAGACTACAGACAGCAACATGACTATGATTCCTGGAGAAAAGGAAGCTAAGTGAAATCAACACTATAATAGGCCCAGATTTCTCCTAGAGGCATATTCCAGACCATATTGCAGAGACAGGAAAACCAAAAAGAGCTGGTGGCCTCAATAAGTTGAGGAGACAGAAACTGAAATTTAGGGAGGGCATAGCACCTTAAGTTGACAGGAAAGAATACAGAAAAGAAGCTAGAAAGAGAAAGAGCTCCAGAAATATGAGTAGAAATCTCCTTGAGTTTTCAGCTGAATATAATCTGTGCATGCACAGTATGAAATCCTGCAAGGCCTGCCAACTTCCTAGGAAATGGCAATTAAAGAGAGTTGCAAGCTGAACAATTTCCAAAGCTCACATAGAATTGGGAATCATCCTAACTCCCAATAAGCAGAGTAGAGAAACTTCCTTCAATATACAAGGCATTCATAGAGACTCTAGAAGAGTCATACCCTATGTAATATGCCTAAACTACTCATAAAGTAACTGCACCTATAAAGTAACAATAGAAAAAAAAAAAAGTAACAATAGACTGCTCCAGTACCAGGACTATAGTTTGCAAACCACCTAACTTCCTCTTTAAAGAAATATGACAAAATCCAGCACACATAATTTAAAATTCACAATGGCTGGCATCCAATCAAAAATAGTAACAGAAAATTTTCTATCTATATAGAAATTATATACCTACAAATCCCAGATAGTCAATACCTCTAAGCAGAATAAACACAAAGAAAATCACACATAGACAACCATAATCAAATTGCTAAAAAATAAAAACAAAATATTAAAGAATAATCTTAAAAGTAGTTAGAGGAAAGGAGCACCTGGGTCACTCAGTTGGCTAAGCATCTGCATTTGATTCAGGTCATGATCTCCATGCCCTGAGATCAAGCTTCACATCAAGCCCTACCCACATCAGGCTCCCTGGTCAGTGGGGAGTCAGCTTCCCTGCCCACTACTTATGCTCTCTCTCTCTCTCTCAGCTAAATGAATACAATCTTTAAAAAAAAATGTAGTCAGAGGAAAGATACTTTAGGTAATAAAGAACAAATAAAAATGATCATAAGTGTCTTCTAAGAAATCATGCAAGGTAGAAGACAACTAAATGACATTTTTAGGGTACAAAAGAAAAACACTATAACCTAGAATTCTACAACCAGTAAAAAAAATCTTTCAAAAGTAAATTCTTTTTTAGACAGACAAAAAATTAAGAAAATTTATCACTAGCAATATTGTGTTATAAGAAATCTTAAAGTTCTTAGACAAAATATAAATAACACAATAGAAATGTGTATCTACACAAAGAAGAGCATCAAAAATGACAAATATGTGGATATACGTGCATACATAAGAAAGTTTCCTGTTTAAAAATGTTTTTAAGGGGTACCTGGCTGGTTCAGTCAATTGAGCATGTGACTCTTGATCTTGTGGTTGTAAATTCTCTGCAACTCACATTGGTTGTAGAGATTACTTAAAAATAAACTCTTAAAAAATTGTTTTTAAGAGATAAATGACTGTTTAAAGCAAAATAATAACAATGTATTGGGGGATTTACAACATATATATAGGTAAAATGTCTGACAATAATAGCACAAAGGCCAGGAGGGAAGAAATTAAAAATTGTTAGATTGTTACCTTCTACAGGAAGTAGTATAATATTTGAAGATAAACTGTGATAAGATAAAGCATATGGTAAACTTCAGAGCAATAAAGCAGTATAACAAATATAAAGGAGATAGAGGGTGTAAAATAATAAATATTCGCTACTAAAGAATACTCCTAAAATAATAAATATGTATGCAAAAGAAAGCAGGAAAATAGGGGGGAAAGGGAACAAAAAATAGAACAAATAAAAACAAATAGGAAGGCAGTAAGTTTAAATCCAACTATATAAATAATGATATCAGCTAAACATTCTAATTAAAAGGCAGGGATTAGGGAGCACTTGACTGGCTCAGTTGGTAGAGCGTGGGACCCTTGATCTCTGAGTTGAGTTCGAGCTGAACGCTGGGTGTAAAGATTACTTTATAAGACAAAACTTTAATAAATAAATGAATGAATAAACAAACAAGTAAATAAATGGCGGGGATTAAAAACCAAGACCCGACTGCCTGCTGTCTATAAGAAATTCACTTTATTTTTTTCAAAGCTTTTATTTATTTGACAGAGAGAGAGACAGAGCACAGGAAAGGGGAGCAGCAGGCAGAGGGAGAGGGAGACACAGGCTCTCCATTGAGCAGGGAGACTCGATCCCAGGACACTGGGATCATGACCTGAGCTGAAGGCAGATGCTTAACCAACTGAGCCATTCAGGTGTCCAAGAAATTCACTTTAAATATAGGGACAAAGATAGGTTAAAATTAAAGGAATGGAAGAAGATATACCATAGAAATCTAAAGCACCTATTTCAACATCAAACAAAGTGAACTTCAGAACAAGGAATAACACCAAGGAGTCAGTAAAGGTCTACTGCTGCCGATGACGGTGTCTCTTCTCACCAGACTTCTCTTCCAGGACTAAGACCCCACCCTGCCGCATAGCAAGCTGCCTAAAGAAGCCACCTCCCTCAAAATCTTTACCTCAACCTTGTTCCCACTGCAGAAGAGGTCAGCGTCTCCTGCCTTTACCTTCAAACTCAATTCCAACCAAGCCCTTCTTTCCTGGAGTCTCTCAGATACTGTCAGTTTCCTGGCATATTTGATGTTCAGGGTTCAGTAGAAAGTCTACAGTATATAAAGCAGAAATATTGTGTCCTGTTCCTTCTTTGCCTCTGCTCAGCTGGTAAGCTCTGGCAAGTCACTTATTAGCATCACTGTACTTCAGTTTCTGATTCTGCAAAATGAAAAGCTAAATTGAGATCTTTTCCAGCTCTCATGCTAGAATTCTAGAGATATTTTCTGCTCTTTAATGACATTCTGGAATATAGCCAAATTCCTCCTGAGGCATATCTGAAAGTCTAACATGTATATTTCTGTCTTTAAAATGCAGTTGAGGGGCAGCCTGGGTGGCTCAGCGGTTTGGCGCCGCCTTCAGCCCAGGGTGTGATCCTGGAGACCTGGGATTGAGTTCCACGTCAGGCTCCCTGCATGGAGCCTGCTTCTCCCTCTGCCTGTGTCTCTGCCTCTGTGTGTGTGTGTGTGTGTGTGTGTGTGTGTGTGTGTGTCTCATGAATAAATAAATAAATTTTTTTAAAAATAAAAATAAAATAAAAATGCAGTTGAAATGTATCATCTTCATTTTCAGGGACACTGTTGAATAATGGGACCAATTTTTAAATCAGTAATTAACATAATCCAGCAGAAATTGAAGCCTTCAGATAAATTATCTCTCTCTCGGTCTTTCCCACCCTCAGCCCCTTGCTCTATTCTGTCCACCCCTATGCTTTTCCTTCTTTCTACCTCTTCCTCCCTCTCTCCAACTCTCTTTTCTTACTCATAGACAGCATGAGTAGAGCAGTACAGCCAACAATTAGAAAGCTAGTAAACTTGCTGAGATATATTTGCATATAAGATTCATGACAAAGTCACTTATGCATGGACACTAATTTATGCTGACTTAGCTCACTCAGAATTGGGTTAAGAGCAATCTCTGGCCACATTAGCTCTATGTGGACACTTATGGGTAGTCACTCAGAGGTATCACATAGAGTCAGTGACTTTTTTGTAGAGGAGGAAGCTTTAGGTCAGAACCCATTGAGAAGTTGCTTTCTTCTCAGTCAGAGTTCACGTGGGTCATATAACTGCTGTCTCAACTGTGCAAAGGTCAGAGAGAAGCTGGTTCCAAAGAGCATATTTAATAAGCTAGATTTTTCACATATTTTGCAGGAACCTGTAAGAACAGAAATACCTAGAGTATGTATGTGTATACACACACACACACACACACACATACCATAGATATATATGAACTTCCAACCACTGCTGGTAAAGACACTGCAAGTTTTTCCCAGTTGGTAATAAAAGCCTGGAAAGAAGGAAATAAACTCTCCAATGCAGAGAAAGAAAAGCTATAGTTCCAAGACGGAGACATCAATGAAGAAGATCTGAATAAGATCAGAGCAGACACACTTGAGTCAAGGAGTTGTGTCAACTTCCTAATCAGGAGGCAGTGGAAATCAAATGTGAGAATGATACTTCATGTTATTTGCCATTTGCTTTAAATGAACAGTTAGCAATCTGAAGCCTTTGCACTTACTTAATCCTTTAACTGCTTTCAAAAAGTTCCCGGGAAGGAATCTGGTCACCTATCATTGAGGAAAGATATCTAGGTAGAGTTGGTCCCAGAGAACAACTGTAGATCCTAAACCCATAGTGCAAAGAACCAACCGCTTATACATAAGATTTATTCTCCGCTGGGTGTGGCACATGCTGTATTGCAGCAAATGCAGCATTTTTTTAAAATGGAGGCCACTAATCACAGATAAATAATAATAATAATCTTAGTGGAATAGAAGTTCCATTCAAACCAATGCCATCTAAAAGTCAAGAAGAATTTCCTTTCCTTCTATGACTATGTTAATGTGACCCCTTGGGCTTCAAAGCTTGAATCAGAGTAAACATTTAATTAAATGTCTTCAATCTGCACATTGACTGCTTTTGCCTCTCAGCTTCTTAGGCTCTACCTTCTTTCCAGGATATCATGAGGATACAGGGGATTTCCTATCAAAGGTGAAGTCATAGCAAGATCCCATAACAGGTGAAGTACCAAAAAAGTAGTCCAAAGCTATTTCTCATTTCAAACTTACTCCTTGCCTAACGCCAAATAAATCGAAGTATGAAATATTCATAAACCCCCGGTTGATTCCATAAGCACCCATTACTAGAAATGGAACCATTTTTGCAATTCTGACTTTCATTATTAGCATAAATCGTACCCCTTCACCCATCCTAACCCACCCATTCTAATCCATCCCCACCCCCTTCACATACAAGCAAAAGTTTTTAGAGTTTAGGCACACTTGGCATTTTGCCAGGGACAACCATGCACCCTAAAATTCAAACAAGAAAGAATAATGTGAACTTTGTTCTCTCCTTTGCAGGGAGCTCATTAAAGGGTGGGGCTATACAACCACAAAACAAGCTCAACCAGTTCCTATTAAACCAGTTCATCAGAGACATTGGAACAGCATTAGGAATACCAGCCTGGGGCCAGGAAGCAGAGGTTCTGCTCCTAGTTTCACCACATATTTTGACCTCAAACAAATCACTTCACCCCTCTGAAATTCAATAAGTAGTGTTGAGATTGCCCCCATTACCAAAAATCTATGATTCTATGATTTCTTATAGGTAGCCATTATCAACTACCCCTTGCTTCTCTCCTCCCCGTATTACTAAGCAAAGGTAACAAAACATGAGGTGACAACCTTAGAATTTGTTTTTCTTCCCACTCCCCCATGAGGATTTGTCTAGTGGTATTAAAAATATCCTAAATTCTCTGCAGATTAGGGCAATGCAAGACACAGAATCGATACTATAGAGACTCTACCTATTGCTATGGTATTGTGAGAATTAGCATAGTCTAGAAAGAAAGTCCTCCTCTCATTATACTAGCAAGATAGAACACAGTGACCAGATTCCTCTTGGGCCAGAGCCTGGTGTCACAGGTTAAGCGATTTTGCTCCTTCAGAGCATTTTCCCAAACCTCAGCCATAAGTTTTCAGAGTGCTAGCTGCTATTTAAGTACTCCAAGTTCCAGCACTGAACACATTACTGGCGGCTGCTTGCTACATATGAACTAGCTCTTCTACAGCCTACCCTGGTCCCTTGCATGCACAATGGGAAAGGAAGAAAACATGAGTTGGGGAAGGAGGTGTGGAATGGTAAATAAGACCCACAACTAGTGGTAGGGTGAGGAGCTGTATTTCACCAGGGCTTAACTTGCCAAGGCAACAGATACAGCAAAAGATACTCATTTTGAAAATCATTCTTGAAAATACATGAGGGGGATGCCTGGGTGCTCAGCAGTTAAGCATCTGTCTGTCTTCGGCTCAGGGTGTGACCCCGGAGTCCCAGGATCAAGTCCCACATCAGGCTCCCTGCATGGAGCCTGCTTCTCCCTCTGCCTCTGTCTCTGCCTGTCTCTCTCTCTCTCTCTCTCTCTCTCTCTCTCTCTCATGAATAAATAAATAAAATCTTAAGAAAGAAAATCCATTAGGAAGGCATCACATTAGAGAATGATACTTGGACACTCAGTAACACTATGTTTCTCCATGGTTCGAAGAGTTATGCAAGAGTCTTGGGTTATGCAAGAGGTGAAAAAGTTAACTTGCATTCAGGAGTGGGGTTTAAACCCAGAGTCACCCTTAGCTCAGGGAGCTGCTCCACTCTGCGGGGCATGAGGAGCTGAGATGAACTGAGGAAAGAAGAGCGTGTCTCCCATCTCAAGAGAGCCCTCCAGCAGGCCAAGGCTTATTGAATGAGTTGGCATGTAGAATGAGTCACAATATTTAAATTTCTTTCCAAATGCTTCTGGTTGAATTTGCATATGTTAAATTACACATGGTGTAACTCCGCTGTACTGTCACCAGGCAAGCATACGGGATTTTCTGGGACTGGCCAAATTAAGATATTCTGTTTCTGCCTCAGAATATGTGATACATGACAGGTTTCCGAAACTGTAGTCATTCTAGAAAACGATACAGGCCCTTGAAAGATAAGCCATTCATTTTTTCAGACTAGAATAAGAAATGACATAGTACCTTTATGTACACTGACACACTCAGACACACAAACTCTTGTTTCCTATTAAAAAGAATTCTAGTTCTGTGGCCAGAATGCTAGATAATAGTACTTTCAACACACAGTTAAATAATAAATATTCTTTTAAAATGGGCTTAGGACCATTCTTTTTTTTTTTTTTTTGGTACACCTAAATATTTTGCTGATCTTTGAAGGTAGTTGTAGCTTCAGCTTCTCTCCCTACTCTTCACTGAGAAAAGAAAAATGTGAACGTGAACTCTGCCCTCCTGCACCGAATCTCAAAATTCTATCTTGGAATGGCACATGATTTTTTTAAAGCAGTATTTTTTTAAGCAGGACTTACAGGGCTCTGAGGCTATTAGGTAATTTCTGAGCTGGTGGCAAGAGGGTGAGGCCAGTGGAGATACCAAAAGCATTCAGGTGGTGGCAGCAGCACCCTGTGTACTCTCCTCATTCCAGCTGCCACTGCCACTCCCTTCCCAAGGAGCCACATCCTAGTCACCGAATCCTTCCCTGTTGGTATAGCTTCCCTCCCATACATATCAAAGGCAGTATACACCTTGCCCTCCTCCCCCCTACCCCCGCCTGCCACCACAGCAAGCATCTACCAAGGGCCTGCTCTGGACATACTTTTGAAACCTTTAAATCCTGCCATGCTTTCTTTCTGACAGGGAATGATGAAACTGGACATTGAGGACATCATGTCATTGGTCAGCAAATTTTCTAAGTTGGGGTATCTTTAATATATATTGAGTACTAACAATGTGCTGGATGTTACACTAAACCCTTTCCATGAAGTAGCTCATTTAATCCTTCCTACAATCCTAGAAGTAGAAGTAATTATTATCCTCAAATTACCAATAAGGAAACTAGGCCACCAAGGGAAAATGCAACCTGTCCAAAGTTCTCACACTAAGAACATGATGGAACTGGGACCTGAGCCTTGATGTCTAATTCTGCAGCTGGTACAAAGATCTTCTCACCTCAAAGCCTCCCTCTGAAACCTCACTCTCAGACACAGGGGTAGACTCCAGGCAGAACTGCAGAGGCAAATTCTTAGTAGGTGAGAGGACTGGAGAGCGCTGGTATCAGAGCAGAAGTGAGTCAAATGGAACAGCAGCGAAAAGCAGAAAGGAAATAAATGTTGGTTGAGGACCTACAGGGCAACTCACAGCATTGTGGGGTATGTATTACTAATCCTCTTTTCACATACAAATACACTGAGGCCCAGAGGGCTAAAAAACACACCAAACATTAGTTGGGACCCCATCAGGCTGTCAATGAGCCGGTACAAGTTTCACCCCTCTAAGGAAAGGGAGGAGATGAGACCCCCACAGCTCATGGGACTCTGGACCCTGGGCGAGGATTAGCGGCAGAGTCTGGGGATAGAGATTGATTAAAAACTGAGAGAAGAACTTGAGGTACCTTGGGTAGCCATGCCATTGGAGGATGGTCTGGGCCAGATGAGGTAAGTTGGAAAGGAGGGAGGGACAATGAAGCTCTACCTCTCCCCAGTCTTCCCTCTAAAGCAAACCATGTTCTGCCTCCTACTTCCCCATTGCTCTGCCTCCAGATCAGTCTTTTTTTTCCTCCTCCTTCAATTGCCCAACCAATGGAACTGAAGCATACTTTTATTTTAAATATTTATTGAATAAAGTCAGATCCTCTCACTCAATTTTTAAATTATCTAAATGGATAATTTTCTATCTCTATCATTGCCCAGAAATCACTAAAATTAAAACCAAGTTTCTCTTTGTAAATAAGGGTACCTCACTGACATTTTCTACATTTCTTTCTTATTTCTTTTTTAAGATTTTATTTATTTATTCATGAGAGAGAGAGAGAGAGACAGAGGCAGAGACACAGGCAGAGGGAGAAACAGGCTCCATGCAGGGAGCCCAAAGCGGGACTCAATCCCAGGACTCTAGGATCACACCCTGGGCTGAAGGCAGATGCTCAACCACTGAGCCACCCAGGTGTCCCCATTTTCTACATTTCTTTTAAAGAATAAAGGTTTCTCATTCTTATCACAGATTAGGCACTTTGGTTGCATGTTTCTCCCACTCTATTAGTATTTTTTAAATTAAAACTTTGGTAATTTGTTTGATTTATAGGTCCTGCCAAAAACATTAAGGGAAAAACTTCTTTTGTAAGAGGTTCTTAACTGAAATCCTCCCAGAAATCTTGAGAGTGGAAGATCTGAAGTAGATGGCTGCTCTCTGTACCCTACTAGAAGTGGTTTTAATGATCAAGAGTTACTTTTCTCAAAAAAAAAAAAAAAAAGAGTTACTTTTCTCATGTAACAAGGACTGTAGCAGCAGATGATTCTGGGGGTGATGCAAGGGTTTGAGGACAACACTAAGGACCAGAACCTTCTGTCCTTCTGCTAGATCATTCTCAGTTTGCAGGCACTATTTTCCCTTATAAGAGATAAAAATTTTATACCTTTTCTAATTATATGGCTCTTGAAGGGAGAATCTATTAAAATGTTTTATTATTTTAATGTCTCAACTAGCATTTTCAATAACATAAAACTTCAAGCCCAGATATAAGTGAAAAAGACCTCTTAAAATCTTCATTCCTAAAAAAAAAAAAAAAAAAAAGAATCTTCATTCCTTCAACAGACATTTGTTGATCTGTACCTGATGTCAGGTAGGCATTGGGATGGAGAGAGAAATAAACTATAAACTGCCCTCTCCAGAAACATTTATTCTGGTTCAGGAGACACACATAAAAAGAGATCATTGTAGGTCACCACGCCAAGTACTATAAATGAGGAACAAACAGAGGGTGGGTACCCAGACAAGGGGCAGGTCACTGCCTAAAGATGGTAAGGAAGGCTTCACAGAAAAGATACTCCAACTAATCTGGAAGGGTACCTAGACATTTGTCAATGAATGCATTTTCAGTGGCAGGAGCAATGAATTTACCGCATAGAAAAGGAGCTGGAAATGCAGCTCAGATTATAAAAGGCTTTAGATGCTCAGCTGGTTCTCAGAAGGTTCTTAAGTCTGAGAATGATGTGGTCAGCATCAAATTCTAGGAAGATAACTTGAAACAGTGTGAAGACAAGTTTGTACTAGGAAGCGACCAGAGAGGAAGCAGCTGTAGTTATCAGCAAGATGTGATAAGGATTAGACTAGGTGGTGGCAGAAAGGAGTGAAGAAGGAAGGCAGATCATGGATTTCTAAGGTGGACATGACAGGATTTGTTAAATGATTAAAGGCAGAGTGACAAGGAGGAGACATTGCCAAGAGCAATGCACAGATTTTTCAGGCTAGATATTGGCTAGATGGCAGGTGATGCTACTTACAGAGATTAAAAATAAAAATCTTGGCAGGAGCTGCTGAGCTCAGCTTTGAAGTATTGAGTTTGAGGCCCAGAGAGGCATCCAGGTCAAGATCCAATCAGAGATGCAGAGTTCAAGCCACAGGCCAAGCCACTGGCCAAACATGGATTCCGGCTCCCCCTGCTCCTAGGAGGGGCTGGCATTGTCAGAGGGGATGACAGGGGAAAAGAAAAGAAGCAGGCTAAGGAGAGGAGACCAGGAAGTAAGGAACAGAACAAGAGGAGAGGAAAGAACAAGGAAATGAGAAAAGGAGTAGTCTTTGTGTTTTACCCTTTAGAAAAGGCATAAAGCTACCCCAGGCTTCCTCAACCTTCTTCAGACAACTTTGTGTAAAATAAGGGAGAATAGAAACAGAACATATGACCTGCATCACAGAGGACAACTGGCAACAGCAAGAAGAATGAGTAATCAATTACTTCCTATCTTGCTCAAAAGTATTTTATGATATTTAAAAAAAAAAAAAAAAGCTAGGTGGTCTGAAGTAATTTCATACAGGAGAAAATAATCCTACACTCTTCAATTGTCCTTGAAGGAATTACTCTATTAGATAAGTATTAGTTTCGTTATCTGGAAAATTCACTTAGGTAAAACAGCATTTGTGAGAGTATGAAGATAAAAGAATCATTTCCATTTATAAATATTCATTTTTCTCCAATCGTGTTAAATGAAAATAGTGTCCTTAAAAAAAAAAAAGAAAAGTAATTGGTCTGGGTCATCTTAATACCTTTATAATACTAGAAAATGAATCAAACCATTTTTAAAAATCACATTGCTATGCAGCCTAACAGACCATGTTCAGGAAGAAAATCAATAAATACTCTTTTCTGGTGATGATTAGGCTGGTCCCTCTTCCCCAGCAGGCACCCAATCCTCAGCCACTTTCCTGTCTTCCAGGCACGAGCTCCCACCGACTTCAAAGGAAGCTTTAAAAATGGATTAAAGCAAAGATCATATATTGATTTCAAAGGGAGAGATGAAAAAACAGAAGATATTTCATAGGGGAGGGGACGGAGATGGAAATTTTGTTCCTCTTATTATTTCATGCTTAATGAATACCATCAGCATTCCCTGTGCATTCAGCCAAAAGTATGTTTTCTGTCATTTGCAACACTTTCCATTTTGATGACATCATAATAGTTGTTCATTCTTTGCTTATTCTAAATATTTCAGTATTATTACAGAGATGTTAAATGTTAGTTTCCTCCCTATGTGATGTGGCCATGACAATAAAATTTTGTCACACCATGCAAAATATTGCCATTTTAATTGTTTACCATAATGTTACTATGGAAAACAATGAGAATTATTC
This sequence comes from Vulpes lagopus, assembly GCF_018345385.1. Lineage (NCBI taxonomy): Eukaryota > Metazoa > Chordata > Mammalia > Carnivora > Canidae > Vulpes > Vulpes lagopus. The sequence goes on from NC_054829.1 coordinate 62,352,813, forward strand.
TTGATAGCCTAATGTTCTTTTATTACATGTAGCCAGATCTTATTCTTGGGTCTCTTGTCCTCTCCCAAATTACAAACCATTTAATATAATAAATTTAGAGCTTTATAAGTGGCCACCAAGGCTGTTGTTTCCCTGAATGATTATTAATGTACTGCCATATTAATATATGCAAATTAAAACAATTTACTCTTCACAGCATTGAAGAGACTCTGAAAATAAAAAAAATATACTCCAAGTAGGGTTTGCCTTCTTCATACAATATCTAAGATTCATTCTAAAACAATACTTAAAAATAATAAATAAATAAATAAATAAATAAATAAATAAAACAATAATTATAATTAATCAGGGACTCTTAAACACGTATTGTGAGCTAATAAAACTCCTACAGAGCCCTCTAAACTCACAAGGATTCTGGTGTTCCACTCCAGAGGTAGGACAGCCAGCTTAAAATACAAACAAAACTTGAACGCAGAGAGGATTAATATGTAGGAGGAGAGTGGCCATTTTACCCAAATGCTCAGGCCTTTGCTAGATATCTCCATGCTCTTGTGACTGCCTGTGCTTGTGGCTGGCCTGTGTCCCTCGGTATGACTCACCCTGACTCATAGAAGCATTCTCTCCCTCTCTCTTTCTCTCTCAAGCATACACACACACACACCACTTCTATATGATTTAACCACATGTAGAACTTGTGAGCCACATAATGCAGAAAAGAGTGTGGGAGGTAGTTAGAGAAATCTCTACTTGAGCCTCAGAGGGAAAACAGGACGGCAGAGCTGAATGTGTTATATAATTCAAAGGAGAGAAAAATCAGACCCAACATCACATTTGATTAAAATCCATATAAGGACTCACAAATGAAATAACAAAACCAGTGGGACTACTGCCAACAGTAAGTCAGAATGAGCAAAAGAAATAATTGCATCAAACCAGTAAGGAAGTTCAAAGGATGTAGGTATGTGCTGAGCTGGCTAAGAAATCCAAGTCTTACTTGAAATTATAAGACCAGACACTGCTCGAGAAAAGTGGTACTTCCAAGATTTTGTGGTATATCCCATATGCAGTTAGGAGAAGAATAACCAAAATGTTACCTTCCTCAGTTTATTCAACTAAACCCAAAAGCAAACAGTTCAAATAAAAACAAAAACAGAACATACACATTCTCCTTATTCTCAAATACAAGCTGGGTTTGAGTCTCTCTGCATTCATGTTTTGTTTGAATAGATAAGCCCTTTTATTATTTTTTAAAAATGTTTTATTTAAATTCAATTTGCCAACATGTAGTATAACACCCAGTGCTCATCCCATCAAGTGCCCAGGATCCTCAGTGCCTGTCACCCAGTTACCCCAACCCCCTGCCCACCTCCCCTCCTGCAACCCTTTGTTTGTTTCCCAGAGTTAGGAGTCTCTCATGGTCTGTCTCCCTCTAATTTTTCCCACTCAGCTCCCCTCCTTTCCCTTATAATCTCTTTCACTATTTCTTATGTTCCCCGTATGAGTGAAACCATATGATGATTGTCCTTCTCTGGTTGAAATAAGTCCTTTTAATTGAGGACTTTAATTTAAAAAAAAAAAAAACAGTACTAATTTTCCCTGTATTTTGTACATTATATTTATTCACAAATAGACTGACAGGATAATTACTATATGAGAGGCTGTGCCGTAAGTCCCATGTAAAACCTCAAAATGAAAGAGTTGTGGTCTCCATTCTCTTAGACTGTGGGAGTGGTGGAGGGCATGAATAATGATATTAGAGGGGAGAGTGAGTTCTACGGCCATCAAGAGTGAAAGGCAGGAAAAACTATATGCATCTCACCACATGAAGGAAAGTAAAATCATGTTTCACTTGGAGCCACATTTCATTGACCCCTAGTTCTGATGGAAACATATATTATCTATTAGGACAAGGGGATGGGGCCCAAAGTCAAAAAAGTTCAAATAAGTTTGGGAAACACTTGATAGACAAAGTTAGAATAGGTTCTTTATTGCAGGACTTCCCAATACCTTTGATGGACTAATGTTACTTGCAAATTCCCAAAAGGAAAACAGAGTTGGTAGCATTTCTCAACCTTATTTAACTACGAGGCACTTTTATTCACAAGGCATCTCATGAAACTAGTGGAAAACATTTTGATAAGCTGTAGTATAATTTGAGCTTCTGTGGAAAACATGGAGCACTTCAAATTGACCAGGTTCAAGTAGGTGAAGACTAATTGGAAGACAAAGTAGAAAGGTAGCTTAGGGTCAGATCTGGGAGGACGGTGACGCCCTGATTGCTCTCTCCTGGAAACTCCCTTTCCTTTGCCATCATAATAAAGCAAACCCATATGACTTCAGTTTAAAAACCAGCTCCACCACTACTAACTGTAAGACCTTCAGCAAATTACTTTTCTGTCCCTAAGTTTCCTTATTTCCTTATTTAAAAATAGGGTTGTTATAAGGATTCAATAAGTCTATGAATATAAACCACTTATAATGCCTAGAACATAGCAAACCCATAATAAACATCCATCTATCTATCTATCTATCTATCTATCTATCTATCTATCTATCATCTATGGCTTGATTTCTTTTCTAACCTTCTTATTATTCCTCTCTGCCTTCGTCAGCTCAGAATTTTTTTTCTTGTTCCTTAAATATTGGCTTTCCCCAGAGTTGTCCCCTTAGCCCCTTTTCTCTGTTTATTTTAAATGCTCTCCTTAAGATGGCTTCAACTTACCAGGCCTGATGCATGCCTTCACTACAACCCCAACTCTGATATTTCTCCTGAACTCCAGAGAATATTGCCAAACCCCATCTGAACATATCCACCTGAAACGTTATACAGGCACCTTGAGCTCAACATGTTCAAAATTGTATTCACTAGCTTTGGTTCTACTTCCAAACCTTTCTCCCCCTCTCTACTCATATCTCATCATCCACACCCAGTTGTCCAAGCTAGATTACTTTGGGTTCATTTTTCCACTTTTTTTTTTTGAAGTTTTTATTTTAATCACCTGGTGCTCATCATGACAAGTGCATTCCTTAATCCCCATCACCTATTTCACCCAATCCCTCACCCATGCTCTCTCTAGCAATATCAGTTTGGTCTCTATAGTTAAGAGTTTCTTGGGCTTTTTTCTCCCTTTGCTTGTTTGCTTTGTTTCTTAAATTCCATACGAGTAAAATCATATGGTATTTGTCTTTCTCTGACTAACTGATTTCACAGCATTATACTTCTGGAGCTCCATCCAGAACTCCAGAATATATATACCATATCTTTATACATTCATCTATCAACGAATACTTGGGCTGCTCCCATTTCTTAGCTATTATAAACAATGCTACTATAAACATATGGGGTGCATGCATCTATCCCTTTAATTAATGTTCTTGTATTCTCTGGGTATATACCCAGTAATGTAATTGCTGGATCATAGGGTAGTTCTATTTTTAACTTTTTGAGCAAACACCATATTGTTTTCCAGAGTGGCTGCACCAGTTTGCATTCCCACTAACAGCACAAGAGGGTTCCCCTTTCTCCACATCCTTGCCAACACTTGTTGTTTCTTGTGTTGTTGATTTTGGCCATTCTTACAGGTGTGTGGTGATAGCTCATCATAGTTTTGATTTTAATTTTCCTAATGATAAGTGATGATGAACATCTTTTCATGTGTCTGTTGGACATCTGTATGTCTTCCTTGGAGAAATGTCTGTTCATGTCTTCTGACCATTTTTAATTGGATTATTTTTGGGTGTTGAGCTGTATAAGTTCTTTGTATATTTTGGATATTAACCCTTTATCGGATAGGTCATTTGCAAATATCTTTTCCCATTCTGTAGGTTGCCTTTTAGCTTTGTTGATTATTTCCTTCACTGTGCAGAAGCTTTTTATTTTTATGTAGTCTAGTTTATTTTTACTTTTGTTTCCCTTGCCTCGGGGGAACCTATCTAGAAAAAAAGTTGCTACAGCTGATGTCAAAAATGTTATTGCCTGTGTTCTCTTCTAGGATTTTTATGGTTTCAGGTCTCACATTGTAGATTTTAAATCCATTTTGAGTTTATTTTTGTATATAGTGCAAGAAAGCCATCCAGCTTCATTCTTTTGCATGTATCTATGCAGTTTTCCCAATACCAAATGTTGAAAAGACTGTCTTTTTCCTATTGGATATTCTTTACTGCTTTGTCAAAGATTAATTGGCCATATAATTGTGGGTTAATTTCTGGATTTTTCTATTATGTTTTAGTGTTTCTTTGTGCCAGTACCATACTGTTTTGATTACTATAGCTTTGTAATAAAACTTGAAGTCCAGAATTATGATGCCTCCGGCTCTGCTTTTCTTTTTCAAGATTGCTTTGGCTATTCAGGGTACGTTGTGGTAATTTTTCACTTTTTATACTCCCCCAAGCCTGCCTTTGCCTTCCACTACTCCCCTCCTTACATTCAGTTGGTCAACTGATCCACAGATTCCATTTCTGGATTCTCATCTGAATTAAATGCTATCTCTCCATTCCTACTACAGGCTCTCATCACATTCTTACCATCTCTCATTTAGATTTCTGAAGCAGGTTTCTAATTTGCTTCCCTCTTCCAAGTGATCTTCCATTCTATATTTTATAAATACAAAATTGATTACCTTATTCTTTAAAACCTATAAAGATTATAATTTTATACTACATATCTCAAACAAAGAGTAAATTCCAGTTAATGACATTCTTTCTGAAGTATTTAGAGAGGAATGTACAGAGATCTGTAATTTGCTTCAAAATGCACAAAAAATAAAAAAGATTGATGGATTTTAAAGGGATGGATGGATGGATACATAGGTGATCAAACAAGTATGGTAAAATGTTAATAGTATAATCCAGATGATAAGTTATGCAAGCACTCTTTATAGAATTACTTCAACTTTGCTATATGTTTAAAAACTGTTCATAATAAAATGTTGGTGGGAGGAGGACTATGAAGGCTCCCTATCATCTAGAGGATAGCATCCAAACATCTTAGGTGGGCCTTTCACAGTCTGGCTCCATTCTACCACACCAGCCTCTCATTATCCCCACAGTTCGCACCCTATGTTCTAGCCAAATGGAATGAGTCAACATCCCCTAATGTCTTATATACTGTCCTGTGGCCAAGGCTTTGTCAGCCTTTGCCAACTTTGTCATCCTTTTCTCTTTGTCAGCAGAAGACCCTTCCTTTATTTCTCTATCTGGCAAATGTGCAAGTGTTGTTAACAGCAGCATCTCCTCTGAGATGACTTCTTAGAAAAAGTTAGCTTACTTATATATCAGTCGGTTACTGTCAAGCTGTGGCTGGTGGTCATGTATGTATTTTTCCCAAATGCACCAAAAGCTTCTTGATAGACAATGTCTCACTTTTTGTATATATAATATTCAGCATAGTCCCAACATATTCTAGGCCCCCAAAACATGTCTCTGAATTAAACTGAACACCAGACTAAGAAGTGTGCTATTTCTTTTTTTTTTTTTAATTTTTATTTATTTAGATAGTCACACAGAGAGAGAGAGAGAGGCAGAGACACAGGCAGAGGGAGAAGCAGGCTCCATGCACCGGGAGCCCGACATGGGATTCGATCCCGGGTCTCCAGGATCACGCCCTGGGCCAAAGGCAGGCGCCAAACCGCTGCGCCACCCAGGGATCCCGAAGTGTGCTATTTCTTATACAAAGTTGTCAGTCACTGTTTCTGGCCTTTTCTTTCACTCAGTAGCAATCTGTATATCCTCTGTTCCATAGAAGAGTTGTTCTCATTACCTCTTATCTCTAACCAGAGATAACTACATCAGGATGTACAGCTGCTAAATTTTAATCCAAATGAGATGCACACATTTCAAGTCTCTTTTCTATAATTATATAGTAATTATTTCTTCCTATAAAGGCTTTTACATCAATATATAAGTGAGGAAAAGCTCACTTATGATTAGCTGATATTTGATCTATTCCTAGAAATGCTAACCATGACCTTACACACACACACACACACACACACAATAAGTTTTGAAATGAAATCTTATGTTAGAAAGAACCAGAACCATCAGATTCTGGAAGATTAAGAAGTTCCTCAGAATTTTTACTCAAGTTTGCATCTAACCTTCTTATCTTTCCCTGAAACTTCACAGGCAGCAATTAGCAACACCATTTTAGCCTCTTACTTCACTTCCCTCTAATCATTCTGTGTTCTCATAAGAAACAGTCTCCAAACTAAAAAAAAAAAAAAAAAAAAAAAAACTCATTTTGAGAGTTCCTAATCCCTCCTTTCACTGTGTTCAGAAAAATTCTTATCAATTAATGAGTCAGGGCTTGATCGCAAACACCTGAGACTTGCCATTCTCTTTACTTCATCTCTAGCACTCCAAAACCAAAAATGTGATTTTGAACAACTGCATTTATTATAAAGAAGTTTCAATATAGTGGAAAAAATAACGATTTACAGTTTCACTGTGATGGCGTTTCATATGGGTGACTAATATGTCTTATCTATTACAAACACTACATCAGATCCACTAAATTTGCATTTGTCCAAGGTTCACTGAACTAAAACATCCCCTCCTCTGTCTGCCAATGGTGTATTTCTTTACAAAAGTCTTCAATAGTGATTCGGAATTCCTCTATAGTCACAGAAATCCACAAAGGACCCATCAAAAAAGAAAAGAAAAATGTTAAGTTAATAAACAACATTTACAAAATGGTTATAATTTTGATTTGTATACCAAGTGTTCCCTGGCTCCTAATCTATTAGTCACTCCCTCAGCATGCTAGCCTCCATAGAACTACATGTGTCCTTCTGTATAGCAACCTGTTTGTTCATCCCCTCTCAACAGTCAGGGGTGATGGCAATTCTATATCCCCAGGATATAGTATAGTGCCAGGAACAAAATAGGTACTCAGTAAACATGTGATGAAAGAACAGAAAGAAGAAAGGAAGGAAGAAGAGGAGGGGGTTTTGGCTTTTGTACTGCTTATGATGATTTTTAGGTCATAGAAAACAAGATCAGTATTTATTTTTAGGAAGTATTTAATTTCCATGTTTTGAATTTCTCTTGCTATCATTACTGTTTTTTATTTTTTGTATATATTTTTATTGGAGTTTGATATGCCAACATATAGCATATCACCCAGTGCTCATCCCATAAGTGCCCCCCTCAGTGCCCGTCACCCAGTCACCCCAACCCCTCGCCCACTTCCCTTTCCACTATCCCTCATTCATTTCCTAGAGTTAGGAGTCTCTCATGTTCTATCTCCCTCACTGATATTTCCCACTCATTTTCTCTCCTTTCCCCTTTATTCCCTTTCACTATTTTTTATATTCCTCAAATGAATGAGACCATATAATGCTTGTCCTCCTCCAACTGACTTACTTCACTCAGCATAATACCCTCCAGTTCCATCCACGTTGAAGCAAATGGTGGGTATTTGTCATTTCTAATGGCTGAGTAATATTCCATTGAATACATGGACCACAGCTTCTTGATCCATTCATCTGTCGATGGACACTGAGGCTCCTTCCTCAGTTTGGCTATTGTGGACATTGCTGCTATAAACGTTGGGGTGCAGTGTCCAGGTGTTTCACTGCATCTGTATCTTTGGGGTAAATCCCCAGTAGTGCAATTGCTGGGTCATACTGTTTAAACTAGCAAAAGGCTCCCCTCAAAAGAAATCAACCAGAGTGAATTTAAATAAGATAATTTGTGGACTCAGTTTTGCATCTTCAGGAATTAACTGAAACTCAAACCAGGAGTCATCATGACTCACTCCTCTTCCTCTTACACAAGGGAAGAGGACGCCATCATGGAACAGAATACATGAAGAATGAGGCAAGTCTCTCCAGTACTAAAACAAACCTGTCCAGTCTCTGTATGCCAAGAAAATACAAACCCCAAACATATCTCTAACCATTTACTCATCTGTTTATATTTTGAGAGTCTTAATAAGAGCAATATATTTTAGCTTTATGGGATTATCTTTCCTTCTCGCCATCATTTAACGGTGAAGTAAATGATTTATTTTATGAAAGTTACTCAGTCCTTCTTCCATTTCACCAGCATTAATAGAGTCACTGGTTTCCTCCCTGATCAATCAGTAAGTTATTTATGGCTAAGCCTCAGGACTATGCAATTAGAGACACTGCAGAATTCTGCTAATGTCATGCATCAGGAACAGTTCTACTCTGCAGGAAATCAAACTCAGTCATTATTTGGGTTCACTTCTGGTAATTAAGCAATTAAATAGCACTTCACATATCTAGCATGTTCAGCAACAATTTTTATAAGCACTTCTCATAAGAACCTAGAACAACGCTATCAGATCAATAGCATCATTTTTATAAGAAAAAAAAAATGATGGCCAGAAACCAAGAAAGCCCTTCCCTTCTGTGTGAAGGTGGTGCTACTCCTCTGAGGGCACGTACCCAAGATGCTTCTCCAACAGCAGTTTCTGGTTTGTGCCGATTTGTCCACAGTCTTTCAGTCTTTTATTAGGTCCCCTCTTCATGGATAGCAGAGATTTCAGAATCTCTGACCCTGTCCTGTAATATGCCATGTATCATATAATCTGTAGCCAAAGTGGAACAAAACATACTGGCTTGGAAATAATGGTTGTGCAACACTAATGATGTTAAGCCGCTCTAGGGAGTTATGATTTAAAAAGAACTTATTTAACAGAAAAGGAAAAAAAAAAAAAACCACAGAAAACAACAAAAAGAATTGATGTGTATATTTGGAGGAAGTCAACCACTGAAGGGATAAAAATCAGTGCTTAAAATGAATTGCTTGCTCCCTTACCTATGCAAGAAAAGATTCTTTAATTCAAAATTTAATACACATATAGTGTATGTGATGGTTAATTTTAGGTGTCAACTTGACTGAGTTAAGAGATGCACAGAGAGAGCTGGTAAAACATTATTCTGGGTGTGGCTATCAGAGTATCTCTGGAAGATATTAGCATTTGAATTAGTAGACTGAATAAAAAGACTACCCTCACCAATACAGGTAGGCATCATCTAATTTGTTGAGGGCCTGAATGGAACAAAAAGGTGGAGGAGGGCAAATTCACTCTCACTTCTTGAGGTGAATTTTTATCTTCTCCTGCCCTCAGACATCTGTGCTACTGGTTCAAGGGCATTTTAACTCAGACTGGCACTTATACCCTCAGCGCCTCAATTCTCAGGCCTTCAGGCCTTGGACTGAATTATACCATTATCTTTCCTGGTTCTCCAGCTAGGAGACAGCAGATTGTGAGTTTTCAGCTTCCATAACTGTGTGAGCCAATTCCTATAATAAGTTTCTCTCTCTTTCTTTTTCTATATATATATTTTAAATTTTTATTTAATCAGTTTTTTTTCCTCTGGAAAACCCTAATATAGTGTAATAACCATAAGCCATGGAGCACCTGAGTGGCTCAGTCAGTTGAGCATCTGCCTTCAGCCTCAGGTCATGATCCCAGGGTCCTAGGATCAAGCCCCATGTTGGGTTCCCTCATCAAGACTTGTTGGGCTCAGCAAGGAGTCTGCTTCTCCCTCTGCCTCTGCAGATCTCCCTGCCTGTGCTCACTTGCTCGCTTGTTGTTAAATAAATAAATAAATAAATAAATAAATAAATAAATAAATAAATCTTAAAAAGAATAACCATCAGCCAACACTTGAAAGGGAAGGAAACAACAATCTCAGAATCAAGAGGGCATTTGTTATTAATAAGTCTTATCAGACCAATGCCCCCCCCCCAACACACACACACACTTTTTTGTTTTTAAATGGGTTTCCTGGATAAGCAGTTTGGAAAAATGTAATAGATGTATACACTTACCTAGATTCCATCAAGAATTTTGACTAAGTTGGTCATCATTTGGACAAGATAACAGGACAATAGGAAATCAGTAACAGATCTAATGACTTTGTCTAATAATTATGGGTTTCTGAGTCCTTATCAGTCTAGAAGAAGGTTTTTGGCACCATACTGCATTCAGTGTCCCTTGCCTGCTTTGGACAACAGGTCTGTCCATCTAAGTGTTTTTCAGATCCATCCACTTACTTCCATCTCACTCCACACCTTGGCACCAGGCCTGGCTATCTTCCACCCACGTCCCTGCAATGGCCAATGTCTGCTTCCGTTCTTGCTCCCCTCTGATCTTTTCCCCACATTTTAAAAGGTTGCCCATCTTTTCTACTTTGCCCAGTTTATACCTATTGTTCCAACATAATTATTATTAACACTTTCATCCTCAAGAGTACCCTCCCCAGTAGGTGAAATCATACCTAACTTTGAACAATATAATTCTAACTACATCATTCTGTTGCTTAACCCTTTCAATGTCTTTCCCCTGCCCTCAGGGTAAAGCCCAAACTTCAACAAGGCTTTTTGACTTCTTAATACCCACTGAACTATAAGTACAATAAGGGCAGGGATTTTTTTTGCTGTTGTTATCTATTTTGTTATCTATTTTGTTGTTATCTATCTAATTGCCATAACCCAGAACAGTGGCTGGCACATACTTGATACTCAAACATGTGTTTAATGTTTTCAATATTGAAGCTGTTAAGGGGCCCATAGTCTGGGCACTGCCTCTGTTTCCTACTACATGCATCTCTGCCTTTTCTTCACAGGCTAATCTTCATTTGGATTTTATTGTGTTCGGTTCCTTTCTTACCTCTAGGCCTCTTCCTTCTGCCTGGAACATTCTTCTCCTTAAATGACCTCTAATTCTCTCATCCCTATTATCTCCCACTCAATTCCTGTGAAGTCCAGCTTTAAAGTCACTTCCTCTGGGGGGCCTTCCCCATCCTGCTAGGAAATATTCTCCAACTATTTAAGTACAAATCACTTGTGCTTCTCCCAGGCTAATCCTCATCATACTTTCCAGTTAACTATTTTTATACTCACTCACTCGCTCACTCTCCCTCTTTTAATTTCCTAGTCTGTTTGTTCCATGATAGCATTTATGCATAGTCCCAGCAGCCAGGCACCTACTATAATTTCTACCACCTGGGAAACAATTAATAAATTACCGTTGAATTAATTGAAATAAACTAATGTGATCTTAAAAGTACAGAATAAAGATAGAATTTTATAAAGATAAAATGACAGTCCTACAACGGATTATGTTCAGTCCTGTGTACCACATGCTAATGGAAACAAAGTCCCTGCCTGCTCAGAGAAAAATAATCAGGAGGGTTAATAGACTGTAAAATGGAAACTGAGATAGTTCAGCCTGGAAAAGACACATGGAGGGAGGCAGGGAAAGAGTAAACAAAGGACATAAGAACCGCCTTCAGATTTCTAGGAGATTAAACAAGTTTTCAATGGCCCTCGTGCAATCAATGAAAGGAAGGTAGAGGGCAACAGGTTTGGGATTTTTAGCAACCAGAGCTACCTGAAAATAAATGTGTTGTCTGTGAGGCAGTGAGTTTCCTGTCTCCAGCAGCATTCCATAGTGGGCAAATTGTGATGGTGGGGATATGAAATTGTACTATGTAATTTTGAAAAAAAAAATTCTTTTTATTCATGAGAGAGAGAGAGAGGCAGAGACACAGGAGGAGGGAGAAGCAGGCTCCATGCCGGGAGCCCAAAGTGGGACTCAATCCCAGGACCCCAGGATCCTGCCCTGGGCCAAAGTCAGGCGCCAAACCACTGAGCCACCCAGCAATCCCCGTAATTTTGAATCATAAGTAGCAAAGAAGAAAAATGGTAGAAATTGAAGCAGTTAAGCAGCTTGATCAGATTAGGAGGGAAGTCCAAAAAAGACTACTATGCAGACCTCACTGAGCTAGCTGAGAATTCATCCCTGTCCCCATTCCTCAGGCCTGCAAAGAAAAATAGGGTTGATCAGATGGGACGAGAAGCAAGGTTTTTTGTTTTTTGTTTTTTTTAATTTTTCTTTCTTTCTTTCTTTATGAGAGACACAGAGACATACGCAGAAGGAGAAGCAGACTCCCCACAGGAGCCTGATGCGGGACTCAATCCTGGATCCTGGGATCACAACCTTAGCCAAAGGCAGATGTTCAACCACGGAGCCACCCAGGTGCCCCCCAAGAAGCAAGGTTGAATGAGTAGGATCCTAATGGTCCTACAATCATTGAGGGGAAAATTAAAATCATAAAAATATGGTTGATGACAATCCATTTTCATTTAAAATACAGTAAAAAAGACAAATAGATATTGGAACTACTAGTCAACTTTTGATAAAAACAGAAAGAAAAATGTGTTCACTTTAATTGAAGGTGAAGAGAAAGATCTGATCTTTTTCATAATAAATATCTAATAGCACTTTTATTTCATAATCTTAGCTCTTGAGCAATTAATAGTTTTAAAAACAACCAGCAAAGAGATTAAGTTTTTGACCACTTAATTCCATGAGTGTTGAGCACTACTGACCATTTCATATTCTTAACCCAAGCTTCCAGTCACTGGTATAAAAGTACATGTCTTATCAGCCTCTGAGATAAGACTCCAGATGACAAACCGATGATATAGATGTCTGTTTAGAAGGCATATTGTTTTGTGGGGAAAGAAATTCCTGCCAGAAAGTTTGAACAAGTAGCTGGGCCTCTCATTCAAAAGAGCCTGTCCCAGAGGAATGGGGCTGCTATTCCCAGAAAGGCTTCCAAGAGATCTTCTGAATAATTCATGGTTTGATTGGAGCAGCCCACTGCAGGGAATTTTAGAATGCCCTTATATTTGGCTACCATGCAGGCTCCTTTCAAGAACCTACTCTGGGAGCTTTGTCAAGAGGGAAGTCAGGCTTGTTTGTAAAGCAGCTGGGTGTAGTATGCCCTGGAACTTCTTTCCCCCAGCTTCCTCTGAGCTGCCCTATGACCTCACACAAACTCTTGTTTCTCCTAGGGGACAAATTTGAGATTTGAACACCTCAATTTTCATGATTAACATTTTGGCTAAACAGACCACACATAGATGGAATGCTAGTTACAATTGTGATGATCAACACTTTTCCACAACTACTCCTCAACATACATACACACACATACACACACACACACAGCATTTTCTAATCAAATGTAGAGAGCAGAAGATGTCACTCTAGTTAGAAAAGAAACACAGCAAGAGATAAAATATGCAATGCCAGTTAAAGTCAACATTCTGAAAGTGAAAGGGCTTGGTTCTCAGGACAGACTGTCTTGATCTCACAATGGTTTTCTAAAGACCTTGGACTGAAGTCAGAGAGTATGTGCCAAGGATCACAGCCATTCCCCCATCCCACTCACAGTCACTGTAGTGTGGGAGACAGGCTATCAGCATTCAGAGGCAACTGTGACCCCTGAAGGTGCTGCCCCACAAAGAATTAACTCCTGGGAATCTCTGGCATCAAGTTTAGTTCAAGTGCTATGTTCTAAGTGAAAGAAAACTTATTAGCAAATAAAAAAATGAAATCTGGAGATCAAACACCAGGCCCCCTGGGCAGGAGCAGAATTGGGGGTGTTGGGATGAGGCTGAGCACAGCTGGCTTTTCATGGAGAAGGGCAAACAAGGAAGGTTAGGGTGATGGGGAAGGGTTTTTTAGGTGTTTATATGTGAGGAGAAGAGTCAGTGAAGATAGATTTAAAGATACAGGGAATAGAAAGGGACTGACCAGTGGGCCAGGGCCCCAGGAAGGGGAAGTGGAATAGGCTACGTGCAGACAGGGCAGGGACACACCTAAGAAAAGAAGCAATGGTGAGTGTAAATGGTGGCAAGCAAGCCTGGAGTATGGAAGCTAAAGAGTCCTTTCCCTACAATCAACAGTTTCTTGGTGACGTCAGGGTATTCTCCTTAGAATAAGGAGGTGAGGTAGCAGAGAGGGCTTGCGGTAAAAATGTGAACTGGTTGCTGAGAACACAGACTGCCAGATGGCCCAGAAGCCCTCCTGACACTCAGCCTGGGTACAGGTGATTACAGGAGAGAGTGGAGTGTCTGAGAGCCAGAGAAGCTGGAGGAAGCTATCCAGAGGAGATGGAAAAGGACTGGACTCAGTAGTCAAGAGGGTTAACTGACCATAAAAAGGCATCCATTAAAAATAAATAAATAAAAGGCATCCATTATATGGATTCAAGAATTGAAAAAAAAAAAAAAGGGATCCCTGGGTGGCGCAGCGGTTTGGCGCCTGCCTTTGGCCCAGGGCGCGATCCTGGAGACCCAGGATCGAATCCCACATCGGGCTCCCGGTGCATGGAGCCTGCTTCTCCCTCCGCCTGTGTCTCTGCCTCTCTCTCTCTCTGTGACTATCATAAATGAATAAAAATTAAAAAAAAAAAAAAAAAAGAATTGTCAGTAAGTTCTGGTGAGACGTCAGACGCTTTTAATGGCAGGTGCCCCCATAAGCGCGCTACAGAAGAAAGAGTGAGCTAGGCCCCAGCATGAAGAAGTAGTGTGGAAATGACTATTGAGCTGCAGAAAACTTCCTCCTAAAGAATCTCTATCCCAAATAAATAAAATTTAAAAAAGGGGGGGGGGGATCCCTGGGTGGCTCAGCGGTTTATCCCAGGGTGTGATGCTGGAGTCCTGGGATTAAGTCCCACATCGGGCTCCCTGCATGGAGCCTGCTTCTCCCTCTGCCTGTATCTCTGCCCCTCAGTCTCTCGTGAATAAATAAATAAAATCTTAAAAAAAAAAAAAAGAATATCTCTCCCTACTGCCTCATTATTTTATCATTAGATAAATAATTTAATTGCCCTGAGATTACTCACTTGACACAGCTACTGCCACCACATAATTTAGGCAATTGAGAGAGAGAAAAACAGGCCGGAAGCAATTAGGGAATGGGAATGTAGTGCTGTGTCCTGTTGTCTGTAGCAGAGCCTAATGCCAGTCAATCAGGAAGTCAGGCCTGGGCACTGGGAACAAGCCCAGATTAATTCCCTGTGCTAACCTGGGCATATGGCTTAGACTCTTTGAGTATCAACTTCTGCATTTGTGAGGTATGGAGTTTGCCCTAGAATCTAGACGATTTTCTAAGCTGTTCCCTGATTCTATTATTCTTTGTAATTTCAACATTTTTTTTAAGATTTATTTATTTGAGAGAGAGAGAGAGAGAGACCAAGCTTGAGTGGAGGGAAGGTGAAAATCTTAAGCAGACACCCCACTGAGCATGGAGCCCGACAAGGGGCTTGATCTCACAATCCTGAGATCATGAGCTGATCCAAAACTAAGATTCAGATGTTTAACTGCACCACTCAGGAATCCCTAACATTAATTCTATTTATAACTTAAATGCCTGATTCCAGAGTCCAACCTCTCTGGCAAACTAAATCTACCACTTAGCAACAAATTAGACAAAAACATTCTGACTGGGGCTCTAATGAAACTGTCATGATTTGCTTGTTGTGTTATCTTCTAGAAAAGTACTTTTCCCAGTTGGGACTTCTGAAATATAAATTGTGGGAAATGATTCAAAGCATCCCCTCTTCACTTTTTTCTTTGGAATGAAAATCTTATCTCATGTATCTTGAAATATCTATATACTTCAATGGGGGGTTGGGGAAGACAGAAATGGGTAGTATTGGAGTGGAGAGAGGGATAGGGCAAATACATAAAAGGTTCAAAATACTGTCAGTGTAAAATGATCAAAAGCAATTATGGCTATTTGCCTTAGCCAATGGGATAGACACTTGCTTAAATAATCCCACTCTCAGAGTGTATGGGTGGTTCAGTTGGTTGGGCACCTGCCTTCAGCTCAGGTCGTGATCTTGGGGTCTTGGGATGGAGCCCTGCTTCAGGCTCCCAACTCATCGGAGAGCCTGCTTCTCCCTCTCCCTTTGCTGTTCCCCCTGCTGTGCTCTCTCACTCTGTCAAATAAATAAATAAATAAAATCTTAAAAAAACAAACAATCAATCCCACTCTCTCCTACCATCACCACCACCACGTTTCAATAGAAGGGGTGAAGATTATGGAAGGCACTGATTTTACATTTACAAACCTAAAGTTGGGTAAACCACTCTGACCTGCCCACCAGGCAGACTCTACAGTCTACAATCCAATCAGATTTTCCAAGGACTCAACTTGTATTAGAGAGGGCTTACGAAGGAGACTTCTCTGCACCCATTTCTAGAAGAGTCTTAGAGACTACTGATCCATTTCATTTCTCTTTATCAGTTTATTTCTCTCAAGACCTGCAATGTTCTTTCTCACACCTTCCTTTTCCTACTCAGCTTTTATTTAAAAAAAAAAAAAAAGAAAGAAAGAAAAGAAAAAGAAAAAATATCCAGACCTCAGTGTAAAGCAGTTCCCCACTAACACCCTTCCTGTTTCTCCTGTTCTTTCTCTACCATTCACACTGGAGAGATGATGCTGAGCAAGAGACATGGACCCTGCCACATCCATTAAAATCTAAGGGGGTAACCAGCCATTTCATTTACAGTTCCTCCTCTTTCATTCTTTTTTTAACCCATCAAAGGTTACTCCCTCACCATGGACTAGCCACTGCCCCCTTATCTCCCTAGTAACCATCCATTCATCTTTTCAGGAGGAGCTCAAATGGCACCTCTTCTGTGAAACCTTTCTCTATTGCACCGGTTAGACTTAAATGCTTATTTCCCTGTGTCCTGTAGAATTTAGTATATAATCAATGTGTAATTGACAGGGGTTTGGTTGGTTGGTTTGTTGGTTAGTTGTGTGCTTTTTGTTTGTTCACTAGGATGGTAAATTCTCTGAGAGAGGGGTTGATGTGTTTTCTCTCCATAGCTCCAGCACCCAGAAGAACATGGCATCCAGCACCAAACTGAAAAAAAAAAAATCTATCTCGTCCATATCTCAGATAATAATATTCCATTCATTCAGTAATTCACACTATAAACCTCAGGGCCATCTTTGGCTATCCTTTTCCCTTCCTCGACTCCATCAAAGTCCTAACATATATACCTCCAAAATACTGACTCTTTCCCACTCTCCAATCCCCTGTCACAGCTTCATGCCAGCCTTTGTCTTTTCGTACCGGGCCTATGACAATAACCTACTCACCATTTTCAGTCCTTCCTCTACTGACTGCTCTTTCGGGTTGTTACAAAAGTGATTTTCTAAAATACAGGTCTAATTATGTGACTTCTCTTTTCACCAGGATAAAGTCTTAACTCCTTAACATGGCTCCAACTCATTTCTCCAGTTCCATGAACTTACCTGTTCCAACCAGCCATCTATCTATATACCTGACACTCAAGCCACATAAAACTAGTACATGACATGCTTGTTCCTGCTTCCAAGCTTTGCGTGTGCTAATCACCCTACCTGGAACTCCACCACCACCAGTATGTTCCCTCTCCTCCCCAAAAATGCATATGTATGAGTACACACATACACACACCTTTTCCTAGCAAATTCCATTTTGGAATACAGGCCCAACTCAAATGTGAACTTCTCTCAGAAGTTTTCCTGAGTTTGGAAATACTCATTTATTTCTCACACTGCATTCACAGTACTTTGTTCATACCCCTAGTGTAGCACTTAATGTACTGAATTTTAATTCTGTCTACACAACTGTGTCCCCTATAGTATTGTAAACTTGTTGGTGCCCAAGACATATTTTATTTCACATAGCTATATAATACCAACATATAAGAGGTTCTAAATAAATATTTTCACCATTGTTGAAGATGATTGTGGAGTCCATGTGTTTGGAAATATTAGAAAAGAAAATACAAAACCTCAATGTCAGGGGCACTCTCTGGTCCACAGAGACTAGATAATCTGGTCCACTAGAGACTAGATAATCTTTTAGGGACACTCTCAGCTCTAGTCAGATGCTCATAGAATTTATTGAGTACAATAGGCCAAGCACTATGCTAGGTGATTTTTTAAATCAATCATCTTATTCATTTCTCATAACAGACCTGTGAGGTAGGCAAATCATCTCCTTTTCAGCACTGGAGAAAGAGAAGCTCAGAGAGGAGAAAAGACCTGCCCAAGTTCCTGTAGCCAGTCAACCAGCAGGAGGGATGCCTTCTAATGTGAAATTCAAATATTAAGTCTGCACAACTGGAAGTGAGCTTTCTTTAAGCATTAACGCATAGCAACACCCCACTGGACCCAATGAATGGGAAAGAGTAAGCAAAGGATGATACATGAACGAGCAGAAATCAAATGATTTTCCCAGTAGCCGAAGTGAGCCCTCATCTTTGTTGAGATTGATCCATATAAAGTGTAAAGCTTTTTAAAAAAAACCTGTAAGAATCCAATCCTTATAAAAACTGTAGCTGGAAATATCTCCTACAGGAAGGAGAAAAATTTCAGAGTCAATGAAGAAAACTCTCACTAGTCCCTCACCTCACATTTTGCTCTGCAGAATCCAAAACAAAACTCTAGATGGCGTCCCTGTAAAGGGTCCAGTGATTCATCAGTTACTGTGCTTTGAAATAGCTGCCAACTCAGCTGTTTGCTGCCTTCTTTTCAGTGCTAGCCTTGCTGGCCTCCTGGCCAGGGCCTGTCACCCCATCCCCTTCATCCTGCAGGACCCAATCTGGATTCCCGGATCCCATCAGATTCCTCCCCTACCAGATCATTATTCCTACTGTGTTCTCAGCCTGTGATGACCTTCTCCAGCTTCTCAAAAATATTCAATAGCCAAAGCTGAAACAATTTGATCAATGTAATCAATAACTACAATGCTGAGTTATAACCTGAAGCATAAAATAAATATCCATGAGCTATACAGAAACAAATAAATGACTCAACAAATATATCAATGTAGAAGTGATATTACTTACCAAAAAAATTTTCCAATTAATAAATGTATAGGAATGAGGGCAATAGAAAATCACCATTATGACACCATAGTAACTGCTACAGGCAAGATTCATTGATAAACATTAAGATCAGTGGCGAAAATGTTCAGGAGAAGGAGGATATTTGCATGGCTTCAAAATAACACCTCCCAAATATACTAATGACCATGGTGCTTTTAACTTATGCCCACAGATTTTGTGATAGACCTCCCTCCAAGAGGTGGAGCTCAAGTCCCCTCACCTGAGCATGGCTGAACTTAGTGACTTGCTTCTAAGGAATAGAGCATGGAAAGAGAAAAATAATAACTTTACTGGCAACTACCACCTTAATGGTGTGAGCAAGGTTAAAGTCATGAGGAATCAGGTATGGATATTCAGAGCCTTCTAATTTATGTGATGAGAAAGGCACATCACTTTTGTGGTATTCTCCCCAAAATCCATAACCTGTTTATTCAGGAGAATATACCAGAACTCAAACTGAGGAACACATTTTAGGAAATACGTGACCCCTACTCCTCAAAAGTATCAGGTCATAAAAGACAAGGAAAGATAGTAAAACTATGAAGTATCACAGACTTGAGCAAACCAAAAAGATGATGACTAAATGCAATGTGGATCCTCTACTGGATCCTGGAACAGAAAGGGGCACTAAGGGAACAAACAGAAAAATCTCAAGGGAAAAGTCAATAGTTTAGTTAATACTAGCACACTAAAGCTAATGTCTTACTTTTGATAAAGATATCATGGTTATGTTAGATGTTAACACTAGAGGAAGTTGGGTAAAAGGCATATGAGGACATTCTGTATTACTTTTCCAACTCTTTTATAAATCTAGAATTATTTCAAAATAAAAACGTTTTAACAGTATACCTTTTTCTGATTCTCATATGTATTCTATACTTCCATTTTTCTAAAATGACCATGTTTTCCTTAAAAAAAAAATCAGGAACAAACAGAAAGATGTAATTTCTAAAGACCACCTTCTCAGAGAAGGCTCCTTTCAAGAGGGTAAAATGCTCCTTATTGTTGCACTCTTGCAGGATTTTGTCCATTCAGAAACACTGTTGTAGCACTTAGTTCATCCATTTTAATGTACAGTTGTTATGTGTCTCTTTTTGGCAGCTCTAAGGAGGCAAGGGGCCTTTTAATCCCACCAAATACTTAGAATCCAATGAATGTCAGCTGGGTTATTGTCATGGCCAGAAGCCTCCATCCATCCAAGGCTAGCCCCTGAGCCAACCCTAGCTTAGGGACCAGCCTGCCAGCTGCTGTTTCTCCAGGCCTTGGCTGTACCTGGGGCCTCAGCAGGTGTCTGTTTGATGCAATGTTACTAGAGTTCTCAGATCCATCAGTAGCAGGATGATTTAAATCTCTATCATCCTGGTCATTACTGAAAATACAGCCTATATTATGATCACCGATCCTTACCTAGTACTCTCTTCATACTGGCCCAGGAATCTTCCCCTCTAACTCATATCTCATGGCTTCTCTCCCTTCCCACTGTCCCCACCCACCACTCCAGCTCCAAAATAGACCAATTCACCTACAACCTGTACCTATCTTCAGAATGTTCCATTCGCCTCCCAACTTTACTGGGATCATAGCTCTCCTGCTATGATGGTCCTCATGAAAGGTTAAAAACTAGAATGTACCTATAGAGTAAATTGCACTGGCTCACTGTATACCAGGCCCCCACCGAACACACAGGTCAGAGACCAAACTTAGAGAGGGAGAAAACAGACTATATACAAATTCTGTAGGTTCAAAACTTCATTATTTATGAAAAAAATAAGTAAGGGTTCATTTTTATCCAGGGAACAAATAGTTTCCTGGCTACATATGTTAAGCAACAACCACAGGATTTGCATAAGAACAGAGATTTTAACTTCCAAACAAAGGAAGTCTAAGAATGACAAAGATCAAATACTGGCCACAGCTTTTGGTGTTTTACCATAAACCTAAAATTTGTACATAGAAATCTTGTCCCAGAAGGGAGTTGGGAATTAAAAGTGGATTCTTATGAAGCCATAGTTAATGCACATAGTGTTTCAGAACGCTTGAGGTTATAGTTTTCAAGTCAGGTAGGCAACACCCTAAACAGAACTTTGGGTGCCCTATTTCAACCTATGGAACACAGAGGTCTGGATGTGGTCCGAGAATCACTTGGATGATAATTGGTAATTGGTAGCAAATCCATATACAAGAAGAGAATGCTAAATATAATCCTATAGCTAAGGCTGCCATATATGCCACAATGCAGGCCATCCATTGAACAAAGGCACCACTTCTGGGCCAGGGTTCTGTGGGAAGCACCTCACAGATATCCTCCATACCTATTAGTGTAGTTTTCCAGAAGATGGCAGGAAAGCATCTTGTTCTAATAAAAATCAGTCTATGATAATTTCCTAAAGGTGGAAGTAAAGTGTTTTACAGAAGGGATGTCTTTTTCTAAATTACATTTAAGTGTCATATGGACTAGCAGCAGCCATGATCTTATTACATGTTATAGGACTGCTTTCCATCCAGTAATGCTGTCTCAAAATTTTTTATTATTTTAATTTTTTTAAAGATTTTATTTATTTATTCATGAGAGACACATAGAGAGGCAGACACACACACACACACACACACACACACACACACACGGGGTGGGGAAGAGAGGCAGAGACATAGGCAGAGGGAGAAGCAGGCTCCATGCAGGAAGCTCCATGTGGGACTCAATCCTGGGACTCCGGGATCATGCCCTGAGCCAAAGGCAGATGCTCAATTGCTGAGCCACCCAAGTGCCCTCTGTCTCGAAATTCTTAAGTGTTAGTCCACAAATAAGGACCCACAAATATTCCTGACTTTTGGGCCATTTTTCTAAGAATTTCCACTTGCAATAAATCTAACCTAAATTCAGATAAACATTTATAGATATGGAGGGGAAAAACAGAATAATTTCATACAAAATCATAATATATCTATCTAAAACAGTACCTCAAAACAGACATGATGGAGTTTCCTATACAGAAACTCATACTGGCTTTCAAAATGTCTACAATTCTGCTTTCCCTTAACCATACCAGTTCCTTGACCTAGTTTCTCAACTAAAGAGGTCCAATTATGATACACAGTGAGGCTAAAATTTTGTCCTAAATTTATAATGGAAGAGATTCATTAAACATACTCTAAAACAAATGTATTCTATATTTGAATCACCGCAGTGTTTTGGGTTTTTTTTAGTAACAGTAAATATGTCAACAAATATTAGTTGGGAACAAGACTATATGATAAAAGCTCCTACCATACTAGGAGCTGGAAATACATAAATGAATAAAATATGGTCCTTTTCCTCAAAGAATTCACATTTTAGTGGAAAAAAGAAACATATGGATACACAATTGTAATTCATGTATTATGAACTAGAACAGTAATACAAACTTTACTAGAGACATATGCTAGGTTCAAGGATGAAAGGAGGAGGGAGGGGTCAACTACATGTGAGGCATCAAAGAAGCTTCAAAGAACTTACATCAGTTTGGGTCCTTTTGCTGTAAGCAACAGAACCAACTGTCCCACATGAGCAAAAAGAACTATATTGAAGGAATATGAGGCAGATCACAGACTCAAAGGAAAAACTGAAAAATTCACCCACAGAAAAGGCAGGAAAAGAGAATGTCCAAGGGAATCAGGGTAGCAGGAAGATAATGCCACCATCTGCCACTCTCCTGACTTGCTTGTCTGCTTGGCCTGACTTGTCCACTCCTTGGGCTGAACTCCAGAGCAAGGCACCTGAACTGATGGTTACATCAAGATCCACAGAGGAAGGGCAGCTCCTGAGATGGTGCCTTGGTACCAGAGGGGAAAGACGACAAATGAGCAAAAAGCAGATGCCTACTTTAGGGGGCTCTCTCTCTGGCAACCTGAACAAGAACAGTTTTGGTGTAAGAAGCATGGAAGGCAGATTGCTATAGGCTGAGAGCTAATGTGAAGTGAAGCAGAGTATCCTACCCTGTTAAAAAGCTTGACTGTGAGGAAAGAGAAATGGAACATCAATAGGAAATAAAGGTGGTTCTTGTTTACTTTTAACCTAGAGGAAATGTGAGCAATAGGAGCAGTTTACTATCTCGGTGAGACCTGGAGGGTTGATTTAAGGTGGAACAAAAAGAAGTTACTATGGCCATTCACCATGCTGGACATTTATTGTGCCAGGTATCATGCTAAACTGACTGAACCTGCATTATCTTCTAATACTACCAGGTAGGTACGTACTACAATCATGCTTATTTAACAGACAGGGAAATTGAGAATTAGAAAGTTTTAAGTAAATTGTTCAAGGTCATACACTTACAGTGGAAGGCCAGAAACAGGTACATTTCTTCTGGACTCCAAAACCCGGGCTTTTAACAGTATTATGGCCCTTCCTATAAAGCCCAGAGAAAATAGGTTAAGGGGTGTATATTAGCTTGTAGATTTGTATCAGGGAAGTAGGACATGGGAATAATTCCTATTATTTAGCTTCACTTTTCTCTGCAGAATATGCCAGCCATTGGTGAAGAAAAAGGACATTAGGAATGGTACAGTGAGTCTGACCAGTGAAGGGCAGGTACAACATGGGCTGAGAATGGGAGAGAGATATGATAGGAGGAAAGGCCTGAGGAGTATGTTGAAGACCCTCTCACACACTCAAACATGCACACAGCCCCCCAGGGTTGCATAGGAAACAGTGCCCACAGCTGGATAACTCTCTTCAGCTTCTATAGCAGGGCTATCCAGTGTGGGTAGGAGGCACTGCAGCATGATGCTTAAGACAGAACCATACTTGAGTCTCAGCTCTGATTGTGTTACAAGAGGGGTGAAAATAAAGAAAACCTTATTCAAATTAGTACTTTCTCTGGCTCTGAGCTCAATCAGGTTACTATCTTACCCTATCTGAGCCAGCAGTAAAGTTATGCTTTAAAATTTTACATATGTATACATGTATACATACACACACACACACACACACACACAGATATTCCATTTCTATCACTAACAGCTTCAGTTATGGATGCTATTCCACCTACAAAGTTATGGCCTAAGTGTGGGCAATAAGCAACATCTTTCTTACTTCTATTTTTTTTTTAATGATAAACAACTTGATTTTCTTAGTCTTTGTTTCTTAAAAATCCATGATTACCAAATACTATTTTTTGAGCAGAGCAAGTAATAATCTTGGGTAATATGACAAAAATTTAGAAATGCCTAAGACATATCTATAAGATACATCTAGAAGGCTTAAAAACAAAGGAAGATACAGACTTGATAGTAATGCCTCTATGAAAGCAATACTCTCACAAACATTTTGAAAAGCACTTGGAAAATCACGACATTCTGTCTTGAAACCAAGTCCATGCCTTCGCGTTTACTAGAGAAGAAATAAGTCACAGGATAGAATGAAAAGCAAGATTCCAGTTATACATTTTAAGAGTATGTATATACAGATCATATAAAATATCAGGGAAAAGTTATACCAAATTATTAAACTATATTTACTTCTGGGATTGGAATGGGGTGGGTTTGGAGCTCCTCCTTAGAGAGGAGAGAAATTTTTGCATTTCATTTTCTACAGTACAATACTCGGATTTTTAAAAAATAAGTCTGTATTACTTTTTACATTTTTCTCAACTGTTTTATTTACTTATTCATTCATCTATTTCAATAATATCCTCATTTCTTCCATTGTTAATGTCTCATATTATTAAAGTACATGTGTAAAACTATAAAGCTGATGGGGTACCTGGGTGGTTCAGTTGGTTTAGCAACTCACTCTTGGTTTTGGCTGGGGTTATGATCTGATGGGTTGTGGGATCAAGCCCCACATGGAGCTCCGTGCTCAGCTGGGGGTCTACTTTGAGAGTCTCTCTCCTGGAACATCTGGGTGGCTCAGTGGTTGAGCATCTGCCTCAGGTCATGTTCCTGGGGTCCTGGGATGAGTCTCACAGCAAGCTCCCGGCAGGGTGCCTGTTTCTCTTTCTGCTTATGTCTCTGCCTCTCTGTGTGTGTGTGTCTCTCATGAATAAATAAAATCAGATTTTATTCTCAAAAAAGATTCTCACTCTGCCCCTCCCCCTTCTCTCTCTCTCTTTCTCTCAGATAAATAAATCTTGAAGAAAAAACTCTATAAAACTGATCTTGGCACACTACTATTAATTAAAAATCCAGATTTTATTTGGATTTTGCCAGTTTTTCTATTACTGTCCTTTTTTGTTCTACGACCCAATCGAGGGTGCCACATTGCATTTAACTGACATATCTCCTTGGTCTCCTCTGGTCTGTAACAGTGTCTTAGGCTTTTCTTGTTTTTTTTCATGACCTTGACAGTCTTGAGGAAGAGAGGCCAGCTACTCTGTAGACCCCCAGTCTGGGTTTATCTGATGTTTCATGTTCCCATCAAAATTAGAATGGGCTTATGGTTTTGGGAAAGAATACCATGGAGATGAAGAGCTCTTACCATCACATCATATAAGGGATAGGTAATATTTGCCAGATTTCTCTCCTGTAGATTACTAATATTCTCTTTCCATACTCTGTTCCTTGGAAGTGAGTCATTAAGTCTAGGCCACCTTAACTGGGGTGTTGGGTGGGTTAAGCTCTTACTCCTAGACATAGGACTACTTGCACATATTATTTGGAATTCTTCTATAAGGAAAATTTGTCTCTTTTCCCTGTTTATTAATATTTATTTATATTAATATGTACTCATGTATATTTATTTTATACTTTGGATTATAACTCATTACTATATTATTTACTTTATTGCCAAATTTGCCATCAGGAATTTTTTGTCTAGGCTCTTGTGTCCCTTTGACTTGCTCTGTCCTTTTGCTTTTGGGACACTTCCTTACTTCCTCACACTGCAAAATGCTCACATTCATCTTAAATTTTTCTCTGCCCTAGACCTAGAATTAGCCACTCCAATGAGCTCTGATTCCTCTTGCTGAAGAATGGTATTTAGAAACCAAGATTTAGGCACTGAGTATGTCCTTCCACTACTTTTTAATAAATTTACTGAAAATTTAGTAAGCTAGTGTATATGAAGCACTACTTAACATAGAGGCTGACACACAGAAAGCACTCAAAAAAGGAATAAAACCATTACTGAAGGGCATTTTAAAAACAATCACTCCCATATACAAGTCAAACTCACTCTGGAGCTATAGAGTACAGTTTTGAAGACCTGCCCAAAATAGCTCTTGTTTTGAAATACTGCAATGTCATCAGTATGGAAATGGCTATTGTCCAATAGATCTGTAAAAGTGCCTTCAAACAATTCCTGTCCTGTCAAAAACCAATGACACTGTTCTCACTGAGTAATAGGTACAGGAGAGTCCCTTTTATGAATTAGATAACCAATAGGAAGGGTCCAAAAGGGGTGCCTTAAAGGGGACCTCAAGTACTCTGAGAGTGGTACTCTGCACCAGGAATCCTCCAGGGGCAAGAATCAGAGAGGTGTCTTGGGAGGATCTGTGAGGACCCTGGGACCAAAAGCAGGCTCAGGACATATAGCACACAAGAAAAGCATAAGATATAGGGCCACTTGCACCTTTCTTGAATTACCTGGGCCCTGCAGAGTTGCTGGATAGGAAGCACTATGGTAAATTCACCCTGGTTTAGGGTATATCAAAAGCTTCATGTGGTCCAGGGTAAAAGACTGTAGTAATAATGCTGGGAGATAGAAGGAAACAGAATTTGCCCAATCTAACAAAAGGAGACTTTTTCAGTATCTACATTCTTCTTACTAAACACTCTGGACTTCTATTTGGTTTTGGATAACTGCTTTTTCATAGTCAGTTATTCTTTCTCTGTCCAGATCCTATGTTCTTCTGGGCAAGGCTAGTTGACCCTTACCACAGGCTCCACCATCTAAAATCCCCTGGTGTCTGTCTAGCATATTTCTGGCCCAGATACTTGGAGTCCTCACTTTTGCTGTTGGCATGGTCCCACCCAGGTGTTTCCTCTAGCCCTTCATCTCTACCTCGCTATCTAGACCAACACTTGCCTTTGGGTCATGGCCCTCAGAGGCCACATGGCTTCACACAAATGTCCTCCAAGCCAAAATATATTCCAATTTCCTTGAGGAAAAGAGTTATATGAATCAAAGCAATCAAAGACATCTTTTGGGAATGTAAGCAAAACCACATACTTCTGGTTAGGGATTGTCTTTCCTCCCCTCAGAAAGAGTTATAGGAGGGACCAGGTCAGCAAAAAAAAGGGATTCCTTACTTTCTACTATTGGTATATTACTACTAAATTTAGACTTCATTAAAAAGTGGCCAAGGGGCAAAGGGCTTCAATCCAAGGAGATTTCCAAATAGAGTTCTTAAAGGAATCTGAGAATTGAGTGTGATCAAATTGGCTTAAGGAAATTCTCAATTTCCATCATTTATACTCCATACAGAGTTGTTGAGGCGTTATGTGTGAAAAGCTGATGGTAACCTCTAAAATCCAGTACAGACATACTGTCTCAGAAATATTTTTGATTTGTACAACCCAATTTTCCCCACGGTTCACCAGCCTGGAGGTATATATGGATTACATTATTAGTAATATCTCAGGTTTTCCATTTCTTTCTCTCACCTGCCTTACTAGAGCCTAGCTCCCTGAAAAAAAAGGGGGGGTCTCACATGTGTGCACACTCATTACAGAGTGGGCACCTTTGCCAGGAATAGCTACACCGACAGGCCTTTCCCACTGATGCTCTAGAGCAGTGGTCGGCAAGGTCGGGGCTCACTCCAGGGAAGACATGAAGCAAACCTTTAGGAATGTGAAGATATTAAGTTTTCTATTCAATTTTTGTTTCATCCTTTTTAATTTCACTTTTGTGTATGTTTTATAAAATATATGATACACTAATCTGAGAGGGCTGATATTTTTTTAATAGATAAGGATGTCAATCCAAAGAATTTGGAAACGTCCAGTTAGAGCATCCATGGAAAGAGGGGAACATGACTTTTTCCCTCTTGCACAAAGTATTCTGCTGAAGGCTGCTGAAGCAGTGGTCTTGTGCTGAAATGAGGTATGCCTTCTCTAGGGAAATAGCATTTATGTGCAGCCCACTTGCTCCTCCTCAGCCTTAATAGGACTCAGCCCTGAGTCCAGAGAGTGACTGGAAGAGGATACCTTGTGACCCACATCAAACTGGGCTTAGAATCACTCCACCCTCTAGTGATTAAAGCATGTTGTGGCTGACTCCTCCTCTCCTAGGATGAATTCTCTTCAGAAACCTCTTCTGACCTTGGTGCCAAAACACTTTGTTCACTGATAGGACAAATTATCAACTCATCACAACATAGGGCAGACATTCAGTGGACAAACCCAGACATATCTGGAACTCAGTGACGGAGGAAATTCCAGGGGTGAGGCTCCAGGCTATCACACTTGACAGTGTAAGAAATATTAACCCTTCAGTGCTAAGTCACATCATCATTTCCAAGGCAAAGCTTTACCTGTACCAAGAGAACCCCTCAAGGCAATTTCGTTCCCTGACAGAGGATGCATAACCCTTGTGTCTGCTTACATATTCAGCATCTGCAGGGAAAATGTGAAGTTTACTGTATAGAATATTTTAATAACAAGTGTGTAGCAGACTGTGTGAATTGAATCTGTATTAGAGAAGTAAATGCACATTTTAAGATGGGGAATTTTCCCTTAATGAGATTATGAGTGTTAATGGTAAGTGTTATTATTCACTGGGCTCTAAAACATTTTTCTATAGAATATTCTCCACAAACTAAAGGAAACATAAGGAAAATAAAATTTGTTATATAAATATTGGTCATGTCATATGACTGTTCCTGTTCAATTTAGGGGAGAAACAGGGTAGTTGGGCAAGATGCTGGTACAAGAATTATTTGACCACTGAAATCTCACATGTCTGGGACAGGAATGTAAATTCTAAAACAAGGCCAGGCAGTGACACTGCTCACCAGTTTGTCCTCCTCCCTTTACATTAGGAAGAGCCCCAGCCTCCACTTACCACTCCTCAGAATTTCCTGTATCTTAGGTACTGTGCTAGGTGCTCCATACATGTGTCTAAATTACACAATACTTGACAAGGAGAGTGCTATGAAGAAAAGCAGAGCTGAGAGAGGCTAGGAAGCTTTCCTTAAGCACAGAGCGTGTATGAAACTAGAAATTGAACTCAAAAGTTCTAACTGATCCTAACTAAGCGCAGCTCACCAACATGCCACCTGCCTTCCTCATGGGAACCAGTTGTCTGAATCCTTTGGGGGAGGGGGGATTGCTTTGCTTTGTTCTCTCGTGACCATTACTGTAAACAATGCCAGTGTGTAGGTCATAGAGTTAAAACTGGCTCCTGTCCATTGGAATTAATTCAAAAGACAAGTAAGAATCATGCCTGCAAAAAAAAGAAATACAATCTGGTGCTGAAGTCAGCAGTATGTAATCCTCTTGAGTCGGGATTTGGTAACTTGATATATCAACTTTTGGAACTCTCTGATCAGATAAACTTTTATTTCAAAGTAAAAAAATATCAAACTCTTTCCATCTAGAATAACACATCTCTGTTTGTTAGAGTCCCAAGTGCATGCTCACACTGTGCGTTTTCTCCCTTTCTTCACCATAGCACAGTAGGCATACTGAATACCTGGACACAGGTTTTAACGAGGCTCAAAAAGTTCAGAGCACAGCTAGAAAGATCATGGGGATGGAAGGGGCTTCCACGATAGAATGTCTAATAATATCGGGTCTATGGCTTAGAAAAGGGAAAGCCAGGAGGTTAGGGAGCATGACCTCAACCAATTACAGAATAAAAAATTATTTGGGGTTCCCCTAAGTTCATTTTCACCAAAGCCCAATGACTTAGAAACTCTGCAGGACTTAGTGACTCAGTAGACTTGGGTCCGGGAGGGGAGAGATGGAACAGGAAGCTGTGAGGATCATGTCTAGTCTCTACCTGGAGGGATGGGATTGAAGATAAGGTTTTATTCTAGACAGTTCAGAAAGAGGAACAAGTTTGGAATGGGGAAGAGGATGAGTTCATTTTAGGTATGCAGAGTGAAAGTACTCATGGAAGATTTAGGAGAAGACATAGAAGGCAGGAGCAATAAAAGTCTGAATCTTAGAAAAAAATGACCAGAGCCTAGAAATCTGAATCCATGAGTTATCAACACATAGCTACAGGATAGACAAACATAGGATCATCCAGAGAAAAAGAGGAGAGTTAAAGATTTGCCCCTTCCAGTCTAGAACCAGACTTACAGTTTCATGGGAGTCATTTTAGACAAAACATTCGACTTGCTTATGTAGTAAGCATTAAGCATAGAGAACACTTGTGAACATTTAATCTCTTTTTTTTAGCTCAAACAATTTTACAGAATAAAATTTAAAATCTATTTGCTACGTTTACAATGTAATAGCCCATAGTTTTCATAAGAGCAGTTTATTGCTGTTTCTCTCAAAAAACAAAATATAAAAGGGAAAACAGTTGAAGTAAATTTGCAGATTCCAGACAAATTATGGAATTATTACTCCAGAGATAGTTGAGGATGACATGAAAGACAGCCTTCCTTTCTCCCTCAAAATGTCCCTTAGTAACCTTGTCAAAAGCCTACAGTGTCCTAGAGGATAGGACTAGAGCTTCCCTTCCTGGGAATCTGCCCCTTCTTGTAATCATTTCTCATTAGAGGTCCACTTGTTTGTTTTAATTGCTAAATATTTAGACATTTAAGATTGAGGGAGTACTATGATGGTTACAATGTAACGATATCATGACCAATTACTAAGTGGGAAGCATGTAACAGACACCATTCTGGGAGTCCTGGACATTCTCAGTAAGCCTGTGAGGCAGGTGTCAGCTTTTCCATTTTGCAAACTGCAATTCAGCGAGGTTGAGCAATTTGCCTAAGGAACATTCTAACAGCAGAAAAGTAGAATTCAATCCCAGATCAGTCTTTCACCAAAACCCCTGTGTGCTCTTTACACTATTTCACTTACTCATTTAAGGACAAATTTTCATTACTGAATTATAAAAATTGTAAAGATTTACAGTGCTATGATAATTAACAAATTAGTGGGTTGAATGTCACGAAACTGCCAATGTTTGGCCATTTCTGACTTTAAAAAATGGAAATTCCCTATGATTTGACCTTATAAAAGCACAAATACTGGCATTTTTCTATGAATATCCGGTGCAGCAGTGTGACTTTCTAAAAAGATTCCACAACGAGGAGAACCGAACATTTCACTCAACTCAGTAACAGAAAATACACGTTATTGCTAAAAAGAGAAAGAGCAAATATAAAACACATGAATTTGTAAGATAAGGAAACTATTAAAAAGTGGGTATAAAAGACAATAATTTTCTGGTATAAGTAGAAACTTATGCATTGACCATAGGTTAACCACCAAGACTACTATGAAACAAAGCTAATGAAACATACAAGTGTGAAATTTAAACAGTGTATAAATTAAAATATGTTTTCACCTACATGAGGGCACTAAGTAAATTTAAAATATTCTATGAAACACTGTTTTGGAAAAATCAGAAGACTGAACAATTGAAAGGTAGGAGAATCCTATAAGTGATGCATAAAATATTAGAGCCAAAAGGAAACAAAAATCATTTAAATTGAATCCTTTTGTTCTTTTGTACAGGAAACTAATAAATAGGAAGATTATGTCAGCAGATACTAAAACTCAGGTTCCTTATTGCCAGCCCAGGGCTCTTTAAAATAGGTCAGAATAACATTCTATTTAAATACAATAATATCCTTTTATATTTCAACTGGCCAGGGTATGTATTGCAGATGTAAGAAAATTTTCGTGAGGCATAATTTTTATCCTGTAGCATGATGAAGTTGCTAAAGTAAACATTAAATGTTTCATAACCATAAAATAAAAACAGTATGAGTTTTAAAATTTAACAGCATTACATTTTCTTATTCAGCCTGTTATTATTATGGTATAAGCAGAACATAGTCTTCTTTCTCCAGGATGTTTTTCTAATTACTTTTGGATATTGTTTTGCCTTTTAAAAGAGAAAGGCATTCTAAAAATAGGATGCTGTCAAAATGGTTTGAATTTCAAGAAAAAAAAAATCTCACACCTGCTCTCTGAGAAATACTCAGTTCAGAAGCATGACATTTAGACTATGTCTTTAGTAAAAATCCAGCTATAAATATCCACTGCTAAAACACAGTTTTCTTCTAATTCACATAAATGGCAGAAATTAGCTATCTTAATTATTTCCTTCATTTATGAGGCTGTATGTTCTTCTGGCCAAACAAATGTATTGCTATGTGCCTGTGCTTTGCTTTTACTTCTCATTTGAGCATTTTAAATAGCGAATGGGAAGGATTGACTGCCGTGGCTTATCATTTCCCCCTATCTGGTCTTTTCCCTGGAGATTCTTTCAATATCCACCAATCCATCCATCTGAGATTTATAGCTAAGGATTCATGGTTTAAAGAACAAAAAGCTATTCCTGAAGCTATTCTTTATTTCACTAAAGAGAGAAAGAATGAAACAATCACCAATAGAAGAATCAATGTATCTTTCATATGACCTAGGAAACTCCAGGTCCCTTGTAGAAACCATGTAAAAAAGAAGATCCTATCAGAACTGCCTAGGTAATATCCCTGCATTCAATGGAAAATTTAGAATAATTGGATGGTGCGTGATGGCCTAACCATTAGCCATAAGAGCTTCTTGGCATGCTATCCAGAATAGTAAGAATCGTTCAAGGATGTTTGGAACCTTGAAAAGCATCACTGCAAAAGAGAATTCATTTACTACATATCAAATACAATCATATTGCCCCCTCATAGGGTTATTTATGTAAATTCACTCATTCTTGGAAAAAATATTTATTGAGCACCTACTATATGCCAGGCCTCATTCGGGGAGCTAAGAAAGCAGCAAGGAAGAAAACAGACAAAAATCTCTGTCCTCATGCAACTTGCTTTACGCTAAGGGGAGATAATGAGAAAAATGTGTAGTTTGCAGATGGTGATAAGTGCTATGGAGAAAAATTAAGCAGGGAAAGGAAATTAAGCGAAATAATATATGTGCGTGGCACACTATAAGCATTTAAAATATATTAAACGGTTTTCCTTTCCATTAATGAAAGCTCTGAAAATTATTTCCTTTGTTTAAGATTGGAGTTGAGAAATTATGTTTCTTCTTGGGAGAATGTTAATCTTATCCCACTACTTATGAAAAGTGAAATAATAACAACATTCACTTATCAGATGCTTTGTGCCAATAACATTACATAAAAATACTTCATTTCATCCTGTAAAATGGATATTCCCCATTTTATATGGGGAAATGACACTCTAGAAACTCAAGATCACAGATCTAATAATTTTATATAAGAGCTAAGATTCAAAGGTAAATACACATAGCTCCAAAATCTACTCTCTAGGGCTCTGTTCTCATTTAGCGATTTGGTTTAGGGTGTCAGAAGATAGGCTGATTCAAGGAAGGAAGACTTGGCTATTGGCTATTGCTTCCATGGAACCAACCACCTCTGTCCACCTCCCCTAATCACTAATCTCCTGTATAGAGAATATCAACCTATATACACATGTGTAAATTACTGGATTTTAAGATTCCAAAACCCAAAATGGAAACCCTTATTTGGTGCAAATTATTGGGGAAAAAAATCACTTTAGGTTTGGTAATATGACATTTCCATTACCATCTGAAGTTCTAGACTATCTCTGAAAAGGAACATTTTGTTTTTTTTCCTCAAGCTGGTTGACAGCATTCATTTTACAACTTCTTGTGTAAGCTTTAATCATATGCAGTATTTACACAAGGATGGTGTTAAATCTAACATCTAAGAATCAGAGAAAAACAGCATACCAGAGATTATGATGTTTGTCATTTTCTTAAAGAATTTAAAAAATAAAAATAAAGCATATGAGTTTATTCACAATAAACCTAATCATATTAACCAGAGCAAAGAACAAAAGGAAAAACACTTTAAGTGAAAATTAACATGGTGAAATATGACTCTTAAAAAGGTTACGTTACTTTTTCTTGGTCCTCTGCCTATTTATTACTAAATTAGTGAAAACCATATATTTCTTAATTCACCAGTCTAATGCTTTATTAGTTCCCAAAGCAATCATTAGTTCTCTGAGCCGGTTTTAGATGTTTTTATTTTTTGCCTTTATTTTCAGATCTGTCCTTTCCTTTCAAGCAGCTCCTCTTCTGAGACACGTATTCCCCTAGAGTGGCTCTATGCCACTCCTGGTCAAGGCCAAAGAAAGATGCATTGCTGTGGTGCCTTGCTCTGCTATCCACCTTCTCACCACCCCTCTTCCTTATTTTCATTTATTTTTAATTGAAAATGCAATGCAATAATAACACTACAGAATAATTTTTTAAACTATATTTGCACACCTATTTTCATTTTTGCACATAGTCTTAAATGATGTAAGGCCCTGCTATTTTAGCTATTTCTAGTTGATGCCACACAGATTGCCTGCAAGAGTGGCTAATATAAATTTTGAAGAGTCATTCCTTTTTACTTCACACACAAACAAAAAACAGACAGAGTGCAATATTTGAATTAACTACTAAAGCTAAATGTAAGCAGATTACTCCACAAGGGAAGCTGCCCACACCTGGTTTTAAATGGGCCATTTTAATGCTAATGTGATGGGAATAAACTGCAGCAGGGGAGATAGGACCCTGGGGGTGCTGCTGAAGAGGATTATGGCAGGTCCAGAGCTCTCCCAGAAGGTGAGAGTGGTAAGAAAGACCAGTGGGGTAGAAATCATCTATAAGCATTAAGATCATAAGAGCTGAATTAAAATGAAAAAGTAAAAAAAAAAAAAAAATTGAAAGAACCGAGAGAGGTACAACATAATGATTTTGAGTGGGCTAAAGTAAGGAGTTATTTAAGAAAAAACTGGGGCATCTGGGTGGCTCAGTCAGTTAAGTGTCTGACTTTGGCTCAGGTCATGATCTCAAGCTCCTGGGGTTGAGCCCCTTCCTCTGGCTCCCAGCTGGGAGCCTGCTGTCCCTCTCCCTCTCAGCCTCCCCCCTCTTGTGGCACACACCTCGTGTGTGTGCTCTCTCTCAAATAAATATATAAAATCTAAAGAAAAGAAAAGAAAACCATTTAAGTTAAGAAATTGAATGAAAAGAACAAAAGATGGGGGCAGCCTCAGCTATGCCTGGAGGTCCATCTCAGGGTATCTCCAGAACAAGAGAAGAACTAGTCAGGACTATCTGCAAGCAGAGCCCAGACAACAGGATGTTAAATCTATGACAAGCTCTCCAAGGACTACAGATGTGCATGCCTTTGGTTGTCCTAAGTTGTGAAGTGTTTGTTCCTTCAGCATATGATCTTGTACATGGTAAATATCTGACACATTTGTTAATAGGTGACGAGTGAAATTGTCCAACACAGATGGTTTTACAACTTGTACATGGTAGGTGTTAGGATTGTTACAGGGTACATGGTAAGGCCATGAGTCCTTGGGGCTTGATCCTTAGAGAAGTGTCCAACGCCCCCTAGTCCTCTAAGCAACAACAAGAGCCCCTTATGCATCTGTCAGGTCCTTATTTACTCTCATACAGAAAAAAAAAAAAAAGTTATCTTTTTCCTGTGCAGCAAGTGCTATCCTTCAATCTTCATTTCATATTAATTCTCTGCACGTCTGTAGATTAATACAGCCACTTCTCACTGTAGCATGATGGGTCAGAATGCTTACATACTATAAGATCCAGGAGTCTGTCACCATCTCATTATTACAAATAGAAATGGTGGATCTAGACTTACAAACATTAGCATGGCTAAAGCCGCCTTGCTAGGGAAGGGTTCATTATAAATATTGACTATAATTCCCTTTTTAATTAAAAAAAAAGATATGAACTCTTCCTGCATTAGCATAGCCTCAAATTATAGGCACCCAGTCTCCTGGAGAGAGAATATTAAAAAAGGATAATGCTAAAACAAAACAAAACAAAAACAAAAACCACCCAGTCAGTGTAAAAATGTTGTGTAATTTAAATGAGAGTTAAACAAAGAAGGTGATAAAAGTAATCAAGGAGTAAACAAAGGGCGGGAGAATACACATAAACAATGAACCTACAGGATGGTTAATTAGCTTGCTTTGCAAAGATTTTATTTCCCCCCTGAAAGCAATGGTAATGACAAGCCTGACCTACCAAAAATCTTCAGGTATAATGTGGTATGTTCCCCAATGTCTATAAAGAAATGCTACTGAATTACTGTGCATGGCACTGAATTACCATGGATGCCTCTAACTTACCACATTTAGAGTCTTTGCTCTGGGTTGTTTCAACAGTGGTACTTTAGTTATTTTAAGCTCTACAATTTCTGTTTGGGGCGTCTAGGTGGCTGAGGGGCAAACTGTATGCCTTCAGCTCAGGTCATGATCCCGGGGTTCTGGGATCGAGTCCCTGTGGAGCAGGGAGCCTGCTTCTCCCTCTGCCTCTGCGTCTCTCTCTCTCATTCTCTCTCTCTCCCTCTCTTTCTCTCATTCTTATGAATAAATAGAATCTTAAAAAAAAAAAAAAAAAGTGTTTGAACTATTCCATAGCAGAGGTCTTAAAATCAAGTATCCACAAGGCTGAGGCAGTAGCAGTTGGGGGTAAATGGATGGGACGGGTGGGGAGACTGATGAATTGGAGAATGCTGCTACATCAACACTTGCCAAGTGAACCCTATCATCTAATTCTTAAAGAGATGCTTGGAACTCAAATTTGTCAATTTTTTAAATATCAAAATGGCCATACAAAACTGGCTACATAATTTGCAGAATCCAGTATAAAATGAAAACACAGAACCCCTTACTCAAAAATTACTTGAGGGGGCACTTGGGTGGCTCAGTTGGTTAAGTAGCCAACTCTTGATTTTGACTCAAGTCATGATCTCAGTGTCCTGGGATCAAGCCCCTTGTCAGGTTTCACACTCATAGGGGAATCTGATTAAGGATTCTTTCTCTCTCTCTCTTTACAATAAATATATAAATCTTTAAAATTTTTTTTTTAATTTTATTTATTTATGATAGGCACACAGTGAGAGAGAGAATTAAGAATTTCAAGATGAGGGAATGTCTGGGTGGCTCAGATGGTTGAGCGTCTGACTCTTGATTTTGGCTCAGGTTATGATCTCGGAGTTGTGGGATTGAGCTCCTTATCAGGCTCTGCACTCAAGCAGAGAGTTCGCTTGAGATTCTCTCTCCCCCTCTGTCTGCCACCCGACCCTGTGTACATGTGTGCATTGCACACATGCACTCTCTCTCAAAAGATAAATAAATCTAAAAAAATAGATTAAGATTTTTAAAAACAAAGGATTTCAAGATGCTCCCTCCCCCTCAAAAAAGAAGATAAGTGTGGACCCTTCCTAGCACAAGTTCTATGTGACTACACAGGTTGCAAGCCCATGAAGCCTGCCCTGGAAGCATACAACACAAGCTGCAGGCGGGTTCTGCCCATGAATTATTTGGCTTAAGACCCAGTTCTAAAGTGCACATTCTCTCCCCATTTCTTTTTTGTGACTCAAAGCTCTCAGCTTCAAGATGGCCGGAAGAGTCTGAAGCATGCCCTCTTGCTGAAAAACAGATGAAAACAGCTTACAAGAGAAACAAAGTCTCTCCTTCATCCTTACCAAGTCTTAAAACCAGCTGGGGGATTCATCTACTGCTAGATATGTGCTTACAAAGAAAAGTTTGGTTAATTCAAAATAACTAAAAGTCTATTGCTATGACCAAAGTCCTATAAAAAAGTGATATTCCCCTGAAAAGTGTTGCCTCTCATGGCCCCCTTACAGAGTTGGTATGTGCAAGTGCCATCAAAGAAGAGTAGTCAATCTCCAAGTGATTGTCACAAGTCAGACACATCTTACACATGTATGAACATGCGCCTGAAAATTTTCAGGAAAGTTTATGAAATTATAATCATAGTTTTAAATATATCAGATAATGTAATTGTTTAAAGAAATGCTTCCCATTTAAAGTGATGTTTGTAGGGCATACCAAGAGGAATGAACAGGCTGTTGATGGCTGGAGGTGACCGGTAGTTGTGTCCATGTGGCACATACCTCCACTGGCACACTGCCTAAAACATTCAATTTAGAGGGCTCTCTGGACAGTTTTTACTTTTATTTTTTTTAAAGATTTTATTTTATTTATTTAAGAGAGACACACAAAGAGAGAGGCAGAGACACAGGCAGAGGGAGAAGCAGGCTCCATGCAGGGAACCCGATGTGGGACTCGATTCCAGGACTCCAGGATCATGCCCTGAGCCAAAGGCAGGCACTTAACCACTGAGCCACCCAGGCATCCCTCTGGACAGTTTTTAAAAGCAAGAAATATCTTTTTATAGGCACCTGGGTGGCTCAGTCAGCTAAACACCTGACTCTTGATTTCAGCTCAGGTCATGATCTCAAGATCGTGAGACTGAGCCCCATGTTGGGCTCCACACTCAGGGGGAGTTTGCCTGAGATTCTCTGTCTCTCCATCTTTCTCTGCCCCTCCCCCTGCTTGTACTATTTCTTTAAATAAATAAATAATAAAATATATTTTTTTAAGCAAGAAATATCTTTTACTAAAATGAAAATTTCTTCTGGGACACCTGTGTGGCTCAGCAGTGATCCGGGGGTCCTGGGATCAAGTCCCATATCAGGCTCCCTATGTAGAGCCTGCTTCTCCCTCTGCTTGTGTCTCTGCCTCTCTCTCTGTCTTTCATAAATAAAATCTTTAAAAAGAAAAGAAAAAAGAAAGAAAAGAATCTCTCCTTAATTGACCTGTCCTATACATTTCATATTTCCATTGGCCAGGTTTATGTCAGTTGAATGGACATGTACTTTTTGGCTGATTACAATATACTTTCTACTCTGAATTTCCCTGTTTATTTTTGCCTCCCTCTCTAGAATGTAATGGGATGTAAAGAGATTTGCATCTGTCTTGTTTACTGCTATATTCCCAGGCATTGCCTGGCATATAGTAGATACTCAATAATACTCATTGAATTGAACTGATTCCATAGGATCAAAACAAATTATAATTCACTGATTCTAGAATTGGAAATAGGAGGAAATCGGACACATGCAGCAGGTGTACCAACTTCCCTAACTTCCACTGGCTTTGTTATTCCCTAATAAGAATCTAACTCTAGTCACTGTACCTAGTAACTTGACTGATTTCGTATCAGCCTCTCACTTCTGTAGCTCATGAAGACACAAGCTTGTGCCTCCTTGGACCAAGCCGGGGCAAAGGTTAACTTCTTTCCAGAACCTAGAAAAGGCTAATGAGCTCCGTGGAATGATATTTCTAAGTATTCACCATACCAGAATCAATATCAATGTGCTGTCTTGTATGCATTAGCCCCACAGTCAAACAAAGAACAACCCTCAGAGCCCACTAATGACGCTGGGCGTGGACAGCTGGGGATGGGCAAGATGATGCAGAGATGACTGTATCAGCTCTCCTCAAACACAGGGCTTCCAGGATGTTGCACAATGCTGTCATTCTGGTACTTTGTCAGAGATGGGCAGCATTTTGATTCAGCCACTCAGCAAAATAACTCTCTTTTTACCTTCTTGACCTAGGAGATGGATTTGGAGTTTGCCTTCTGGTTGTGAGAGAAGTCTCCTCTTCTATTCCTTGCCTGGTATTACCAGGAAATGCAAATGTCTTAAAGTTAGCAGAGTACTATATATGTAGCTGATAAGACAGGTACAACAAACATGATTCATTACTGACCTAGATAAGACCTGCTTTTAGTACAATTCCATCATGCTCACACTTATTTATGCAGCATTCCCCATAGGCAGATCCTGCTAGAAAGATGTGTTGAGTAAGGTGAGTGGCAAAAGTTCTGAGCATCAATTCTGCATTACTTAAATCTCTAGGATCAGACAAGGACCTCACCAAAATGCAAGCTCTTCCCTGCAGTTAAATTGAATTTAGTGTCATAAATGGGATTTCATTCCAGATATGAAAATGTGAAATTTGATTTTCCAATTAGAATGAGAAGGGTGGGGTGAGTATGAGAGAGTAAAGATGACTGATCTGTATGGTATACACAGTTAAGATGTCATAAAACTAAGATGTCTACAAGTAAACATGTGGGCATCACAGTCAAATCATACTGGTTTGGAATCCTGACCAAAGAACTTATTAACTGTATGACCTTAGGCAAATTTGTTAACCTGGCTAAGACCTGATTTCTGTATAATATGAATAATACCACCTAATCCTATAAAGTGGAATTATTATTCTCTATGTCACAGTGTCAATATAAGGGCTAAATGAGATGTATACAATATTAGGTCCAGTGCCTGGTACATAGCAAGAACTGAATAAATGATAGCTATGACTGTTATTTTGATTACTATTTTTATCACTCCCACAAATAATTAACTTCTTTGCAATTTTGTAATTCAGGGAAAAACAAAAAACAAACAAACAAACAAACAACAACCCATAACCAAAAGTTTAACTTCTTGTGAGGTTTCCATGGTAGAAACTTGGCCACCTAGTAAACATGGTCTTGATGATCTTTCACTCATCACTGTGAAACAAAACTCTTTAAATTCTAGAAAGTTTCAGTGAAACACCACTAAATGCAGCCATAGAGTAATCTCTCCCTCCCCCCCACACACGCACCCCATCCACCCCTGGGGGATATATTAAGACTAAGGCAACTGAAATAGCCTTAGCCAGTAATTAAGACACGCAGCTAATCAAAGAGCAGCACAGGCTGTGGCCCTCTGCAAAGAAACTGATCATCAGGATGACAGCTCCCATTACTAGGGCTTTGTTCTCCTGGAGCAAAAAGAGCACAAAAGCATAAAGTTGGAGAACTGTAACTGCATTTGGAATACTTCCGGGGGTGGGGGGGGGAGTCACAGGTTCCTCCAAACAGAGAGGATATTTCACCAGATAACTGCGTCAGCCCACACCCACCAGCGCCTTCCCCACCCCCAAAGCATGACTCCACTTTTTCTAACACTGCCCTTAAGGAATCTGGCTTCTGCGACTTCCAGTAATTGTACAAATCACCCATGATGAAGCAGCTGAACACACTGCTAGACAAAAGAAACAAAAATTAAGCAAATAGAAGACTCATTTTTAAATGCTGCCTTTTGGTTATTTTTACTCCTAATGATTCGTGTTACCAAATAAGTCTTTCTTCATTGCTTTTCCCTGGAAGTATTTCTGATGGGCCGTGAGTGATTTTCTCCAGACTCATTTTCTAGCAACTAGATACAATTTCCCTTCCCCCATCTCCGTCTAGGACTCCTCCCTGTCACCTTAGAGCTTCTGACTTAGCTGCGTTCACACCCAGCAGTCCCGGCAAAGCTTTCTGCTCACATTATACAACAAAAAAGCAGGCAATGAACAATCCATGCTCCTAAGTGCTTGCAATAAAACCATCTGAGCTGACCTCTCCCATCCCACAGAGCTGCATGTCAGCCACATAAGCTTAAAGGACCAAGAGTAGCATGTATGTGATGTGTATAAACAAACCAATTAAAATCAGGTCTCTCATTCCAGCTAGTGCCTAGTGGGACCAATATGATCGACTGGAAAAAAAAAATCACTCCAAGCTGCCTGGAGGTATTGCTTTTCCTGCTTCTAGGATACATCTCTTTTAGGCTCAATAAGCAACCTAAAAGAGGAGGAACTCAGGGGTTGCCATTCTTTCCTATAAGACTTTTCAAATAAAAACTATCAACTCAGCAGCACTGAGCCAAAAGACCACTCCCTGATTCCAAGTGGACATATTGATCAACTGAACTGACATGTGCCTCCTCCTTTCTCTCTCTTAGAAGCAATCAGCTACACCAAGAAAATCCTTTTTAGTTCCCAAAACAAAAGGAAACACACTGCTCCTTATCTGACACTGTCAGACCACAGTTTTTAGGGGGAAAAAAATAATACACGTAAAATGAAGATGCCTGAAGACATAGCTAAGAGTTGAAATGAACATGATACATGTTTATTTGGAGTTTCAGAATTGAGTTGAGGTTATGACTAAGCCCAGAGATCTGTATTCGCCACAGTCACTGAGAACCTTGCTATTTATTGACCTTACCAGATTCTGGCTAAAGTTAAGAGCAGCACCACTGGCATTTCCAGAGGCTTTCCTCAGCATTACCCTTCACTGCAACTGCCGCAGAGAGCAGACTTGTTACAAGTCCACCTGCAAACAACTCCAGCTATTTTAGAGACTAGCTAGAGATGTGAAAATATCGTGTGCAGGCTTTCAACTAACTATGAAGGACATGGGCTGAAGGATTATCATATAAATCAAAAGGCTCAAGTAATTTCATTTGGTTTGGCCCTTCATGCTTTTAATAAATTTTGTCTTTAACATGCAAGAGATCCCCTTTCACATCAGTGTTATATCAAATGCTTATTCAGCATTCATTCCTTGCCATGAAGAAACTGAAACCCAACCGAGGTAAATACTAAATTTCATACTGCAAATCACTAAATATCTAAAAAAAATAATCACTAGAGAGACTAGGGGGCCAATGAGCTCTGTCCCATAAAAAAAGAAATATATGTCTTTACAATGTTGAAATATTTTGAACTACTCATTTTAGAGACTATGTGGGATTTTGCAATAGAAAATTATCTTATGTTTGTGAAAAAAAATCTATGAGAACACCAAAAATAACA
Source organism: Vulpes lagopus (assembly GCF_018345385.1). Taxonomy (NCBI): domain Eukaryota; kingdom Metazoa; phylum Chordata; class Mammalia; order Carnivora; family Canidae; genus Vulpes; species Vulpes lagopus. The sequence continues at coordinate 62,395,175 of NC_054829.1, forward strand.
GGCAGAGATGGAGCAAGAATAATTCTATGTATTATGATTCCTCTATGACTCTTACAGGCCTTTGTCTTAACCCAGCAGCCTGAAAAACAGATTTAGGTAAAACAGCCTTCTTTCCTTAGTCCATTTTAAGCAGACAACATCCCCCCATCTCCGCCTTAGCAGACACCGACTAACCAACAAAACAGCCGTGCAATTAAGGCCCGGACATTCAACACTCACCA